>NC_079189.1:311890269-313090269 GCF_029499605.1 Hyla sarda | reverse complement strand
AGTCTATGGATACAAGAAGTCTAAACATTGGGCTTTGTGGAAGGATGGAGAAATCTCAAGCTAGAGATGTTGCAACATAAATGACTTATGCTACGCCACGCTCAAATGACCAATCAGCATATAGAATGATGCATAGTTTTTTACCCTTTACCCGCCCCTTTTTTGTCAGATTGTAAAAACTAATGTGATTTCCGTATAATAAACAGAACTCCCTGGAGTCAGTACCGAGGAGGGAATTCATACCAACCTGGTCTGGTGGGAATTTGCTTACGTCGACACGGCAAAATAGTACAGCGGTAGTCACTCACAGTTTAAGGCCGCACATTAAGGCATCCTTGACAATACAACATATGAAGAGTAAGTCCCAAGAAATGCTCTGTTTATCATTCTGATGAACAGTCTTAATATGTACAATTGTGGTAGCCACGGGGTGTGAGTAGAAATACCTGATCACTTTGTGATGCCAGGGCACCGTTATCCTATTCACAGTGGGAGACAGCTTCTCCTGGGCCAGACATGGGGAGTAAATAAACATACCGACATCAGGTTATGGATAACTGTCTTTACTGAGCTGGGTGCCGATGGTATTACACGGACCGCTGGTTTTGGGTAAGAGAGTGCAGTGTAACCTTGGGAGCCCTGCTACCTTGCTGGGGCTTGTGGTACTTTCACCAAATGGCTTTATACTGACTTGTAAGATCGGTAGATGAATCCTGGTAGGTAGGGTTCTTTCAAGGTATTTAAGCCTTCTCCGCCAGGATTTTAGCTAAGCCTTCCCTCAGAGCACACAGCACAACACACCTGAACCAGATTGTGGCTCAGCAGTAAGTGGAACACTCTTGAACTCCGGGTAACTCCTCCTCCCCACTACTCTATATAGGGGAGACTTTAGGGATTCCCATTAGCAGGCAGGAATAGCATATATACAAATAATAAGATAATTAATAGTGATGAGCGGCAGGGGCCATATTCAAATTTGCGATATTTCTTGAATATATGGATGAATATTACTCTTATGTTTGCGAAATTCGCATATTCGCTATGTTCGTTCTCTTTTTTTTTTTCCATGCGAACATTCTTAATGAAATTCGCATAGTGCGCACCTAAACGTAGGGAGGGATCAATGATCTCTGGAAGTGCCGATATTTGCAAATATTTGCATATATTTGCATACTTACATATATTCACATATTCGCATAACAAAAAAAAACAATATTGTTCATAACGAATATATATCACTATATTCTAAATATTTGCAAAATTGCAAAGTGCCGATATTCGCGGTAAAATTTGCATTTCGAATATTGGCGCTCAACACTAATAATTAATCAGAAAAATATATTACTTGAAATAAAGTGCGAACATATTAACATATTTGATATGGTAGGTCTTTTGATGAGCCCAACACCTTGTGCTGACAAGCTACCTGAAGCAGTCCGAAGCCACAGGACAGCTACTGGTTCTGGGACACCACACAATGACACGTGGTCAACTGCGTCCTGTTCTGGGTGATCTAAGATGTTTACTAAATCCCTTGTACAATGGTTTGTGCTTCTCTGACCTGACTGTCATTTTTTATAAGATAATATTTTGCTACTTCATTGAGTGACACCTGTTTTTTTCTTCCACAATGGATAACACATTTTACCTATTTAGCATTGGAAGAATAAAATGTTTTATATACCATAAGAACATACAGTACATAGGATAATTGCCTGCTTAGGTCACATGAATGAAAAGAAAACAATTGGTAGAAATTAACTCTACAAATTTAGCATTATGCATAAATGTATTTTAAACAGCACCTGGTTATCAATTTGTATTAAAAGCATAGAACACAAACAATTGTTATAAAAATATAACAGAAACCCAACTAAGGCACTCTGAATCTCTAGGGATTCTTATTTAAAGCATTCGTAGTTTCTTTCTTAACATACTTATAAAACTACGTATGCTATGATTAAGAATCCCTAGAGATTCTAAGGGCATGTTCACAGTAGTGATGTCCCAAACAGTTCGCAGACGAACAGTTCCTGGCGAACATAGTTTGTTCGCATTCGCCGCGGCGGGAGAACAAATGCGATATACGGTTCGCCCCTATACGTCATCATTGAGTAAACTTTGACCCTGTACCTCATGGGAAAAACAAATTTTATTTTTGTTCAAAGTTCGTTTTCATTTAGAAGCACATTTAATAATTTTTTTCTCTAATTGTATTTTTTTTTAGGTAGTACTACTACTCCCAGCATGGAACTGACTATTCCATGCTGGGAGTAGTAGTACCTATACTAATAACATACAGGGATAGGTACGCTACTGTGGTAGATGTAACAGTGACATTAGCTAACCCTCAACACTGATGTTAAAATTGAGACATTAGCCAGTATATCCTTATATGAAGGACATACCTGAGCCCGCACACCAAAGCCAAGGTTTCTCAAGTGGCACGGGACCTAGCACTAACCTACCTGTTCCATGATAAGTAAAACCAGGGGCCAGTGGGCAATTACGGCAGCATTAGGTCCGACTAACAGCTTGCTCCCAGTTACCTCCAGTGTGAACTGGGCACACATACAATGCGAGGAGGGAGGCAAGCTATAAGCCCCACCCAAGTGGCTGAGTATGTATTCCGGCCTCACAGGTGAACCTGAATGCAGCCTAGAGTGGAAATAATGAGGCACTTGTAGTCTGTTGCAGGCATCCCCCACCGTATGCATTTTTATGCTGGGGATCACCCTTAGCAACAGACTACAAGGGTAGGATCTGCTCCCCCAGTATATATGCACAACCGCATGTGGGGTTGAGCATCTCCTACCTGCCAGTTGAGACCATCTCTCTTTTTCGTTATTTAAGTACCTATATTAATAGACATATCGCCCTGGGTGTTAGTTGTGACACCTGATGTGATCGTCCATAATATAGCAGAGAAGCGGAGCGGCTTTATACAGCGCTCACATCTCTGCTCTGTACTCTGGCCAGTGATGTGAATAGAACATCACTCATTCATATTTCCCGCCCGGAGTTGTGATTGGCTGGATGGTTGCAGCCAATCACCGCTCAAAGGGAAATATGAATGAGTGAGTGGCCGAGTATAGAGCAGAGATGCGAGTGCTGTATACAGCCGCTCCATCTCTGCAATAGACGGGACGATCACAGCGGGTGTCAGTAGTAATACCCACTGTGATCTGTTCTTACCTGCAAGTACTACTACTCCCAACATGGATCACACTCTGCTCCATGCTGGGAGCTGTAGTATCTGCATCAATAGACAGATCGCAGCAAGTGTAACTTCTGACACCCGATGCGATCTGTCTATTAATGCAGGTACTACAGCTCCCAGCATGGAGCAGAGTGTGCAGAGTGGGCTCCATGTTGGGAGTAGTAGTACCTGCAGTTACTGAAAGATCACAGTGGATGTCACTCCTGACACCCCCTGTGATCCTCCTGTATAATGTATAGAGGTGGCCGGCTGCTCTTCTATGGTCCCCTGCACTGCCGTATATATACACATATTCCTATTTCCCACAGAGAGCTGTGATTGGCCAAATGGTTCCAGCCAATCACAGCTCTAGGAGATCACAGGGGGTGTCAGGAGTGACATCCACTGTGATCTTTCTGTAACTGCAGGTACTACAACTCCCAACATGGAGCACACTCTGCTCCATGCTGGGAGCTGTAGTACCTGCATTAATAGACAGATGGCAGGGGGTGTCAGAAGTTACACTCGCTGCGATCTGTCTATTAATGCAGATACTACAGGTCCCAGCATGGAGCAGAGTGTACTCCATGTTGGGAGTAGTAGTACTTGCAGGTAAGAACAGATCACAGTGGGTATCACTACCGGCACCCAATGTGATCGTCCTGTGTATTGCAGAGATGGAGCGGCTGTATACAGCACTCGCATCTCTGCTCTATACTCCGGCCACTCACTCATTCATATTTCCCTCAGAGCTGTGATTGGCTGCAACCATCTGGCCAATCACAACTCTGGGCGGAAAATATGAACGAGTCAGGTGAATTTGTTGTATGTGGAGGGATGCTTCGGTCTTTTGCAGCGCTGGAGTCCTTCCTTCTAGAGCCCACTCTGCTCTAACAGATCATTTATTTAGTTCTAATCAGATTGAAAGAATTGCTGTAGTTTTGTTTCATTGTAACAAGCCATTCCTCATTGTGCACTAATGTATCTGCAAAGTGCAAACAGCTTGTTACACTGAAACAAAACTAGAGCACTTCTCACAATTTGATTTGAACTAAATATATGATCTGTTAGAGCAGAGTGGGCTCCAGAAGGAAGGACTCCAGTGCTGAAAAAGACTGAAGCATCCCCAATGGGGATACTTCGGTCTTTTGCAGCGCTGGAGTCCTTCCTTCTGGAGCCCACTCTGCTCTAACAGATCGTATATTTAAAATTATAATAAAACAATACCTGCACTATAAATAATGATGGTATTTATTAATAAATAGTGGACAAAAAATGATGGACAAAAAATTTAAAAACAGTTAAAAACAGTTAAAAACTATATCAGTGTTACTCATTGTCCCTGAGAGTAATGAAGGTCTCCTACAGTTTTGGTAATGTACTCCTGTGGTTAAAGTGGAGGGTTGGAGGTGCTAGGGAGGACAAAAAAGAAATAGTTGTAAACGAATGCAGCGGTGTACGTATGTGGACCAAATTACTGAATGAACGTGTTCTCATACCTAGCTGCAAGGAATGTAACGGGGAAATGTTAACAGAGAAATCTCTTGAATGGAACAGCAATGTTGATGTAGGTAACAGTAGTGATATCACCTGTAGATATTCAAGTGGGATACTTTTACTATTCTTATACACACAGTATCCGATAAGTATCAATGTACAGGGTGTTTGTTACCTGTTCCTGTTGTGAGGAATATATCTGCAGTAAATCTGCAGCGTGTTGAAAGAGGGCTGAAAAATGGAACCTGTTCAAAAAACAGTGAGTATATCTTTAAAAAAAGGCACTAAAATAAGAGAAAATAAATATTATAAAAATTAAAAATTAAACATACTTTGGCCCTCATTTACAATTCTAAACCCGACCTCTTTTGTCGTTTTTTTTGGGCGCATCTTTGTCTGCGCCATGTCGCAGACATCGTGCGCCAGTCTGCGACACTATGCAACATTTTTTCCCGACGGACCCGATGTGGATTCTCCCAAACCCGAAAAAGGGGCGTAACCCGACATTTCTGAGCTTTCCCACGTATTTATTAAGGTTTCCAACCCGAATTTGTTGAATTGTTGTGGATTTTTTCCCGACAGCTCAGAGGAGTTGGAAACCAAAACCTACAAAACCCACGTGCGACAAACAGGATGCGACATAATAATAAATACCAGGGGGAAAAAGCAGTCGGGTAAGAAAGCAAAATAGACTTACAACCCGATTTTCTTAGTAAATGAGGGCCATTGTCTTTGCGGAAGGTGATGATTCACCAGGGGGTGATTTTATTCTGAAGCTTGTGGTGTTATATTTCAGATTATATAACCAATATAGCGGCACTATTAGATAGAATGAGAGCATTTGTTTTAATGTTTCATTGTAACAAGCTGTTTGCACTTTGCAGATACATTTGTGCACAATGAGGAACAGCTTGTTACAATGAAACAAAACTACAGCACTTCTCTCCATCTGATTTGAACTAAATAGAGCAGAGTGGGCTCCAGCACTGCAAAGCATCCCTCCCCATACAACAAATTCACCTGACTCATTCATATTTTCTGCCCAGAGTTGTGATTGGCTGGGTGCTGTAGAACCTGCATTAATATACAGATCGCATCGGAGGTCAGAAGTTACACTCACTGCGATCTGTCTATTAATGCAGATACTACAGCTCCCAGCATGGAGCAGAGTGTGCTCCATGTTGGGAGTAGTAGTACTTGCAGGTAAGAACAGATCACAGCAGGTATCACTCCTGACACTCGCTGTGATCGTCGTTTCTATTGCAGAGATGGAGCGGCTGTATACAGCACTCGCATCTCTGCTCTATACTCGCCACTCACTCATTCATATTTCCCTTAGAGCAGTGATTGGCTGCAACCATCTGGCCAATCACAACTCGGGCGGAAAATATGAATGAGTGATGTTCTATTCACATCACGGGCCAGCAGAGTATAATGCAGAGATGCGAGTGCTGTATAATGCCGCTCCACTTCTCTGCTATATTATGGACGATCGCATCGGGTGTCACGATTAACAACCAGGGCGATATGTCTATTAGTATAGGCACTACTACTCCCAGCATAGAACAATCTGTTCCATGCTGGGAGTAGTAGTACTACCTAAAAAATTTAAAAAATAGAGAAAAAAAAGTGAAACACACACACTTTATTAAATGTGCTTCGTCTGCCTATTGAAGTCTATGGCAGTTCGCCTGGTTCGCCCGTTCGCGAACATTTGCGGAAATTTTTATGTTCGCGACATCACTAGTTCACAGGTGTGTATTTTGCTGTAGATTTTCAGCAGCACACTATGGAATGTATGTACAGGAGCAGGAACTCCTGTCCTGTGTGGACTACCTAGTCCTTTACTGAGCAGGGGCTTCTACTGCGGACCACGAGCAATTACCTAATTTAATTGTGCACAACCTTTCTTGACAGGACAAGGAATAAGGAAAGGAGAGGGCCTGGCCTTATTGCAGGAGCAGAAAAAAAAATGGTAGGCTTTTTATAATTTTTTTTTAATGTTTGTTGGGTGCTGTCTAATCTGGGAAATTATCTGACTACCATCCACATCCTGGGGGGATAAATTACCTACACTTACTAGGAGTATCTACTTAAAGGGGTACTCCGGTGGGGAAAAAAAAAGTGAAATCAACTGGTGCCAAAAAGTTAAACAAATTTGTAAATAGCTTCTATTAAAAAATCTTAAAGAGTACTTATAAGCTAATCTGTCCCTAAATCCTCCCAACACTTGTCCCTGACTCACCCTGACACTAATACAGCTTTTGCTGGAACAGTGGTCACTGTTCTGGTAGCATGGGGGCTTTGTAAACACACATGTCCCCCGACTTCCATTCCAAACTAATTCTCTCTCCAAAAGCTCAATAGCGCTTCTTCTTTTCTGAGCATTGTAGTTCGCACCCAGAGCACTTTACATCCACAAATGGGGTATTTCCATACTCAGAACAAATGGGCTTACCAAATTTGTGGGGCTTTTTTCCTATTACCCCTTGTGAAAATGAAAACTTTGCAGCATTTAGATATTTCTTGGCCCAGTGTTGATGTTTTTAACTTATGTATCTTGTTCCATGGTGACCAGGTTTTAGCTTTCCATACCTTGTACTTCTGGCCACTCCAGGTAAGTGATTGGTGAATTGGGAAAAAATTAGCATTTCTGTCAAAATATATGATAATATTAATCACAATCATCTATATACCAAAAAATGATAGATAAAAATTTAAAACTAGTCTGATATAATAATATTAATCACAGTCATCTATGTGATCTTGCACCTCAGCCTCTTCACTTTAATGGAGCAGAGCCACAATACCAGTCACATACTGTTCACAAATAATATGAATTAGAATATGGAAATCAGAGTTATTGTATATATTATGATTTCTGTAGAGATTTGTTTCATCAGGCATGTCAGCCTTGTGGTTCTCATGAACTTAAGAGAGGTAAATGCGAAAATTGATACAGTAATCATATTTGGGTGGAGTAGCACTTTAACTGCTAGATGTGACAATTCATTATAATATAGATGTAGATAAATATTTGCTATCTATTCAAAACTTGCCATATTCACCTCACCTAAATTAATGGGCCTTGTGATTACAGGTCCTTTTCAGGAATGGTTTGATATCAGAACACCTGCACCCGTACTGCTCATAGTGTCATAGTTGTTCATGGTGTGTGCTACCTGCACGAAAAGTCTGCAAACACCTCCACATACTCTGGGTAGTACACATTTGTAGGGCAATAGAATGCTAGCAGCACACCAAATAAGCTTCACATGGCAAGTGAGTATACATAGAATTCATAGCTCAACATTTCTTTGGAAATATTCTTCTGATTTTATTGCATCATTCCTTATTGCACATGGGTTCGTCTCACAGGACTGAATTAAACGGCATAACAGCAGCAGAAAATAGCAACATTTTCAGTGATTTCACCAGTCATGGCACAACGTTTCAGGGACGGGCCCCATTATTCATGCGCATTGACTGCTGGGAACACGAACATCTAAGTAAGAGTACCACAGCTGCAATTAATTAGATAAACGTACACGATGAAAAAAAAAAAATGCACATGCAACTTCATACATTTCATTATAGATTCAGCATAATGGGTCTTACAAAAATACATTAAAGGGGTTCTCCGGTACTTAGACATCTTATCCCCTTTCCAAAGGATAGGGGATAAGATGCCTGATCGCGGGAGTCCCACCGCTGGGGACCCCCATGATCTTGCACGCGGCACCCTGTTTGTAATCAGTCCCCGGAGCGTGTTCGCTCCGGGTCTGATTACTGTCGATCACGGGGCCGGTGGCGTGTGACATCACGCCTCCGCCCCATGTGACTTCATGCTCTGCCCCTCAATGCAAGCCTACGGGAGGAGGCGTGACAGCTATCACGCCCCCTCCCGTAGGCTTGCATTGAGGGGCGGAGCGTGACGTCACACGCCGTCGGCCCTGTGGTCGCCAGTAATCAGACCCGGAGCGAACACACTCCGGGCACTGATTACAAACGGGGTGCCGCGTGCAAGATCACGGGGGTCCCCAGCGGCGGGACTCACGGGATCAGGCATCTTATCCCTTATCCTTTGGATAGGGGATAAGATGTCTTAGCACCGGAGTACCCCTTTAAAACTGCAATGTTCATTCATTCCTCTCGGCATTAATGTTTCAAGCTCTGTAATCCTAAACGTTTCTCTCTGAATCAAGTGTTTTCTATTGAGATTTTCATTAGTGTGAATAGTGACCTGTTCTAAAATCTGCCATCTAAGGTCTGATATTTGATGGCCTTGTTCCTTAAAGTTTCGTGCAACGGTAGTTTTGCCATATTTAGTGGATATGAATTCTAATGTATCTTGTTCACTTTTAAGAGCTTTCCTTATTGCTGCCTTATATTTGTTAATACGTATTTTTATATTTCTAGATGTTTGACCTATATACCCTTTACCACAAGGGCATTTCAATAAATATATAACATTGTTAGAATTACAAGTATGAAAACCCTTAATGTGAATTTTATGACCTTTAGTGGGATGATGTACTACGTCACCTTTAATAATGTTATCACAATTGGTACAAGATAAACAGGGAAATTCCAGCTTATGAGCCGATAAAAATGTCTGTCTGTCTTTCTTTCTGATGGCAATATCAATTTTAATTAATGCATCTCCCAGAGATTTCCCTTTTTTATGTACATACATGGGCAAATTAGTAAACAGTGTTCAATACTTCAGGTCTGCTTTTAATAATCCCCACTATTTTTTTTATAATTTTTTCACTGAATTGCTTCTCTTATCGTATGTGCCCACATACTTTACACAAATTTTTTCTTTTTTCTTTTTTTCTGTACTTAAACGTAATTGCCGCCTTGTCATTTCTCTCACTCAAATTTTTTTCTTTTACAACAACTTTCTGATTGCACCCCTTTTCCACAAATGTATTTATCATTTTTTCTCCTACTTTATCATACTCCTCATCTGTACTGGTTATCCATTGTATTGCAGAGAAAAAAATAGTATAACAAGAAAAGAAAGACTCCAGCTCACCATGGGTGCCATTAGGCCAAGGAGATACATCTGCAGGGAGCACGAGAGAGGAAAGCCGAGCCATGTCCTCGGTGAATCAGCTGATCCAAGTAGGAGAAATGGGGAAGAGGGAACTCCACAATGGATAAAATTTAACCTTTAATGGTACATGTAAAAAATCCAAAAATGAACAAAAAAGACAAACAGTGCTCTGGTGAGTTAAAACCCACGTCCACCGACACGTTTCGGACCGCTAACAGTCCTTAATCATGGTGCTACATCCTAACCGGACAACTGCCTTATATATACTAGATAGTATATCAAAGTCACATGACAGATTATGTCACAATCTGAACCACACCTGTTGCATGATAGCTGATAATGAAAGTTGCGGCGAGCAAATGATAGATATAAATATGGTGAGTTAATATGATATGAGAACTTAATATATATAAGCTAAATCACTTCTATAATTCATACCTTTTGGGTATCTTGTGTCTAACATTAGTATCCAAAAGGCTTCACGCTTTAAAAGAACACGTGACCAGTCTCCACCTCTTCGTGGCGGATGCACCCTTTCAATGCCGCAGACTTTTATGGAAGACACATCCCCTTGATGAATATCATGGATGTGTTTTGCAAGACCTGATAGAGAACGCATATTGAAAGTCGCAGCGTGTGAATTATGAAAGTGTTCGTATATGCATCTTTTCAATTTGCGGGTAGTGAACCCAACATACTGCACTTTACACGCTTCACATGTTGCTAAATAAACAACATGTGTCGTGTCACAATTAATAAAGGTTTTAATAGGGTATCTGTTTCCATTTGCAGATGATGTAAACTCCGCTGTCTTATTAACATGTTTGCATAGATTACATCTAGTGCGTGCACACTTAAAAAAGCCCTTGAGGTGGAGCCAGGTGTCTGAGGGTTCATCGTTCAATATATCGCTTGGGGATAACTGATTGCGTAGTGTGCGACCCCTTTTAGCCACATAGTGAACCCCTTTGTGTAATATAGACATCAGTATCTCATCCTCAAGCAAAACCGGTAGGTGCTTGGATACAATATTCTTAATAGCTGAAAAATCTGTGCTATATTGAGTAGAAAATGTAACTTTATTAAAAGTATTGACACCAGTGGTTTTGGGGTTAATTTTCTCTACTAATAGGGCATCACGGCTTTTGCTCTTAGCTATATTCTTGGCTCTATTGAGTGTAGTTCTGGAATAACCTCTTGCTGTCAACCTGTTATCAATGTCAATGTATGATTGTTCAAAAGTAATGTCTGTTGACGAGGCTTGTCTAGCCCTTATGTATTCACCAACCGATAAATTCCTTATGACGTGACTAGGATGGCAACTAGTAGCATGTAATATGCTATTCCCGGAGGTGGATTTTCTGAACATTTTGGTATGTACCGACCTGGTAGGTAAGTCGCCTTTCAGGTGGACATCCAAAAAATTGATAGAAGGTCCCCCCCCACTCCAACGTAAATCTTAAAATGAGATTGTTATTATTTATGTAGCTGAGGAACAAGATAGCCCCTCCTGGGACTGTTAGCAGTCCGAAACGCGTCGGTGGACGTCGATTTTAACTCACCAGAGCACTGTTTGTCTTTTTTGTTCATTTTTGGATTTTTTACATGTACCATTAAAGGTAAAATTTTATCCATTGTGGAGCTTGAGTTCCCTCTTCCCCATTTCTCCTACTTGGATCAGCTGGTTATCCATCGTGCCCGGATGAATTGACTTCTGGGTAGACCCTTAAATACTGAACGAGAATGATAGCTGTGTTTATGTAACATATTGTTCCTATCAGTGGGTTTCCTGAACAATGTAGTTTTAAATCCAAATTGTGTTTTTGAGATTTCTACGTCTAGGAAATATATAGTGGTAGTATAATTGACTGTAAATTTAATGGTACTATGTAAATTATTAAATTTCTCAACAAAATGTAATAGTGTCTCCTCACTTCCATGCCATAACACGAACACATTGTCCACGTAGCATGGCAACTGTTGAGGAGCGCTACATCAGCTTGCCGGGATTATTGAGCACATTGTCCACGTGGCTCATGTTATAAAAAAATATTGGGGATTATTAAAAGCAGACCCGAAGTATTGAACACTGTTTACCAATTTGCCCATGTGTGTACATAAAAAAGGGAAATCGCTGGGAGATACATTAATTAGAAGTGATATTGCCATTAAAAAGAAAGACAGACAGACATTTGTATCGGCTCGTTAGCAGGATACATTTCCAGTTTATCTTGTGCTAATTGTGATAACATTATCAAAGGGGACATAGTACATCATCCCACTAAAGGTCATAAAATTCACATTAAGGTTTTTTATACTTGTAATTCTAACAATGTTATATATTTATTAAAATGCCCTTGTGGTAGAGGGTATAAAGGTTAAACATCTAGAAATTTAAAAATACGTATTAACGAACATAAGGCAGCAATAAGGAAAGCTCTTAAAAGTGAACAAGATACATTCGAATTATTATCCACTAAATATGGCAAAACTACTGTTGTTCAACACTTTAAAGCAAGTGTACACTCAGTTTTAGAGGGTTTGACTCACGTCTCACGCAGACAAGTAGATGCAGTCACCAGCTGACCACTTTTCTGACAGTTTATCACCATACCTGTGTGAGAGGGGAAGGTTTATCAGCCAAGAGTACTCAAGAATGAGAAGACTCAAGAGAACTATTGGTCCACCCCGGAAACTAGGGGTAATTTATCAGCATGCAGCTCCTACCACAATAACACCCAGTTCCCGGGCATCAGCCAATTTTAAAACTGACATGGCTGAATTATAGTTTGAACACTCTACAGCTTTCTCAGTAATTTAAACACCAAAATGCTGATGAATTGACAGGTTCCCTTTAAGAGGTTAAGAACAACATTGTTTCTTCTGTGTCTATTGAGGAATATATACAGAGATTTTAGAAAATATATAATTCTGCATTAATTCAGCATTTTACTTCTTGCAGTTAGTGTTTGGATACCGTCACTATTTACCTTTCTACTTGTTCTGCAGTGCCTGGCCAAGAGGAAGACGGAACATCAAAAAACATTTTTCTGGGTCACAGTAACTGAAACAACCGGTATCTCTTCACTTTCCTACCCAACCCAGTTTTGCTGACTCGAAACTGCTGACATACTTTCTTTAACCCCTTAAGGACTCAGCCCATTTTGGCCTTAAGGACTCAGACAATTAAATTTTTACGTTTTCGTTTTTTCCTCCTCGCCTTCTAAAAATCATAACTCTTTTATATTTTCATCCACAGACTAGTATGAGGGCTTGTTTTTTGCGCGACCAGTTGTCCTTTGTAATGACATAACTCATTATATCAGAAAATGTATGGCGCAACCAAAAAACACTATTTTTGTGGGGAAATTAAAAAGAAAAACACAATTTTGCTAATTTTGAAAGGTTTCGTTTTCACGCCGTACAATTTATGATAAAAATGACATGTGTTCTTTATTCTGAGGGTCAATACTATTAAAATGATACCCATTATTACATACTTTTCTATTATTGTTGTGTTTAAAAAAAATCACAAACTTTTTAACCAAATTAGTACGTTTATAATCCCTTTATTTTGATGACCTATAACTTTTTCATTTTTCCGTATAAGCGGCGGTATGAGGGCAAATTTTTTGCGCCATGATCTGTACTTTTTTTTGATACTACATTTGCATATAAAAAACTTTTAATACATTTTTTATAATTTTTTTTATAAAATGTATTAAAAAAGTAGCAATTTAGGACTTTTTTTTTTACGTTCGTACGGGATCATTAACATTTTATTTTAATAGTTCGGACATTTACGCACGCGGCAATACCAAATATGTCTATTAAATTTATTTTTTAGGCTTTTTAGGGGTAAAATAGGAAAAAAATGACGTTTTAAGTACCACCGCACCAGGACGTACATTTACGTCCTGCGTCATTAAGGGGTTAAAGAGGCTTAAAACATGACTATAGATTAAAACAGAATGTCTTCCAAAGGCATTCCTGCCCTACTGTAGACAGCTGTTTTGGGGTTCTTGCCTTTCATCAGTACAGAGCTGGGTGCTGGCTGGCCAGTAAGGAGACCCAAAAAGTAAAGTCTTTTTCTTCTGGAGAAAAGCTGCTTGTTTATTCTTTTTAAGACCCCATATACTAGTTTGGTGGTCTTTTGTCAGAGACACATTACCCAATATACTTTTTCAGAATTTTGTCTTGGTCATGTAATGGATGTACACATGCCTTAATAATAATAAGAGTTTCATGTTCTGGAAGTAATAAGCATATTCTGAAGATTTTTTTAAAATCAACTATTGCTGGAAAGTTATACAGATTTGTAAATTTCTTCTATTTAAATTGTTCAGTACTTAACATTTGCTGTATATTCCATAAAGATACATGTAGTTCTTTCTAGTCAGAAACAGTGCCACCTCTGCCTGTATCAGGAACTGTCCAGAACAGATGAGGTATGCTATGGAGATTTTCTACTGCTCTGGACAGTTCCTGGCATGGACAGAGGTGGCAGCAGAGAGCACCCTGTCTGCTATACATACATCAGCTGATAAATACTGAAAGGTTTGATATTTTTAAATAAAAATAATTAGCAAACCCTTATAAGTTTCTCACACCAGCCATTCACTGGCTGAGGCGGGACACCACTGCAACCAGCGAATTGGAGCAGCTTTAACCGTGAGAGTGCAGGAGGTATGTACAGTTTTATGTTTTCTTTAAAGCAGGCAGCCTTGGCATTTTTTATAAAAAATAAAAATAAAAATAACTTTCCACTTGATAACCCCTTTAAATTTTCCCATCACTGACAACAACGAAGAATTGATCGAAAAATAAGATTTTTTTTTAAATACAAAGAATACGATTTATTTTCTAAAGTCAAAATACCACTTATATAAACAGACTTCAGATCAGAATAAGGTCAATGTAAATTATGATCAAGCATCTTTTTTCAAAAATACAGAAGTTTACTTTCAAGCTTGGGCAATCCCTTTTTGTAAGAAGTGACCCGAATGAGAAGATGCCAGGGAGTCCCACTGATTGGAACACCAGCCATCAGTTGTTGTATTTGAGGAAATTGTTCAATGTCCCTTTGATGCATGTCAAGTAGCTTGATAAAATCAATAGGTTGTCCATTCAATATCCAGTAACCACTATATGGGGGAGCCTGTTCGAAAAAAGTCATACATAACATACATTGATATATAACATTCCCTAACTAAAAAAAATGCTGGTTGTAAGTCCATGGTACTATAAGGTATGACTATTAAGCCTGTAAAATACTGGAGAAAATGACAGAAGGATAGAAGAATCGTGATAAGGGCTAATAGATAGTAGACACTGATTTACAATGTATTGGACCTTAACCCCTTAAGGACCAGGCCATTTTACACCTTAAGGACCAGAGCGTTTTTTGCAAATCTGACCATTGTCACTTTAAACATTAATAACTCTGGAATGCTTTTAGTTATCATTCTGATTCCGAGATAGTTTTTTCGTGACATATTCTACTTTAACATAGTGGTAAAATTTTATGGTAACTTGCATCCTTTCTTGGTGAAAAATCCCCAAATTTGATGAAAAAAATGAAAATGTAGCATTTTTCTAACTTTGAAGCTCTCTGCTTGTAAGGAAAATGGATATTCAAAATATATATTTTTTGGGTTCACATATACAATATGTCTACTTTATGTTTGCATCATAAAATGTATGAGTTTTTACTTTTGGAAGACACCAGAGGGCTTCAAAGTTCAGCAGCAATTTTGAAAATTTTCACAAAATTTTCAAACTCACTATTTTTCAGGGACCAGTTCAGTTTTGAAGTGGATTTGAAGGGTCTTCATATTAGAAATACCCCATAAAAGACCCCATTATAAAAACTACACCCCCAAAAGTATTCAAAATTACATTCAGTAAGTTTATTAACCCTTTAGGTGTTTCACAGGAATAGCAGCAAAGTGAAGGAGAAAATTCAAAATCTTCATTTTTTACACTCGCATGTTCTTGTAGACCCAATTTTTGAATTTTTGCAAGGGGTAAAATAGAGAAAATTTTTACTTGTATTTGAAACCCAATTTCTTTCGAGTAAGCACATACCTCATATGTCTATGTTAATTGTTCAGCGGGCGCAGTAGAGGGCTCAGAAGGGAAGGAGCGACAAATGGTTTTTGGGGGGCATGTCACCTTTAGGAAGCCCCTATGGTGCCAGGACAGTAAAAAAAAAAAACCCACATGGCATACCATTTTGGAAACTAGACCCCTCAGGGAATGTAACAAGGGGTAAAGTGAACCTTAATACCCCACAGGTGATTCACGACTTTTGCATATGTAAAAAAATATATATATTTTTTACCTAAAATTCTTGGTTTCCCAAAAATTGAACATTTTTAAAAAGGGTAATAGCAGAAAATACCCCCCAAAATTTGAAGCCCAATTTCTCCCGATTCAGAAAACACCCCATATGGGGGTGAAAAGTGCTCTGCTGGCGCACTACAGGTCTCAGAAGAGAAGGAGTCACATTTGGCTTTTTGAAAGCAAAAACAGCAGCAAAAACAGCAGCAACAACAGCAAAAAAAAAATAAAAATAAACACATGGCATACCATTTTGGAAACTAGACCCCTCGGGGAACGTAACAAGGGGTAATTTGAACCTTAATACCCTACAGGTATTTTTTTTACCTAAAATACTTGTTTTCCCAAAAATTTTACATTTTTAAAAAGGGTAATAGCAGAAAATACCCCCCAAAATTTGTAACACAATTTCTCCCGAGTACGGCGATACCCCATATGTGACCCTAAACTGTTGCCTTGAAATACGACAGGGCTCCAAAGTGAGAGCGCCATGCGCATTTGAGGCCTAAATTAGGGACTTGCATAGGGGTGGACATAGGGGTATTCTACGCCAGTGATTCCCAAACAGGGTGCCTCCAGCTGTTGTAAAACTCCCAGCATGCCTAGACAGTCAGTGGCTATCTGGCGATACTGGGAGTAGTTGTTTTGCAACAGCTGGAAGCTCCGTTTTGGAAACAGTGGCGTACCAGACGTTTTTCATTTTTATTGGGGAGGGTAGGGGGGCTGTGTAGGGGTATGTGTATATGTAGTGTTTTTTACTTTTTATTTTATTGTGTGTTAGTGTAGTGTTTTTAGGGTAGAGTCGCACGGGCGGGGGTTCACAGTAGTTTCTCGCTGGCAGTTTGAGCTGCGGCAGAACATTTGCCGCAGCTCAAACTTGCAGCCGGATACTTACTGTAATCCTCCGCCCATGTGAGTGTACCCTGTACATTCACATTGGGGGGGGGGGACATCCAACTGTTGCAAAACTACAACTCCCAGCATGTGCGGTCTATCAGTGCATGCTGGGAGTTGTAGTTTTTCAACAGCTGGAGGCACACTGGTTGTGAAACACCGAGTTTGGTAACAAACTCAGTGTTTTGCAACCAGTGTGCCTTCAGCTGTTGCAAAAGCTACAACCCCCAGCATGTACGGACAGCGGAAGGGCATGCTGGGTTTTGTAGTTATGCAACAGCTGGAGGCATACTACTTTGGCTGTGGATGCTGGGGATTGTAGTTATGCAACAGCTGGAGACACACTGGTTTGCTACTTAACTCAGTGTGCCTTCAGCTGTTGCAAAACTACAACTCTCAGCAGTCACCGACAGACAACGGGCATGCTGGGAGTTGTAGTTATGCAACCAGCAGATGCACCACTACAACTCCCAGCATGCACTTGAGCTGATTGTGCAAGCAGGGAGTTGTAGTTATACAACAGCTGAAGGTACACTTTTCCATAGAAAAAATGTGCCTCCAGCTGTTGCAAAACCATAAGTCCCAGCATGCCCATAAGGGAATGCTGGAAGTTGTGGTGGTCTGCCTCCTGCTGTTGCATAACTACAGCTCCTAGCATGCCCTTTTTGCATGCTGGGAGCTGTTGGTAAGCAACAGCAGGAGGCTGTCACTCACCTCCTGCTGCTGCTCCACGCCGCCGCCGCGCAGGTCAGTCCCGCCGCCGCCGCTCCTGGGGCCCCCGATCCCAACAGGGACGCCGGGGATCGGGGTCCCCAGTACCCGGGGTCTTCTTCCCGCACCCTCTCACGTCCTCCGGAAGAGGGGCAGAGCGGGATGCGGGTTGTGACACCCGCAGCAGGCGCCCTGATTGGTCGGCCGGTAATCCGGCCGACGAATCAGGGCGATCGTGAGGTGGCTCCGATCAGCCAATAATTCCGGGTCACCGGGTCACTGGAGACCCGATTGACCCGGAATCTGCCGCAGATCGCTGGACTGAATTGTCCAGCAATCTGCAGCCATCGCCGACATGGGGGGTCATCATGACCCCCCTGGGCGATATGCCCCGATGCCTGCTGAACGATTTCAGCAGGCATCGGGCACCGGCTCCGCTCCAGATGGTTGCGGGGGGCCGGTAAAACACATGACGTTCTCATACGTCATGTGTCCTTAAGGACTCGGAAAGGGAGACGTATGAGAACGTCATGTGTCCTTAAGGGGTTAAAGGGGTTATCCAGGAAAAAACTTTTTTTTATATATCAACTGGCTCCAGAAAGTTAAACAGATTTGTAAATTATATATAAAAATTGGTATAACCAATACTTCAAGGATTTTACCCTTAAAAAAGGTACGCAATGATATCAAATCAATAATGGATATGCTTCAATTAATGATTGTTTTTATTAAACATATAACAATAAAATATAATAGGAACAAATGTTACTACTGAAGAAAGGGTCATGCGATATATGGCAAAAGAACCCTGAAACGCGTCTAGTTTAAAGACTTATTCAATTATCGCACCTTGCAACATACATATGGTGTGAACCTGGCACTGCTATTCGCGATTTATTGAAATCAGCAATCATTGCAGTCACAATCTGGTCCGGATCTTCACTGTGCCTACATTCCAGCCGGAACCTGCTGGGAAAGATCCATCTATCCACCCGCCCTAAAGACTCCATTACATCCACCACAAGGGACGCCAAGCGCTGAGCCCGTCCTGTAATAACACCACAGGACGAACACGGAGGCTTTTCCGTGACGTTGTGCCAAACGTACCCCTGCATAAGGATATCTCTGCAGCAACAACAGTCCTGTGCCAACGCTGCCGGCATGTGGTGAGCGGAGAGGATACCATCTGTCAGGAGCGGGTAAGATACACTGTACCAGCAGTGTCCTATTCGGCATAGTAATAGTCTAAAGACTGTAACAAGTAACAATTACACTGTTACATCATCCACCACAATATCTATTCCAGAGACTATATTTGTTATACCAGACTCTTTTAATAATTATATTGGAAGGGACTGTGATATCTTTTTTCAGACTGGAATATCCAGCAACATAAATGATATGCTACTTGGTTGCCACAATCTAATGTTTTATGGTGATTAACACCACTAGTGCCCAGTG
Organism: Hyla sarda; assembly: GCF_029499605.1. Taxonomy (NCBI): domain Eukaryota; kingdom Metazoa; phylum Chordata; class Amphibia; order Anura; family Hylidae; genus Hyla; species Hyla sarda. Next base: position 313,071,103 of record NC_079189.1, on the reverse strand, counting down.
GACTTTCACCTTTTTTTATTTTTATTTTTTATATATTTGTGCCAGGATATATAATCAATTTTATTATATTTTTTATAATTTTTTTTTTAATTATATTTTATTGTTATATGTTTAATAAAAACAACCATTAATTGAAGCATATCCATTATTGATTTGATATCATTGTGTACCTTTTTTAAGGGTAAAATCCTTGAAGGATTGGTTAGACCAATTTTTATATATATTTTAATTCCGGCCGTTGGGTTTCGGTACATAACCAAATATATCCCTTTTTGGTTTGTGAGCTGCACACACACCTACATTTTTTAAAATTTATTATAGATTTGTAAATTACTTCTATTAAAAAATCTTAATCCTTTCAGAACTTATGAGCTGCTGAAGTTCAGTTGTTCTTTTTTGTCTAAGTGCTCTCTGATGACACGTGTCTCGGGAACTGTCCAGAGTAGAAGCAAATTCCCATAGGAACTGCACAGAGCAGAATAGGTTTGCTATGGGAATTTGCTTCTACGCTGGACAGCTCCCGAGACACGTGTCATCAGAGTGCAGTTATACAGAAAAGAACAACTCAACTTCAGCAGCTGATAATTAAGGATTAAGATTTTTTAATAGAAGTCATTTACAAATCTGTTTAACTTTCTGGAGCCAGTTTCCTGGATAACCCTTTTAATTATCCCTCCGAGTACAACTCTGCTGTTAATTATTATAAATATGCCAATGACTGTGTTTGATAAACCCCTAGGTGCACCGATCTGCCCTCCCACTGCTGAGATAGTGCCTTATCTTGAATATTTATCCGGCCTTCTGCAGTGACGAGTGGCCTTCGGTTCTGTCACAACACTGTGCTGGGTGGATTGGGACACCAAGGGGTAATGCTCCTAGTGCATCAAATGCTCTCCGTAGCTTGTTATAAAATGTAATGTTACACAAAAACATTACAACGGAAGGTGCGTTCCTAATCATTGTCCCCTGCCCTATCAGCCCATATCAGCGGGGTAAATTCTTCTACCCTGCTTTCAGTTTCCCTTATATACATTAGATTACAATTTTACATACTCCATGAGAACTGTTGGACCTCAAGAGAATTGTTGAACTGAAGAAGAAAAAAAGAAAGTTTTAATTCTGGTACTTTTTTTGGTGCCTGACTACACACTGAAGCCACGCCCCTTTGCCAGACAAATGCAAATGTGTCCAAAAAGTGTCTAAAACACATAGGAAAGGTGGTGTAAGACATGTACACCAGTTTTTGGTTTAAACCGTACAAGAAATCTGGTGAATTTGTAATATCGGGCCTGCACAAGTGTTTGTTAGGAAAAGGGACAAACCTGATCTTCTGATTTATAATGTTAAATACATTCTAAATTCTACTTACATATTACTAACTTGCTTCCGGCAGAAAACAGCACCACTTATCATACCACTTTTTAGTTTGATTCAACGAACAACTAGGTCACAATGGAAAATATATAAGTGGCACACCTATACCAATAGCTTTCCATGTGGGTTTATATTGTATAAACCCTTGGTTGAGTAGTCACTGTATGCAGCATATAGTCCTTGGTCACTGGAACACAAAAATAATTCATTACCTGTCAACAATAAGTATATGGAGACAACTTTGACTGGTACTCCATAGCAGTTGACATAGAAGGGAATTTATGATTTGTGACACTTTATACTCCACTTTTAAAGCATCCTCTTTTCTATTATGCTGAAATCTAATGCTCTGAATTTTAAATTTTACAAACGTTTGTGACTTGTTATGCCCCTCCACATGCCCTAAGGTGATTCAAATGCATGATAAATATGCCAAAATGAAAAAAAAATTCAATATGTGCACATTCATAACTTTCTACCATAGCATTTACTTATAGTTACGGTACTTAAAACTACACATTGTTTATAGCACCAGATAAGTTGAATATACTGTATATTAGTGACCATGGGCTAAGCACTGTATATACCCCCACATACTGCAAACTGTAGTGGTCCCTGTATTTGCCAGTTCTTCATTGGTCACCATAAATGTGACCTTACTAAAAATCAGCATGAAAATTGGATTTTGATAAAGACTTGGGAGGTCTAAGACACATATGCCTATAGAAAATGTTGAATGGGATGTGGTAAGTTTGGCAACAGCCAATTTGGCAATTACCCATCTACCCATCTAACTTATCTTCAGACCATGTCTTAACTAGGGATCGACCGATATCGATTTTTTAGGGCCGATACCGATAATCTGTGGCCTTTCAGACCAATAGCTGATGACTTATACCGATATTTCGGTATAAGTTATCGGCTATTTCTTCACCCCCCCCCCCCCTAAGAAGCGGCTGCAGATCATTGATTTAAAGTGGGCGCTTTAAATCAATGAACTGCAGCGGCTTTTGCACGGCCAGAGACCGCCGCCGCCACCCGCTTCTCTCCCCCTGCCTGTCCAACCCCCCCTCCCTATCCTCTGGCCAGAGACCGCCGCTGCCCGCTTCTCTCCCCCCTGCTGGTGCTTAGTCCAACCACCGCCGCTGCCCAATTGCCTCCCCCATCCCTGGAGCATTATCGGATTATCGGCAAGGTAATTGCCGATACCGATAACGTCCAAAATCGTGAATATCAGCCGATAATATCGGCCAAACCGATAATCGGACGATCCCTAGTCTTAACACTTGTTAATGTTTTGAAAGGAACTGATATGGAAATTCTACTTGCTATGTATACTTATGCATGAAGCATGCTTCAGTGGGATTTAGCATGAGTTGTATTGTTGAATTTACAAGTTTGTGTTGTGACTCAGCAAATTTATGATGAACTGATGACCACAGTATTTTCCTTTACTAAGTGTTTAAGTATTTGTCACTTTGTAGGTACTGGTGTAGTATTTCTTATGTAATGTACTGTATATGCATCACTGTATTTCATTATTAAAGAGGTATTCCGCCCTTAGACATCTTATCCCCTATCCAAATGATAGCGTATAAAATGTCTGTTTGTGGGGGTTCTGCTGCTGAGACCCCATGCGAACTCCGTGCAGCACCTGGCATTCTGTACCGTCAGCTGCTCCAGTCTCGGAAGCGCTGAGTTTCCAAGACGGAGACATGACGTCACGCCATGCCACCTCCATTCCTGTCTATGGGAGGGGGTGTGACGGCTGTATTTTGCATTTTATTAAAATCACTGAATAGGACCTCTCACTACACGCGTCAAAGAATAAAGTAAATAAAATACTTATACTGAATCTTTTCTGCACAAAACTTTCAAATGTGAATGTGTTCAGATTCTTCTACTCTGCAACATGTTCAGGATTGGTGCTCAGAAACAATTCTACTGGTGGATGCTCTATACTGAACCCAACACTATAAAAATACATGTCTGAAAAGCTACAGTTAACACGTAGTATATTAAAATAAAAGCAAGCAATTTCCTATTACCAAGGAGAGTTACCTATAGCTCTTTCACCCCTAGGTGATATGTGACATACAAGTAAGTTGCATTGTACAATGCGCCTATGAGGCAAGCTTGAGAGCTGGCTGCTATCAGGTTGGTCGCTGATGTGAGCCTAAATCACTCACCCCCAGAATAGATTGATTTTAAGCATACCTATTTTGTTAAAAAAAGTTTGACTTTTTTAAAGTTGTAAAATAGTTTAAAACAAACTATTAAAATATGGGTATTGTTGACCCACAGTCAATACGATTACACCCCCCCCCCCCAAAATAAAAAAAGAAAGTTTATTTGGTTTTGCCGCACATTTTTTTGTAAAAAGGAAAGGTGTCATTGCAAAGCCCTAATATGGCTCTGTGGAGGAAAAAAAGTAAATAAAAGTGCTATACCTTTAACACTCAAGTACTCAGGTGGAATATTTTTTTTTTTTTTTTTTTAATGAACTGGTGCCAGAACTGGTGCCAGAAAGAAATAGATTTGTAAATTACTTCTATTCAAAAATTGTAATCTTTTCAGTACTTATTAGCAGCTGTGTGCTACAGAGAAAATTCTTTTCTTTTTTAATTTCTTTTTTGTCTTGTCTACAGTGCTCTCTGCTGACACTCCTGTCCATGTCAGGAACTGTCCAGAGCAGCATAGGATTTCTATGGGGATTTTCTCCTGCTCTGAACAGTTCCTGATACAGCTGCTAATAAGTACTGGAAGGATTAAGATTTTTTAATGGAAGTAATTTACAAATCTGTTTAACTTTTTGGCACCAGTGGATTTAAAAAAAAATGTTTACCACCAGAGTACTCTTTTAAGGACAATTTTAATTTGGCATTTTTGTTTTTCCTCCACGTGTTCTAACAGGCATAACTTTTTTTTCCATCTACAGACCCATATGAGGGCTTGTTTTTTTCACGACCAATTTGACTTTATAATCACACTGTCACGATGTCGGCTGGCAGAAGGTGGATCCTCTGTGCCAGAGAGGGATTGGCGTGGACCGTGCTAGTGGACCGGTTCTAAGTCACTACTGGTTTTCACCAGAGCCCGCCGCAAAGCGGGATGGTCTTGCTGCGGCGGTAGTGACCAGGTCGTATCCACTAGCAACGGCTCAACCTCTCTGGCTGCTGAAGATAGGCGCGGTACAAGGGAGTAGACAGAAGCAAGGTCGGACGTAGCAGAAGGTCGGGGCAGGCAGCAAGGTTCGTAGTCAGGGTGGATAGCAGAAGTTCTGGTACACAGGCTTTGGACACACAAAACGCTTTCACTAGGCACAAGGGCAACAAGATCCGGCAAGGGAGTGCATGGGAGGAGGTCAGATATAGTCAGGGACCAGGTGGAAGCCAATTAAGCTAATTGGGCCAGGCACCAATCATTGGTGCACTGGCCCTTTAAGTCTCAGGGAGCTGGCGCGCGCGCGCCCTAGAGAACGGAGCCGCGCGCGCCAGCACATGACAGCAGGGGACGGGAACGGGTAAGTGACCTGGGATGCGATTCGCGAGCGGGCGCGTCCCGCTGTGCGAATCGCATCCCCGACGGCCATGACAGTGCAGCGCTCCCGGTCAGCGGGACCGACCGGGGCGCTGCGGAGAGAGAGACGCCGTACGCGCTCCGGGGAGGAGCGGGGACCCGGAGCGCTAGGCGTAACAGTACCCCCCCCCCCTTAGGTCTCCCCTTCTCTTTGTCCGGTAACTGCCCCCCCTGGGATGAGGACACCGGGAAAGGATGGAGGGATTCCTCAACGGCAGGCAGTACAGCAGGAGTGGGAATGGGGAGGGAGGGCAGAGGGCGAGGCCTGGCACGGGGCAGTGTGACACCAGGACGAGGGCCACGAGGAGGCACCGAGGCTTGACTGACTGGACTGGGAGGGGGGGAGAGGCACTTCTTAAGGCGGGCAGAGTCCATAACGACCTTAGGGAGACCGGATACAGGAGGAACCACAGGGTCACGGCAGGGAGTACTGGGAACCGGCTTAAGGCAGTCCTTGAAGCAAGAGGTACCCCAGCTCTTGATCTCCCCTGAGGACCAATCCAGGGTTGGGGAATGGTGTTGAAGCCAGGGTAGTCCAAGGAGAATTTCAGAAGTGCAATTGGAGAGGACCAAAAACTCAATTTTCTCATGATGAGGTCCGATGCACATTAGGAGGGGCTCCGTGCGGAAACGCACGGTGCAATCCAACCTGGCTCCGTTGACCGCGGAAATGTGGAGTGGCTTGACAAGACGGGTCACCGGGATGCGGAATTTATTCACCAAGGTCTCCCGAATAAAATTCCCAGAGGCACCAGAGTCCAGGCAGGCCACGGCTGAGAGGGAAGAACTGGCTGAAGAAGAAATCCGTACAGGCACCGTGAGACGTGGAGAAGCCGACTTAGCATCAAGAGACGCCACACCCACGAGAGCTGGGTGCGAGCGTGCATTTCCCAGACGTGGAGGACGGATAGGGCAATCCACCAAAAAATGTTCGGTACTGGCACAGTACAGACAAAGATTCTCTTCCTTACGGCGATTCCTCTCTTCCAGGGTCAGGCGAGACCGATCCACTTGCATGGCCTCCTCGGCGGGAGGCCTAGGCGCAGATTGCAATGGAGACTGTGGGAGAGGTGTCCAGAGATCTAAGTCTTTTTCCTGGCGGAGCTCTTGATGCCTCTCAGAAAAACGCATGTCAATGCGAGTGGCTAGATGAATGAGTTCATGCAGATTAGCAGGAGTATCTCGTGCGGCCAGAACATCTTTAATGTTGCTGGATAGGCCTTTTTTAAAGGTCGCGCAGAGGGCCTCATTATTCCAGGAAAGTTCAGAAGCAAGAGTACGGAATTGTATGGCGTACTCGCCAACGGAAGAATTACCCTGGACCAGGTTCAGCAGGGCAGTCTCAGCAGAAGAGGCTCGGGCAGGTTCCTCAAAGACACTTCGAATTTCCGAGAAGAAGGAGTGTACAGAGGCAGTGACGGGGTCATTGCGGTCCCAGAGCGGTGTGGCCCATGACAGAGCTTTTCCAGACAGAAGGCTGACTACGAAAGCCACCTTAGACCTTTCAGTAGGAAACTGGTCCGACATCATCTCCAAGTGCAGGGAACATTGCGAAAGAAAGCCACGGCAAAACTTAGAGTCCCCATTAAATTTGTCCGGCAAGGACAGGCGGAGGCTAGGAGTGGCCACTCGCTGCGGAAGTGGTGCAGGAGCTGGCGGAGGAGATGATTGCTGCAGAAGTTGCGACTGAAGTTGCTGCACAATGGTGGACACTTCCGACAGCTGGTGGGTTAGATGGGCGATCTGTCGGGATTGCTGGGCGACCACCGTGGTGATATCAGAGATATAAGGCAGAGGAACTTCAGCGGGATCCATGGCCGGATCTACTGTCACGATGCCGGCTGGCAGGAGGTGGATCCTCTGTGCCAGAGAGGGATTGGCGTGGACCGTGCTAGTGGACCGGTTCTAAGTCACTACTGGTTTTCACCAGAGCCCGCCGCAAAGCGGGATGGTCTTGCTGCGGCGGTAGTGACCAGGTCGTATCCACTAGCAACGGCTCAACCTCTCTGGCTGCTGAAGATAGGCGCGGTACAAGGGAGTAGACAGAAGCAAGGTCGGACGTAGCAGAAGGTCGGGGCAGGCAGCAAGGTTCGTAGTCAGGGTGAATAGCAGAAGTTCTGGTACACAGGCTTTGGACACACAAAACGCTTTCACTAGGCACAAGGGCAACAAGATCCGGCAAGGGAGTGCATGGGAGGAGGTCAGATATAGTCAGGGACCAGATGGAAGCCAATTAAGCTAATTGGGCCAGGCACCAATCATTGGTGCACTGGCCCTTTAAGTCTCAGGGAGCTGGCGCGCACGCGCCCTAGAGAGCGGAGCCGAGCGCGCCAGCACATGACAGCAGGGGACGGGAACGGGTAAGTGACCTGGGATGCGATTCGCGAGCGGGCGCGTCCCGCTGTGCGAATCGCATCCCCGACGGCCATGACAGTGCAGCGCTCCCGGTCAGCGGGACCGACCGGGGCGCTGCGGAGAGAGAGACGCCGTACGCGCTCCGGGGAGGAGCGGGGACCCGGAGCGCTAGGCGTAACACACACCTTTCATTTTACCATAAAATGTATGTTGCAGCCAAAAAATAGTATCTGTATAGGGAAATTAAAAAGAAAACCACATAGATGACAGCCATGCAGACCAATTTAAAGCAGTGTATAAGTATATGGTAGTATAGATGAAAAATAAGAGAGTTATGGCTATTAAAGGGCAGGAGGAAAAAACAAAAGTGCAAAAATGAAAATTGGCTTTATTGTATTTCAAGGGGTACTCCGCTGAAAACATCTTATCCCCTATCCAAAGGACCCCCGCGATCTCTGGGCCGACACCCCTTTTATTTGGCGCACGGAGCAAACTTCTCCGATGACTGGCGAACACAGCCTCCACACCTCCTCCATCAATCTAAACTAACTAAATCAATCATTTCACCACAAAATTTATAGAGAAGTAAAAAAAAATATTTTGTGGGGCAAATTGAAAAAAACAAAACCAAAGAACGCCATTTTGTAACTTTTGGGGGCTTCCGCTTTTACACAGTGCACTTTTCGGTAAAATGTTATTATGGGACTTTTTTTTAGGGTATAGAAATACACAATTCTGAACTTTGGTATTTTTTTTTACGTAACCACCATTGCCATGGGGTTTAATTATCATTATATTTTTATAGTTCAGACATTTATGCTTGCAGCGATACCACATCTGTTTATGTTTATCTTTGCTTACATATTTTTTTTTAATGGAAAAAGGGGGGTGATTCAAACTTTTATTAAGGAAGGAGTTAAATCACATTTATTAAGAATTTTTTACATTTTTTTACATTTTTTGGGGACTATTACATGTAATCATTAGATTGCATGCTCTGAACAATGCTATGTAATAGCATAGCATTGATCAGTGTTATAGGTGCTCCATTGCTCCAGCCTGCCTAAGCTGACTGGAGCCTTGGAGAACCGATCGGAGGCCCTCCCACCGTCCTCTCAGCTGATCAGGACATCGTGATTTTACCGGGAATGTTTTATTTTTATTTTATTTTAGACACCGCCATCAAATTTGATCGTGGAATCAAAAAGGTTAAGATATTTAGAAGACATTAGACACAGGTCCCACCACCCTGCTATGATGCGTATTTAGCTCCTGTGTCATTGCAAAGTACAATTGGTCCTGCATAAAAAGCACCCATACCTCTGTGTGGATGGAAAAATAAAAGAATTATATCTTTAAAAAAGGAGAAAAAAAACGAAAAAAGTAAAAATTGGCTGTTTTCTCAAGGTCAAAACGGGCTGTGTCTTTGAGGAGTTAAACATATTTACCCTATTACACTATTTTCTGTCACCTGAAGTAGCTATTCCAGTTCAAAAAGGATATACTATCACATGATAAACTCCTGGAACAAACCTGGCACAGTGAAAGTGTGTGCATTAGTTCCTACAAATTAGCTAATAATGTCTTTCATTGGTAGTGAAGATAACATACACATGACTATTCATACCTACTAGTTTACAACAATATGTCGTCATCTGTATTACCATTGCCAGGGTAGGAAAAAGTGACAGCTGGAAATGTATCAAGTGGCCTAAATAAAATACCAAATGCAGGACTTTATATTTCCATTCTCTATAAGTTACCAATCCGATCATTATAGGTATCAGTGATGTCTGCAGTTTGTTTTTCTTTTTTGATTTTAAAAGAGTAGTCCTGTTTAGAATTTCACTGCCATCGTAGACTGCCTGCATACAAAACAACAAACTGGACTCACCTGCTGGCACTCCCTCGGTGCCCAGAATCACCGGTACAGACCTTGCACTCCCCCACCTTTCGTTTGGGGATGCCCCTCAAATGCTCTACAGGGTTTAGGTGTGAAGACATGCATGGCCAGTCCATCACCTTTAGGCTAGGTTCCCACACAGGTTTTTTTCTAGCATTTTTTGAAAAGCTGCCACTGCAGTTTTTGAGCCAAAGCCAAAGGTGAATGCAAAAGGAAGGAGAAATACAAAAGTAAGTTTATAGTTCTTTATCCTCATGGATCCACTTCTGGCTTTGGCTCAAAAACTGCAGTGGCAGTTTTTCAAAATAACGCCAGAAAAAAACCTGTGTGGAAACGTAGCCTAACCCTTAGCTTCTTTAGCAAGGCAGTGGTGGTCTTGGAGATGTGTTTGGGGTTGTTATCATGTTAGGATACTGCCCTGCGGCCCAATCTGAAGAGAGGGGATCACTCTCTGCTTCAGTATGTCACACTGCTTGTTGGCATTAATGGTTTCCTCAGGGAACTGTAGCTCCCTAGTGCCAGCAGCACTCATGCAGCAAAATGCCACACAGCAATTTTTTAAGGCAAAAACATTGCAGCCAGATGTTTGCAGAGAGTCAGTAGGGAAATACAAAACGTCAAAATGATAGGAGTTGTAGTTTAGCAACAGCAGGAGGCTCCCTGTTTTGGAAGAAACTACCAGAAAGGATCTGTTCACAATATACATTTTTAGTATGCCTTTTTTAAACAAAAAGGCATGATAAAAATGCATCATGTGAACAGAGCCTCACTTAACCCCCTTTCTCCTGGCTGTAGCTCTGTCCCTAGTGAAGTCATCACTAGAGGTGGGACTACTGCAGACCAGACCAAAGCATGAGCCAGGAGGGTAAGTTGATGTCTGCCCACCGTATACAGTATATTCAGCCCTATATATACTGTATGCACCGCAAAGGAGTTAACTAGCTCTGCTCAGCACCGTTTGTTAACTCTTTCCTTGCTGGGCAGCTGCATAGCACTCAGCTCAGCAAGGGCTTACAGTAAATCAGTGATCTATACAGATCGCTGGTTTACTGTATATTTTTTCTGGGTAAGACATATACAATGTATATCTCTTTCCCAGCATGCACTGTACTCACAGCTGTATAACTGCAGGCACAGTTTAGTCCCACTAGTCAGTATAGGGACGGGAGTCCTGGCCCCTGTAAAGTGTACAATGCTGCACTATGCACAGCTGTATACTACACAGCTGGCAGAGTTAAATAGTCATGCTATGCATCGCTACTTACCTCAGTATACTCCGTGGGCCGGGCACCCTGCATACAACCCATGGAGTGATACCCTGAAGGCAGTAAAAACTGCCACATGGTACAAAATTGGATCTTTACACATTTGAAGAAAAAAATACGCAAAACCGTAGGAGAAAGCATTTGCCGTTTCTGTTGCTTTTTCTTTTTTTTATATAGGCTATTCACTCACTAATTTACAGTGCAATATTGTCACATGAAAAGATATAAGAAAACATTTACAAAAATCTAAGGTGTGTACTCACTTATGTGAGATACTGTAAATCATTGTAGATTAATTTTAACCTTCACTGCTATTTGTTATTCTTTTCAAAATGTTATTACTTCTTACACTTCTTTAGTGTTACTGTAAATAACACTTCCCTATCTTGATGTGTAAGTTGACATTATGATTACCCCTTGGTCCTCTGTAAAACCTTTGGGAAAAATAAATCATGTGGCAGTTGTTTGTATTGGTCCCATATATATTTATGTAAATGAAAGCACTTCTAAGGTGTTGTTATCAAAGCTGAACAAGCCCAATTTTATTAGCCTTGTAAGGACAAGTTTGCACCTGTTTTTTCTTTCTGGCTAGAAAAAAATGCTGCAGCATTTTCCTGCATTTTGGCATTTTTTTTCTGGCATTGGAAACTGCATTTTTGGCCCCTTTGGAAGTTTTCCTGCACTTTTTAAATAATTTTTTTAGGTACCAAAAAAATAAAATAATAAAAATGATGCAGTAGAGATGGAATTTTTTTTAGAGTAACATTTTTATTAATTTTCAATCAGGGACCAATATTGTAGCAGGGACATAATAGGGAGGGACATAATAATGTAGCCGTCAATAATGAAAATGGATAAAGGGACATGTAATTGTAAATATAATATATTTTTATTAATTTTGTGAAACTTTTTATTAATAATGTATTTTAATTATGTGTTTATGTGAGGAGTAGTAGTAGTACCTAAATAATGTATAAAATAGAGAGAATAAAGTTTAAAACAAGTAAAAATCACACACTTTATATAACACATAATTAAAATGCATTATTAATAAAAAGTTTCACAAAATAAATAAAAAAAATATATTATTTTTACAATTACATGGCCCCTTTATACATTTTTAATATTGTCAGCTACATTTTTATGTCTCTGCCCACCTACATAAATTGGTCCCTGATTGAAAATTAATAAAAATATAGTTTTCGTTCCCTACAATTTTTTCCATTCCTACTGTATTTTTTTTTAACGGTAACCTATGAAATTTAATAAAGACATAAAGAATAAAAACTGCGAGCAAAAATGCCAAAGTTAAAACCCCTACACGATTTCTGTGAAAAAAAGCCATATCCTCAACATGCTACAATTTAAAAAAAACGGCCAAGGACCAGGAAAATGCCAAAGAGGAGTAAAAAAAATGCCAAAAGGATTTTAAAAAACGCCAAACTGAAGAACAAGTGGATTTAGCATTTTGCAGTTCCCTATTGACTTGCAGCTAACATCTGGCTGCAGCATTTTTTCACAGAAAAAATTCCATGCGGCAGAAAGGCGTTTTGATTGGCATTTTTGAAAAAGAAAAAAATGTTTTTACATTTGCTTTTTTTGTGTTCCTTTGTTTTCCTAATGAGAACCTAAATTGTCAGTGAGAGCTCTGCAGTGTGATCAGCATTGTCAGGCTTCATGAGAAAAATAAATAAATTTTTGACTGCGTTTGACAAAAGCAAATATTGGAAAACTCCCATCTCATTTAAAAATCACCATAAATGTGACCTTACTAAGAATCAGCGTGAAAATTGGATTTTGATAAAGACTTGGGAGGTCTAAAACAAATATGACTATAGAAAATGTTGAATGGAATGTGGTGAGTTTGGCAACAGCCATTTTGTCAATTACGCATCTACCCATCTAACCCATCTTTAGACTGGGTCTTAAAGGAAAGCTATCACTCTGATCACCCACACTAAACCCAATACACTGGATTATAGTGTGGATGACCAGGAATCCAAAGAGGGGTCACTTAATATAATCGGTGCCATGGTTCCCGAGATATTGGCTGGCAAATTTCCCCTTCTGAATTTTCGGGAATTGCACACAGGAGGCGGGCCCTGTTGGCTGCCCGCCACTGCTTATTTCGGTCTTCTCAATTAGCCATCCCCTTAATTAGCATATTCAGATTCTGCGACTCCCTGTCCACGTGAGTGCTCCGCTCTGTCGGTAGAGCGCATGCGCCGACAGATTACATCCAGTTCTCATGTCCTGATGATGTGGGAGCTCTGACTGCTGAAAACAGTCATATGAGAGCTGTATGTAAACTGCTGGCGCATGCGCTCTACCGACAGAGCGCAGCGCTCACGTGACATGCGACTCACGTCACTAGGATGGGGAATCACAGAATATGAATATGCTAATTAAGGGGACCCACCTCCTGGGCGTAATTCCCTGAATTCAAAAGGGGAACTTCACCAGCCAATATGCCTGGAACCCTGGCCCCGATTACTGGTTACCCACACTATAACCCCGTGTATTGGGTTTATTGTGGGTGATCAGGGTGACAGTTTTCCTTTAAGACCTAGTCTGAAGATGAGTTAGGCTAGGTTCACACGGCCATTTACTTCTGTCCCCCTTTTCTCTCGTCACTGCCTCCTAAACGGACCATACTACTAACGGATGCTAACTGATACAAACCTATGACATTCTGTGGCATCCTTTTGCATCAGTTTTTCATCCGTTAGTATAAAAAGTCAGCCACCCACAGACTCCCGCAGCCAGGACTACTACTACTCTCATCATGGAACAGGAGTCTGCAGGCGACTGGGGAGGCTACATTAGTGCTTGTAACAGAGTCTGGAACAGAGTCTGTTCCATGATGGGGGTTGTAGTACAGGGGCTGAGGGATTGATCGCACTCACTTCTGAGACCCTATGCAATCAGAAGTTATAAAGCAGGGGAGCGGGCGGCATGATCTGCAACCCTTCGATGTATCGTGTGTTTGTACTTTCATTTTTAAATCAACCACAGGGAGCCCAGAATGGCCGGTACCGAGGAGCCATTCAGGGCTCCCAGCGGGGTTTTTAAAATGAACATTGTGAGTGGCAGCGGGGGCCATATCTATATTAAAAGCGCTGTGGGGGGCAAGATATATAGCGCTGCAGGGGGGCAGACATATAGCCTATATATCTAACCCCCAGCTCATTTATAATATGCCCCCAGCAGCGCATTAATAAAGATATGACCCCCACCGACCCCCCCGCATTTATAAATATATATACCCCCGCAGCGCATTTTTCATAATATGCCACCGCAGCGTTATATGTGAAAAGTATATCTAGCAGCATGGCATGGGGCCAGCAGCCTGCTTGATGATGCTGATACAATACTTTTCACATATAGCGCTGCAGTAGCATATGTATATAGAAGCGCTGTGGGGGGCAGATAACGCTATATGTCTGCCCCCCCAGCGCTTCTATATATATATGCCACCGCAGCATTGTATCAGTATCACCGAGCCTGCTGCTGGCCCTATGCACTGCTGCTAGATATACTTTTCACATATAGAGCTGCGGTGGCATATTATGACAAATGCGCTGCGGGGGTATATATACTTATAAATACACCTGCGGGGGTCATATGTTTATTAATGCGCTGCGGGGGGCATATTATAAATGAGCTGGGGGGCTAGATATGTAGGCTATATGTCTGCCCCCCCTGCAGCGCTATATATCTTGCCACTGCTACCACTCACAATGTTCATTTTAAAAACCCTGCTGGGAGCCCTGAATGGCTCCTCGGTATCTGCAATTCAGGGCCCCCGGCAGCGGATTTAAAAATGAAAGTAAAAACACACGATACATCGCAGGGTTGCATATCATGCTGCCAGCTCCCCTGCTTTATAACTTCTGATCGTATCGGGTCTCAGAAGTGAGACCTGGTGCAATCAATCCCTCAGCCCCTGTACTACAATTCTGTTCCATGATGGGGTGGTAGTACAAGCACTAATATAGTCTCCCCAGCCACCCACAGACTCCTGCAGCTGGGGGAACTGCAAGTCTGTTCCATGATGGGAGTAGTAGTAGTCCCACAACACTGCAGGAGTCTGCTGAATTCACCTCTTCTGAGCATGCTCAGAAGTAATAACGGATAGTATAAACCGGGGGCAAACAGATGACATTACAGATTCATCCGTTTGCCATAGACTTCAATGTTAAATTTGAAAGACTCGTTTTTCCCCCGTAATTTTTGACGGCCAAAAAAATTCTGCATTCAATGTCTTTTGCTCGTCAAAAATAACAGATTAAATACAAAACAGGTGCAAACGGGTGGTAAAGGACTGTAAAAAAAAATCCCATTGAGATCAATAGGATTCTTTACAGCCCTTTGCAATCCGTTTGCAAAAGTAGTAAACGGATTGCAGGATGGGCATTTTTTGACGGGAGCAGACGGCCGTGTGAATGAGCCCTTAGATGGGTACATACATAATTGCTAAACTGACTGTTGCCAAACATTTAGTGTGGGTTATCAGGATGACAGTGTCCTTTAACACTTATTGTTTTGAAAGGAACTGATATGGAAATTCTACTTGCTATGTATACTTATGCATGAAGCATGCTTCAGTGGGATTTAGCATGAGTTGTATTGTTGACTTTAAAAGTTTGTGTTGTGACTCAGCAAATTTATGATGAACTGATGACCACAGTATTTTCCATTACTAAGTGTTTAGGTATTTGTCACTTCATGCCACGTTTGACTGTATTGACGGCTGTATTTTGTATTTTATTAAAATCACTGAATAGGACCTCTCACTACACTCATCAAAGAATAAAGTAAATAAAATACTTATACTGAATCTTTTCTGCACAAAACTTTCAAATGTGAATGTGCTCAGATTCTTCTACTTCTATCACTGCAACATGTTCAGGGTTGGCGCTCAGAAACAATTCTACTGGTGGATGCTCTATACTGAACCCAACACTATAAAATACATGTCTTAAAAGCTACAATTAACACGTAATATATTAAATTAAAAGCAAGCAATTTCCTATTACCAAGGAGAGTTACCTATAGCTCTTTAACCACTTAAGGACGAAGCCCATTTAGGCCTTAAGGACGCAGACAATTTTATTTTGACTTTTTCGTTTTTTCCTCCTCGCCTTCAAAAAATCATAACTCTTTTATATTTTCATCCACAGACTAGTATGAGGGCTTGTTTTTTGCGTGACCAGTTGTCTGTTGTAATGCCATCACCAAAAAATACTATTTGTGTGGGGAAATTAACCGCAATTATAAAAATTTTGGAAGGTTTCATTTTCACGCCGCACAATTTACGGTAAAAATGACGCGTGTTCTTTATTCTTTGGGTCAATACGTTAAAAATGATACCCATGAAAATATACTTTTCTATTACTGTTGCGCTTAAAAAAAAAACTGTTTAACCAAATTAGTACGTTTAAAATCTCCCTAGTTTGAAGACCTATAACTGTTTCATTTTTACGTATAAGAGGCCGTATGAAGGCTCATTTTTTGCGCCTTGATCTGTTCTTTTTATTGATACCATATTTGCTTATATAAAACTTTGAATACTTTTTTTATAAATTTTTTTTGGAATAAAATGTTATAAAAAAGCTGCTATTTTGGACTTTTTTCTTTTTACGTTCACGCCGTTCACCGTACGGTCTCATTAACATTTTATTTTAATATTTGGGATATTTACGCACGCAGCGATACCAAATATGTATATAAAATATTTTTTTTACACTTTATGGGGGTGAAATAGGGAAAATGAGACAATTTACATTTTTATTGGGGGAGGGTTTTTTTCACATTTTTTACTTTTATTTTTTACTTTTATTTTTACACTTTAATAGTCCCCATAGGGGACTATTTATAGCAATAATTCGATTGCAATTACTGTTCAGTGCTATGTATAGGACATAGCACTGATCAGTATTATCGGTCATCTTCTGCTCTGGAAGGCAGTGGAGTCAGGTGAGGGGACCTACGGCCGCCATTCTGGATGATCGGATCACCGCCGCAGCGCTGCGGGCGATCCGATCATCCATTCAAAGTACTGCGATGCTGCAGATGCCATGATCTGTATTGATCACGGCATCTGAGGGGTTAATGGCAGACATCTGCGCGATTGTGGATGTCCGACATTACGGGCGGGTCCCTGGCTGCTATCAGCAGCCAGGACCTGCCACTCATGACGCGAGCATCGCTCCGATGCTCGCGGTTATGCATAGGATGTAAACGTACGTCCTGGTGCGTTAAGTACCACCTCACCAGGACGTACATTTACGTCCTTCGTCATTAAGGGGTTAACCCCTAGGGGATTTGCATTGTACAATGCGCCTATGAGGCAACCTTGAGAGCTGGCTGTTATCAAGTTGGTCGCTGATGTAAGCCTAAATCACTCACCCCCAGAGTAGATTGATTTTAAGCATACTCATTTAGCTAAAAAAGTTAGACTTTTTAAAAGTTGTAAAATAATTTAAAACAAATTAATAAAATATAGGTTTTGTTGACCCACAGTTAATATGATTACCTTCCCCCCCCCCACCCCCCAAAATAAAAAAAAGAAAGTTTGGTTTTGCCACACTTTTAGGTAAAAATGAAAGAAAAATAAATAAATAAAAGTGTTATACCTTTAACCCCTTAAAGGGGTCGTGCACTGCCCTAATTTTCGGAGCTCCGCTCACAGCGTCCGGAAGTTCATTACTCCGAACGCTGTGTGCGGGCTTCCGTGTTCGCGGCCGCCGGGCGTAACGTCACGCCCGGCCCCTCGCGATGTCTCGCCCGCCCCCTCGTGACGTCACGCCTGCCCCCTCTACCAAAGTCTATGGGAAGGGGCCATGACAGCGGTCGTGCCCCCTTCCCATAGACTTTTGTTGAGGGGGCGGGCGAAATGTCACAAGGGGGCGGGCGAGATGTCACGAGGGGCCGGGCGTGACGCCACGCCCGGCGTCCGCGAACACGGAAGCCCGCACACAGCGTTCGGAGTAATGAACTCCCGGACACTGTGAGCGGAGCTCCGAAAGTCAGGGCAGCGCACAACCCTTTGAGGACAATTTCATTTTTGTATTTTTGTTTTTTCCTCCTCGTGCTCTAACAGGCATAACTTTTTTCCCCATCTACAGACCCATATGAGGGCTTATTTATTTATTATTATTATTTTTTTTTTACAACCAGTTATACTTTGTAACCACACCTTTCATTTAACCATAAAATGTATGGTGCAGCCAAAAAATTGTATTTGTATAGGGAAATTAAAAAGAAAACCACATAGACAACAGCCATGCAGACCAATATGACGCAGTGTGCGCTCTCATATGTTAGTATAGATGAAAAATAAGAGAGTTGTGGCTATTAAAGTGAAGGAGGAAGAAACAAAAGTGGAAAAACGAAAATTGGCTTTATTGAATTTAATCTTTAGAAGAGGCCTCCTCCTTGGATGACAGCCATGAAGACCAATTTGATTCAGTTTCCAGCATAAGGTCTAAGCACTTAGGGGGAGATTTATCAAAGGATTTAGACTGGTTTTTCTTGTCTAAATTTGTCGCACAGAAAGTCAAAGTCTAAATATGTACGACTTTTCTGCGACTTTTGCTCTAGAGGATTTTTAGAACATGATGCATGCAAGTCTATTTTAGACTGAAATGCATTAAAAAATGCATTGGTGCTGAATTTATCAAAAGCGACTTTTCAGCGACAAGTCGCATAGGCTGAAAGTACGCCGAAATGTCAGACCATGTTGGAGCAGGTTTAAATATAGACTAAAGCATAGAACATGCAGTCTGTGCACAGAATTTATCAAGAGCTATGCGCCATTTGATAAATTAGGTGCACAATAGATCAGACTAACCCTCTGTAGTTTGGTCTATATTGATGCGGGACATAGACAACTTTGATAAATATCCCCCTTAGACTGACTATCCCCTCACACACACTTCTGCAACCTCTGCAGTAATGTTGGCAGCACTCAGAGTCAGATCCAGTGATTGTATTTGGTATATAGACATATAAGTACGTGCACTCAACTTCTATGAGCTTGCCTACCGTGCTACAGCTCAGTTTCAGGATCTGAGATCTTCTTTTTTTTTAGATCTTCAGAGAAAATTTAGAGGGGTCAGAGTAGGATGATTTTAAGCATACTTATTTTGTTAAAAAATTTGTGTAACCCCTTAAAGGACTCATGTTTTTTTTTTCATTTTTGCACTTTCGTTTTTTCTTCCCCTCTTTCTAAAAATTATAACGTTTTCAGTTTTCCAACCACAGACCTATATGAGGGCTTGTTTTTTGCGCCACCAATTTTACTTTGTAACAAAATCAATAATTTCATCACAAAATATACAGAAAAGAACCAAAAAGAAATTATTTGTGGGGCAAATAAACAAAAACAAAAAAACACCATTTAGTTTCTTTAGGGGGCTTCTGCTTCTACACAGTGCACTTTTCAGTAGAAGTTTTATGGGACTTTTTGTTGTTGTATACATTTTTTAGGGTATACAAAGTGACCGAAAATAAGCGATACCACATGTATTTATGTTTATTTTTGTTTACATATTTTTTTTAAATGGGAAAAGGGGGGTGATTCAAACTTTTAATAGGGAAGGGGTAAAATCACATTTATTATGATTTTTTAAAAACATTTTCTACACCATTTTTTTTGTCCCCATAGGGAACTATTACATGCAATCATTAGATTGCATACAGTGAACAATGCTATACCATAGCATAACATTGCTCAGTGTTATCAGTGCTCCACTGATCCAGCCTGCTTAGGCTGACTGGAGCCCTGGAGAACCGATCGGAGGCTCTCCTGCCATCCTCCCAGCTGATCCAGACATCTCGACTTTACAGCGATGGTCCCGATCAGCTCCACTGAGCTGCTAGGAATGTTTTGAAAATTTTCGATGCTGCAATCAACTTTGACTGTGGTGACTAAGAGGTTAAGACATTAGAAGGCATTAGACACAGGTCCCACCACCCCACTATGACGCGTGTTCAGCTCCTGTGTCATTGCAAAGGACAACTCGTCCTGCATAAAAAGCCTCCATATGGCTGTGTGGATGGAAAAATAAAAGAGTTAAATCTTTAAAAAAGCAAGGAGGAAAAATACGAAAACGGCAAAAAAAAAGTTGTCTGTGTCCTCAAGGTGAAAACAGGCTGTGTCTTTGAGGGGTTAAACATAGTTACACTATTACACTATTTTCTGTCACCTGAAGTACAGTGCCTTGTGAAAGTATTCGGCCCCCTTTAACTTTTCGACCTTATGCCACATTTCAGGCTTCAAACATAAAGATATAAAACTGTAATTTTTTGTGAAGAATCAACAACAAGTGGGACACAATCATGAAGTGGAACGAAATTTATTGGATATTTCAAACTTTGTTAACAAATAAAAAACTGAAAAATTGGTCGTGCAAATAATTATTCATCCCCTTTATTTTCAGTGCAACAAACTCTCTCCAGAAGTTCAGTGAGGATCTCTGAATGATCCAATGTACACCTAGATGACTAATGATGATAAATAGAATCCACCTGTGTGTAATCAAGTCTCTGTATAAATGCACCTGCACTGTGATAGTCTCAGAGGTCCGTTTAAAGCGCAGAGAGCATCATGAAGAACAAGGAACACACCAGGCAGGTCCGAGATACTGTTGTGGAGAAATTTAAAGCTGGATCTGGATACAAAAAGATTTCCCAAGCTTTAAACATCCCAAGGAGCACTTTGCAAGCGATAATATTGAAATGGAAGGAGTATCAGACCACTGCAAATCTACGAAGACCTGGCCGTCCCTCTAAACATTCAGCTCATACAAGGAAAAGACTGATGAGAGATGCAGCAAAGAGGCCCATGATCACTCTGGATGAACTGCAGAGATCTACAGCTACATACATAGTTACATAGTTAGTATGGTTGAAAAAAGACATACGTCCATCAAGTCCAACCAGGGAATTGAAGTGAAGGGTGTAAGGGGATAAGGGGAAAGGGATGTAGTTTTATAATTCTGCATAAGCATTAATTTTATTTTGTTCCAGGAATGTATCTAACTCTGTTTTAAAGCTGTTAATTGTTCCTGCTGTGACCAGTTCCTGAGGTAGACCGTTCCATAAATTCACAGTCCTCACGGTAAAGAAGGCGTGTTGCCCCTTTAGACTAAACCTTTTCTTCTCCAGACGGAGGGAGTGCCCCCTCGTCCTTTGGGGGTGTTTAACCTGGAACAGTTTTTCTCCATATTTTTTGTATGGGTCATTTATATACTTATATACGTTTATATTCCCCCTTAAACGTCTCTTCTCAAGACTAAACAATTGTAACTCCTTTAATCGCTCCTCATAACTAAGATGTTCCATGTCCCATATTAGTTTAGTCGCGCGTCTCTGCACCCTTTCCAACTCCGCAGTGTCCCTTTTATGAACAGGCGACCAAAACTGAACAGCATATTCTAGGTGAGGCCGTACCAATGCTTTATAAAGGGGGAGTATTATGTCCCTGTCCCTTGAGTCCATGCCTCTTTTTATACATGACAATATCCTGCTGGCTTTGGAAGCAGCAGCCTGACATTGCACGCTATTCTGTAGTCTGTGATCTACAAGTACATCCAGATCCTTCTCTACCAGTGACTCTGCCAGTTTAATCCCCCTAAGACATAAGACGCATGCATGTTCTTAGTACCCAGATGCATAACTTTACATTTATCCACATTGAACCTCATTTGCCAAGTGGATGCCCAGACACTTAGTCTATCCAAGTCATCTTGTAACTTATGCACATCCTCTATAGACTGTACCGTGCTACAAAGCTTGGTGTCATCTGCAAAGATAGAAACAGAGCTGTTAATACCATCCTCTATATCATTGATAAATAAATTAAACAACAGCGGGCCCAGTACTGAACCTTGGGGTACACCACTAATAACCGGGGAACAATCAGAGTACGAATCATTGACCACCACTCTCTGGATACGATCCATGAGCCAGTGTTCAATCCAGTTACAAACTAAAGTTTCCATAGCTGAGGTGGGAGACTCTGTCCATAGGACAACAATCAGTCGTATACTGCACAAATCTGGCCTTTATGGAAGAGTGGCAAGAAGAAAGCCATTTCTTAAAGATATCCATAAAAAATGTAATTTAAAGTTTGCCACAAGCCACCCAGGAGACACACCAAACATGTGGAAGAAGGTGCTCTGGTCAGATGAAACCAATATTGAACTTTTTGGTAACAATGCAAAACGTTATGTTTGGTGTAAAAGCAACACAGCTCATCACCCTGAACACACCATCCCCACTGTCAAACATGGTGGTGGCAGCATCATGGTTTGGGCTTTTCTTCAGAAGGGACAGGGAAGATGGTTCAAATTGATCGGAAGATGGATGGAGCCAAATACAGGACAATTCTGGAAGAAAACCTGATGGAGTCTGCAAAAGACCTGAGACTGGGACAGAGATTTGTCTTCCAACAAGACAATGACCAAAACATAAAGCAAAATCTACAATGGAATGGTTCACAAATAAACATATCCAGGTGTTAGAAAGGCCAAGTCAAAGTCCAGACCTGAATCCAATCGAGAATCTGTGGAAAGAACTGAAAACTGCTTTTCACAAACGCTCTCCATCCAACCTCACTGAGCTCCAGTTGTTTTGCAAGGAGGAATGGGCAAAAATTTCAGTCTCTCGATGTGCAAAACTGATAGATACATACCCCAAGCGACTTACAGCTGTAATCGCAGCAAAAGGTGGCGCTACAAAGTATTAACTTAAGGGGGCTGAATAATTTTGCATGTCCAATTTTTCAGTTTTTTATTTGTTAAAAGAGTTTGAAATATCCAATAAATTTTGTTCCACTTCATGATTGTGTCCCACTTGTTGTTGATTCTTCACAAAAAATTACAGTTTTATATCTTTATGTTTGAAGCCTGAAATGTGGCAAAAGTTCAAAAAGTTCAAGGGGGCTGAATACTTTCACAAGGCAATGTAGCTATTCCAGTTCAAAAAGGATATACTATCACATGCTAAACTCCTGGAACAAACCTGACACAGTGAAAGTGTATGCATTAGTTCCTACAAATTAGCTAATAATGTCTTTCATTGGTAGTGAAGATAACATACACATGACTATTAATACCTACTAGTTTACAACAATATGTCGTCATCTGTATTACCATTGCCAGGGTAGGAAAAAGTGACAGCTGGAAATGTATCAAGTGGCCTAAATAAAATACTAAATGCAGGACTTTATATTTCCATTCTCGATAAGTTATCAAGCCCGATCATTATAGGTATCAGTGATGTGTGTGTGGTGGATTAACTCTTGTAGCTATCTTACTCCCAACCAAATCCGTATACAGAATGTATATACCGAATCATAGAGAAATAAATTCAGACAGAGCCATTGTCCTTCTGCGTTCTCTTTGTGCTTTCCACTGAGACTTTATTTCAAATCGTTCAAGTTTATATCAACCTTTGTCATTAACATAAGTTCCCACCTCCTGCTAGGGGGAAAGGCATGCCACTCCTGAGTCTTTCCCGGGATTTCTTTGTTCAAAGTCTTCAGACGATGGTGAGGGCCAGATGAAGTGAGCAGGGAGGGGAGGGGCAGATGGGGAGGTGTGGACAAGTAACAGAAATGTGGAGTCTTCATCCTAAATGGGCATTTTACATATACAGTATATAACATTTATATATACACACATATAAATCTATCACATGTGTAATACAATAGACAAGTTAAACTTACAATACCCAAGCAGCATTTATATATGTCGATACAATTTATAGCTGCACAAAAACCATTAGGGCTCATCCACACTGTGAACATTCAGCTGACTGAATTCCGAAGAGGAATTCTGCTTGCAACAGACTCCCATTGTTTTCTATTGGATTCTGCTGCTCTGTGCGCACTGCGGTATTTCTGTAGTGGAATTTCGCAGACAAAAAGGACTTCCGCCCAAAGAATGAACATTCTTTGGGCTGAATTTAGGAACAGAATCCAATAGAATTTAATTAAAATGGAATTTCTGTCCAAAAGCAGTTTTGCACGTGGATTTGTGCTAGCTCCCCAAAAACACCCATTTTCCATCCCTTGTTATTCAGCAGCCATTTTGTGGTTCTCTCCACACATTCAGTTTGTTCTTGTGCTCCTACTGTGCTTGTGCTGTTAGTAGTGTCCTGTGCATAATTTGTATTTCATAATTACAATTTCTATAATGAGAGGACCATCTTTCTATAACTAAGGCACATTTGTTAATTTTTTATTGTTTAGTCTGTTTTTTATGTAGTTTCCTACAGGTATTCTGGGAAGTTTCTCAATTTCATAAGGAGGCCTATGAAGGTGTTTAATAAATTGGTGGACATTATAGGGCCTCATATGGAAAGGCAGGACACACAACTGCACTGAGTCATTACTCCAACATAGCATGTGATGATCACTTTGCTGTAAGTATATTTCATGTGTCAGTGGGTTTTTACCTTGGAAGAGTGGAGACGTGATTGTGGAACAGTGATTAGAATAGCTTATTGTTGCTTTACGGGGATTTTATGGTTTTAATTAGTATCCATTTTGGGGCAATTTAAACCCTCAAGGACACAAAGTGTACACTTACGACCTGCGCTTCCTACAGGACTTTGAACTCAGCTCAAGAATCATCAGCCACAACTTCCGCTAATGCCCAACATCACTAGTCACTAACCCTACTCAGCACTAACCCTGCCCAGTAATGGTGTTAATGTAAAAAAAAATGTTAATTGTGAATTTTTGGCAAATTTATCTAATATGACCTAAAATGTAGTCCCCACAAACAAGTCCTCAAATGGAACTGTTGATTATTGAAAGACTTTATTAACAAGAAAGATGTTCAATAGAGTACAAATGACAGCTGCCACCTTATATCAAAAAGTTGATAACTCAAATTTATGCCCAGGTCTCTCCCTCCAGCTTGGTACAGAGTTTAAATACCATACATGAAGGGGATAAGGGAAACCACAAAGTATAATTTTTTATTTTTCTTATAAGTACAAATATTTGCCTTTGCAAATGATTTTTAATGGCAAAAGGGATTAAAAATAACTTGATTCATAGATACTGGGAAATGTGAAAATATGGATCACTCAGGGCCAGCATGGCAGGGTGTTGGTGCATTGAATGACCTCAATGAAAAATTGTTGTAGCCCCATAAAATATAATCATAAATGATCATTCACGCTTCTAGTATTCAGATTTTTTTTTCTTTTTTAGATTTCTCGCAACAGGGGAGTTTCGCATCGTTGCACCTCTAATTCAGAATTGGTAAATCTACCATCTCTGAAATGATTTGGCAGCACTTGAAACCCATTTCCATGCCCAGTCCAACACAGGAGATGTGGCTACAGACAGCAGCACGCTTTCAGTCTGTGGCCCAATTCCCTAACTACATAGCTGCCATCAACAAAACCTGTTTTCTGTGGTCCTGATGGTGGTGGCTGATGCCAATTACAAGTATATAGCCATCATAATTGGTGTATACACGGGTGCTGAAATCTGAATCAGAATTTGGGAGACAAGTGCTGCAAAATCTGGTGAATCTTCCTCCTCCTAAAAATCCGGGTACCACATATCCAGTTCCCTACATCATGGTATCAGATAAGGCCTTTCCTCTTATGACACACCTGCTTCGCCCATACCCACAAAGGGGATTGGATGCCCAGAGGAAAGTTTTCGACAATAGGCTGACTTGGCCATGATGCTTTGTGGAGTGCATCATCAGGATCATAAGTAATAAGTAGAGGGTCTTCACTAGTTCAATACAGTTGGATGAGGCAACAATTGACTGTCATCAGAGCTGCATTTGTCCAGCACAACTATGTCGGGGACTAAGGAATATGCACCTTGAATGAAACTCCAGTCAACTGCGGCTCAGGTCGTCCATCTAATCATGCTGTACTGGCGAGAGCAACCCCAAGGTGCCATGCCTCACCAAGTTTAAACAGCCTTGTTGATCATCAGGAACTCTCTTAGAAGATGACAAGCAGCTTGTGGAAGCTTTTCTGCTGGGTTCATGTTGCCCACCCTTTTTGACTGTCTTTTTTGACCACCTGGCTTGACACCTCTTGCCCACAATGCTAGATCCTTGTTGCTTACCCTGCTGGACACCTCTTGCCCACCCTGCTGGACTGGTACTCCGGTAGAAAGCATTTTTTTTTTCAAATCAACTGGTTCCAGAAAGTTAAACAGATTTGTAAATTACTTCTATTAAAAAATCTTAATACTTCCAGTACTTATCAAATGCTGTATGCTCCAGAGGAAGTTGAATAGTTCTTTCCAGTATGACCACAGGGCTCTCTGCTGACACCTCTGACCATATCAGGAACTGTCCAGAGTACAAGCAAATCCCCATAGCAAACCTATCCTGCTCTAGATAGTTCCTGATAAGGACAGAGGTTTCAGCAGAGAGCACTGTGGTCAGACAGAAATTACCACAACTTCCTCTGTAGTATACAGCAGCTGATAAATACTGGACAGATTAAGATTTTTTAATAGAAGTAATTTACAAATCTGTTAAATTTTCTGGCACCAGTTGATTTGGAAAATAAAAAATAAAAAAATTCCACCGAAGTACCCCTTTAATCTTAGTAGAACTACAAGTCTTAGTACAACTAAATCTTATATCTGCAAATATCTTCTGGACTGTGACCAGGGACAATTTACCAATTACTACAACTACAAAGTATATCTCAATTGTTATTTCTCTGTGTTAGAACTAGACTAGAAGTAAAGTATAAATTGTTCTCGATAAACACTGGCTTTAGAGGTATCATTTCCTGGGGCCTTGTGTACAGCTTGAAATACTGGTTTGTAGGGATCCACATCGTGATAAAGGGTTGTACCACTCTTGCTACGTGATACTACAACCCTCATCATACATTTCAGTTTACATACACAACCCTATTTCTTTGATATGATTGTGTAATGGCGGTGGCTTTCCTCACTTAGTGTTTATTTAGCTCCTTCAGGCTGCCAAGATTTCTGTCATCGCTGTGCTCTTGGCTGGGGATCCTCTTCCTTCTGTGCTCCTGCGGCCTCTACATTTCTGTTTGCTGCCCATTAATAAATACCCACAACCAGTCCACAGCCATTCCCTCTTTTGCAAGAGGCAGTTTCACCTTATCCGCCTTGTCTGAACTAAAAGGTTTCTTGTGTTCAAGTGAAGATATTACAGGTATGCAGTTACGTTACAGTTATGACCTCATATTTCCTACTTGATACCGATTTTGCCTTCTCTGTTGTACAACATTTGCCTCTCCTGTGTTTGACCTTAACTTGATTGACCATGAACTTTTGCTGCTTGTCCTGACCTGTTTACCTGTTTCTGACTATGCACAGATGCTGCCAGCCCGAGACCTTAGCCAATATCTAGACTTGTTACTACCTGTCCCTTTAGTGTCTAGCACCAGTGTCTCTTGGCCTGCTAGGCAGCTCACAACCCACATAACCACCACTCCTAGAAGTAACCCCCTGGGACCCTCTTTAGCAAAGATCAGATTCTCATAGGAGGGAGTTAAAGAATGAAAACCAGGGGACTACTTAGACAAAATCCCCGGAAGTGGTCCAAAGCTAAACCAGGTGGGTGGTACAGCAGGTCCAAACCCATTGCCCATGTCAGCTTATTATCCTTCATCAGTGCAATATTCGGAAAAACAATAGAGGAGATAAATAAATGATGCAAAGCCAAACCAATGGGGGAGATAAAGAAATGCTGCAAAGCAAAACCAGTGTAAATCTAGACAGTCTAAGAATGTGCCAGATTTATAACCTTTACTCTTTGAAAATATAGACTGTTTGGTAATCTGGCACATCTTTAGACTCTCTAGTCTAAGCTTGCATCATCTGTTAGTCGGTTCAGTTTTATGCCAAAACTATGTTCTTAAGGCCATGTTCACACATCCGGAATTTCCGTGTGGGATTCCGCATTGGAATTCCACTGGAGACTGTATTCTATGGGATTCTGCTGCACGGTGCATGCCCCAGAATGTCCGCCCCAGATGTTTCTGGCACGGAAAGTCCAGTTTCCGTGTCCACAGAAAGAATTAACCTGTCGATTCTTTCTGTGGACTTTGCATGGATTGCATAGCTGTCTATGAGACAGCTCATTCCTGTGCGGTCTTAGCGCCAGCATGTAATGCCAGTGCCCACAGTCTCCAAAAGTCTGCACGAAGATTTTCTGTGCGGAATTCCGGACGTGTGACTCACAATTAGGAATACTGACTCATATATACTTATTTGTTCATCTATGTAATCTTAAAATAACAGTAATTTGGAAAGTTTCCATATCACTTACTGATAGCCAAGTATATATATTTTCATTAAGATTATAATATTGTTAGAAGGTGACTCCACACTAACATATTTATAAATGATTAACACAGAGGTACAAATGTTTTAAGATTGTTTTATTTAAGATCTGTAATATAATGCACCCAAAAAGAAATGTCAGATTGCTGCAAAATTTAGCACATGGTTATGTATCAGGCAGATGTGAACATGGTTACAGGTGTGGTCTAATAAGACACTGGGTTACTGCTTACCGCTATGAAGCGAGTGCAGCTTCTGCGCCCAATTCATAGTCATTTAGAGTATACATATTGCGTTAAGTCTCAGACGGCGAAGGTGTACATTTACTGCGGGGGGGGGGGGGGGGGTTAAAGCACATCCCTTTTAAATTGACATCATGTCCTTTTGTCAAGGCAATGCCTCTTTTCCCAGACCTGGAGGGAAAGTGTCTAAAATTTGTCTAAGGCTTCTAATAAATATTGCGCCATATAACACAGTTTTTTGGCACAATTTGTACCAGAATTTTGTCACATTTGCAAAAGTAAACCTGGGCCATAATGTACTATTGGCTATTTTTATGTCTACTCCCTGGCCACTAGTATGGACTTGTGACCAATAAGGCTAGGTTCAGACTACGGAATTTCCGGGCAGAAAATTACCACCCGCTGACTGAATCAGTTGGCGCTAAGACCGCGCGGACACTGTAGTCTCCAATAGACTGCAATGTGTTCCGCGCGGATTTCCGCCTCAAGAAAGAGCAACCCCTTTCTTCAGGTGGAAATTTCCAAGCGGATTTTCCGTTCACAAATTCCACTTCACATATTACGAAGTGTGAATTTGTGAACGGAAACCCATTCACTACACTATACATTTTAGCAAGCGGAATTTCTGCCTGCAATTTCAAAGAGGCAGAATTGCAGGCGGAAATTCCGTAGTCTGAACATAGCCTAATTGCACACAAACAAGGGGACATTTATCAATGTTGGCTGTATAATGCTGTTTTCCCTGGCAGAATTTATGGGGCTTTTTTTTTGCTAACTTGTGCCAAATTTACTGTAAAGGCATATGGCCTTAAAGGGGTATTCCGCCCCTAGACATTTTATCCCCTATCCAAAGGATAGGGGATAAGATGTCAGATCGCCGCGGTGCCGCTGCTGGAGACTCATGGGATACCCGCAGCGGCACCGCGCTATCATTACAGCACAGAGCGAGTTCGCTCTGTGCGTAATGATGGGCGGTACAGGGGCCGGAGCATCGTTACGTCACGGCTCCGCCCCTCGTGATGTCATGGCCCGCCCCTTTCAATACAAGTCTATGCGAGGGGGCGTGGCGGTCGTCACGTCCCCTCCCATAGACTTGCATTAAGGGGACGGGCCGTGATGTCACGAGGGGCGGAGCCATGACATCACGCTGCTCCGTCCCCCGTATCGCCCGTCATTACGCACAGAGCGAACTCGCTCTGTGCTGTAATGATAGCGCGGTGCCGCAGCGGGGATCCCGGGGGTCCCTAGCAGCGGGACCGCGGCGATCTGACATCTTATCCCCTATCCTTTGGATAGGGGATAAAATGTCTAGGGGCGGAATACCCCTTTAATAAATATTGCACCTTTAGAATTGTAGCTCAGATTTTGCTGGCTCAAGCCACAATGGAAAGGATGCCGTTACATTATTTTTGCTTATATAGTGCAGCAAAGGCTATTATTAGAGAATGATGCAAAGCTTCATGTGTATGCCTATTTTAGCTGATATGGCAGATGCTGGTTTTCAGTCAAATTGATTTCTATTTCCACACTGAAATGATCTTCTTATGCTTACATTTCCTATAAAGCATCTGGGTTGCAGAGAGAGGGGGTCTCATCACTTCTTTTTTTTATCTAATTAGACTGCTGGTGCTAATGATGAGACTTATTAGGCCTAAGTTCATGCTGCATTTTAATGGCCAAGATGTAGTCACCTATAGACTCAATTTGGTCAATTTCCAGCTAATATGTGCTAATCTGATGTGACACAACAGCATAGTCTGCTGCACTATTGTTTCCCGTCAAATTATCGTATACTAGATGACACATTTGCTACAGTATACATTGTTATCCCATACATTTTTATGGTAAAGTGAGTGATGTCAAAGGACAACTGGTTGCACAAAAAACAAGTCCTCATACTAGTCTGTGGATGAAAATATAAAAGAGTTTTTAGAAGGGGAGGAAGAAAAAACGAAAATGCAAAAATAAAATTGGCTGCGTCCTTAACCTGTTCAGGATTCCGGGCGTATGCATATGCCCTGCATCCCGAGTCCTTAAGGACGTGGGGCGTATGCAGACGAACGTGGGAATTCCGGTCCCCGCCGCTAGCCAGTTGGGGACCGGAATGCCTGCTGAAATCATTCAGCAGGCATCCCGGCACATCGCCCGGGGGGGTCCTGAGACCCCCCCCCCCCCCATGTTGGCAATCACAGAAGATTGCATGTCAATTCAGACATGCGATTTTCTGCTATTCTGGTGACCCAATCACCCGGAAAATAGCGATGATCGGAGCTGTCAGGGACAGCCCCGATCATCCTGAGGGTTAGGAGTGAGCGACCTCCTCCTATCCCCTGCCATTGGTCAGAACTGATTCTGACCAATCGCAGAGCAGGACAGTGGGTTGCCATGGCAACCCCCCGTTCTGCCCACCCCTGGATGTCGAGGAGAACATGGACAGAAGATGGAGGCCCCCCGATCTTCGCTGGAGACTGCTGGATCCTGGCTCAGGTAGGGAAACTACGGTGGGGGGATTGAAAGTGAAAGTAAAGTGATCTTTACTTCGGCAACCATTAGGAAGGCCAAACTGAAACTCCCAGCATGCCCAGTG
Source organism: Hyla sarda (assembly GCF_029499605.1). Classification (NCBI taxonomy): domain Eukaryota; kingdom Metazoa; phylum Chordata; class Amphibia; order Anura; family Hylidae; genus Hyla; species Hyla sarda. The sequence goes on along the minus strand of NC_079189.1, from coordinate 313,040,472 downwards.
CTGTTACAGTGGTGCCCAAACGGTAGCCCTCCAGATGTTGCCAAACTACAACTCTCAGCATGCCTGGACTGCCCAGGCATGCTGGGAGTTGTAGTTCTGTAACATCTGTCCCTTCAGATTTAGCAATTTTCATGAAATTTTTGAAAATTGCTGCTCTACTTTGAAGCCCTCTAATTTTTTCAAAAAGCAAAAATATGTCCATTTTATGATGCCAACATAAAGTGGACATATTGTATTTGTGAATAAAAATTAAATGTATTGGGAATATCCATTTTCCTTACAAGTATATAGCTTCAAAGTTAGAAAAATGCAAAACTTTCAAAATAAGTAACGTCGAAAATTTACCACAAAAATAAAGTAAAATATGTCACAAAAAAAATCTCAGAATCCGAATATTCAGTAAAAGCGTTTTCGCGTTGTTAATTCGTAAAGCGACGGTGGTCAGAATTGCGAAAAAGGGCTCAGTCCTTAAGGGGTTAAGGTAAAAATGGGCTCTGTCCTTTAGGAGTTAAAATCCTCTTTGAGTAAGTTCAAACTGAGGACATTTTTCAAGGATTTTTCACAGTGGATCTGCACCACCCGGAATAGGTGCTATTTTCACACAGAATTTGCTGCAGAAATTAACCCCTGAAATTCAAATTCGCATTGACTAATGGGCTTTTTTGGTCTAATTCTGCAAAAAGAATGAACATTCTTTTGGTGAAGTAAATTCCTTGTTGGAAGTTCCACTACGGAACTTCAGAACTGAGCAGCAGCCTCCTCTTTAGATCAAGGGGAGACTGCTGCAATTTCTTCTTGATAATTCGGAGCAGAATGTCCGTAGTGTGGGCAGACCCCACACAAATTATGCCTTAAAATCTGTGTGGAATCAAAGCCCCATTGATTTAAGTGGAGGCCCAGACAAGGATTTAATTGCTGCGTCAAGAAGGGAGCAGAAAGAGAATTGTATCCTTATAATTTCAGCCTGGAAATTTTCCTCATGATTTCATTTAGTGTGCCCAATGCCTTTCTGCTCCATGCTTTGTGCTTCAATGGTTCGAAATTCAGAGTAGAATTTGACCGATTCAGAGCTTAAATACAAAGATTTTATTTGCAGATTCTGCCCCAAGGGTTTACAAATCCTCAGATTTTAAGCACTAACATTTCTATTTGTAATCATAGCCGCAAACAAACCATTAAAAATCTATGGGAGTTTGACACCAGGTGGAATTCACACTAAATTTGGAGATTCTGCCTAAAATGACTTAAGTGTGCACATACCTTTAACAACACTGACAAAAACACACACAGTACACAGTTTCAGGTTCTCATACTGTCATCTGCTAATGGAAACAAGTTTAGTTTACGTTCACACGGGCAGATGGAAAATCTGCAGCAGTTTATACTGACCACAATGGGGTCTGCTGTGGATTTTCCATTGCTGAAAAACCGCCGCAGGAAAACCCATGGGCAACCTGCTCGTGTGAATGTACTCAAAAGAGTTCCAGAACTTTTTAGGACCTCAAGGGCTCAGATCTGCACTGTCTGACACTGTAAAATTGTGACAGTGTCAGACTGGGATACAGAGGGATGCTGTGTGGGCTACGGATACACTTTTTGTAGGGCTACTTGTTCAATGGACAACTTTGTGCACAAGATTGATTTGCACTGCAGTTATAGCTCCATAGCTCCAAAAGCTGCAGCCACATGTGAGGGATGTTGTGTAGGGCCAGACAGGGCCAGATTACTGGGAAACAGGGCTGATGCTATAGTAGAACTAGCTTCACTCTCTGCTACTCATTCTACAGCCTCCTCAGCTGATCACTGAACAGGATCATTGGGGAAATGTATTATTATGTTTGGAGAAAGGCTCTATTGTAGGAGCTGAAACGTAGCGTCCTGCCACAGATGGGTGAATCAAATCACATTTTTGCTTCTAATTGCTGAAGTGCTGCTTCCTCTTCTGGATTAGGCTGGGTTCACACCACGTTTTCTTAAATACGGTTCCCATATACTGTTGGGAGGAGGGGGGCGGGGCCTAATCGCGGCGCCCGCACTCAGCCGTATTCGGGAACCGTATTCGACCACGTTTTTGCCTGCGGTCGGGAAACTGCATACGGCCGAAAACGAAGCCGACCGGAGGCTGCGGTTCACTCCGGTCGGCTCATAGACTTGCATTAAATACGGTTCCCGAATACGGCTGAGTGCGGGTGCCGCGATTAGGCCCCGCCCCCTCCTCCGAACCATATACGGGAACCGTATTTAAGAAAACGTGGTGTGAACCCAGCCTTATACTGTTTCCCTGGATGTGGGTCTGCTGCTGGAGCTGAGCACCCTTTCAGGCTTGAAGCCTGCACCAGTGAATTCAAAATTCCATCACTGTGCCCTTTCACTATTTTTGCATTTGAAGTCTTAGGTGAGTTTTTATCCTCGTGTTTTTTGGAAAAACGGCCACTACAGTTTGGATACGCCCTGCATTCCGAGTCCTAAAGGACCGAGGGCGTATCCATACGCCCGTGGGAAATCCGGTCCCCACCGCTAGCCGGTTGGGGACCGGAGCCGGATGCCTGCTGAAATCATTCAGCAGGCACCCTGGCACATCGCCCAGGCAACCACTAGGGATCTTTACTGTGGCAACCACTAGGGGGGCCAAACTGCAACTCCCAGCATGCCCAAACAGCCAAAGGCTGTCTGGGCATGCTGGGAGTTGTAGTTTTGCAACATCTGGAGGGTCACAGTTTGGAGATCACTGTTACAGTGGTGCCCAAACAGTAGCCCTCCAGATGTTGCAAAACTACAACTCTCAGCATGCCTCGACTGCCCAGGCATGCTGGGAGTTGTAGTTCTGTAACATCTGTCCCTTCAGATTTAGCAATTTTCATGACATTTTTGAAAATTGCTGCTCTAATTTGAAGCCCTCTAATTTTTTCAAAAAGCAAAAATATGTCCATTTTATGATGCCAACATAAAGTGGACATATTGTGTTTGTGAAGAAAAATAAAATTTATTTGGAATATCCATTTTCCTTACAATTAGAGAGCTTCAAAGTTAGAAAAATGCTAAATGTTCAAAATTTTCATGAAATTTTGGGATTTTTCACCAAAAAAGGATGCAATTAACGCCGAAAATTTACCACCAAAATAAAGTAGGATATGGCACGAAAAAACAATCTCAGAATCAGAATATTCGGTAAAAGCGTTTTCACGTTATTAATTCGTAAAGTGACGGTGGTCATAATTGCGAAAAAGGGCTCAGTCCTTAAGGTGAAAAAGGGCTGCGTCCTTAAGGGGTTAAACCAAAGTCAGAAGTGGATCCAGCAGGAAGGAGAAGTGTTAGTTCTTCTTTAATATGTCCTGTTCCTTTTGAATACACTTCTGGCTTTGGCTCAAAAACTGCAGTGGCAGTATTCCAAAAAACACCAGAAACCTGTGTGGAAACTCAGCCTAAGACTGGAATTCCACTTGATTTTTTGGGGGAAAAACACCAAGAAAAACTCCAATTCTGCCGCATGGCGTTTTTTCGGCCAAAAAATGCTGCGGCCAGATGTTAGCTGTAAATCAATGAGAAATCGCAAAATTCTTTTTCCACTTGGCATTTTTCATTTTGGCATTTTTTTTTAATCCTTTTGGTGTTTTTTCACTCTTTTTTTGGCATTTTTCCCCGTGGCCCGGAGCAGCGGGGACAGGTGAGTACAGCTTCCTATACTTTACATTGCACGAATCCCTCAACGTACGATGGATTCTACAAACGATAGCTCGTTTGGAATGAATTACCATCGTATGTTGAGGGACCACTGTATATATATATATATATATATATATACATACAGTGGAGCAAAAAAGTATTTTGTCAGCCACCAATTGTGCAAGTTCTCCCACTCTCTCCCATAAAAACACATTGTCTGATTTTTAAATAATTTATTTGCAAATTATGGTGGACAATAAGTATTTGGTCACCTACAAACAAGATTTCTGGCTCTCACAGACCTGTAACTTCTTCTTTAAGAGTCTCCTTTGTCCTCCACTCGTTACCTGTATTACTGGCACCTGTTTGAACTGGTTATCAGTATAAAAGACACCTGTCCACAACCTCAAAGAGTCACACTCCAAACTCCACTATTGCCAAGACCAAAGAGCTGTCGAAGGACACCAAAAACAAAATTGTAGACCTGCACCAGGCTGGAAAGACTGAATCTGCAATAGGCAAACAGCTTGGTTTGAAGAAATCAACTGTAGGAGCAATTATTAGAAAGTGGAAGACATACAAGACCACTGATAATCTCCCTCGATCTGGGGCTCCACACAAGATCTGAGCCCATGGTGTCAAAATGATCACAAGAACGGTGAACAAAAATCCCAGAACCACATGGGGGGACCTACTGAATGACCTGCAGAGAGCTGGGATCAAAGTAACAAAGGCTACCATCAGTAACACACTACGCCACCAGGTACTCAAATCATGCAGTGCCAGACGTGTCCCCCTGCTTAAGCCAGTACATGTCCGGGTCCGTCTGAAGTTTGCTAGAGAGCATTTGGATGATCCAGAAGAGGATTGGGAGAATGTCATATGGTCAGAGGAAACCAATGTAGAACTCGTTGTGTTTGGAGAAGAAAGAATGCTGAGTTTCATCCAAAGAACACCAAACCTACTGTAAAGCATGGGGGTGAAAACATCATGCTTTGGGGCTGTTTTTCTGCCAAGGGACCAGGACGACTGATCCGTGTAAAGGAAAGAATGAATGGGGCCATATATTGTGAGATTTTAAGTGAAAACCTCCTTCCATCAGCAAGGGCATTGAAGATGAAACGTGGCTGGGTGTTTCAGCATGACAATGATCCCAAATACACCACCCAGGCAATGAAGAAGTCTCTTTGTAAGAAGCATTTTAAGGTCCTGGAGTGGCCTAGCCTGTCTCCAGATCTCAACTCCATATAAAACCTTTGGAGGGAGTTGAAAGTCCGTGTTGCCCAGCGACAGTCCCAAAACATCACTGCTCTAGAGGAGATCTGCATGGAGGAATGGGCCAAAATACCAGCAACAGTGTGTGAAAACCTTGTGAAGACTTACAGAAAACGTTTGACCTCTGTCATTGCCAAGAAAGGGTATATAACAAAGTATTGAGATGAACTTTTGTTATTGACCAAATACTTATCTCTCACCATAATTAGCAAATAAATAAATAAATCAGGCAATGTGATTTTATGGATTTTTTTTTCTCATCATGTCTCTTATAGTTGAGGTATACCTATGATGAAAATTACAGGCCTCTCTCATATTTTTAAGTGGAAGAACTTGAACAATTAGTGTCTGACTAAATACTTTTTTGCCCCACTGTACACACACACACACACACACACACATATATATATATATATATATATATATATATATATATATATATATATATATATATATAATTCCAAATAAATGTTATTGTCATTAAGAAATAAATAAATGTAACAACAGAAAAAACACACAAAAAACAACAGTGGTTAAGTAAAACAAGACAGTATGCCCTCACCATGCAGGGGGCAGTGTGTTGGGGGGAGTTGTGTTTCAGAGGCAGCACCACATTCCAGTGATTCTGCCACCATCACCCAGTATGTAGCAGAATGTGGGCAATCCCTGACTCCATCATAAAAAATCATCAATTAGGATCAGCATTTAGGGGCCCTAAAGGCATCCTCCCTTTATGAGTCCGGAAAAGACTGGGAGGGGAGGATGTTGAGAATTTCAGTAGGGATTAGCCACTTATTATTTTGCTGGTCCATGAGCTCAGTGACTGTCCTAATACCCTTCTCCCTCTACACAGAGAGCCACTATGAAGAATGACCTTGAGGAAATTCTGGGTCCCCTTCCAAGATGAGAAACGAGCAAAAGGAAGACCATATGCTTTTGCATTTCCTTCCACATCATAATGGTTTCTTGACAACAGGGAATGTTCGATTATGGAGGGGATTGGTATCTTGGAATAAGTAGGGTGTAATAACACTGTCCCAAGGACCAGACAGAGACTGTTTTATGGGTCAATTTGAATGAAACAATGAGCCATGAAGCCAATCTAGCACGTGTCGAAAAATACTTGCAAGGTTATAGCCTCTTACATTTGGAAAATGTAAGCTTCCTTTCCCACTAAAAACATGAGTTTCTTCAAGGTGATTTGAGACCCTGCTAGATCTGGCACTTCATCGTGCTTAAGAAGTAACTGCAGCGTTTGTAACGGGTGAAGTAGCCAGGTGAAGCTGATCATCTTTATAAGAAAGGAGAGAGGCAAGTTAAGGGGCGCGAAGTTAAAGGGGTACTCCGGTGGAAAACAGTTTTTACTTTTTTTAATCAACTGGTGCCAGAAAGCTAAACAGATCTGTCAATTATTTCTATTTAGAAATCTTACTCCTTCCAGTACTTATCGGCTGCTCTATGCTCCAGAGGAAGTTCTTTTCTTTTTGAATTTCTTTTCTGTCTGACCACAGTGCACTCTGTTGACATTTCTGATTCAGGTACTGTCCAGAGCAGGATAGGTTTGCTATGGGGATTTGCTCCACAGAGGTGTAAGCAGAGAGCACTGTGGTCAGACAGAAATAAAAGAACTTCCTCTGGAGCATACAGCTGCTGATAAGTACTGGAAGGATTAAGATTTTTTTTATATAGAAATAATTTAAAAATCTGTTTAACTAGTTGATGTCAAACAAATTGTTTTTCACCGGAGTACCCCTTTAAGGGAGTATAAAGCTTCAGGAGTTATTCCTATTTTAATGGCCAAAGCCAAGTTAATGGGGTTATCCAGAAAATTTTTTTTTTATACATATCAACTGGCTCCAGAAAGTTAAACAGATTTGTAAATTACTTCTATTAAAAAATCTTAATCCTTTCAGTATTTATGAGCTTCTGAAGTTAAGGTTGTTCTTTTCTGTCTAAGTGCTCTCTGATGACACATGTCTCGGGAAACGCCCAGTTTAGAAGCAAATCCCCATAGCAAACCTCTTCTAAACTGGGCATTTCCCGAGACACGTGTCATCAGAGAGCACTTAGACGGAAAAGAACAACCTTAACTTCAGAAGCTCATAAGTACTGAAAGGATTAAGATTTTTTTAATAGAAGTAATTTACAAATCTGTTTAACTTTCAGGAGCCAGTTGATATATATAAAAAAGTTTTTTTCCTGGAATACCCCTTTTATCCCCAGGGACTGCAAAGACCAGGCTGGCTGTGCTCAGAGGTTGCAACTCACTCCAACAGAACAGGGACATGGTCAGAAATAACCAGGTCTTTAATGTCAACCACGTATAGTCATCGTCCAACAAAGGAATTGACCATGAAGTAATTAATACAGGACCAAGACTGATGGGCATGGGAAAAGTGGGTAAACTCAAGGATGAGAAGGAATTATGTAGAGCTGTCACAGTGAGGAGGAGAGAAAGGATCTTGTCTCTAACATGAGGAGTGGGTAGGATCTGTCCAGAACCCTGACAGTCTACCAGAGGGTCCAGGAAAGTATTCAGGTCACTACCGAGTATCTTGAAAACATGATTAGCACTCTGCACTGTATCTTCTAATGAGGTAAACAAAATATATGTATATATATATATGAAAATGAAAGAGATCGGATCCAGCTCAATGCAGGTAAAATCGGGTTTAATCCATAGGACAAGGAAGGAACAAGTTACGCGTTTCAAGCGCTGCAAGCGCTCTTAGTCATACAACAAATGCATGTTACAAGTCGGCTTAAATAAGCAGTGAGGTAATTACAGCCGGTCACAGGTCATGTGACCGGCAGGAATTAACCCCTTACAGGTAAATAGAGGCATAAAAAATATACTTCAAGTATCCAAACGATGGATAAATACAGATATAATTAGTAACTACATAAAAGGATAATGTCTGAAAATAACAAATGACCAATGTGTGGAGAGATGAGAGAAAAATAAATAAATAAGTAAGAAGACATAAGTTATTAAGTTTCATATTAGGAAGATATATGCCAATCATGCACATAGGCTGTAAGGAAGCTACATATGAATTGACATCGTAAAGATGTATCACCAGATAGGTCCTATGTAAAAATTAACATAAGTATACGAGTGAATCAGTATATATTAATGGACTTCTGGGGAACATGTGAGGATGTCAAGAAGTGCATAGACGATAACATAAATAGAGTTATACTTAATAATGGAGAATGACATCCTGCCGTTTATTCATACCAAGAGGAACTCGTGTTGATAATTTAAGAATCCAAAAGACTTCTCGATTGAGAAGCTTTTGTTTCAAGTCACCTCCTCTCTTGGATGGGTTGACACGTTCAATGGCGGTACATTTTAAAGAAGAAAAACTGCCATGATGTGCTTCAGCACAATGTCTGGACACTGCAGAGGTGTTTCTGGAATTGAAATGGGGGATGTCAGATAAATGTTTTCTCAACCGAACTTTTAATGGATTTGTGGTACAGCCGACGTACTGTAGACGGCAGGTCATGCACGACACCAGATACACCACATGTGTGGTATTACAATTAATGTATTGTTTGATTGTATAAGTGACGTTAGTGACAAATGAAGTAAAGGATCTGGTGACGTGCATCACCGAGCAACAGGTGCAACGGTTGTGCCCACATCTAAATGAACCAGGGTAGGATAGCCAAGTAGGTGGAGCAGGCCTGGAGGTAGAGAAAAGACTCGGAGAGACTCTTTGGCCGATTGTGGGAGCCTTTTTGGGAACACATCTATAACCGGTTTCTTTGATGCATGCATACTGGGGATCAGTCAAAATCATAGGCATGTATGTATGTATGATCTTACAAATGGTAGAAAAATCGGTGCTGTAAGAAGTAGTGAAAGTCACCGGAGTTGGATTGTCGTGTTTCATTTTAGGTTTACGGGAACTGTTAAGTAGTTCCTGTCTGTTTCGACTAAAGGCAATTTTTGTAGCTCTTTTAAGTGACCAATCAGGGCAACCACGAGCTTTCAGACGTGTCTGGATAGACTCTGCCTCAGTGAAAAAAATCCTTGTCTGTAGAACAATTTCTGCGTGCCCGAATCATCTCACCCACCGGCAGGTTTTTTATGACGTGGGGTGGGTGACATGAGTGGGCACACAGAATGGAATTAACAGCTGTACTTTTACGAAATGTAGAGGACTGTATTTGGCCAGTGGCACTGTCACCCCTCAGATTGACATCAAGAAAAGAAATAGTGTGTGTGTGTTCTGAAACAGTGAACTGCAAATTAAGAGTGTTAGTGTTGAGATAGAAAGAGAAGTCTGGCACGGTCCCCACACCGGGGCCCCATATGAATATGAGGTCGTCTATGTAGCGACCGTACCAGATGAGATGTTTAGCAAAAGGATTAGAAGGAGAAAAAAGATAAATAGATTCCCACCAACACATGTAGATATTAGCAATAGAGGGGGAGAATTTGGCCCCCATAGAAGCGCCAGTGATTTGGAGAAAGAAACACCCATCAAACATAAAAAAGTTGTGTTCAAGAAGAAAAGAAACACATGTACCCAGAAATTCACGAAGATCAAGAGTGTAGGTGGAATAAGTAGAAAGAAACCATTGAAGTGCAGTAAGTGCAAGGTGGTGTGGAATAACTGAGTACAGGGATGTAACATCCGCTGAGACCCAGGAGAAAGATGAATGCCAAGGTATGTGATTCAAATTAAGAAGTAGATGTTTAGTGTCCTGTATGTATGCCGAAATCTGAGGGATGAGTGGTTGGAGGAGCGAGTCTATCCAGGCACAAAGGTTTTCATTTAAAGAGCCGATGCCGGCAACAATAGGCCTGCAAGGTGGGGGGAAACAAAGCTTGTGGATCTTGGGAAGAGAATGAAAAATGGGGATTATTGGGTATTCAACAATGAGAAAATCTGCTTCACGCGAAGTGAAAAAACCCTTCTCCTTCCCAAGATCCACAAGCTCCACTAACCGTTGTTTAAAGATGCTAGTAGGGTCTGATCTAAGAACACGGTATGTGTTAGGATCCGATAACATGTCTAAATTAATTTGACGGTAAAGTCCCTTATCTAATATGACAACGGCGCCCCCCTTGTCAGCCTGTCTCACAACAAGATCATCTGCTGTGGACAGGCTGTCAAGAGCAGCTTTTTCTAAACGAGTGAGATTAGTGGCATGGTGACTCCTAGTGTGGGCCAAAGTTGTGAGATCACGCTCGACTGCCTCCTGAAACATGTCCAGAATGGGTGTTCTGGACATGACAGGATAGAAATTAGAGTTACGTGTGGTAATCTTTGGAACTGTGTCCAAGGCAGTGGAGCTGTGATCACACAATTGGTCCAGTGTGGAGATAGACATCATGTCCTGAAAAGAAAAATTAGTGGCTAATCCATGTTCTGGAACAACAGGGTTAGGTGAAGGGGATGGTACAAGATCATAGTTAATCATATCGTCACAATCAGGTACAATAGAGTTATCTATTTTAGGCATATTGAAAAAATGACGACGAATAGTAATACCCCTCACAAACCTATTGATATCGATCAAAGTTCTGAATAAATCAAATCTAGTAGTTGGAGAGAAAGACAGTCCCCGTGACAAAACCGAGATCTGAGAAGTGGTAAGAATCTTGGCTGAAATATTGTAGATAGGGATAGTGTTCATTTCTTTCTGTCCCGGTGGTTGCGCGGACTGCGTCTTTCTGGCTCTGTGTTTCCGACCCGCCCGTCGTTTTTTGAAGTAGAAGTCGCAGGGTGTGAACCGGATTTGAGGTCCTGGTTGGGCGTATTCTCATAAGTGACTGATTCACCGGGATCAGAAGCAGAGTCAGAGGTATCTGGTTCTGTTGAGCTGAAGTTAACCCTGGTGGTGCCACGTTTCTTATTTTGTTTGTTGGAGCGTCTCTTGGCAGAGTGTTTTTTTAGGATAGAACGAGGAGTACTCGCCCGAGTAGTTATCTGTGGCCAGGGAAAAACACTATTAGACCGATAATCTTGAACATCTCTAAGGTATTTAACCTGTTTGGTGTCAGCAATAGATTTTTCCATAAATGTAAGTTTATCATTGATTTTAGTGTCCAACTCTTGGAACAGCTTATGTTCAGCATATTTAGCAACATCTTTTTGTAATAAGGAAATTTTGTTTCTCACCTCATCAAGGGCCATTTGCTCGTGCCGGATGATCAGATTGACGAACTTCATAGATGAATCTGAAAGAAGTTCTTGCCACTCAGTCTTGAACAAATCCGAATAGACAGTAGTAGGAAATTTTTTCAATCTAAGGCCACGAGGGATCATATTCTGAGACACATACTTTTGTAGTGAGGATAAATCCAACCATATCCTGGTCTCTTGAAGGAGTGCTGCCTCAAGATCCGACATATGCATGCGAAGATCCAATAACTCCTTGGTGTCCGGATTAAGTGCATCAAGGGTCTGCAACATACTGTTGGTTCGTGCTTGCCGGTCCTCCATGGATTGCAAGCAAGTGCTTTTGGAGGACATGCTGTGGTGAAGCCCGTAGCAATTAGGGCGTCTTGCAAGCTGGCGTGGGGAGCACGGAAAGTCCAAACTATGGGAAGGCAAACAAGGTGAAAGCCAGCTCACCCCGCCCCAGACAGTAGAGCACGGATCCGGGCGCTGGACGGCACCAGCCAATGAGAAAATGAAAGAGATCGGATCCAGCTCAATGCAGGTAAAATCGGGTTTAATCCATAGGACAAGGAAGGAACAAGTTACGCGTTTCAAGCGCTGCAAGCGCTCTTAGTCATACAACAAATGCATGTTACAAGTCGGCTTAAATAAGCAGTGAGGTAATTACAGCCGGTCACAGGTCATGTGACCGGCAGGAATTAACCCCTTACAGGTAAATAGAGGCATAAAAAATATACTTCAAGTATCCAAACGATGGATAAATACAGATATAATTAGTAACTACATAAAAGGATAATGTCTGAAAATAACAAATGACCAATGTGTGGAGAGATGAGAGAAAAATAAATAAATAAGTAAGAAGACATAAGTTATTAAGTTTCATATTAGGAAGATATATGCCAATCATGCACATAGGCTGTAAGGAAGCTACATATGAATTGACATCGTAAAGATGTATCACCAGATAGGTCCTATGTAAAAATTAACATAAGTATACGAGTGAATCATTATATATTTATGGACTTCTGGGGAACATGTGAGGATGTCAAGAAGTGCATGGACGATAACATAATCTATTTATGTTATCGTCTATGCACTTCTTGACATCCTCACATGTTCCCCAGAAGTCCATTAATATATACTGATTCACTCGTATACTTATGTTTATTTTTACATAGGACCTATCTGGTGATACATCTTTACGATGTCAATTCATATGTAGCTTCCTTACAGCCTATGTGCATGATTGGCATATATCTTCCTAATATGAAACTTAATAACTTATGTCTTCTTACTTATTTATTTATTTTTCTCTCATCTCTCCACACATTGGTCATTTGTTATTTTCAGACATTATCCTTTTATGTAGTTACTAATTATATCTGTATTTATCCATCGTTTGGATACTTGAAGTATATTTTTTATGCCTCTATTTACCTGTAAGGGGTTAATTCCTGCCGGTCACATGACCTGTGACCGGCTGTAATTACCTCACTGCTTATTTAAGCCGACTTGTAACATGCATTTGTTGTATGACTAAGAGCGCTTGCAGCGCTTGAAACGCGTAACTTGTTCCTTCCTTGTCCTATGGATTAAACCCGATTTTACCTGCATTGAGCTGGATCCGATCTCTTTCATTTTCTCATTGGCTGGTGCCGTCCAGCGCCCGGATCCGTGCTCTACTGTCTGGGGCGGGGTGAGCTGGCTTTCACCTTGTTTGCCTTCCCATAGTTTGGACTTTCCGTGCTCCCCACGCCAGCTTGCAAGACGCCCTAATTGCTACGGGCTTCACCACAGCATGTCCTCCAAAAGCACTTGCTTGCAATCCATGGAGGACCGGCAAGCACGAACCAACAGTATGTTGCAGACCCTTGATGCACTTAATCCGGACACCAAGGAGTTATTGGATCTTCGCATGCATATGTCGGATCTTGAGGCAGCACTCCTTCAAGAGACCAGGATATGGTTGGATTTATCCTCACTACAAAAGTATGTGTCTCAGAATATGATCCCTCGTGGCCTTAGATTGAAAAAATTTCCTACTACTGTCTATTCGGATTTGTTCAAGACTGAGTGGCAAGAACTTCTTTCAGATTCATCTATGAAGTTCGTCAATCTGATAATCCGGCACGAGCAAATGGCCCTTGATGAGAAACAAAATTTCCTTATTACAAAAAGATGTTGCTAAATATGCTGAACATAAGCTGTTCCAAGAGTTGGACACTAAAATCAATGATAAACTTACATTTATGGAAAAATCTATTGCTGACACCAAACAGGTTAAATACCTTAGAGATGTTCAAGATTATCGGTCTAATAGTGTTTTTCCCTGGCCACAGATAACTACTCGGGCGAGTACTCCTCGTTCTATCCTAAAAAAACACTCTGCCAAGAGACGCTCCAACAAACAAAATAAGAAACGTGGCACCACCAGGGTTAACTTCAGCTCAACAGAACCAGATACCTCTGACTCTGCTTCTGATCCCGGTGAATCAGTCACTTATGAGAATACGCCCAACCAGGACCTCAAATCCGGTTCACACCCTGCGACTTCTACTTCAAAAAACGACGGGCGGGTCGGAAACACAGAGCCAGAAAGACGCAGTCCGCGCAACCACCGGGACAGAAAGAAATGAACACTATCCCTATCTACAATATTTCAGCCAAGATTCTTACCACTTCTCAGATCTCGGTTTTGTCACGGGGACTGTCTTTCTCTCCAACTACTAGATTTGATTTATTCAGAACTTTGATCGATATCAATAGGTTTGTGAGGGGTATTACTATTCGTCGTCATTTTTTCAATATGCCTAAAATAGATAACTCTATTGTACCTGATTGTGACGATATGATTAACTATGATCTTGTACCATCCCCTTCACCTAACCCTGTTGTTCCAGAACATGGATTAGCCACTAATTTTTCTTTTCAGGACATGATGTCTATCTCCACACTGGACCAATTGTGTGATCACAGCTCCACTGCCTTGGACACAGTTCCAAAGATTACCACACGTAACTCTAATTTCTATCCTGTCATGTCCAGAACACCCGTTCTGGACATGTTTCAGGAGGCAGTCGAGCGTGATCTCACAACTTTGGCCCACACTAGGAGTCACCATGCCACTAATCTCACTCGTTTAGAAAAAGCTGCTCTTGACAGCCTGTCCACAGCAGATGATCTTGTTGTGAGACAGGCTGACAAGGGGGGCGCCGTTGTCATATTAGATAAGGGACTTTACCGTCAAATTAATTTAGACATGTTATCGGATCCTAACACATACCGTGTTCTTAGATCAGACCCTACTAGCATCTTTAAACAACGGTTAGTGGAGCTTGTGGATCTTGGGAAGGAGAAGGGTTTTTTCACTTCGCGTGAAGCAGATTTTCTCATTGTTGAATACCCAATAATCCCCATTTTTCATTCTCTTCCCAAGATCCACAAGCTTTGTTTCCCCCCACCTTGCAGGCCTATTGTTGCCGGCATCGGCTCTTTAAATGAAAACCTTTGTGCCTGGATAGACTCGCTCCTCCAACCACTCATCCCTCAGATTCCGGCATACATACAGGACACTAAACATCTACTTCTTAATTTGAATCACATACCTTGGCATTCATCTTTCTCCTGGGTCTCAGCGGATGTTACATCCCTGTACTCAGTTATTCCACACCACCTTGCACTTACTGCACTTCAATGGTTTCTTTCTACTTATTCCACCTACACTCTTGATCTTCGTGAATTTCTGGGTACATGTGTTTCTTTTCTTCTTGAACACAACTTTTTTATGTTTGATGGGTGTTTCTTTCTCCAAATCACTGGCGCTTCTATGGGGGCCAAATTCTCCCCCTCTATTGCTAATATCTACATGTGTTGGTGGGAATCTATTTATCTTTTTTCTCCTTCTAATCCTTTTGCTAAACATCTCATCTGGTACGGTCGCTACATAGACGACCTCATATTCATATGG
This sequence comes from Hyla sarda, assembly GCF_029499605.1. Lineage (NCBI taxonomy): Eukaryota > Metazoa > Chordata > Amphibia > Anura > Hylidae > Hyla > Hyla sarda. The sequence goes on along the minus strand of NC_079189.1, from coordinate 313,025,424 downwards.
GGCCCCGGTGTGGGGACCGTGCCAGACTTCTCTTTCTATCTCAACACTAACACTCTTAATTTGCAGTTCACTGTTTCAGAACACACACACACTATTTCTTTTCTTGATGTCAATCTGAGGGGTGACAGTGCCACTGGCCAAATACAGTCCTCTACATTTCGTAAAAGTACAGCTGTTAATTCCATTCTGTGTGCCCACTCATGTCACCCACCCCACGTCATAAAAAACCTGCCGGTGGGTGAGATGATTCGGGCACGCAGAAATTGTTCTACAGACAAGGATTTTTTCACTGAGGCAGAGTCTATCCAGACACGTCTGAAAGCTCGTGGTTGCCCTGATTGGTCACTTAAAAGAGCTACAAAAATTGCCTTTAGTCGAAACAGACAGGAACTACTTAACAGTTCCCGTAAACCTAAAATGAAACACGACAATCCAACTCCGGTGACTTTCACTACTTCTTACAGCACCGATTTTTCTACCATTTGTAAGATCATACATACATACATGCCTATGATTTTGACTGATCCCCAGTATGCATGCATCAAAGAAACCGGTTATAGATGTGTTCCCAAAAAGGCTCCCACAATCGGCCAAAGAGTCTCTCCGAGTCTTTTCTCTACCTCCAGGCCTGCTCCACCTACTTGGCTATCCTACCCTGGTTCATTTAGATGTGGGCACAACCGTTGCACCTGTTGCTCGGTGATGCACGTCACCAGATCCTTTACTTCATTTGTCACTAACGTCACTTATACAATCAAACAATACATTAATTGTAATACCACACATGTGGTGTATCTGGTGTCGTGCATGACCTGCCGTCTACAGTACGTCGGCTGTACCACAAATCCATTAAAAGTTCGGTTGAGAAAACATTTATCTGACATCCCCCATTTCAATTCCAGAAACACCTCTGCAGTGTCCAGACATTGTGCTGAAGCACATCATGGCAGTTTTTCTTCTTTAAAATGTACCGCCATTGAACGTGTCAACCCATCCAAAAGAGGAGGTGACTTGAAACAAAAGCTTCTCAATCGAGAAGTCTTTTGGATTCTTAAATTATCAACACGAGTTCCTCTTGGTATGAATAAACGGCAGGATGTCATTCTCCATTATTAAGTATAACTCTATTTATGTTATCGTCTATGCACTTCTTGACATCCTCACATGTTCCCCAGAAGTCCATTAATATATACTGATTCACTCGTATACTTATGTTAATTTTTACATAGGACCTATCTGGTGATACATCTTTACGATGTCAATTCATATGTAGCTTCCTTACAGCCTATGTGCATGATTGGCATATATCTTCCTAATATGAAACTTAATAACTTATGTCTTCTTACTTATTTATTTATTTTTCTCTCATCTCTCCACACATTGGTCATTTGTTATTTTCAGACATTATCCTTTTATGTAGTTACTAATTATATCTGTATTTATCCATCGTTTGGATACTTGAAGTATATTTTTTATGCCTCTATTTACCTGTAAGGGGTTAATTCCTGCCGGTCACATGACCTGTGACCGGCTGTAATTACCTCACTGCTTATTTAAGCCGACTTGTAACATGCATTTGTTGTATGACTAAGAGCGCTTGCAGCGCTTGAAACGCGTAACTTGTTCCTTCCTTGTCCTATGGATTAAACCCGATTTTACCTGCATTGAGCTGGATCCGATCTCTTTCATTTTCTCATTGGCTGGTGCCGTCCAGCGCCCGGATCCGTGCTCTACTGTCTGGGGCGGGGTGAGCTGGCTTTCACCTTGTTTGCCTTCCTATATATATATATATATATATATATATATATTTTTTTTTTTTTTTTTTGGTGGGGGGAATTATTACAATGCAACATGTATCCACGTGGAAAAGAAGTGAAATGTCACTTATTTTCTGTGCAGTTTTCAAAGCTGTCACCACATGCTGTTTGGCACAGAAATTGTTGCAGCTTCTGCACCAAAAACCATGCAGTCTATGGGAACATGCTTTTAAAGGGTTTATCCCATAATATTAAGTTAACCCCTATCCACAGTATAGGGGATAACAAGCAGATTGGTTGGAGTCTGACTGCTGGAACCCCTGCCAATGCTGAAGATGTAGACACAGTTGTCCCTGGAGTGAACACAGCGGACCACACCTGCAGCCACTGCTCTAAACATTATCTATGGGGCCGCTGAACATTTCCACGGGCAGGCGTGGTCCACACCATTCACTCTGGGGACAATTATGTCTCCATGCTCAGGATCAGTGGGGGTTCAAGGAGTCAGACCCCCACCAATCTACTTGTTATCCCCTATACTGCAGATATGGGATAACTTAATTAGATGGGAATATCGCTTAAAACTGCTGCTTTAGCCTATAAAGCAGTGATCTCCAATCTGTGGACCTCCAGATGTTGCAAAACTACAATTCCCAGCATACCCGAACAGCTGTCTAATTTCCCTGTCCCACACACAATAAGACAGTCCACCAGCACTACTTAGCAGGAGCCATACATCACCATACATATTACCATCTTATTGTTACTGACCAAATCCTGTATACTGAGACCAATGTTACCAATAATATCAATATACAAGGAGGAATATTATCACCATACATATTACCATCATACTGTTACTGACCAAATTCTGTATACTAAGACCAATATTACCAATAATACCAGTATACAGGGAGGAAATATTCCCCCATACAGTGACAGATATCAACTCTACACAGGCTCTGCAGACCATTTTAGTGACTACAAACAGTTACATCAGGTGATGTCTTCTCTAGAGAGGAGCACATTTTTTTTAAATTCGATTTGGCCGATTCGCTGAATTTTCCCAAAAAGTAGTTTCGGTCTGAATTTATTCACAGTGAATCGCTATTGAAAATGACTATTTCTGGCCTACAGAGAGCCTCAATAGGAATGTAGAACATTTTGCCTTGCTGCAACACGCATAGGATGTGTGCTGGGTTAGTGTAATAATACTGTTATTCAGTATGACATGCAGATCAGATGCCTCGTTATTAGAATCACTGTCGCAGAGCGGAGGTGGCATCAGTATGAGGAGACCACATAGTGGCTGATGACACAGTGTGCAGGTGGCGGCAGCATGAGGAGACCATATAGGGGGTGATTTATCAAAACCTGTGCAAAGGAAAAGTTGCCCGGAATCAGATCGATTGTTTCACTTTGCAGAGGCCTTGTTAAAAATGAAAGGAGCAATCTGATTGGTTGCTATGGGCAACTGGGCAACTTTTCCTCTGGACAGGTTTTGATAAATCTCCCCCATAGGGGCTAAATGACACAGCGTGGAGGCGGTGGCAGCATGAGGAGAAAATATAGTGGCTTAATGACACAGCCTGGAGTTTGAGTTGTTAGTGTGCACAAGTAAGTATTGAGGATATGCATTACGTAAAACATCACTTTTAATAATATGCTTAGGATAAAATATATGGATCCATTTTTTTTTTAATCAAACAAAAGGAAAGGTATGCAAAAAACACCATGTGCCACCTACACCACCAAGTATTGATGTGATGCAAAGACCTCTAAAAGGGGGAAGGGAACAACGTATGGGCCATTGTAACTGGTGGGGGTAAAAACTTTCCCTGTAAGGCCATATTCTCACATTATTAATTCCCTTCTTGGCAAGTGTTACTTGCTGTAAAAAGGGCAGACCCCACACAGCAACCTCTCCCTAGTTCCCCCTACAAACACTGCCATTTCCCAGGGTTCTTAGGTGGAAATAGGGATTGGTTCCTGTGCGTGGCTGCCCTTTTTAAGATGAGTAACACTTTCCTCGAAAAGGTGGAAGAGAACAACGTATTGTCCATTGTAGCAGGTGGGGGTAAAAGCTTCCCCCGTAAGGCTTTACTCTCGCCCTAATAATTCCCTTCTTGGCAAGTGTTACTCAGCCTAAAAAGGGCGGCCCCATACAGGAAACTTTCTATTTCCACCTAAAAACCCTGCGAAATGGCAGTGTTTGTAGGTGGAAATAGGGAGAGGTTCCTGTATGGGGCTGCCCTTTTTAAGGGTGAGTAACAACTGCCAAGAAGGGAATTAATAGTGCAAGCGTAGGGCCTTACAGGGGAAGTTTTTACTCCCTCCGGTTGCAATGGACCATACGTTGTTCCCTTACACCTTTTAGAGATCTTTGCATCACATCAATACTTGGTGGTGTAGGTGGCACATGTTTTTTTTTTTTTTGCACACCTTTCATTTTATTTGATAAAAAAAAAAAAAAATTGGGGCACATAAATTTTATCCTAAGAAAAGTTAAGTTAGCTAATGCATATCCTCAATACTTACTTGTGGTCTGATGGCGCGTAATGTCTGTAGCTGGGGAGCAGCACCTTAAATATGTTTAGCACTATTCATATTTGTGAAGTGTTGGTGTGGCACCATGGTCAATTTATTCTGATGCATCAGGCATTGGTGGGTGGAAATCCTGGCTGGTCAATGCCTGATTAATCTTCACACAGGTCAGTCTCTCTACATTTTTTGTGGACAGACAACATCTCCTTGGGGTTACTATGGCCCCCGCCGCACTAAACACCCACTCTGATGGCACACTACTGGCCGGGCAGGACAGCTTTTCCAGGACAAACTCTGCTAGTTCGCAAATCAGACTATGTTGAGGGATGCCGTTCTGATGCTGCAGCTCAAGGAGGGTGTGCTTTGCGATGTACGAGTGGCTGAAGTGTATGCAAAGTTTCCTTCCCATTGTTAGGATGTCTTGCAGATGGGGGGAACACTTCAGGAACCGGTTGACAACCAGATTGAACACGTGCCATGCAGGGTGCATGGCTCAGGCTTCCTTGTCGCAGCGCAGACAAGATGTTCTTCCCGTTGTCGGTCACCATGGTTCCCATTTCCAGTTTTCGTGGAGTAAGCCTTGATTCGATTTCTTGATGAATGACTTTTAGCAGTTCCTCCCCTGTGTGACTCCGTTTGCCAAGGCAAACCATGTGAAGAACAGCGTGACACCACCGTGCCCTGCACACATGGTTTGCTGGAGGGGCACTGAGATTTGTCCTTGCAGTGGAGGCAGACGACATGGTGGAGGATGAGGAGGCAGAGTCGCACACTGTCACAGGACCAACGGCCTGAGAGTGTGGAGGCAGAAGCGGTGTGACCTGTCCACGTTGGTGAGGTTGTGGCTGTGCAGGAACCACATTCATGGCTCAAGGCCACAATGTGGCTCAAGGACTGGCCCACCGTAAAGAACATGTATTGTCCCTGACCGTAGTTTCAGCTGCCGTGCACTTTTGTACACACCGACAGGCTGAAGGACTGCCCTACCTTCTGTTCTACAAAATTGTGCAGGGCTGGTACTGCCTTTTTCACAATGAAATGACGGCTTGGGACTCTCCACCTCGGCTCGGCACAAGTCATCAGTTCTCTGAAAGGTGTCCACCACTTGAAAAGGGAGGGACTGCAGCACCAGCAACTTGGACAGGAGCACATTCAGCTTCTGGCCGTTGGATGAGTGGGCGCAATACTGTTGTCTCTTGGACATGGCTTCGCCGATGGATTGCTGGCGGAATGACTGACTTAAAGTAGGAGAAGCAGGAGCGTCTGGAGCGACAGAAGGAGGGTATGAGACACAGCTCTGGCTTGCTAAAACAGGGAGCGGCATGCCACTGGGTGATGCAGCAGGCTGGACCACTACATCGGAGCCACGGTTCTCCCAGGTTGCTTTAATATTACGCTGCATATGTTGACACAGGGCCGTGGTGCCAACATTGGGACCCTGGCCACGCTTCACCTTCTGTCGACACATCTTGCATGTGACCAGGTTAACATCCTCCGGTTGCTTGATAAAAAACTGCCCCAACGCCGAGTAGCTGATTTTCCCACCAACAGTCCACGCTGATTGACTGCTACTGCCGCTGACTCCAGGGACCCCTGTTCCACTACCTCCTGGGAAGGTAGGCTACCGCAAAGCAGGTGGTCTACCCTGGGCACGTTTGGCTCCAGACTTTCCCCTTCTGCCACCATGCTGACTGCCAACCATGCTACCACCTTGCTGGATCAGCTGCTGCCTCATGGGCAATCTGCAACCCTCTTCTCCTGATGATGATGAAGCCCCTTCTGCACCCGGCTCCCAATTGCAATCGGCTTCATCATCATCAACAAGTGTCTGCACGTCACTGATGTCCTCCTCAGGTTCCTCAACAGTGTCTGCTTCAGGACCCTGAATGCTGGCAACACCGCCTCCCACGTCACCCATCTCATCACTACTTGCCCACCTAGCGGAGGAAGAGGCGGATGTCTCCTCCACTTCTTAGCTGGGCAGTAGTTGCTGACTATCCTCTATTAGATTGTCCTCACTGAATAGTGGAGCTGAACCCACAGCATAAGATGCTTCTTTAGGGGAGGGAACAGCATAGTACAGAGGCAATGGGAGGACAGGGACTGCTCCCAGGCCATGCCAACTGAGGGTTGTGTTTGAGGAACCCACTGACTGTTGACTGGGGGTGTCAGATGTCACTTGTGATGAAGTGGATAACTGTGTTAACCAATCGAGGACGGCAGATGGGTTGCTGGTCGAGACAAGACCCCTAGCTGATACCTGGAGCTCAGGCCTCTCGTTTCAACTCCTGCTGCCACTCGCCCCTAGTCTGCTGTGACCTCTGCCTGATGATTTAGGCCTCTGCCACTCCTCTGTGCACATGCTGGTACTTCTCTGCTTGACATACTTAGTGTGTATTAGGGGAGGACAATGCGCTCTACTATGCTTAAAACAGTATTTGTCTACAACACCAGCAGGTGCATACTTTTGGCTGGCCTTTCACAGTATCTAGGCCCTTAAGACTTTAACAGGAACAAAATAGTGCACCACTTAGAAGTCCATATGTGGTATGCACTTATGAGGGGAGGACAATGCGCTCCAGGACGTTTAAAACAGTATTTGTGTACAACACCAGCAGTACACACCAGTGCTACAGCACACAGTCGCTGTGTACTACACCCAAAATTGCACTTTCTCTCTTAATCTCACTCCCTTCCCTATCAGTGCTTATAGGCTGGCTTTGGGCTTGAGGTGAATCGCTGCTGTAAAAAAGCTTTTCTGTGTAACACACTGCTCTCTGTCCCTCTCTGTAATAGAATGCTGATGCAACTGGGAGGTGAATCTCTGTGTAAAAATGCTTTTCTGTCCAACACACAGCGCTAAAGTGACTGGCCGCAAGATGGCTGCCAATTACATAGGGCTGTGAAATCACAGGGGTGATTGGCTGCTGATAGGCTGCATGCTGCATGTGATTCAGAGTCATCCTGCCTACCCTTGTTCCCGCCTTCCCAGGATTCCTTGCCCCATGTCCTCACATGTGGATCCGTCATTTTATATGCCCTAGAGCAGGGGTCCTCAAACTACGGCCCGCGGGCCACATACGGCCCGCGGAGCGCATTTACCCGGCCCGCCGGGTGTTTTTGCCTTAGGACATCCCTGTGTTCGGAAAGATGCTTTCGGAACACAAGGATGCCTCTGTGAAGTCCCTGCGGCCCGCGTTTACTTTAAAAACGCGGGGACCATCGGAAGCAGGCACACGCAGCGACGTCACTGACGTCCCATGCGTGCGCCCATGGCAACCGAGCAGCGGAGAAGAAGCAAGGATGCGCGCGCTGGTAGTAGGTAAGTGTTTACCAGCGGCCCGTCCTTTCGGTGTTCTGACCACCGATCCTCCGGTCCTACTATGGCCGGACCCGAGGAGCGGTGATCGGAACACTGAAATGGGGCAGTACACAGGCATACAGCCTCCAGCCATACTTTATGGCTGGAGGCTGTATGCCTGTGGGGAACATACTGCCAACATAATTTGGGGGACTATACTGCCAGCCTAATGTGGGGGAACATACTGCACCTAATGTGGGGGACTATACTGCACCTAATGTGGGGGACTATACTGCACCTAATGTGGGGGACTATACTGCACCTAATGTGGGGGAACTATACTGCACCTAATGTGGGGGAACATACTGCACCTAATGTGGGGGAACTATACTGCACCTAATGTGGGGGACTATATTGCACCTAATGTGGGGGAACTATACTGCCAACCTAATGTGGGGGACTATACTGCACCTAATGTGGGGGAAGTATACTGCCAACGTAATTTGGGGGACTATACTGCACCTAATGTGGGGGAACTATACTGCACCAAATGTGGGGGAACTATACTGCACCTAATGTGGGGGAGCTATACTGCACCTAATGTGGGGGAACTATACTGCACCTAATGTGGGGGAACTATACTGCCAACCTAATGTGGGGGACTATACTACACCTAATGTGGGGGACTATACTGCACCTAATGTGGGGGAACTATACTGCCAACGTAATTTGGGGGACTATACTGCACCTAATGTGGGGAACTATACTGCACCTAATGGGGGGGGGACTATACTGCACCTAATGTGGGGGACTATACTGCACCTAATGTGGGGAACTATACTGCCAGCCTAATGTGGGGGAACATACTGCACCTAATGTGGGGAACTATACTGCACCTAATGTGGGGGACTATACTGCACCTAATGTGGGGAACTATACTGCCAGCCTAATGTGGGGAACTATACTGCCAGCCTAATGTGGGGGAACATACTGCACCTAATGTGGGGGAACATACTGCCAGCCAAATGTGGGGGACTATACTGCCAACGTAATTTGGGGGACTATACTGCCAGCCTAATGTGGGGGACTATATTGCACCTAATGTGGGGGAACTATACTGCCAACGTAATTTGGGGGACTATACTGCCAGCCTAATGTGGGGGACTATACTGCACCTAATGTGGGGGACTATATTGCACCTAATGTGGGGGAACTATACTGCCAACCTAATGTGGGGGACTATACTGCACCTAATGTGGGGGAACTATACTGCCAACGTAATTTGGGGGACTATACTGCACCTAATGTGGGGGAACTATACTGCACCTAATGTTGGGGAACATACTGCACCTAATGTGGGGGAACTATACTGCCAACCTACTGTGGGGGACTATACTGCACCTAATGTGGGGGAACTATACTGCCAACGTAATTTGGGGGACTATACTGCACCTAATGTGGGGAACTATACTGCCAGGCTAATGTGGGGGACTATACTGCACCTAATGTGGGGGACTATATTGCACCTAATGTGGGGGAACTATACTGCCAGCCTAATGTGGGGGACTATATTGCACCTAATGTGGGGAAACATACTGCAAACGTAATGGGGGGGGACTATACTGCACCTAATGTGGGGGAACTATACTGCCAGCTTAATGTGGGGGACTATATTGCACCTAATGTGGGGGAACTATACTGCCAGCCTAATGTGGGGGACTATATTGCACCTAATGTGGGGGAACTACAACCTAATGTGGGTGAACTATACTGCACCTAATGTGGGGGGGGGGGGGGAACTACAACCTAATGTAGGGGAACTACTACCTAATGTGGGGGAATTGTACTGCACCTAATGTGGGGAGCTATACTGCACCTAATGTGGGGGAATTGTACTGCACCTAATGTGGGGAACTGTACTGCACCTAATGTGGGGGAATTGTACTGCACCTAATGTGGGGGAATTGTACTGCACCTAATGTGGGGGAATTGTACTGCACCTAATGTAGGGGAATTGTACTGCACCTAATGTGGGGGAATTGTACTGCACCTAATGTGGGGGAACTGTACTGCCAACCCTAATGTGGGGGAACTGTATTGCCAACCCTAATGTGGGGGAACTACAACCTAATGTGGGGGGATCTATACTGCCAACCTAATGTGGGGGGAACTGTGCTGTGTACTTAAAGTGGTAGTCCACTAATAAGATATATAAGTGTGCATAGAAATTTATTCATGTTTTGTTATCTATAGTCCGGCCCTCCAACGGTCTGAGGGACCGTGAACTGGCCCCCCGTTTAAAAAGTTTGAGGACCCCTGCCCTAGAGCCTGGACTGCACTAAGTGGAGTTTAATGAAGCAACCTTATTTGCATTTGTTGCAAATTAATTTTTTTCTGAAATTTGTACTGTACAACTTAATATCTTCACCATCCCTGGGGGAAAAAATGTCCCCCGGGGATGGTGAGGATAACAATTTTAGGATATATATTGCGTTGTCAAGCGTTATATATCCTAAATTCTGCTGATTGGTTCCCCTTAACCTTATTAACAAAAAATAAATCTTTACACCAGAAAAACTGCTCAAAATTCTTGGCCACTAGGTGTCTCACTGCAATATGTTGTCCACTGACTTGTTGAAGGGATTTTGTCTATAGAAAGTACTAGATCAGGACATACTACAGGAAGTGAGTGCTGTGTACTGGCAATTTGAGCCAGTCTGTCTGCTGAAGATAATCAAAACTGTTCCTTCAAGGTAAATCAAGGCTTCCTTCTCATCTCTCACTACTCTTGAAGCTTAGGGCAGCTGTCCCTTTTGTAAATAACTGTGTATTTACTAAGTCCACAGTGCTGCAGTGTAATCTCCCCCTCCCTTTAGCTTGGCACTCAAGAAATAGAAGAGGGGCAACATGTGTCATTATATTCAGATCATACAGTAATTCACAAGGTTCCCAGTTCCTTCAGTAGCCCATAATATAATAGAGGTACTGCCATCTCCACAAGCCAGATACTGCCTTGTGTTCCGGTTAGGTAGATGATACGGAAAGTCCAGGGAAACAATGGATGCAGTGGTCTCTACTGTCCAGCGGGAGCACACTGAACTATGACATGATCTGAGGAAGCGCTGGAATTATCGATGCCAAACACAATGGGGAAGATTTATCAAAACCTGTCCAGGGGAAAAGTTGCTGAGTTGCCCATAGCAACCAGATTGCTTCTTTTATTTTTCAGAGGCCTTTTAAAAAATGAAAGAAGCTATTTGATTGGTTGCTATGGGAAACTCAGCAACTTTTCCTCTGGTCAGATTTTTATGAATCTCCCCCAATATCCATGCCTATTTTATTCATGTATAAGTGAATTCTGTGCAATAATTGCCCCCTGAAATGAAATGGACGAGAAATAGTTATGCACCACGGAGGGGGCTCTAAGGTGCTCAATAACATCAGTGTGAGCACATCCTTGTTACCACTATGGAGGGTTAATCGAACAGAAGCAGGTAGTTTTTTTGAAATCTTTTTAAATGACAGGTACACTTTATAGGATCTCCTGCTAATAATGTCTTGTTGCCAAAAATCACAGGATGCCTTAAAGGGGTACTTTGCCTCTGGACAACTTTTCCCCTTATCCCCAGCTGTGGTCGCTCATCACGCCCCCTCCCGTAGACGATCACGGCCGCCCAAACCCAGCTTTCTAAACAAAAATGTTCAAAATGCCAGGGTGCTGCTCGGAGATAGGGGATATGATGTCCAGGGATGGAGTATCCCTTTAAGAGTGGTCTTCTAGGGTACATGCCATGAAGAATCAGATCTGTCATGGTAGCCTGAGGGGAGCCTACATAATGTCAATATTTGATAGAGGGACTGGTCATATTCCACTTATATGATTATTTCAAAGTTTTTGAATATATGATCGGTGTGTCTTTGGTTCCCTTGGCGAATGATAATCTAGTAACTTAATGCTGTATAGTTAACTACCATAAAGATAAGAACTGACATCTGTATAGTGATAATATGAAAGTCATGGAGAACATGTTCATCATAAAAGACCAGCCATTTCATGGTAAAATAGCATTTTTACAGATAGTAATCCTGCAAAGGTTAAAGTCTATACAAGGCTGTAAAGGCTCTCTTTAAGAAGTTGGACATTACAGATATGTTGTACCTAACGCAGGGCCTAAAGGGCACTGTATAGCACAGAGATTCAGTCTTTACTGATCACTAAATCAAGTCTTTGCTAATTTTTTCTATTGGAGCCTTATCCAGCAGACCAAAGCGATGCCCGAGCCTTACTATTTGATGTGGAAGGCCATGTAGAAATTCCAGATATTGCTCAGTTTACCTTTCATTTGCCTCTTATACTCTGTAGTACACAATACGTCAATAATGTTGCTACAACAAAGATAGTTGCAGCCAAGCAATGGCATTTGAGACCCGCCTTACAGTTGTGGAATCAATGCTCTAAAACATTGTGTTATACACTGACCCTTAGGCCCTGCACATGGGTTTTCAGCAACTCTCCAATCATTACCCTAAAAGTCAGTAACATACAAGTACCTGTATATTTCGAGCAGACCTGTAAGCAGGATTTTGGTGTATAAACCAAGCTCTTGGCTGTATATGGCTTCTGACCCTTAACCCCTTCATGACCCGGCGAGTTTTGATTTATGGCTTATGTTTTTTTCCTCCACACCTTCTAAGACCCATAACTTTTTTATTTTTCCACTGACAAAGTTGTATTAGAGCTTTTTTTTTTTTTGTGGAACAAATTGTCCTTTTCATTGGCATACGCTATTTCATCATATAATGTATTATGAAGCCCCAAAAAAATTGAATTATGAAATTTCGTAATTTTGTGGTGCAATAATTATTTTTTTTTAATTCACAATATGACATTTTTTTTGTTAGGGTTTATTTTTTGGAGCTATGTTAGGGTTTATTTTTTGTGCCATGAGCTGTAGTTTTCTGGCTTTTTGATCCATTTTTATTCAATTTTTTGTGGGATGTGATGTGATAAAAAAAAGCTATTTTGTCATTTACACATTTTTGGCCCCCTAGGGACCTATCATAAGCCATCAGTAGATGGCTTACATATATCAATGCAATGCTATTGCATTACATTGATCCATGTAATTGGCACTCGATTGCTAAGGGCTGCCTAAGGAGCATAGGTGAGAATCCGGGCTTCCGCAACAACCCATCAGCACCCTGTGATTACATCACAGAGCTGCAGATGGGTCCACAAGACACCATGGATTACTGGCATTTAATTTGATCATGACATTTAACCATTTTAATGATGGGCATTGGCGTGATCTCCGATGTCCTTCATTACCTGCAGATGTTGGCTGCTGATAGCAACGGGCATCTGCTGGTTATGACGTGACCTGACGAGCAAGCCTGTGCCATATTGCCCTCACCCGTCCAATGATGTACGTCATGGATTGGGAAGAGATTTATCTGTGCATAATTTAGTTTTGCACAACTCAAATAGAAAGGAGAAAATGGAGCACTCACCTTGAATCCTTGCTAGTTGATCTGATGTACGTTCCTGCTGTACCTGCCCTACTCTCTGCATGGAGATGTTTTTTTATGTCCATTTGTATGGCATAAAGACTATAGCAAGAATTCCCTGGTCAGTGCTCCATTTTCTTCTATCTGTTTGAATTGTGTGTACATGAAGCTTTTTTCTACGGTGTGAAGCACCACTGAGGGAAGCTGAATCGCTTTCACCCCAGCCAAGCTGATAATGCATCAGTGTGAACCTGTTTAATACATGGGCAGTGCTGCGTATTAGCTACTTATGGAACTGAGTAATTTTGTTTTGATAATTGACCCTTCCAATTTCAAGAAATGTTTTTTTATTGATATGCAAATTAGGCCATAAAAGGCCACTTGTTAGCAATGCCTCTCTGGACACTTGTGACTCCCTCTACCACTTTGACAGCCATTAGGTTGTATTGTTACCTCCACCCTTCACGTGATGCATGTGAAGTAATGTTGTCTTCTGTGGCGCGCAGGGTTGCAATGTAGGGCAACCACCAAAGTTTAGATTGTGGTGTGCCACGGGGTGTGAGGTGAAGTGTAAGGGCAGATGTGTTGCCCAGGTGTAGATTGTATTAACCCCTTTGTGTTCGTGGTGCCAAGGCGTGGTTTGCCTATGTAACCACCCAAAGGTAGCACCGCTAGTCCTAGGTTAGGCAGGGCAACTAATAGTCCATGGCCAGGTTGAAGTTAACGGTAGTTTTTACTGAGGTAGACAGATGGTACAGTCCATACAGTTCGGCCAGGATCCTAGAGAGAGGACCAGTAACACGGGGGACCTTGCAGCTTGCTGGGACTTGCAGTGACTTGACAGACTATTGACTGGCTGCAATTTAGGTTAAGGCCTCCAGATGTGCTGGACACTGACCCTAAGACATCTGGACTGGACTGAACCTCAGCAGGAAAGAATCACAAGAGAGCGATTGCAACTCCTCCCTATCTTATAAAGGGGGGCTGTGCAAAGAGCCCATAGGCTACCTGCGGGTCACCTGGTGCTCTCTGAGTAACAAACATATGACTTAAACATGTGATAAACATCATGTGACTACAATCATGTGACCAACGCCAAAGGTCCTTTACACTTAATATACAACCTATTCACATTATGGAGGAACACTGCAGGAGAGCCCTGAGGATGTACAGGGACTCAACCTGACAGGACTGTTGGAGCATATCCCTTACTTGGACAAAACACTTCCTCCTGGCTTTCTCTTAAGCTGTTTTGTGCTGACAAAGCATGCAAATGCAGAACATGCTTTGAGGCCACCAGGAGAAGTGAATAATCATTATTAGGTTAAGACGTGTTTATTAAAGTAAAATAAACAAGGCCTATATATAATATATGTGTATATCTAAAAAAAAAAAATAAAAAAAAAATAAACAGACCCACCTAAGTGAGCCTTTTAGAATATAGACATCCAAAGATTAGACGAATTACATACATTTTAACTATGCCTGACATATGGTACCCTAAAAGGGATCACATCAGCTGTGCTCAATAAGAATAATCAAAATATACATAGCTATAAATCAATTGTTTAAAGACTAAATAATAATCATAAAAGTTCATAAGGAACTATAGAGAAGATGTATATATACATGTACATATAAAGAAATCCAGTAGTAATTCTAATCACTAAGTAAGACATCGTGTGCATATATACAATTGAATAGTACAGAGCCTATAACATATTCAAATTCAGTTATACCAAAAAGACTCCACCAAATTCTCTGAGTCATCGTCAAGAGTCCAGTGGCATCACTCATTGTATTTGTGCAATTATTGATACATACATGTGGCATACTGATTTTCTGTCTAATGGCTATTTATATTGACGTGTTCATCGTACTGTTTTGATCCATGCTCCAGGAGGGAGAGAGTCTGGCCCCCTTCAGTGTTTGTTTTGGTGTTCCTCGTAAAGGACATCTTTTATGTGATTTTAGCTTGTTTTTTGTATGTGATGGCAATTATTCAATAAACTTGATATGTTTATAGCATTATTGACTTCTATCTACTCTTTTTGGGTGTGCAGTACATTACAGTGATAGCCCCCTTTTTTTTCTTGTTTTGTAAACATTACTGTGCATGCGCCACCACATTATTTCACATTTTGAAAACAAGGTACAGATGCTGGCACTGGTGAACACGCTATATATAGCGGTTCTGGGTACACTCGGCTAGTGCAGCGATGCGGCAGCAACTCCTGTGACTATGAACTTCACCAGGTGCACAACCCGCATAGAGATACGGCAATCTCAACAATGCAAAAGAAAGAAATCAAGTGGGGCACTCACGGTACTTCGTTCAATGCAGGTTTCTTTATTCAGGTAGCAGATGGGCACATATTCCGGTGGGGTGCCAGGAGCGAGTGTGTGCCTTTTGGCTAAGATCAAGTGTAGTATCTGTTCTTATCAGTTTCATGCTGGTGGCAGGCGACGCCAGTGTGGAGCTGTTGGGGATGGGTGCTGCATGGTAGGAAGCAGGTGTACCAGGGCATTCCGGGGCTGGTTCTGAGGAATCAGCCCGACGGCTGCCCCGATGTGACCTGCTCCCTCCGGGTCTCACCATGAGGCTGAGGGTCTAGAGCTGAGGTACCTTTGTGCCTCGGGGAGTGGTTACCCCGAGGTGCCAAAACTCACTGGGTGTACTGGCTCACTGAGGGGAAGCACGGGCACCATAATCTCTTCACCTTGTGGCACTCACCACTTGATTCCTGGCCTTCTGGCTAGGATCAGAGAAATTTTTATAGATTCCTCCGGATGTCCGGGCAGTATATCTGCACACATTCACTTATTTCTTTCTTTTTGTCTCACTGTGTCACTTTTTGCGTGTTGTGTGTCCACTGGATTTGTCAGAATGCGGTAGCCCTTCTGGGTGTCCCTCCTGGCGGTCTAGGGGAGGTGTGTTTGGCCATTAGGTTCCGCACCTCCCTGCAAACACCACGGGTACTCCTGCTTTGGCAGGGTACCTACCGTTATCGGCTCTGCGAGCAGATACCTTGGCTAACACCAAGGGGAATGCCGGAAGCATTTGTGGTCCCTTAGTAGCTTTGGCGAAAAGGGACATCAAACCTGGAACCTCGCAGGTACCTTTTGGTCCGGACGTGAAGGGTATGGTTTGTATGGGGGGAATATGTGTCCATCTGCTACATGAATAAAGAAACCTGCATTGAACGAAGTACCGTGAGTGCCCCCGTGA
This sequence comes from Hyla sarda, assembly GCF_029499605.1. NCBI lineage: Eukaryota > Metazoa > Chordata > Amphibia > Anura > Hylidae > Hyla > Hyla sarda. The sequence goes on along the minus strand of NC_079189.1, from coordinate 313,009,085 downwards.
ATTCTTACTTTTGCATTATTTCACATTGCTTGCACAGAATTTCATGTGAGAAGCAGGGGGGGGGGGGGGGGCAACAGTATTGGCAAGGGGCTGTCAATGGAAGTATTGGTGGAGGTTATAAGCGGCCCTAGAGGTGCTGCTAACAAGTGGATAAGAGGAACTTTGCTAGGCTTTAGTGGGCCTTGGCAATGCCCCAGGGCTTTCAATGCTAATTTGCATGCCAATTAAAAGCATAATGTGTCAGAGTGGTAAATTATCAAAACAATGGTATGCGCAGATTAAAGATCAGAATACCTACACAACCATGGCCTTAGTTTATAGACTGAAAACCATGCTGACAGGTCTTTTTTTTATATTTTTTTTGTTCTACTTCTTGGCTGTTCTATAGCATAGCTTAATTAGGGCACAGCTGTGATCTTTGACTATTTTGACAGGTTTAAGTCACAAGACCTGAAAAGGATTTAATGGACAGTATACATTCTATGGCTACACTACAGCATTTATTCCCCAGCAGCTTGTAGACAGGTACCAGGACAGTGAGCCATGGTGTTTGACCTGTGGCATGACACTAACTTCCACAATCTCACTTCTGTAGCAGAGTTACTACTACCCAGCTGTTTCAGATAAAGGGGGTACTCAAATCAACTGGTGCCGGAAATTTACAGGTAAAGGGGAGATTTAGAAAGCTATTTAGAAGTTTTTGTTGGCTTGCATTTGGTGCATAAAATGTGGCATGTGCGCATAAGCACTTTTCTATGCGACTTTTCTGTTTTTTTTAGAAGTGTGGGGCAAATTGTGCAAACTCCTTTTCTTGAGGCATTTAAATTTTAACTTGCAGTGGAAACTGCGAATGTTGCACAAAATGACAAAACCCCCTCCAAAAAGTCGCAAACCTAAGCCAGATCAGACCTGGCTTCCAAAACTGCCTTTGGGGGGCACTTTAAAAGTTACACAAAGTATTTTTGTGTAGAAAAGTTGCAGACAAGAGGAAGAATCATACAAAATGTTGTTCTGAAGTGATTTGTTTTTTGTTTACGGGCACCAAAGGACGCACACTTTAAAAAAAAAAATGTATATAAATTTTGTGCACATAAGAAAAATTTATCCTTTATCCTTCTAGTACTGATCAGTTGCTGTATACTACAGAGAAAGTTGTGTAAATCTTTCCATTAATGCTACAATGCTCTATGCTGACACCTCTGTCCATGTCAGGAACTGTCCAGAGCAGGAGAGGTTTGCTATGGGAATTTGCTCCTGCTCTGGACAGTTCCTGACACAGACAGAGGTTCAGCAGAGAGCACTGTGGTCAGACTGAAAAGAACAACTCAACTTCCTCTGTAGTATAAGTACTGGAAGGGTTTTTAAACAGAAATGATCTGTATAATTTTCTGGCACCAGTTGATTTGAAAACTGTTTGCCCCCTCCAGAGTACCCCTTAAATGACTGTGTTTTAACCTACATATAAACATGATGATCATTATTACCTGTTTGGTATATTGGTTAATCCTACACTTGGCTATAATCCTACAAATCTCCCAAGTTTTTGCAAGTGTCAATAAATTGAAGCTGTTTGGATGGCAAAGGGAGATCACAGCAAATATTTACCCGATTTAGATTTTTCTTCTGTTCATTCACTTTGCGTTTTGTCAGGGCCACCATCAGGACAGTACAAGCAGTACTGCCATCAGGGGCCCAAAACAGGAGCACTGTTACGCCGAGCGCTCCGGGTCCCCGCTCCACCCCGGAGCGCTCGCAACATCCTCGCAATTGCAGCGCCCCGGTCAGACCTGCTGACCGGGTGCGCTGCGATACCTCTCCCAGCCGGGATGCGATTCGCGATGCAGGTGGCGCCCGCTCGCGATGCGCACCCCGGCTCCCGTACCTGACTCGCTCTCCGTCGGTCCTGTCCCGGCGCGCGCGGCCCTGCTCCTTAGGGCGCGCGCGCCGGGTCTCTGCGATTTAAAGGGCCACTGCGCCACTGATTGGCGCAGTTGGCTTAATTAGTGTGTTCACCTGTGCACTCCCTATTTATACCTCACTTCCCCTGCACTCCCTCGCCGGATCTTGTTGCCATTGTGCCAGTGAAAGCGTTCCCTTGTATGTTCCTAGCCTGTGTTCCAGACCTCCTGCCGTTGCCCCTGACTACGATCCTTGCTGCCTGCCCCGACCTTCTGCTACGTCCGACCTTGCTCTTGTCTACTCCCTTGTACCGCGCCTATCTTCAGCAGTCAGAGAGGTTGAGCCGTTGCTGGTGGATACGACCTGGTTGCTACCGCCGCTGCAAGACCATCCCGCTTTGCGGCGGGCTCTGGTGAATACCAGTAGCAACTTAGAACCGGTCCACCAGCACGGTCCACGCCAATCCCTCTCTGGCACAGAGGATCCACCTCCTGCCAGCCGAATCGTGACAAGCACTATGTACAGGGGCCCGCTGCTGCCGGCTCTGTCATCCTCCTCTAGCACATCATACTGTAAGTAAAGAACAGAACAAGCCCCAGGCAAAGCAGCAGGTCTTGTTCTTTTTACTGAGATAAATCATGGAAGCCCTTCCCCTCCCTGGACTCTGCTCGGCCTACCTGCTTGGAAGCTCGGGGCTCAGCGCCTGTGCCCACACACAGGCAGGAAGATGTACATGTACCTGGGCCCCTCCCCAGCCCTCAGTAAGCATAAATTTTTTACGTAAATTTGTTTTCCCTTAGTCCTAACAACAGCACAAGTGGGGTGCTCTGCCCCTGTGAAATTGGCAGGATGGTGGAATTTTTAATTCCGCCCAAGCAATTAAATCTTTAATTAGCCCCCCCATATAAGGCCTCCTCCCACAGGCAACATTGCTTAATAACATAGTAACAAATAACTACAACAGTGAGGGCGGGAAATTTGTGTGCTGCTGTTAGGACTAAGGGAAAACAAATTTACCTTAAAAATGTACGTTTCCCTTATGTCCTAACCAGTAGCACAAGTGGAGACTTAGCAAGTAACTACACAAATAGGGAGGGACTACGGAAGAGTGGCACTTAGGATAGATTGCCCAAAGGCCAGCTCTTCTGAACGTCTGGCATTAACGCTGTAATGAGTAATTAATGTATAATGGGTGCCCCAAGAGGCAGCAGTACAGATTTGTTCCAGAGGAACAGCTTTCCTCTCGACAAAAGAGGTAGACACTGCCCGAGTGGAATGGGCAGTAACAAAGGAAGGAGGACTTAACTCCTGGGCTAAAAAAGACTCTCGGATTGCCTCTTTAATCCATCTACTCAGAGAGGGTTTAGAGGCTTTAAGACCTTTGTTCTTCCCTGAAAAGGAAATAAGAAGGTGTTCAGATTTTCTGATTTCTTCAGTTCTTGAAATATAAATTCTTCGAATTCTTGAAATGTCCCGAGTATGACTTGCGATTTCCTCGGGAGAGGATGGATTAGGACACAGAACTGGAAGGGAAATGGTCTGATTGATGTTGGCAAAGGAAGGTACTTTAGGAACAAAGGTAGGAAAATATCTCAACAGGACCATGGAGAAAAAGAGTAAAAAGCTCAAAAGCCGAAAGGGCCTGAAGCTCACCAATACTTTTGGCTGAGGTTATTACCAATAAAAAGGTCACTTTAAGGGACAAATACCTAAAGTCGACTTCTTCCAGAGGTTCAAAGGGGGGAGAGCATAACCCCTTAAGAACAACAGAGAGATCCCAATTGGGAATAGGCTTGAGAACCCTAGGTTTAACCCCTTAAGGATGTAGCTAATTTTCACCTTAAGGACGCAGCCCTTTTTCGCAATTCTGACCACTGTCACTTTATGTATTAATAAGTCTGGGATGCTTTTACCGATTATTCTGAATCTGAGAATGTTTTTTCGTGACATATTCTACTTTATGTTTGTGGTAAATTTTCGTTGTTACTTGCATCCTTTCTTGGTGGAAAAATCCCAAAATTTCATGAAAATTTTGCATTTTTCTAACTTTGAAGCTCTCTGCTTGTAAGGAAAATTGATATTCCAAATAAATGTTATATTGATTCACAAATACAATATGTCTACTTTATGTTGGCATCATAAAATGGACATATTTGTTCTTTGTGAAAAAATTATAGCAGCAATTTTCAAAATTTTCATGAAAATTGCAAAATCTGAAAGGATAGATGTTACAGAACTACAACTCCCAGCATGCCTGGGCAGTCTAGGCATGCTGAGAGTTGTAGTTTGGCAACATCTGGAGAGCCACCGTTTGGGCACCACTGTAATAGTGGTCTCCAAACTGTGACCCTCCAGATGTTCCAAAACTACAACTCCCAGCATGCCCAGACAGCCTTCGGCTGTCTTGGCATGCTGGGAGTTGCAGTTTGGCAACCACTAGAAGGGCAGCAGTAAAGATCGCTTTACTGCCACCTTCCTTCCCCCCCCCCCCCCGTCGCTTTCCTACCTGCGCCGCTGATCTCCGCTGTCTCCACCGATGATCGGCGGTCCCCACAGCATCTTCTTCACAGGTACTGGCCGCCATCTTCTCCCCCCGTTCTGCTAATGGCAGGGAATAGGAGGAGATCGCAGTGCTGCAACCTCGCTCCTATCCCTCAGGATGATCGGGGCTGTCACTGACAGCTCCGATCATCCCTATTTTCCAGGTGATCGGGTCAACAGAGACACGATCAGCCCGGAATAGGAGAAAATCGCATGTCAATTCAGACTTTTCTCCGATCGACGACATGGGGGGGTCTCAGGACCACCCTCGGTGATGTGCCGGGATGCCTGCTGAATGATTTCAGCAGGCAACCCATTCCAGTCCCCAACCGGCTAGCGGCGGGGACCGGCATTCCCACGGGCGTATCCATACGCCCTACGTCCTTAACAGGTTAAGCCATTCAGCTCCCCTGGAGAATCTTTTGATCAGGGGTTCTTGTGACAAAGACCTGCCTAAGGAGGCAGAGAGTGCTGAGACTTGAACCTTTAGAGTGGATGGGCTAAGTCCCTTGTCAAGGCCATCCTGAAGTAAACGTAGTAATGCAGAAAGAGGAGGATCTGAGGCAGCCACCTCTTTCATAGCACACCATTGAAGAAAAATCTGTTTTATCCTGGAATAAACTCTGTCTGTTTACTGTGCTCTAGAGTGAGCAATGGTTCTCAAGACCTCTCTCTAGTAGGGTCCTGTCAATCTCCAGGCTGTCAGGTTGAGTCTCCTCAGATCTAGGCCGGAGCCTGTGTTGTAGGACACAAGGTTCTGCATGGGGGGAAGCCTCCAATAACACCCTTGACTCATCCTCATGAGCTGGGTGAACCAGGACCTTTGGGCAAGAATGGTATGATGCAATCACTGAGGCCTGGTCTTGCCTGACTTTCATCAATACCTTCGGTATCATGGAAAGAGGAGGGAATATGTAGGCCAGCCTGAACCTCCATGGAATGGACAGAGCGTCTATCGCCACAGGATTGTCCTCTTTGTAAAGAGAGCAAAACTTGTTCACTTTGGCATTCAGACGAGATACCATGAGATCTATCTCTGGCAGTCCCCACCGTAGAGTTATCTTCTTGAAGATCTCTTCATTGAGGAACCATTTGCCTTGGACTGGAAGGGCGCAACTTAGACGATCTGTTACTCTGTTGAGATCCCCCTTGATGTGGACCGCTGAAAGTTGAGTTAAGTTGGTCTCTGCCCAAGAGAGAATTAGTCCGGACTCCTTGAGGAGTACTTGAGACTTTGTGCCCCCTGTCTGTTGATGTAAGACACCACCGTGGTGTTGTCTGACCGAACTCTTATCGCTTTCCCTAGAATAAGGGGTGCGAAATGATGGAGAGCTAGTTGAACAGCTCTCTGCTCTCTTATGTTGGAAGAGAGAAGTCTTTCCTGAGGGGACCAGGTACCTTGTACAGGGTTGTCATCCAGATGGGCTCCCCAGCCCAGAAGGGAGGCGTCCGTGGTTAAAGTGATCCAACGAGGTTGAATCAAGGACTTCCCATCCGTCAGATCCCTCCACCAACTCAGGGATGCTTGGACTTCGGGAGACTGGGTGCACTTTCTGTCCAACCCCTTGGAATTGCGATTCCAGACAGTCAAGACTTGATCTTGAAGTGGCTGGAGATGCCATAGGGCCCAGGGAACTGCCTCTGCAGACGATGACATGTGACCCAACATCTTCATTCGGGTTCTGATGGAGACCTTGCGAGAACTCTGCGGCTCTTACGACTCGACCGTTTCTCTCTGGAGTTAGAGATAAGGTCATTTGGAAGGAGTTGACTATAAAGCCCAGGAACTTCCTGATGGTGGAAGGAACAATCTCGGATTTTTCCCAATTTATGATCCAGCCCAGATGCTGGAGAAAATCTAGAGCCAGATGAAGATGAGACTGTAAAACATCTAGAGTAGCGGCTTTTAGAAGCCAGTCGTCTAGATAAGGAATGATCTCTAGACTCTTTAGTCTGAGAGCCACGTGGCCTGTGGGAGGAGCTAATTAAAGATTTAATTGCTTGGGCAGAATTAAAAATTCCACCGTCCTGCCAGCTTCACAGGGGCAGAACACCCCACTTGTGCTGCTGGTTAGGATGTAAGGGAAGGGTAAATTCACACCACAATTCTTAAATACGGGGACCAGATCCGTCTGGGGGATGTGAAAACCGGGCGCTCGCGTATCCTAGCCAGAACCAGCCCCCATCTCATTCATTAGAATGAGCCGACTGGAGTCCCTATTCGTCTAATTTTTGCCCCGTATCTGGTTTTGTGACTGGACTGAAAACCGGATACCTGCTGTACACAGTTTCGCTGTCAGGGAATAGGAGGAGGGGAGGGCTGCAGGCTGCACATTATGAAGCTGGGAAGCTGGAGGCTACACAAGATGTGGACCCCCCTGGAGCTGTTTAATCCTTAATAAAAAGTAAGTGTTCTTGTGTGTAGGTTTGTATATGTCCTGTGCCTAATTGTGTGTAGGTGTGTTAGTATTATGAATTTATGTAATGTGCATGTGTTTGTATCTGTGCAATGTGTGTGTATGTATTTATTTATCCACTGGGCACTATTAGAGGAGTAACTACTGTCTGGTGGCACACTATTTGAGAGGCACTATTATTGTGTGGGGCACAAACAGGCATCATAACTGTGTAGGGCACTGTTGATAGAAAGTTTTGTATAGGTGTAGGATGCAGGAAAAGGACAGAGTGTAAAATGTTTGACAGATTCTGCAGAAACAAGTCACAGGTGGAAGTTGCCATCTAGGCTGGAAGGAAAATAAAATAGTAAGGACTCCAGTCAGAGAAAAAAAAAAATCACCTGTGAGTCACTGGATGTAATTGCATTGTATGGTCACTGTATGGGAGTAATGTTGGTCTGTATATAGTGTTTTTTATACAGTATGGCGGCTTTATTCAATCATTATCCCCTTAAGGACTCAGGGTTTTTCCGTTTTTGCACTTTCGTTTTTTCCTCCTCAACTTTTAAAAATCATAACCCTTTTAATTTTGCACCGATAGACTCATATGATGGCATTTTTTTGCGCCACTAATTCTACTTTGTAATGACATGAGTCATTTTACCCAAAAATCTACGGCGAAACAAAAAATAAAATAAAACACATTGTGCGACAAAATGGAAAAAAATAAATTTTCGGGGGTTTCCATTTATACGCAGTGCATTTTTGGGTAAAAATGATACCGTCTCTTTATTCTGTAGGTCCATACGATTAAAATCATACCCTACTTTTATAGGTTTTATTTTGTCTTACTTCTGGAAAAAGGGGTTGGGGGGGGAGGGAAGGGGGGAGACCCTCACTGAAATACAATCAGAGCCTGATAAGCAGTTATATCAATATTTAAACGTCTGTGCGGTGGAAATTAAACCCTATGTTCAAAGAGCCAAATAGTAGGACATGCCCGGGGCTTACACAGTTTTTTTTTTGATCGGAAAAGTTTTTTTTGTGCAATGTTTTAGCCACCATAGGGGGCTATAACACTGCACACACTGATCTTTTACATTCATCATTGTTGTCCCACAGGGGACTATAACATGCAGTACATTGATTGCCCACACTAATCAATGCTGTGCCATAGCATAGCATTGATCAGTGTTTTCGGCACCCGACTGCTCAGGTACGAGCATTCCTAGATGAACAGTTTCCTGGAAAGTGGATTGGTCGTCATGGGCCAGTTGAATGGACCCCAAGGTCTCCCGATCTGACCCCCTTAGACTTTTATCTTTGGGGTCAACTGAAGGCAATTGTCTATGCTGTGAAGATACGAGATCTGCAGCACCTGAAACTACGGATACTGGAAGCCTGTGCTAGCATTTCTCCTGCGGTGTTGCTATCAGTGTGTGAAGAGTGGGAGAAGAGGGTTGCATTGACAATCCAACACAAAGGGCAGCACATTGAACACATTTTATAAGTTGTCAGAAACTTGTAAATAACTCATGATAGAATAAAGTTACGTTAAAACCAAGCACGTCATTGTTTTTCTTGTGAAATTCCCAATACGTTTGATGTGTCACATGACCCTCTTCCTACGGAAAAAACAAAAGTTGGATTCAAAATGGCCGACTTCAAAATGGCCGCCATGGTCACCACCCATCTTGAAAAGTTTCCCCCCTCATATATACTAATGTATGCTCACTTTGCAGCACTTTTTCTACACCTACTTAAAACTTTTGCTTAGTATTGTATCTTTATGTAATTTTCAAATAGGTAGTATAGAATAACATAAAACTGAAGAACTATTGTTTGTTTTGTGATGTAATGAGAACAGAAGACACATGAGATTCAGGGATTGCTGATCCATAAATTTACGCCAATAAACATTGTTGTTTTTTTTTTCAGTCTTTCATCACGGGACAAATTCATATTCTTTTCATGTCATACTAAGTACTCAACACCTGTATCCAAATAGAGCCTTGTTACATGAAACTGTCTTTGCAAATCACTTAGAGGGAGATATATCAAGGGATTTAAGCAGCTTTTTTTTTTTGCTTACAAAAGTTGCACAAAAAAGTTGCACCTTTGCCTAAGCAACTTTTGTGGGTAAGCAAAAAATACTAATCTGCCCTACTTAAGCAATTTTAAGTTTTTACTTTGCAGTGGTCCAGGATTTATCATCACGAAAGCCGCACGTAAGCAAATAAAAGTCGCAACCCCCCTTCAAAAAGTCGCAAGCGTAAGCAAGGTCAGACTGGCTTACAAACTTGCCCATGACAACATTTCCAAAAAGTCGCACGTGAGACTTTTGTGCGACTTTTTTTTACTTTCATTTTCACAGGCACAGTGGGACAAGCAGGTAGGAGATGTACAGGAGGGTGACAAGCTTGTCACCCGTCCACACATCTCCCGCCCACGCAACACTACTACAATTCCCAGCATGTCCTTACTGTAAGGGCATGCTGGGAGTTGTATTCATGTAGTGGGGGCAGGTGGGAAATGTGCAGGTAGGTTACAATAAATGTACTAACCTATTTTTCTTGTTTTTTCTTTAATTCTCATTTCAGATCCATGTATGCTGTGGACTACGACGATGACCAATGTTTTTTTTTGTTTTGTTTAATGTTAATAAAATGGTTACTGAGGACTTTTGGGGGAGTGTCTTTTGGAATAAAAGTTTTTTAAACATGATTTTTTTAAAAAAAATTCTTATTTACTACAGGCTTAGTAGAGGAAGCTGTCTTATAGACAGAATCCATTACTAAGCCAGGGTTTGGCTTAACCCCAAAAACAGCTAGCACTAACCCCCAATTATTACCCCATGCTTACCGCCACAGGGGTGCCGGAAGAGCCGCTACCAACAGGCCTGGAGCATCAAATATGGCGCTCTTGGGCCTAGGTGGTAACAGGTTGGCATTATGTAGGCTGGGGAGGGCCAGCAACAATGGTTCTCACCCACCCTGGTAACGTCAGGCTGTTGCTGCTTGGTTGGTATTTCGCTGAGAATGAAAATATGGGGAACCCTATGCATTTTTTCCCCATAAATAATTAAATAATAAAAGAAAAATGCATAGGGTTTCCTGTATTTTTATTCTCAACCAGATACCAACCAAGCAACAACAGCCTGACATTACCAGGTTGGGCGAGGACCATTGTCACTGGCCCTCCCCAGCCTAAATAACGCCAGCCTGTTAGTGCCTAGGCCCAGGAGCACCATTTTTGATGCTCCAGGCCTGTTGGCACTGGTTCTTCCCGACACCCCTGTGGTGGTGGGTACCAGGGTAATAATCGGGGGTTAGTGCTACCTGTTTTTGGGGCTAATGCTAAGCCCTGGCTTAGTAATGGACTCCATCTGTAAGACGGCTTCCACTACTAAGCCTGTAAAGTAAGTAAAAAAAAACATATTTAAAAAACTTTTATTCCAAAAAACACTCCCCCCCCCCCCCACAAGCCCTCGTTACAAAAAGTTGTTACTATTAAACAAAAAAAAATGCTGGTCATCGTAGTCCACCAAATCTGAAGTAGCCCACAGGATAGACAGATCTGTAAAGAAAATAAAATAAAAAGGGTTAGTACATTTAGGGGGAAAAAAGTTGCAAAAAATGTAATAAACAGACATACTTTTTTTTTTGCTTATGTGTGCTAAGAAAATGGTATTCCAAAGTGATTTTATTGTTTTTTTTGCTTATGAGAGCAAAATTTATCAACCCCTGTTATAGAATGATAAATATGTCACACATAAGCAAACCCACAGCAAAAAAAAAAAAAAATGCCTACAGAACTTGCTTACCAAAGCAAACAATGATAAATGTCCCCCATACTCTTCTGTCTGTGCAGTAATTATGTTCTAATATATAAATGCAATAGTTTATAAATGGATGAATAATATTATTTACCCATTTTTATACTTTTGCTAAAAAAGTAAGAACGCAGCTGCACATAACTCTTAGAAGCATTTTTTTCATGTAAAGAATATTGGGAGGTATTTATTGTACCTAAGTGCATTCTAAATCCAGAAGTGTCTGATTTAGTCTGATTTCCCAAGTAATCTCGGACGGCCCTGACTGTTATCGTGCAGGAGAGGCCAATAAAAAGAAGACAGATTCCATTTCACCAAAACTCCAAAGGTAACCAACCTCCTAATCCAGGTAAGGTCCCTATTTGCTTTATGTTGTATTAGGAAAAGATTGTCACGCCGCACTTATTGTCTGCACAAGTAAATAGTTAATAGCCGCTGCGAGAGATGATATAAGTAAATATAGATTATGGTAGTCTAGGACTCTATTCCCTTTTATCAAATCTGTAATATTTTAGTTATAGTTGGAAGAGACCCAACAGGGCTATACTGTGCTACTGAATCTAATACAGTGGTCCCTCAAGTTACAATATTAATTGGTTCCAGGATTACCATTGTATGTTGAAACCATTGTATGTTGAGACCTTAACTCTATGGAAACCTGGTAATTGGTTTGAAGCCCCAAAATGTCATTCAAAAATAGGAAAAAGTGAGAATTAAAGAAAAATAAATAGATAACTAATACAGATAAATAAAGTCCTTACATATAAAAGTAAGAAAGAGCTGCTGGAAGTTGTAAATCACTGTCTATGTCAGTTTCCCAACCAGGGTGCCTCCAGCTGTTGCAAAACTACAACTCCCAGCATGCCCGGACAGCCGTTGGCTGTCCGGGCATGCTGGGAGTTTAGTTTTGCAACAGCTGGAGGCACCCTGGTTGGGAAACAAGGGTTTATGTAGAGGACAGGAGCTTCTTCAGGGTCCTATACAGTACACAGTGTCCTAAATGGAGCCACCCTTGGCGTCCAAAGGAACAGCTAACCCTGGCACAGGTAAGGAGTAGTACAGAACATGTAGTTCCTCCCTGTACTGTAGGGGGCGCTACCAGACAGCCATTCAGTGCTTGTACTTAAAGGGGTATTCCAGGCCAAAACTTTTTTTATATATATCAACTGGCTCTGGAAAGTTAAACAGATTTATAAATTAGATCAAAAGAAATTGGGGTATGTGCAGCTCACAATATAAATTAGTCGAGGCTAAATGGAAGGTATTTACACCAAAAAAATACCAATATAAAATAATATATAGGAAATAAGGGGGGTACCAAATGCCTCTAGAGAAAGAAATATTTACCGCATGACCACCGCAATCCACAAACCGCTATCACTTACCTCCGATACAACTTTGTCATCTGCTGTTTCCACACCTGGCTGCATCCCATCCGCCATTCCATCAGACGCCGAGAGATCCCCCACGAGGCTTTCCTTCGTTTCCGGAGTAAGATCCATCTGTCTCCGAGTGTACTTCCATCCCCGGAGCTACTCCGTGACCGATGACTTCTCCTCGGCCTGCGGCAACCGGGCCCGTCACCGCAAGCGCATGCCAGCGCTGGACACAGCCTCCACGATACCTGTCTCCGAGCCTGCTTCCATCTCCGGAGTTACTCCGTGACCGGTGACTTCTCCTTGGCCTGTGGCATCCGGGCCCGTCACCGTAAGCGCATGCTAGCGCTGGACACAGCCTCTACAACACCTGTCATCTATCTCTCGGACATCCAGCCAAAAATCATCTCTAGAAGTTGGTAATTATACCATTTTGTGAACTGTTCTAAACCTTATGAGAACGGAGTGTACATTATAAAAGTGTATCATGTCGGTTTGCACAAAATTGGAATAGCGGTAGATTACAATGTACATGCTATTTTTTTTAAACATCCTTTTTAATATCTTTTGTATTTCAATATCATACCTCCCCACAAGGGCCCTGTGGAAGGAGATATTTATGTATTGGATTTGCATTATTTATTTTATGTCTCACTTGTAATTATTTTATATTAAATTTTGTACATCATTTAGAGTGAAGCACAGTCCGACTTTATTTTTTCTGTAATTTTACCATCATGTACCATTTTATGGTATTAGTCTAGAGGCATTTGGTACCCCCCCTTATTTCCTATAGATTTGTAAATTACTTTGATTAAATCAAAAAATCTTAATCCTTCCAATAGTTATTAGCTTCTGAAGTTGAGTTATTGTATTCTGTCTAACTGCTCTCTGATGACTCACGTCCCAGGAGCTGTGCAGTTCCTATGGGGATATTTTCCCATCATGCACAGCTCCCGGGATGTGACATCATCATTGAGCAGTTAGACAGAAAACTTCAGAAGCTAATAACTATTGAAAGGATTAAGATTTTTTAATAGAAATAATTTACAAATCTTTCCGGAGCCAGTTGATATATATAAAAAAAGTTTTTGCCTGGAATACCCCTTTAAGTAATAGTGTTGATTTACCAGTAAAATGCCAATTCTGATTGGTCAGTTCCTCCAGTTGTGACACGTTTCACAGATCTGGACTTTCTGTAGCATTGTATGTTGAGTCTGGTATCAAGTTACAATGGTCCAGAAAAGACCATTGTATGTTGAAACTATTGTATGTTGAGGCCATTGTAAGTTGAGGGGTCACTGTAATATATATGATATGTAGAAATAGAAAGAACAGACAAGATAGGCGCTATCTAGGTGCCCTTAAATCCAAAAAGTAATGAGAGGGGGATCTAGAGAAAATCTATCAGTTTCCCATAGAGACATGTTGCTGGCACAACACTGGTAATCACATATATGAGAGTCGAAGCTCTAAAGCATTCCTGCAGTAGCCTTGAATCCATTCCCGGTCATCCGAGATGGCGGTAAGGTTACTGGAGTCAAGGATGCGAGCAAAGAACTGCTCACTGTGTTCCGTCTGCAAATCCGGCACTGCCGGGGTAGCTGGGGTACCAAATAAGGCACAGTACCAGCAAAGGTTAAAACCAGTAGGTTTATATCCAGAAGGCAAATAAAAGACAAGTAGACAACGCGTTTTGCGAGGTGCTATACAGATGACACTCCTTTTATATCTAAATATTTAGAAAAAATGCGGGAGATAGCCCCGGTTCATGACATCACCTGCGTGCCGGAAGTGTGTATGCATGAATAAGTACATAAATAAATATTAAAAACATTAATTAAACATATTTCAAATGGGTTAAAAGCTCTATTGCATTATGACTTAACATGTATGTAAACAGAGTAAACTTACCTATATGACAAGTGTCGGGAGGACAGCGCTGCTCCAGAGTTTAAGGGCCGCAGCGCTGTCACATCTCCCCAGCTCCGCTGAGGAAAAATGTATCAAAATACAGTATAAACATATGCCTCTGTTTACATACATGTTAAGTCATAGTGCAATAGAGCTTTTAACCCATTTTAAATATGTTTAATGAATGTTTTTAATATTTATTTATGTACTGTCTCGTATATATACACCTCTGGCACACAGGTGATGTCATGAACCGGGGCTATCTCCCACATTTTTCAAAAGATTTAGACATAAAAGGAGTGTCATCTGTATAGCAACTCAGACCTGATGAAGCGAGGGTTCCCTAGTGAAACGCGTTGTCTACTTGTCTTTTAATTGCCTTCTGGAAATAAACCTACTGGATTTTACCTTGGCTGGTACTCGTGCCTTATTTGTACCCCAGCTACCCCGCAAGCACCAGACAGAACACAGTGAGCAGCTCTTCACCAACACCCTTGACTCTAATAATATACATGGTAACAATGAGCTAAGCATCAGTGGGCATGGTGGGGGAACAGGAGTACTACTAACATTAACCCCTTAAGGTTTTTCCATTTTTGCACTTTCGTTTTTCCTCATGATCTTCTAAAAATCATAACGCTTTAAATTTGCACCTACAGACCCATATGAAGGCTTGTTTTTGTGCCTCCAATTTCACTTTGTAATGATATCAATCATTTTACCACCCAATCTATGGCAGAGCTGGAAAAAAAATATTTGTGGGATAAAATAAAAAAAAAATTCAATTTTTTTTATTTTTGGGGCATCTGTTTCTACACAGTGCACTTTTAGGTAAAAATGACGCCTTCTCTTTATTCTGTAGGTTACCCTACTTAGATTTTGTCTTACTTCTGGAAAAAAATCATAACTACATGCATGAAAATTAAAATGTTTAAAAATGTCCTCTTCTAACCCCTATAACTTTTTTTTATTTTTCTGCATACAGGCAGATCTTAAGTTTTTATTGGTACCATTTTTGTTTTGATCAGACTTTTTGATCGCTTTTTATTCATTTTTTATGGTATAAAAAGTGACCAAAAATATGCTACTTTGGAATTTTTTTAAGGGCACGCCATTGACCGTTCAGTTTAATTAATTATATATTTTTATAGTTCTGGGACACTTATGCACTCGGCGATACCACATATGTTTATATTTATTTTTATTTACATAGTTTTTTTTTAAATGTGAAAAGGGGGTTAAATCACATTTATTAACTCTTTTTTTTAACACTTTTTTAACATGCATTACACTGATTGAATACACTGATCAATGTTATGCCGTAGCATTGCATTGATTAGTGTTATCGGCGGTCAAATGCTCAAGCCTGGATCTCAGGCTTGGAGCAATCAAGAGCCGATCAGACAGCCGGGAGAAAAGTAAGAAGACTCCCACTGTCCTCTTAGCTGTTCGGCTGAAACCACTGCGGTCCCGAACAGGCCACTGAGCTAACCGACGATAGTTTTCTCCCATTTTAGATGCCGCAATCAACTTTGATTGCATTGTCTAAAGGGTTTATACAGGACATCAGCCCGGTCGGCGATGTCTGGTATTAGCCATGGGTCTTGGTTGCTGATAGGAACCGGGACCTGGCAGGTATGAAGCGCGCTCAGCTCCGGAGCACGCTCAACATAACGGGAGCCAACACAGGATGTAAATATACGTCCTGTTTCATTAAGGGGTTAAATAGGCACTGTCAGATTCAAAAACTTTTTTATATATTGCACACCTTGGCAAAACATTAACCTCTCTATTATACTATATGAGAAAATATTACCTTTTTATAGAAATCATGGCTTATAAAAAAAAAGACCACTAGTGGTCCCCATACCATCCAGAACATTATCCTGTCTGGCTGCAGCATCATCATCACCACAAGCATGGACAAAGTCCAGTAAATAAGGTGAAAATAGCACTCTTTTGTACTCACTCCTATCTGATCAGACTTTAAATATTTTCTTGTCATAAGCTAATTTAACCCTTAAATGGGAACTGTTAGATTGTTAACTTGTTATATGTTATACATCTTGGCAAAAAAATTACCTTTCTAATATACTTCATAAGAAAATTATTTCATTTTTATAGAAATCATGGCTTATAAAATCATGACTTAGTCCAAGCTGAAGCACAGGCATGGACAAAGTCTGGTAAGTGAGGGTGAGCTAGCAATTCTCTGTGCTCTCTCCTGTCTGATAGTACTCCTCTCTGCTCTCTCCTGTCTGATAGGACTCCTCTGTGCTCTCTCCTGTCCTATCAGGCAGTCCTAGCCCACCCTCACTTACTGGACTTTGTTCATGCCTGTGCTTCAGCTTGCACAATAACACAACCAAATTACCCATAGGGCACCCAGGGTTATTATATCATCAATTCAATTTCCTTTAGGGTTTGCGCCTCTCATGGTCTAATTCCCTATACTAGGGATACCCCTTTAAAATATCACTTTTATTAGAACTTTTTTAAAATTATTATTTATCTCCAAAGAGATTGTGCAAGTAAATAATACAAAAATGTGTATTAAAAACACAATGCAGGAAAATTATTAGTGCCCATCCATATATGGTACAACATTCATAGGAATACAGTGGTCCCTCAACAAACGATGGAAATCCATTGCAAATGAACTATCGTTTGTTGAAACCATCGTATGTTGAGGGATCCGTGCATTGAAAAGAATAGGAACTCACCTGTTCCCGCCACTCCGGACTGTAACCGTTGTGCTGGATGTCACCCTCCATCCCTGTTGCCTCGTCCCTGGGGTGCCCCCGATGCTCCAGATGTCTCTGCTTCCCAGGGATCCTCGCTCTCCGTCGCCGCCATCACGTCACTACGCACAACCGCTCCTATTGGATGACGGGACGGCATGCGCGGTGACGACGAACGAGAGCACCGGCGATGCAGGGGATCCCGAAGAGGACGCTCCGGAGTCCCGAGGACAGGTAAGAGACCATCACCGGAGCACACTGGGCACCGTAAACGGCTATCCGGCATCAGCTGAAGCAGTCTGCGTTGCCGGATAGCCGTTTATGCGATGGACCCATGGGGCCATCGTAGGTCGGAGGGTCACTGTATTTTCAATGGAATTTTTATCCTTTAGTATGCACTTGTTTGGGACAATATTTCTTGTTCGCTATAATTAATCCTTTTGAAATCTCTCTTTATTTTTCCATTCCTGTATTGCTGTCTAAAATACTAAACACTAGCACCCCCAATGTTTTGCTGGTCGAAACTGGCTTGATCAAGGTATAGAATACTAATACCTTGTTTAAAAGGGTATTCCGGGCAAAAACATCTCATCCCCTATTGAAAGTATAGGGGATAAGATGTTTGATCGTGGGGGGCCCGCTGCTGGGTCTATGGGAGGGGGTGTAACGGCCGCAACGCCCCCTCCCAAAGACATGAATGGAGGGGGCGTGACGTCATGTCCCCGTCTCGGAAGCCCAGAGGTTTTCAGAAACTTCAGACGCAGCTACACATAGAATGCAGGCTGCTGCGGGGAGATTGCGGGGGTCCCAGCGGCGGGCCCCCCACGATCAGACATCTTATCCCCTATCCTTTCGTCGATAGGGGATAAGATGTTTTTGCCCGGAATACCCCTTTAAGCATCCACTGGGGTTTAAAAACCCACTGTAGACATTTCCTAGTGAGCTGAATTTATGTATGATGTGTTTGTATGTATGCTGTGTGTGTGTATGTGTGTGCGTGCAGGTATGATGTGTGTATGTGAAAAGTTGATTAAAATGATTCTGGCTGCCTATATATATATATATATATATATATATATATATATATATATATATATATAGTATACAAAAAAAGAGGATTGCAGCAGCACACTTTGATCAAAAAAATTGAAGCTCTTAGCGCACTTTTTGATCAAAACGTGTCCCCCATCCACAACAGGGAGGTGGCCTCATTTAGGATGGGACCCTAGCACAAATTCTAAGCCTAACACTCAACTATCCACTCACCTCTGCTGGGCATATAGCCTCTGACTGGGTGACATGCTGGATCCATTTAAAACTCCACCTGTGAAAAAGGGGGAGGGGTGCACAGCTAAAGAGGGTGCCATTTCCCCCTGAATTGTACATACAAGAAAAAAGAAAGATAGCCAGCGCAACAGCCTAATACATGGGTGCACACTGCCATGGCATATACAGAGTATACAAAAAAAGAGGATTGCAACAGCACATTGGTCAAAAAAATTGAGGCTCTTAGCACACTTTTTGATCAAAACGTGTCCCCCATCCACCACGGGGAGGTGGCCTCATTTAGGATGGGACCCTAGCACAAATTCTGAGCCTAACACTCAACTATCCACTCACCTCTGCTGGGCATATAGCCTCTGACTGGGTGACATGCTGGATCCATTTTAAACTCCACCTGGATCCATTTAAAACTCCAAAACTCCACCTGTGCACAGCTAAAGAGGGTGCCATTTCCCCCTGAATTGTACATACAAGAAAAAAGAAAGATAGCCAGCACAACAGCCTAATACACGGGTGCACACTGCCATGGCATATACAGAGTATACAAAAAAAGAGGATTGCAGCAGCACACATTGGTCAAAAAAAATTGAGGCTCTTAGCGCACTTTTTGATCAAAACGTGTCTCCCATCCACCATGGGGAGGTGGCCTCATTTAGGATGGGACCCTAGCACAAATTCTGAGCCTAACACTCAACTATCCACTCACCTCTGCTGGGCATATAGCCTCTGACTGGGTGACATGCTGGATCCATTTAAAACTCCACCTGTGAAAAAGGGGGAGGGGTGCACAGCTAAAGAGGGTGCCATTTCCCCCTGAATTGTACATACAAGAAAAAAGAAAGATAGCCAGCACAACAGCCTAATACACGGGTGCACACTGCCATGGCATATACAGAGTATACAAAAAAAGAGGATTGCAGCAGCACACATTGGTCAAAAAAAATTGAGGCTCTTAGCGCACTTTTTGATCAAAACGTGTCTCCCATCCACCATGGGGAGGTGGCCTCATTTAGGATGGGACCCTACACAAATTCTGAGCCTAACACTCAACTATCCACTCACCTCTGCTGGGCATATAGCCTCTGACTGGGTGACATGCTGGATCCATTTAAAACTCCATTAAAAAAAATATATATTAATAATTACATATTTATATGCCATTTCAAATGCTGAAAAAATATATTTGTTGCCTACTTTTAAACTATACACCATGTTCCTGATGCCATGTTCGTGATCTGCTCATGACTAAGATGGAAACCTTGGAATGATGCCAAGATGAGACGTTAGAAGACAAAACATTTGAGAAAGATACAGAATGTATAAAAGGACAAGGATCTGGTATTTTCCAGTAGGAGAATGAGAGGGCCGCATAAATGAACTTTGACCAAGAAATAAATAAATGCCAAATATGCTAATATATACAGAGATAAAGTTCAACTAACCAATCAAAATGTAACATGATGATTTTGACGTCATAACTAAACCTCCCTTTTTTGTCAGATGTAACACAATGTACTTCTGTGTAATTAAACAGAAACAAGTTTTAATACCAACATTCTGTCTGGTGTGAATCCCTTGTGCCAGCCCTCATCAATATGCAGCAGTGGTCACTCACATTTTAATGCCTCACCTCAAGCCATCCTTGACATATGTGTATGTATGTGTGAATGTATATATATGTTGAAGGCTAATTCATTAGCCTTTATTTGTGGGAGGGGCGGGGAATGTATATAAGAACCCGAGGCCGCACCTGGCCTTCACGCCGAGGGTTCTTCACGTCCACTTCAGCAGGGGGCGGCATCACCTCAGCTGATCAGCTGCCTGCACGTGTCAGCTGACCGGAAGTCCACGCCAGCCGGCAGGGTTCGGGTAAGTGGCAGCGGCTGATCAGGGGTAACGCTAGTTAGCCGTTCCCGGCCTCCGGAGGTAAGGCGGAGTTTGGGGAAACCCTTGGTCAGCCCAGCCCCCAGTTATTTCGTTATACAAGCTGCTCACTCTACATATTACGGTAGAGGTTAATTGCATGCCAGCACGTTCTCTAGCTGCTCCGTTCTGCATATTACGGTAGGGGTTAATTGTATACCAGCACGTTCTCTAGCTGCTCCGCTCTGCATATTACAGTAGGGGTTAATTATATGCCAGCACGTTCTCTAGCTGTTCCGCTCTGCATATTACAGTAGGGGTTAATTACATGCCAGCACGTTCTCTAGCTGCTCCTCTCTGCATATTACAGTAGGGGTTAATTATATGCCGATACGCGCTCTAGCTGCTCCGCTCTGCTTATTACAGTAGGGGTTAATTATATGCCAGCACATTCTGTAGCTGCTCCGCTCTGCAAATTTCAGTAAGGGTTAATTATATGCCGGTAAGCGCTATTGCTGCTCCTCTCTGCATATTACAATAGGGGATAATCATATGCCGGCACGTTCTCTGGCTGCTCCGCTGCGCATATTACAGTAGGGGTTAATTATATGCCGGCACGTTCTCTAGCTGCTCTGCATATTACAGTAGGGGTTAATTATATGCCAGCATGTTCTCTAGCTGCTCCGCTCTGCATATTACAGTAGGGGCTAATTATATGCCGGTACGCGCTCTGGCGGCTCCGCTCTGCATATTACAGTAGGGGTTAATTATATGCTGGCATGCACTCTGGCTGCTTCGCTCTGCATATTACAGTAGGGGTTAATTATACGCCGGCATGCACTCTAGCTGCTCCGCTCTGCATATTACGGTAGGGGTTAATTATAAACCGGTACGCGCTCTGGCTGCTCTGTTCTGCATATTACAGTAGGGGTTAATTATATGCCGGCACGCCCTCTTGCTGCTCCGCTCTGCATATTACAGTAGGGGTTAATTATATGCCGGCACGCTCTCTGGTTATTCCGCTCTGCATATTACAGTAGGGGTTAATTATATGCCGGCATGCTTTCTGGCTGCTCCGCTCTGCACATCACAGTTAGGGGTTAATTATATGCCGGCACGCTTTCTGGCTGCTCCGCTATACACGTTGTTTCATACATGCAGCGCATACATGGCTACGTTATAAAAGTTTTTGTGATATATTTGTTCCCCTTACAGATGATTAAAAAAAAAAGGGGGGGGGGGCGGGGGTTTCTTCTAGACATCAGATGATCGAGCACATCATATACGTACTTAATTATTCGTGTCAGGGTGTTTAGGTAGGTTCAGCTCTAGCGTTTTTTACGTATTGGTGTGTTTCAAGTCTAGCATCCTTCTGCTTCCCATGTACAGATATAATCATGCGGAGTGTAGTTAGTTTTGATAGATATTTCACTATGGCTTCTCCACCACGGCTCTCAGGTCATGCGGGCATTGGCACGTAATTCATTTGGTGTCTGATAGTGGCCCCGAGTTTCGTTAGTTGATTTGGCACGGGAAAGCTGGTTATGTTTCATTGACCCAACACATCCTGGGCATTACGTATGGTCACGCAAGTTGAAGAAAAAAAAAATTCTCGAAGGCTAGTCGGGTATGGTTTGACCGCTGCATAGTTCATCTCGCACGCATTTACAGTTTATATTCAATTTTGTTAAGGTTTTCTACTCTTTTTTAATTATGTGAAGTTTAGATGTATTATTTTCTTTAGGTACTATGGTCCCCGTTTAGGCTTGACCGATCCTCCGTGTTGTGACAAACACTTCGTCAGTAAGGTTGGTCAATGGTAGTTGGGGGGTCACTCAAGGGTACGTTTTTATATTGTCCTCACGCTCGCAGGATATATACTGTACACAAGTTTGTAGGATTTACACTGTACACATGCTCGCAAGATTTATACTGTATCCTTGCTTGCAGCTGTACACACGCTTGCAGGATTGATACTGTACATACGCTCGTAGTATTTATACTGTTCACACATTCGTGGGATTTATACTGTACACACGTTCGTAGGTTTTTACAGTATTCACGCTCGCAGGATTTATACTGTACATACACTCTGAGGGCTCATACTGTACACTTGCTGGTAGTATTTATACAGTATATACGCTCGTAGAATTTATACTGTATTTACGCTCGCAGAATTTATACTGTACATACGCTGGTAGAATTATACAGCGTACGCGCTCATAGGTTTTATACTGTACATACGCTCAGAGGGTTCATGCTGTACACTCACTGGTAGTATTTATACAGTATACACGCTTGTAGGATTTATACTGTACTCACGCTCGCAGGATTTTTACTGTACATACGCTCGTAGGATTATACAGCATACATGCTCGTAGGTTTTATACTGTACATACGTGTTACGCCGAGCGCTCCGGGTCCCCGCTCCTCCCCGGAGCGCTCGCTACACTCCTCTCACTGCAGCGCTCCGGGCCCGGGGCGCTGCGATACCGCCTCTGGCCGGGATGCGATTCGCGATGCGGGTAGCGCCCGCTCGCGATGCGCACCCCGGCTCCCGTACCTGACTCGCTCTCCGTCAGTTCTGTCCCGGCGCGCGCGGCCCCGCTCCCTAGGGCGCGCGCGCGCCGGGTCTCTGCGATTTAAAGGGCCACTGCGCCGCTGATTGGCGCAGTGGTTCCAATTAGTGTTTACACCTGTGCACTTCCCTATATCACCTCACTTCCCCTTCACTCCCTCGCCGGATCTTGTTGCCTTAGTGCCAGTGAAAGCGTTTCCTTGTGTGTTCCTAGCCTGTGTTCCAGACCTCCTGCCGTTGCCCCTGACTACGATCCTTGCTGCCTGCCCCGACCTTCTGCTACGTCCGACCTTGCTTCTGTCTACTCCCTTGTACCGCGCCTATCTTCAGCAGCCAGAGAGGTTGAGCCGTTGCTGGGGGATACGACCTGGTCACTACCGCCGCAGCAAGACCATCCCGCTTTGCGGCGGGCTCTGGTGAAAACCAGTAGTGACTTAGAACCGATCCTCTAGCACGGTCCACGCCAATCCCTCTCTGGCACAGAGGATCCACTACCTGCCAGCCGGCATCGTGACAGTAGATCCGGCCATGGATCCCGCTGAAGTTCCTCTGCCAGTTGTCGCTGACCTCACCACGGTGGTCGCCCAGCAGTCACAACAGATTGCGCAACAAGGCCAACAGCTGTCTCAACTGACTGTTATGCTACAACAGTTACTACCACAGCTCCAGCAACCATCTCCTCCGCCAGCTCCTGTACCTCCTCCGCAGCGAGTGGCCGCTTCTGGACTACGACTATCCTTGCCGGATAAATTTGATGGGGACTCTAAGCTTTGCCGTGGCTTCCTTTCCCAATGTTCATTACACTTGGAGATGATGTCGGACCAGTTCCCCACTGAAAGGTCTAAGGTGGCTTTCGTAGTCAGCCTGCTGTCTGGAAAAGCCCTGGCTTGGGCCACACCGCTCTGGGACCGCAATGACCCCGTCACTGCCTCTGTACACTCCTTCTTCTCGGAAATTCGAAGTGTCTTTGAGGAACCTGCCCGAGCCTCTTCTGCTGAGACTGCCCTGTTGAACCTGGTCCAGGGTAATTCTTCCGTTGGCGAGTATGCCGTACAATTCCGTACTCTTGCTTCTGAATTATCCTGGAACAATGAGGCCCTCTGCGCGACCTTTAAAAAAGGCCTATCCAGCAACATTAAAGATGTTCTGGCCGCACGAGAAATGCCTGCTAATCTTCATGAACTTATTCACCTAGCCACTCGCATTGACATGCGTTTTTCCGAAAGGCGTCAGGAGCTCCGCCAAGATATGGACTCTGTTCGCACGAGGCGTTTCTTCTCCTCGGCTCCTCTCTCCTCTGGTTCCCTGCAATCTGTTCCTGTGCCTCCCGCCGTGGAGGCTATGCAGGTCGACCGGTCTCGCCTGACATCTCAAGAGAGGACACGACGCCG
Source organism: Hyla sarda (assembly GCF_029499605.1). NCBI lineage: Eukaryota > Metazoa > Chordata > Amphibia > Anura > Hylidae > Hyla > Hyla sarda. The sequence continues at coordinate 312,985,270 of NC_079189.1, read as the reverse complement.
CATGGAGAACCTCTGCCTGTACTGTGCTAGTACCGAACACTTCCTGAGGGATTGTCCTATCCGCCCTCCCCGCCTGGAAAGACGTACCCTGACTCCGCACAAAGGTGAGACAATCCTTGATGTCCACTCTGCTTCTCCACGTCTTACGGTGCCTGTGCGGATGTCTGCCTCTGCCTTCTCCTTCTCTTCTGTGGCCTTCTTAGACTCTGGATCTGCAGGAAATTTTATTTTGGCCTCTCTCGTCAACAGGTTCAACATCCCAGTGACCAGTCTCACCAGACCCCTTTACATCAATTGTATAAACAATGAAAGATTGGACTGTTCCATACGTTTCCGCACGGAGCCCCTTCTAATGAGCATCGGATCTCATCACGAGAGGATTGAACTTTTGGTCCTCCCCAATTGCACCTCGGAAATTCTCCTTGGACTTCCCTGGCTTCAACTTCATTCCCCAACCCTGGATTGGTCCACTGGGGAGATCAAGAGTTGGGGGCCCTCTTGTTCCAAGGACTGTCTAAAACCGGTTCCCAGTAACCCTTGCCGTAACTCTGTGCTTCCTCCAGTAACCGGTCTCCCTAAGGCCTATATGGACTTCGCGGATGTTTTCTGCAAAAAACAAGCGGAGACTCTACCTCCTCACAGGCCTTATGATTGTCCTATCGACCTCCTCCCGGGCACTACTCCACCCCGGGGCAGAATTTATCCTCTCTCTGCCCCAGAGACTCTTGCCATGTCTGAATACGTCCAGGAGAATCTAAAAAAGGGCTTTATCCGTAAATCCTCCTCTCCTGCCGGAGCCGGATTTTTCTTTGTGTCCAAAAAAGATGGCTCTCTACGTCCTTGCATTGACTACCGCGGACTTAATAAAATCACGGTTAAGAACCGCTACCCCTTACCCCTCATCTCTGAACTCTTTGATCGCCTCCAAGGTGCCCACATCTTTACTAAATTGGACTTAAGAGGCGCCTATAACCTCATCCGCATCAGAGAGGGGGATGAGTGGAAAACAGCATTTAACACCAGAGATGGACACTTTGAGTATCTGGTCATGCCCTTTGGCCTGTGCAACGCCCCTGCTGTCTTCCAAGACTTTGTTAATGAAATTTTTCGTGATCTGTTATACTCCTGTGTTGTTGTATATCTTGATGATATCCTAATTTTTTCGGCCAATCTAGAAGAACACCGCCAGCATGTCCGTATGGTTCTTCAGAGACTTCGTGACAATCAACTCTATGCTAAAATTGAGAAATGTCTGTTTGAATGCCAATCTCTTCCTTTTCTAGGATACTTGGTCTCTGGCCAGGGACTACAAATGGATCCAGATAAACTCTCTGCCGTCTTAGATTGGCCACGCCCCTCCGGACTCCGTGCCATCCAACGTTTTTTGGGGTTCGCCAATTATTACAGGCAATTTATTCCACATTTTTCTACCATTGTGGCTCCTATTGTGGCTTTAACCAAAAAAAATGCCGATCCCAAGTCTTGGCCTCCTCAAGCGGAAGACGCCTTTAAACGACTCAAGTCCGCCTTCTCTTCGGCTCCCGTGCTCTCCAGACCTGACCCATCTAAACCCTTCCTATTGGAGGTTGATGCCTCCTCAGTGGGAGCTGGAGCTGTCCTTCTACAAAAAAACTCTTCCGGGCATGCTGTTACTTGTGGGTTTTTTTCTAGGACCTTCTCTCCGGCGGAGAGGAACTACTCCATCGGGGATCGAGAGCTTCTAGCCATTAAATTAGCACTTGAGGAATGGAGGCATCTGCTGGAGGGATCAAGATTTCCAGTTATTATTTACACCGATCACAAGAACCTCTCATACCTCGAGTCTGCCCAACGGCTGAATCCTCGTCAGGCCAGGTGGTCTCTGTTCTTTGCCCGATTTAATTTTGAAATTCACTTTCGGCCTGCTGATAAGAACATTAGGGCCGATGCTCTCTCTCGTTCCTCAGATGCTTCTGAAATTGAACTCTCTCCTCAACACATCATTCCTCCTGACTGCCTGATTTCCACTTCTCCAGCCTCCATCAGGCAAACTCCACCAGGAAAGACCTTTGTTTCTCCACGCCAACGCCTCGGAATCCTCAAATGGGGTCACTCCTCCCATCTCGCAGGTCATGCGGGCATCAAGAAATCTGTGCAACTCATCTCTCGCTTCTATTGGTGGCCGACTCTAGAGACTGATGTGGTGGACTTTGTGCGAGCCTGCACTATCTGTGCCCGGGATAAGACTCCTCGCCAGAAGCCCGCTGGTTTTCTTCTTCCTCTGCCTGTTCCCGAACAACCTTGGTCTCTGATTGGTATGGATTTTATTACTGACTTACCCCCATCCCATGGCAACACTGTTATTTGGGTGGTCGTTGATCGATTCTCCAAAATGGCACATTTCATCCCTCTTCCTGGTCTTCCTTCAGCGCCTCAGTTGGCTAAACAATTTTTTGTACACATTTTTCGTCTTCACGGCTTGCCTACGCAGATCGTCTCGGATAGAGGCGTCCAATTTGTGTCTAAATTCTGGAGGGCTCTCTGTAAACAACTCAAGATTAAATTAAATTTTTCTTCTGCATACCATCCTCAATCCAATGGACAAGTAGAAAGAATTAACCAGATCTTGGGTGACTATTTACGACATTTTGTTTCCTCCCGCCAGGATGACTGGGCAGATCTTCTACCTTGGGCCGAATTCTCGTATAATTTCAGAATCTCTGAATCTTCCTCCAAATCCCCGTTTTTCGTGGTGTACGGCCGTCACCCTCTTCCCCCCCTCCCTACCCCCTTGCCCTCTGGTCTGCCCGCTGTAGATGAAATTTCTCGTGATCTCTCCATCATATGGAGAGAGACCCAAAATTCTCTCTTACAGGCTTCTTCACGCATGAAGAGATTCGCGGATAAGAAAAGAAGAGCTCCTCCCATTTTTTCCCCTGGAGACAAGGTATGGCTCTCCGCCAAATATGTCCGCTTCCGTGTCCCTAGCTATAAGTTGGGACCACGCTATCTTGGTCCTTTCAAGATTTTGCGCCAGATTAATCCTGTCTCTTACAAACTTCTTCTTCCTCCTTCTCTTCGTATTCCTAATGCCTTTCATGTTTCTCTTCTTAAACCACTTATCATTAACCGTTTCTCTCCCAAATCTGTTCCCCCCACTCCTGTCTCCGGCTCCTCGGACATCTTCTCCGTCAAGGAAATTTTGGCATCTAAAAAGGTCAGAGGGAAAACCTTCTTTTTAGTGGATTGGGAGGGTTGTGGTCCTGAAGAGAGGTCCTGGGAACCTGAGGACAATATCCTGGACAAAAGTCTGGTCCTCAGGTTCTCAGGCTCCAAGAAGAGGGGGAGACCCAAGGGGGGGGGTACTGTTACGCCGAGCGCTCCGGGTCCCCGCTCCTCCCCGGAGCGCTCGCTACACTCCTCTCACTGCAGCGCTCCGGGCCCGGGGCGCTGCGATACCGCCTCTGGCCGGGATGCGATTCGCGATGCGGGTAGCGCCCGCTCGCGATGCGCACCCCGGCTCCCGTACCTGACTCGCTCTCCGTCAGTTCTGTCCCGGCGCGCGCGGCCCCGCTCCCTAGGGCGCGCGCGCGCCGGGTCTCTGCGATTTAAAGGGCCACTGCGCCGCTGATTGGCGCAGTGGTTCCAATTAGTGTTTACACCTGTGCACTTCCCTATATCACCTCACTTCCCCTTCACTCCCTCGCCGGATCTTGTTGCCTTAGTGCCAGTGAAAGCGTTTCCTTGTGTGTTCCTAGCCTGTGTTCCAGACCTCCTGCCGTTGCCCCTGACTACGATCCTTGCTGCCTGCCCCGACCTTCTGCTACGTCCGACCTTGCTTCTGTCTACTCCCTTGTACCGCGCCTATCTTCAGCAGCCAGAGAGGTTGAGCCGTTGCTGGGGGATACGACCTGGTCACTACCGCCGCAGCAAGACCATCCCGCTTTGCGGCGGGCTCTGGTGAAAACCAGTAGTGACTTAGAACCGATCCTCTAGCACGGTCCACGCCAATCCCTCTCTGGCACAGAGGATCCACTACCTGCCAGCCGGCATCGTGACAATACGTAGTGTTGAGCGGCATAGGCCATATTCGAATTTGCGATATTTCGTGAATATATGGACGAATATTTGTCATATATTCGCTAAATTCGCATATTCGTAATATTCGCTTTTAATTTTCGCATATGCGAAAATTAGCGTATGCGAAAATTAGCATATGCGAAGATTAGCATATACAAAAATTTGCATATGCAAAAATTTGCGTGCCAGTCTCACACAGTAGTATTAGAGCCTTCTTTACACCACACAATCCGGAAGCAGAGGGGGGTGATCTCTGTGATGTGTACTGTGAAAAAAAAAATATATACGAATATTCATAATTACGAATATATAGTGCTATATTTGCGAATATTCGCGAATTCGCGAATGTGCGATATTCGCGAATAAAATTTGCATTGCGAATATTCGCTAGCAACACTATACATACGCTCAGAGGGTTCATACTGTACACTCGCTGTTAGTATTTATACAGTATACACGCTCGTAGGATTTATACTGTACTCACGCTCGCAGGATTTATACTGTACATACGCTCGTAGGATTTATACTGTACATACGCTCACAGGGTTTATACTATACATACCCTCGAAGGATTTATGCAGTATACACGCTCGTAGGTTTTATACTGTACACGCTCGTAGGTTTTATACTGTACATACGCTCAGAGGGTTTAAACTGTACACTCGTTGGTAGTATTTATACTGTGCACACACTCGTAGGATTCATACTGTGCACATGCTTGTAGGTTTCCTGACTTACATGCGCTCGCAAGAGTTATTCTGGACATAACATACTCACATACATATGCTCATTGATTTATGTTGTACTTATGCTTGTAATTGATATATGCTGGTATTAATTTTACTGTTATTTCGCTTGTGTTATGCGTTACGTCTGCTTGTTACTTTGATACTGTGGATAAGTGTTTTTTGCCATGGTAGCATTAACAGTGGGCGTTCGTTCATATAGTTCGTTTGTATACACGCTCACATAGTTCATTTGGTCCATACGCTCAGGGTTTTATGCTAAATAATGTCAGTTCATTTAGGTTTCACACGTTATAGTGTTTACAGTGCACTTTTGTAGATTCATTGTAGTGTCCGCAGTGCATATAGTTGCATAGCATTGGGGCTCATGCGTTCCTCACTTTAGTATTTATACAGCTTTTGCGGTCGGGGCATCATACCTACCATGTCAGCAGGGGGTGGTATTCAGTAGTTATTTACTGACACGTATTCAGAGCTACAGCCTCACGACCCATAGGTGGTTTATACCCTTTATACCTGCCACACCTGCAGGGAGATACGTGGCGTAGTTGTTGTTAATGATGCGTATTCAGAACACCTATAACACCACACATAGGCAGTGTATACCCATTATACCTGCCACGTCCGCAGGGGGGGTACATTGCATAGTTGTTGTTACTGACACATCTTCAGAACAACAATAACACGACACATAGGCAGTGTATACCCATTATACCTGCCACGGCTGTCAAAGAAACAACAGAGCAACTACATCACAAAAAACAACAAAAAAAACAGTTCATTCTAGCCTCACGTTCATAGTTTGTGCGGCACAGGCTCTCATATAAGTTTTCCGGTGTATACGGTCATGGTGTCTGACTAGGCCAAGGTTTGCTGTTATCCTGACACGTTTTCAGGGGTGACCTTGGCATGCGGCTGTTACATCTCCAGTGCAGTTTCTCGTCTCATACGTCATTTACATTGTCATGGCATTTGACGGCGTTGAACACACCCAGCCCACTCAGCTTGGATCAGCACCTCACTTGGGTAAAGCACGCATTCTAGGTTAGAATCCGATCACTTCTGGGGTCGCTTAAGTCACTCAGCATTGTACTCACAGTCTAGCCATATACTTATGTTATGCTAGTTGCACACCACGTCCATCCCGATTCGTCACGCACATCTCGTTCCTACGGCATGGTTCCAATTAGCTAGTTCAGTTCAGGCTTAGCCTGTGAATTTGTGGATCTAGGGGGTCTTGGTGTTCTTGATGTACACATGGTCTGGTTAGTTATGCCGGGCCAACGTTCATATTGTCATGTTCAGCATATGTGTTAAGGAGTTATGCTACGCATATGCTCATAGCGTTCATACTCGCTACATGTTCATCTGTTCATTCGGTACATACATTACTTCACAACCTGACACGACTTCAGGTTGGCATCAATGTCATTAGACACGTTGTGTTTCGGGTTAGGCTACAGGTATTCACCTTTATAAAAAAAAATATTTAACCCCTTAAGGACGCAGGACGTAAATGTACGTCCTGGTGAGGTGGTACTTAACGCACCAGGACGTACATTTACGTCCTAAGCATAACCGCGGCATAACCGTGTCATGCGCGGCTGATCCCGGCTGCTGATCGCAGCCAGGGACCCGCCGGCAATGGCCGACGCCCGCGATCTCGCGGGCGTCCGCCATTAACCCCTCAGGTGCCGGGATCAATACAGATCCCGGCATCTGCGGCAGTTCGCGATTTAAATGAACGATCGGATTGCCCGCAGCGCTGCTGCGGGGATCCGATCATTCATAACGCCGCACGGAGGTCCCCTCTCCTTCCTCCGTGCGGCTCCCGGCGTCTCCTGCTCTGGTCTGTGATCGAGCAGACCAGAGCAGGAGATGACCGATAATACTGATCTGTTCTATGTCCTATACATAGAACAGATCAGTATTAGCAATCATGGTATTGCTATGAATAGTCCCCTATGGGGATTATTCAAGTGTAAAAAAAAATGTAAAAAAATGTAAAAGTAAAAGTAAAAAAAAGTGAAAAATCCCCTCCCCCAATAAAAAAGTAAAACGTCCGTTTTTTCCTATTTTACCCCCAAAAAGCGTAAATTTTTTTTTTTACAGACATATTTGGTATCGCCGCGTGCGTAAATGTCCGAACTATTAAAATAAAATGTTAATGATCCCGTACGGTGAACGGCGTGAACGAAAAAAAAAAAAAAAGTCCAAAATTCCTACTTTTTTAATACATTTTATTAAAAAAAAAATTATAAAAAATGTATTAAAAGTTTTTTATATGCAAATGTGGTATAAAAAAAAAGTACAGATCATGGCGCAAAAAATGAGCCCCCATACCGCCACTTATACGGAAAAATAAAAAAGTTAGAGGTCATCAAAATAAAGGGATTATAAACGTACTAATTTGGTTAAAAAGTTTGTGATTTTTTTTAAGCGCAACAATAATATAAAAGTATGTAATAATGGGTATCATTTTAATCGTATTGACCCTCAGAATAAAGAACACATGTCATTTTTACCAGAAATTGTACGGCGTGAAAACAAAACCTTCCAAAATTAGCAAAATTGCGTTTTTCGTTTTAATTTCCCCACAAAAATAGTGTTTTTTGGTTGCGCCATACATTTTATGATATATTGAGTGATGTCATTACAAAGGACAACTGGTCGCGCAAAAAACAAGCCCTCATACTAGTCTGTGGATGAAAATATAAAAGAGTTATGATTTTTAGAAGGCGAGGAGGAAAAAATGAAAACGTAAAAATTAAATTGTCTGAGTCCTTAAGGCCAAAATGGTCTGAGTCCTTAAGGGGTTAAATTGTTGCGTGTATAGGTCTATGCATGGTTATGAACTGTCTCTGCTTCGAGTTGATAGTGATACCATTAGATATATTTAGTGGAGTTTTCCATTCGGCCAGACTTTTCACATTCACAGGTCGGTTCAGTCACTACCTGACATGACTTCGGGTTGACAACGATGTTGTTATGCTTGCGCATGTTTATTTTGCATTTGGGACGTGTATACAGGGATTTAGCTTGGTTTTGTCTGTCTGTTGTCTGTGATATTGGTTATACCTTGGTTAAGTTTCATGTTCATGCCTGTTGCATAAATGGTTTCATTACCTGTCACGTCCACAGGTAAGTTACAGTTACAACCTAACACGGTTTTGGGTTGACGACTAGGTAATTATCTGTGTTTACATGTTTAGCACTTGGGATTGTACATACGGGCATGGTTTGTTCTGTTTAGATATAATTTCATGCCTACTTGCATTTGTTGGGTTTTTGGCCACTATTCGCTGCATTCAGCTCATACTGTCTTTCAGGCTTCCAGTATCATGTCGCGTTATGTTGCCTGACGAGGCATCTTTGGATACATCTCATGCCAGCAACGCTGCCCTGAAAGGCGTTCAAAGATGGAGGTTAGTAAGCCATCCTACACTCAGGCCTTGACAGCTGACCAGTTAGACGGTTAGCGGATGCCACATAATTCCCAATTTGACTACCGGGAAGAGCCGCTCTATTCTCAGGTAACTGCGGTTTTCTATGGTCTGGGGAATTCACATACAGGTGCGGGGTCGAAATTACATCAGGTTACGCATCGAAATGGTACAGTAGCAGACGTCATTGCCCGGTCAGGTTGTTTCGTATGTTAGTTTCCCTCACCCCACCAGTAGTGCCCGGTTTGAGGGTTGTAAGTTTTCCTTTCGCATGTCAAGGATCCAAAGGGGGTGAGCGCTGGTGTTGTTGGTGGGGCAGGCACTCACTACTACGTCTTTGGTCAATCAGTCACATATTCGCATTAAATCCTTAGGTAGGGGTCCGTTAGTTATCTCCGGTCACTCTCTCCGCATCGGGGCGGCTGCATCGGCCTCACGCCATGGTGAGCCAGCACACAAGGTTAAGAAATAGAGGCGCTCGTAGTCTTGTATTGACAGACGTTATACCTTGAAGACAAACTCTGACATACACGGTGCGTTATAGTCATTGGGCTGGCGCATTTATAGCGCTCTGTTCTGATTATGAGTTTTTGCCTTCTATTTTCTCAGGTGTCGTACGCGGCAATACATGGCACACCACCAACTGCCTTAATAGGTTACAGGGTTTAGTAAGGAACAGGAGTTAGTAAGAGGATCAGTTAGGTAGGCTCGCTATACTAATGAGCACGACCACAAGTTGAAGGCTAATTCATTAGCCTGTATTTGTGGGAGGGGCGGGGATTGCATATCAGAACCCGAGGCCGCACCTGGCCTCCACGCCGAGGGTTCTTCACGTCCCACCCAACCCTCCCTCAATTTTACATTTACTCTGTGTTTATCATTATACATCAGGGTATACCCTCTATTTTCTCAGGTGTACTCGTACGCTGCAGTACATGGCACACGACCAACTGCATTAATAGGTTACAGGGTTTAGTAAGGAACAGGAGTTAGTAAGAGGATCAGTTAGGTAGGCTCACTATACTAATGAGCACCGACCACAAATATATATATATATATGCATATGTGGGTATGATGTGTGTGTAGGTATGATGTGTGTGTAGGTATGATTGTATGTATAATGTGTTTGTATGTAATGTATGTATGATAAATATGTGTATGTATGTATGTGTAACCTAGATGTATACAGTATTTGTATGTTTGATGTGTGCGTATATGTATTATGTGTGTATGTATTATTGCATGTGTGTATGATGTATGTGTATGTATGTTGTGTGTGTTGTGTGTATGTATGTTTCTTTTGTGTATGTATGATGTGTGTGTTTGTATGATGTGTGCATTTATGTGGGTATGTATGATGTATGTAGGATGTGTGTATGTATGTAATGTATGATGTCGGGGGCAGCAGCGGGTATATGTATGAGGTGTATGTATGGTGTGTGTACATGTATGATGTGTGTATGTATGTCTGATGTGTGTAGGATGTGTGTGTGTGTGTATGTATGAAATGTAGGATGTGGGGGTGATGACAGTGTATGTATGATGTGTGCTTATATGTCTATGATGTGTGTGTAGGATGTGTATGTAGGATGTGTGTATGTATAATAAATGTGTGTAAGCTAGAAAGATGTATAAGGTGTATGTATGATGTATGTGTGTAAGCTAGATGTATGTATGATGTGTGTATGTATGATTGTGTATTTATTATGTGTGTAGGATGTGTGTGTGTATGATAGATATGTGTTTGTATAATAGATGTGTGTAAGCTAGATGGATGTATGTATGATGTGTGTGTATGTATGATTGTGTATGTATCATGTGTCTATGTATGCATTATGTCTGTCTGTATGTATGATATGTGTATGTATGATGTGTGTTTGTATGATAGATGTGTGTATATGTGAACCTAAAAGGCACTGCTGCTACTACTACTACCTATCTAAAGAGGGCTGCTACTTCTACTACCTAAAGGCAGCTGCTACCACTACTACCTAAAAGGGTCTTCTATTACTACTACCTAGGGGGGCTGCTGCTTCTACTACATAAATGGGGGCTGCTACTACTTTAAGTGGGGTCTTCTACTACTATATATGGGGGCCATTTATATGGATACACCTTAATAAAATTGGAATGGTTGGTGATATTAACTTCCTGTTTGTGGCACATTAGTATATGTGAGGGGGAAACTTTTCAAGATGGGTGGGGATAATGGCGACCATTTTGAAGTCGGCCATTTTGAATCATACTTTTGTTTTTTCAATAGGAAGAGGGTCATGTGACACATCAAACTTATTGGGAATTTCACAAGAAAAACAATGATGTGCTTGGTTTTAACGTAACTTTATTCTTTCATGAGTTATTTACAAGTTTTTGACCACTTATAAAATGTGTTCAATGTGCTGCCCATTGTGTTGGATTGTCAATGCAACCCTCTACTCCCACTCTTCACACACTGATAGCAACACCACAGGAGAAATGCTAGCACAGGCTTCCAGTATCCGTAGTTTCAGGTGCTGCACATCTCGTATTTTCACAGCATAGACAATTGCCTTCAGATGACCCCAAAGATAAAAGTCTAAGGGGGCCAGATAAACTGGCCCACGACGACCAATCGACTTTCCAGGAAACTGTTCATCTAGGAATGCTCGGACCTGACACCCATAATGTGGTGGTGCACCATCTTGCTGGAAAAACGCAGGGAACGTGCCAGCTTCAGTGTATAAAGAGGGAAACACATCATCATGTAGCAATTTCGCATATCCAGGGGCTTTGAGGTTTCCATTGATGAAGAATGGCCCCACTATCTTTGTACCCCATATACCACATCATATCATCAATTTTTGTGTTCCAACAGTTTTGGAGGGGTCTATCCAATGTGGGTTAGTGTCAGACCAATAGCGGTGGTTTTGTTTGTTAACTTCACCATTCACATAAAAGTTTGCCTCATCACTAAACAATCTTCTGCGTAAACTGAGGGTCCTGTTCCAATTTCAGTTTTTTCCATTCTGCAAATTCATTGCGCCGATCTGGGTCATCCTCGTTGAGATGCTGCAGTAGCTTGAGTTTGTAAGGGTGCCATTTGTGAGTAGCTAATATCTGCCGAAGGGATGTTCGACTAATTCCACTCTCCAGTGACATGCGACGAGTGCTACGCTGTGGGGGCTACGAGTGCTACGAGTGCTTGCTGAATGAAGCTAGGATAGCCACTGATGTTTCTTCATTAGTGACAGATTTCATGCGTCCACATTTTGGCAAATCCAACACTGAACCAGTTTCACGAAACTTGGGCAAGCAGTTTGCTAACTGTAGCATGGGAGATGGGTGGTCTCGTAGGGTGTCTTGCATTGAAATCTGCTGCAATGACCCGGTTACTGCGTTCACCAGACATCAACACAATTTCTATCCGCTCCTCACATGTTAACCTCGACAACATGTCAATGGCTGTAAACAAAGAGAAACTTGTAGATAACTCATGAAAGAATAAAGTTACGTTAAAACCAAGCACATCATTGTTTTTATTGTGAAATTCACAATAAGTTTGATGTGTCACATGACCCTCTTCCTATTGAAAAAACAAAAGTTGGATTCAAAATGGCCAACTTCAAAATGGCTACCATGGTCACCACCCATCTTGAAAAGTTTCCCCCCTCACATATACTAACCACAAACAGGAAGTTAATATCACCAACTATCCCCATTTTATTAAGGTGTATCCATATAAATGGCCCACCCTGTATATACTGGGGACTGCAACTTTATAAAGGGGGGCTACCATCTCCAATGGGACCTACCTTCAGGGAGTAACCCCTACTTATAGCAGGCTGCTACTGCCTACAGGGAGTTAACACCTACAGTTATCTACACATGGACCTACCTACAGGTGGCATTTACCTACTCAGAACACCTCTGTTATGGGGAAAACCATGTAAAGGGTTCTACTTAATAGGAGGGCCTACCAACTCTTCCCCCAATCTGCTTATCTTCCCACTCTACTGTGTGAGACACCAAGGGGTTGTTATTACTGTATGGAACGCTATATGTGCTTAAATAGTGCGGATCCTAAAATATTTGTCTGGCAGATTCTGTGGAGATGAGTTGATGATGGAAGAAATTGTCATGACAGTCTGGGCTGGATGGAGAAGAAAAAGGAAAAGTGAATGACTCCGATCACAGACGATGTCACCTGGTGTAACTGTATGTAATCACTAATATGGTCTGCAGAGCTTGTGCAGGACAAGGCCAGCACTATATGGACATTGTATGGGGGGATTTTAGTCTTTGTACAGTGGTTTTATTCAGTATCAGTGTGGTAATATTATCCCGTCATCATATGTTTGTGATGATAGTGGTCATGATGTGGCAGTATTTTTGTCCCTTGTATAGTGGTGTTATTGGTGATACTGGTCTGTATATGTGGGAAGCCTATCAGGCTGAATTTGTGTGAGGGGGCGGGAATTCCCACACCCCTCGCACCTCTAGGCGGAGCCATGTTAGAAGAAGGAGTATAAAATGTTCCTGCATCATGTAGGCGGGGCGTACGTGACGTTTGCAGAAGGACATCAGCAGTTGGTCCAGTTCTCTGAGCGGGGCCATGTGTGTATGGTGCAGCAGAGGATGAGCGTAGCCGTTCGAGATAGCGTCAGGAGCTGTTGAGTAAGCGCCGGGCTCCGGCAAGGTTTCTTACCTTTTGGCTGGTGTCCTGAGCCGCAGCATTATGCTCCCCGGGACCCGGCGGGCGGCTTCCGGCACCAGTATTGTTCTGGCCGGCTGTGCGGCTGGTCTGCACAGCTGGCGCTCCCTTAATAACCGCTTGCAATCTACTGTTCTATCCCGGGGGTCTCCGGCAGGAGCCGCTCGCTCGTGGCCGCGCTGCTGGGAAGGGGCCGGCGTCCCACGTGTCTAGCCTGGGACCGGCATCCCACGTGCTTTTGCTTACTATGGTGACGGCAGGCTTGGTTGCGGCGGACGGCATCTGTTTGCCTCAGCAGGCCTGCGGTACCGGTTTTTAAGCCGCCTGCAGACGGCAGGTGACGCTGTTGTAAAAAAAATAAATAAAAAGCCTCCGCCGGCTCTGCCTCATACCTGAGGATTCTGGAGCCCGGAGCGCATACGACCAGTGTATAGTATTATTGTCACAGCATTACCAGCACAGAATTGCAGAGGGTATTTAGTGTTGTAAGGGGGGGGGGGGGGAATGGTTTGCATGCTGGCAGCATTATATGCTAGACCACTGTCGCCCTCAGAGCCCCAATGTTGAGTCCTCGGAGGTACTGGTGGGGGGGCCTTCTAGCTTCTCGATGCAATTTGAGCCATGTCATTATAGGGTGCCAGTATGCAAGTAGTTCCTGTGCTCATTTCAAACGGGTTGTAGTGTTTCCACGCTTTCATTCACTGCGCCATTACCATAGATTGACTCATAACTGGGCGATCATTATTTGCAAGCCTGCATTCCGTGCATTCTTACAACTTATTACAAATGTACACGGTGCATTTGCTGCATTTATACAGTTCATTCCGTTCATACCGTGTAGTCACTCATTACGTTCATACCGTGCAGTCACTTATTACGTTCATACTGTGCAGTCCCTCACAGCATTTATACTGTGCAGTCACTCTTAAGCGCTCATACCTTGCAGTCACTTATAGCGTTCATACCGTGCAGTCACTCATGGCGTTTACCTGCAGTCACTTATAGCGTCCACACCGTGCAGTCACTCATGGCGTTTCACACCGTGCAGTCACTCATAGCGTTTCACACCGTGCAGTCACTCAAAGCATTTCACTCCGTGTAGTCACTCATAGCGTCCATACCGTGCAGGCACTCATAGCGTCCATACCATGCAGGCACTCATAGCGTCCATACCGTGTAGGCACTCATAGCGTCCATACCGTGCAGGCACTCATAGCATTCATACCGTGCAGGCAGTCATAGCGTTTATACCGTGCAGGCACTCATACCGTTCATACCGTGCAGTCACTCGTAGCGTTCATACTGTGCAGTCATTCATAGCGTTCATACCGTGTAGTCACTCATAGCATTTCATACCGTGCAGTCACTCATAGCGTTCATGCAGTCGTTCATAACGTTCATACCGTACAGTCACTAAAAAAACATGCGTATATATATATATATATATATATATATATATATATATATATATAGTACATACATGCGTTGTAGCATCATATACAGAAGGTGCAGTTACAGTGTCGTATACAATACACAAGGTCATAGTAGCATGCAGTAGGTTACAGGGTTAGGCATAGCACATATGCTTGTGGCGTACTTGCAGTGGGTATGTTGTTGTATCGTATACAGTACATATGCTCATAGGGTCATAGTGCAGTGGGTAGTTAGTAATGTATACAGTCCATGCGCTCATAGGGTTGTTGCAGTGGGTTATAGTTAGTTTGTACACCAGTATATATGCTTATAATGTTATTTGTAGGGGTTACACTCATAGGTACTGCATACAGTAATTATGCTCATAGTATCACATGCAGTAGGTACAGTTAGGGTAGTTTGCAGTACATATGCACAGTGTCATATGCAGTGGGTACAGTCACACTGGTATGGTATACAGTGCATACGCTCATAGTATTATAGGCGGTAGGCACAGTTAGGTGGCATACAGTGCTTATGCTCAGTGTCATATGCAGCAGGTACAGTTAGTGTTTTTGTTACAGTACGTACACTCATAGTGTCATATGCAGAACCCACAGTTAGTGTTGCATACAGTACATGCGCCCATAGTGTCTCGTGCAGCAGGTACAGTTACTGTTGTGTACAGTTCACACGCTCGTTGTGTCACACGCAATGTGTACAGACATAGGGTCATACACTCAGACCTTGAGCACTGTTCGTGTGCTTGTCGTGGTCACATTGCACTTACGCGTGCCGTCCTTTCCATACATACGCAGGTCGCTGTCCAGTACATATGCTCATTACTATTGTTGTATCTAGCTTCATACGGTCTTGCCATACACACGCTCATAGCTTGCACTGTTCATACACCCATGGATTCACACGGAATATACTATACATACGTTCGTACTTTCATACTTTACAGATGCTCGTAGCTTGTTCTCTATGATCATTAATAGTTACACCGAACATACCTCTGATACATTTAAGCTTGCACTGAACATATGTTTGTAGCATTCCACGGTGCGTATGTTTGCAGTTTGTGGTCAGTATCAATCTGTTTAGTCCATTCAGGTCAACATCCCGCGAGCGTCCATCACGTCCACAGCTTTATTCAAAGAACTGTCACGTCTACAGGTACGAGGTTTGAGTTAGTTGGTCTTGTTACAGGCACAATGATTACGCAAAGACCTGTCACATCTACAGGCACGAGGATACGCAGGACCTGTCTAATCGACAGGTATGATAGGCACGCGGAGACCGATCATGTCTACGGACACAATGCTTGTGTTAAATACAGCAGGTACAGTTAGTGTTTTGTTTACAGTACGTACACTCATAAGTGTCACATGCAGGAGCCACAGTTGGTGTTGCATATAGTACATGCACTCATAGTGTCTTAGGCAGCAGGTATAGTTACTGTTGTGTACATTTCATGCGCTCGTTGTGCTATATGCAATGTGTACAGACAGTGTTAGACACTCAGGCCTTGAGCACTATTCGTGTGCTTGTCGTGGTCATATTGCACTCACGTGTGCCGTCCTTTCCATACATACGCGGGTTACTATCCAGAACATATGCTCATAACTGTTGTGTCTAGCTTCATACTGTGTACCAGTGTATAGTATTATTGTCACAGCATTACCAGCACAGAATTGCAGAGGGTATTTAGTGTTGTAAGGGGGGGGGGGATGGTTTGCATGCTGGCAGCATTATATGCTAGACCACTGTCGCCCTCAGAGCCCCAATGTTGCGTCCTCGGAGGTACTGGTGGGGGGGCCTTCTAGCTTCTCGATGCAATTTGAGCCATGTCATTATAGGGTGCCAGTATGCAAGTAGTTCCTGTGCTCATTTCAAACGGGTTGTAGTGTTTCCACGCTTTCATTCACTGCGCCATTACCATAGATTGACTCATAACTGGGCGATCATTATTTGCAAGCCTGCATTCCGTGCATTCTTACAACTTATTACAAATGTACACGGTGCATTTGCTGCATTTATACAGTTCATTCCGTTCATACCGTGTAGTCACTCATTACGTTCATACCGTGCAGTCACTTATTACGTTCATACTGTGCAGTCCCTCACAGCATTTATACTGTGCAGTCACTCTTAAGCGCTCATACCTTGCAGTCACTTATAGCGTTCATACCGTGCAGTCACTCATGGCGTTTACCTGCAGTCACTTATAGCGTCCACACCGTGCAGTCACTCATGGCGTTTCACACCGTGCAGTCACTCATAGCGTTTCACACCGTGCAGTCACTCAAAGCATTTCACTCCGTGTAGTCACTCATAGCGTCCATACCGTGCAGGCACTCATAGCGTCCATACCATGCAGGCACTCATAGCGTCCATACCGTGTAGGCACTCATAGCGTCCATACCGTGCAGGCACTCATAGCATTCATACCGTGCAGGCAGTCATACCGTTCATACCGTGCAGTCACTCGTAGCGTTCATACTGTGCAGTCATTCATAGCGTTCATACCGTGTAGTCACTCATAGCATTTCATACCGTGCAGTCACTCATAGCGTTCATGCAGTCGTTCATAACGTTCATACCGTACAGTCACTAAAAAAAATGCGTATATATATATATATATATATATATATATATATATATATATATAGTACATACATGCGTTGTAGCATCATATACAGAAGGTGCAGTTACAGTGTCGTATACAATACACAAGGTCATAGTAGCATGCAGTAGGTTACAGGGTTAGGCATAGCACATATGCTTGTGGCGTACTTGCAGTGGGTATGTTGTTGTATCGTATACAGTACATATGCTCATAGGGTCATAGTGCAGTGGGTAGTTAGTAATGTATACAGTCCATGCGCTCATAGGGTTGTTGCAGTGGGTTATAGTTAGTTTGTACACCAGTATATATGCTTATAATGTTATTTGTAGGGGTTACACTCATAGGTACTGCATACAGTAATTATGCTCATAGTATCACATGCAGTAGGTACAGTTAGGGTAGTTTGCAGTACATATGCACAGTGTCATATGCAGTGGGTACAGTCACACTGGTATGGTATACAGTGCATACGCTCATAGTATTATAGGCGGTAGGCACAGTTAGGTGGCATACAGTGCTTATGCTCAGTGTCATATGCAGCAGGTACAGTTAGTGTTTTTGTTACAGTACGTACACTCATAGTGTCATATGCAGAACCCACAGTTAGTGTTGCATACAGTACATGCGCCCATAGTGTCTCGTGCAGCAGGTACAGTTACTGTTGTGTACAGTTCACACGCTCGTTGTGTCACACGCAATGTGTACAGACATAGGGTCATACACTCAGACCTTGAGCACTGTTCGTGTGCTTGTCGTGGTCACATTGCACTTACGCGTGCCGTCCTTTCCATACATACGCAGGTCGCTGTCCAGTACATATGCTCATTACTATTGTTGTATCTAGCTTCATACGGTCTTGCCATACACACGCTCATAGCTTGCACTGTTCATACACCCATGGATTCACACGGAATATACTATACATACGTTCGTACTTTCATACTTTACAGATGCTCGTAGCTTGTTCTCTATGATCATTAATAGTTACACCGAACATACCTCTGATACATTTAAGCTTGCACTGAACATATGTTTGTAGCATTCCACGGTGCGTATGTTTGCAGTTTGTGGTCAGTATCAATCTGTTTAGTCCATTCAGGTCAACATCCCGCGAGCGTCCATCACGTCCACAGCTTTATTCAAAGAACTGTCACGTCTACAGGTACGAGGTTTGAGTTAGTTGGTCTTGTTACAGGCACAATGATTACGCAAAGACCTGTCACATCTACAGGCACGAGGATACGCAGGACCTGTCTAATCGACAGGTATGATAGGCACGCGGAGACCGATCATGTCTACGGACACAATGCTTGTGTTAAATACAGCAGGTACAGTTAGTGTTTTGTTTACAGTACGTACACTCATAAGTGTCACATGCAGGAGCCACAGTTGGTGTTGCATATAGTACATGCACTCATAGTGTCTTAGGCAGCAGGTATAGTTACTGTTGTGTACATTTCATGCGCTCGTTGTGCTATATGCAATGTGTACAGACAGTGTTAGACACTCAGGCCTTGAGCACTATTCGTGTGCTTGTCGTGGTCATATTGCACTCACGTGTGCCGTCCTTTCCATACATACGCGGGTTACTATCCAGAACATATGCTCATAACTGTTGTGTCTAGCTTCATACTGTCTTACCATACACATAGCTCGCACTATTCATACGCTCATTGTGTTATATGCAATGTGTACAAACAGTGTTAAACACTCAGGCCTTGAGCACTGTTCGTGTGCTTGTCGTGGTAATATTGCACTCACGCGTGCCGTCCTTTCATACATACGCGGGTCGCTATCCAGAAACATATGTTCATAACTGTTGTCGTATCTAGCTTCGTACTTTCTTACCTTACACATAGCTTGCACTGGTCATACACTCATGGATGCATACGGAGTATACTACACATACGCTCGTAGCTTTCATACTGTACAGATGGTCATAGCTTGTAATCTGCAATCACAAATAGTTACACCGCACCTACCTCTGTGCCAGTATACTTCGCATACGTTTAAACTTGCACTGAACATACGGTGGTAGCAGTCTATGGTGCGTACTTTTGTAGTTCGTGGTCAGCATTAATCTGTTTAGTCCAGTGATGTCAACATCACACGCATGTACTTCACGTCCACAGGCTTACTCAAGATCTGTCACGCCCACAGGTACGAGGTTTGAGTTAGATTGTCTTATTACGGGCACGATGATTACGCAAAGTCCTGCCACATCTATAGGCATGAGGGTACGCAGGACCTATCTAATCTACAGGTACGATAGGCACGCAGAGACCGATCATGTCTTCAAGACACAATGCTTCTGTTGATAGCTGTCACGCGTTCATGTATGACAGTCTATAGGCGCAATTGTTACATGAGTTCTGTCAAATCTACAGGAATGTGCATGACAAGGAGACTCATCATTCGCTGCAGGTCGTCACTCCTCAGATCTTATTTATGATGACATGTTGGGCAGGTGAGGGTATGGCTCACTGTTCAGTCAAGACAACTCTTCAGGTAGGTTGCTTATCGAGGCTTAATTGGTATAGGCGTCATGCCAATGTAAGGTCATTGTCACCAAAGGTTGGTTATTGTGTCAGGTTGCGTATCACTTGACTAACAGTGGAAACTTTGCCACTTATTAGCAGGGACTGGAGTATGTTATGCCTGGTAAGTTTATCGGTTCCATCTTGCTGCATTTGTCACAGTAAGTACGTCAATAGGCTTGAATCAGCCAGTATGTAGTCAGGTCCTGTTCCAGCGTCAGGCCGTCTGTAGTAGGCGGCTCTATCGTTACTTCTCAGGGTCAGGTACTGCCAATGTGGTCGCGAGCCAGCAGGCTCAACTCTCTCTTGGTTGCTCGAGGTTAGTTTATTCAGTTAGGGGTAGATAGATATGATTAGTGGTGGTGTGGGTTATCTTGATCAGGAGCAATGTTATCAATCCTATGTCTGAGTTTTTTGCCCTCTTCAGGCGTGCCCTCAGACGCGGTTATGGGCACAATTCAATCGCTGAGTTAGGCATTCTCATTGGTATAGGTTTAGGTCTGCCTGTAAGGTGCAATATCAGGTATGGAAGAACTCTAACCTCTTGGTAAGTCAATATGTGTTTAAGTATAAATCGGTAGTCAACTTTTGCAACCACGTGCACGAATGAAAGCCCTGAGCACAAATTGGTTTTATTCAGTATCAGTTTGGCAATATTATCCCTTCACTATATGGTGGTAATTAGAGATGAGCAAACTTACAGTTATTTGATTTGTCAGCAGTTGCTGACATTAGCCTGCATAAATTAGCTCAGCTTTCAGGTACTCCAGTTGTCTGGAAAAGGAGGATACAGTCTTAGGAGAGAGTTTCCTGTAAGTTCGCTCATCTCCAGTGCTAATGGTAGTAGTTATGGTTTGGTGCAATAATTTGTCCTTTGTATAGTGGTTGTTACGTTCTGCGCTCCAGCCAGACACGCTGTCTGTGAGCGCTCCCCTGCTCTGTCTTCATCTGCCGGTGGGGTCTGGGATTCACATCCCGGAAAGCGCCCGCATGTGAATCTCAGCCCGTCACTCACCTTCCCAGTCTGTTGTCTCTCCAGTCCTCTCACAGCGCCAGTAAGCTCTGGTGAAAATGAGGTGGCACCTTAGACTCCGCTCCCTGGCATGGCCCACGTCATCTACCACACAGGTCTACCACTACTACCCTGAGTGCTACAGCCTACTGCCGTGAGCCTTACAGTGGTGATAATGTCCTCTGTATAGTGTTTTTTTTATTTAATAACAGTATGATGGTATTAGTCATTGCAGTAGTACTATTTTGTCCTTGTGTGGAGATATTCTTTTATGTGAAAATCTTGGGTGCACCCCTGGTGAGCAGCGATGCATACACTATATGCATTACCATTCTCTTACATCCACAGTGAGGGGGGATCAATATTCTGAGTTGCCTGGGTGCTTCCAACCCATGATACATCAGTAATTGGGGGGGGGGGGGGTTGGGTAGTGGGGTCACCAAAATGCTTCTTTGCTTGTGTAGACAAAAATCCTTACACCGGCCCTGCCTGCAAGTCAGAAACAACATTTCACACTATTGAACCCTCAAGGACTCAGCCCATTTTGGCCTTAAGGACTCAGACAATTTAATTTTTACGTTTTAGTTTTTTCCTCCTCGCCTTCTAAAAAGCATAACTCTTTTATATTTTCATCGCCAGACTAGTATGAGGGCTTGTTTTTTGCATGACCAGTTGTCCTTTGTAATGACATAACTCATTATATCATAAAATGTATGGCGCAACCAAAAAACACTATTTTTGTGGGGAAATTAAAAAGAAAAACGCAATTTTGCTAATTTTGGGAGGTTTCGTTTTCACGCCGTACAATTTACGGTAAAAATGACATGTGTTCTTTATTCTGAGGGTCAATACGATTAAAATTATACCCATTATTACATACTTTTATATTATTGTTGTGCTTAAAAAAAATCACAAACTTTTTAACCAAATTAGTACGTTTATAATCCCTTTATTTTGATGACCTATAACTTTTTTATTTTTCCGTATAAGCGGTAATATGAGGGCTATTTTTTTGCGCCATGATCTGTAATTTTTGATACTACATTTGCATATAAAAAACTTTGAATACATTTTTTTTTATTTTTTTTATAAAATGTATGAAAAAAGTAGCAATTTTGGACTTTTTTTTTTGCGTTCATGCCGTTCACCGTACGGGATCATTAACATTTTATTTTAATAGTTCGGACATTTACGCACGCGGCGATACCAAATATGTCTATTAAATTAATTTTTTACGCTTTTTGGGGGTAAAATAGGAAAAAAATGATGTTTTACTTTTTTATTGGGGAGGGGATTTTTTACTTTTTTTTTACTTTTACATTTTTTTACATTTTTTTCTACACTTGAATAGTACCCATAGGGGACTATTCATAGCAATACCATGATTGTTAATACTGATCTGTTCTATGTATAGGACATAGAACAGATCAGTGTTATCGGTCATCTTCTGCTCTGGTCTGCTCGATCTCAGACCAGAGCAGGAGACGCCAGGAGCCGGACAGAGGCAGGTGAGGGGACCTCCGTGCGGCGTTTTGAATGATCGGATCCCCGCAGCAGCGCTGCGGGCGATCCGATCATTCATTGAAATCGCGTACTGCCGCAGATGCCGGGATCTGTATTGATCCCGGCATCCGAGGGGTTAATGGCGGACGCCCGCGAGATCGCGGGCGTCGACCATTGCCGGCGGGTCCCTGGCTGCGATCAGCAGCCGAGATCAGCCGCGCATGATACGGGCATCGCTCCGATGCCCGCGGTTATGCACAGGACGTAAATGTACGTCCTGGTGCGTTAAGTACCACCGCACCAGGACGTACATTTACGTCCTGCGTCCTTATGGGGTTAAATACCCAAGTGGGGGCAATTATCCTTTTCTATATTCTTTACAAATTCTGTCCGACTTTATTTTGTTTTGGGGATAATTTGCTGTCCAATTACAAACAAACTGATTTCTCGCATCTTGAAGGTGATATGTCATGCCGAAAAACTTGTCTGTAGATTCTATATAAAAAAAAAAGCCACATGGAACCTCAATATCTTCAGAATCATCTTTAGGGCATACTCCACAATGGCCTATGTCTCTGTTCTGACCATGAAATTAGCAAATATTGGATTCAAACAAACCATCAGGTTCCAAATATAAAATTGGATACCCCTGCAATCTCCTCAGTATAGCCCTCTGGGCACACCTCAATAGTGTATGTAGAACATACACCACATTGGTTTTAGATTATGACCCCTAATTCTCCACAGAATCGCTTCCAGGGCACACACCACAGCAATTTCTTGTAATCTCTTTCAAATGACGAGATTAGCCGGTGATAAGCTCTAGTTACAGGGGAACTCCGATTAAAAACAAAAAATTTTTTTAATCAACTGGTGCCAGAACGTTAAACAGATTTGTAAATTATTTCTGTTTAAAAATCTTAACACTTCTAGTTCTTATCAGCTGCTGTATACTCCACAGGAAGTTCTTTTCTTTTTAAATTTCTTTTCTGTCTGACCTCAGTGCTCTCTGCTGACACCTCTATCTGTCTCAGGAACTGTCAAGAGCAGAAGCAAATCCCCATAGTAAACCTATCCTGCTCTGGACAGTTCCTGACATGGATAGAGATGTCAGCAGAGAGCAGAAAAGAAATTTAAAAAGACAAGAATTTCCTGTGGAACATACAGCAGCTGAAAAGTACTGGGTTAAAGGGGTTCTCCGGTGCTTAGACATCTTATCCCCTATCCAAAGGATAGGGGATAAGATGCCTGATCGTGGGAGTCCCGCCGCTGGGGACCCCCGTGATCTTGCACGCGGCACCCCGTTTGTAATCAGTCCCCAGAGCGTGTTCGCTCTGGGTCTGATTACCGGCGACCACAGGGCCGGTGGCGCGTGATGTCACGCCCTCGTGTGACGTCACGCTCCGCCCCTCAATGCAAGCCTATGGGAGGGGGCGTGACAGCTATCACGCCCCCTCCCATAGGCTTACATTGAGGGGTGGAGCGTGACGTCACACGGGGGCGGTGGCGTCACGTCACACGCCGCCGGCTGTGTGATCGCCGGCAATCAGACCCAGAGCGGACACGCTCCGGGGACTGATTACAAACGGGGTGCCGCGTGCAAGATCACGGGGGTCCCCAGCGGCGGGACTCCCACCATCAGGCATCTTATCCCCTATCCTTTGGATAGGGGATAAAATGTCTAAGCACCGGAGAACCCTGTTAAGATTATTAAATAGAAGTAATTAAAAAATCAGTTCAACTTTCTGGCACCAGTTGATTTAAAAAATAAATAGTTTTTCACCGGAGTACCCCTTTAACCACGAGTCTCCAAATAGAGAGATTATATACCCCCTCAGTCTCCACAGAGTAAATTATTTGTCTGTTTAGATTATGGGGTTAGTAAGCATTAACTGTAGTCAGGCTGGAAACATAGTATCACAAAAGTAAAATCTCACAGCATTTCCTTGAGTAAATATTTTTCTGGTTGGGAATTTCCACTAAAACCGGTTTGAATATATTTTCTCATTTCAGTTTAACTCTTTGCACCTTTGCTTCACTCCACCCTCTTGCCATGCACATCAGCTGGTCTCTCCTGGCTTGCTTCCAAGGGCAGACTACACAGGTGTTACTTACGCTGCCTGTTGTCTCTCTCACAGTAGTCTGTGCTAGGGATGAGCGAATCGAATGTGACGAATCCGAATTAGTTACGAATTTCAGGAAAAATTTGATTCGCAACTAAGGCGAATATCGCCGTGATTAGGTTGCACAATTTGCTTCATTAAACTCCATTTAGTGCAGTCTAGGCTCCAGGGCATCTAAAATGGAGGATCCACATGTGAGGACATGGGGCAAGGAACTTTGGGAAGGCAGGTAGGTGGGATGACCCTGAATCACACGCAGCATGCAGCCTATCAGCAGCCAGCCATCCGTGTGATGTCACAGCCCTATATAATCGGCAGCCATCTTGCAGCCAGTCACATCAGTGTTCTATTGCAGAGAGAGGGAGAGAGAGAGAGGGACAGAGAGCAGTGTCTTGCACAGAAATGCATTTTTACAGCAGAGATTCACCTCAAGCCCAAATCCAGAGAGAAAGTGCAATTGTGGGTCTATTACAGCAGTGATTCACCTCAAGCCCAAATCCAGCGTAGAAGAAGCACTGATGGGGAAGGGAGAGAGAGAAAGTGCAATTGTGGGTATATTACACAGTGACTGTGTGCTGCAGCACTGGTGTGTACATCAACTGAAAAGCTAATAGTAGCCAGCCAGTTAGGATGAGCAGACCACTAAAAGCGTATTGTCCTCTATTAAGTGTAACCGGTGTGTACATCTAAGGGGTGTACCATTTTGTTCCTGTTAAAGTCTCAAGGGCCTAGTTACTGTGAAAGGCCAGCTAAAAGTACACACCTGCTGGTGTTGCAGACAAATACTGTTTAAAGCGTATTGGAGCGCATTGTACTCTCCTCATAAGTGCATCCAACATACGTATATCTGTGCGGTGTACCATTTTGTTCCTGTTAAAGTCTTAAGGGCCTAGTTACTGTGAAAGGCCAGCCAAAAGTACACACCTGCTGGTGTTGTAGACAAATACTGTTTTAAGCATAGTGGAGCATATCATCCTCCCCTCATATACATATGTCAGGCAGAGAAGTGCCAGTACATGCACAGAGGAATGGCAGAGGCATAAATTCATCAGGCGCATGCAGAGATCACAGCAGTCCAGGGGCAAGTGGCAGCAGGAGTTGCAGTGAGAGGCTTGAGCTCATTCTGCCACTATATGGTCTCCTCATGCTTCCGCCACCTCCAGGCTGTGTCATTCAGCCACTATATGGTCTCCTCATGCTGCCGCCAACTCCAGGCTGTGTCATTTAGCCACTATGTGGTCTCCTCATGCTGCTGCCACCTCCAGGCTGTGTCATTCAGACACTATATGGTCTCCTGATGCTGCCGCCAACTCCAGGCTGTGTCATTAAGCCGCTATATGGTCTCCCCCTTCTTCTGCCACCTCCAGGCTGTGTCATTCAGCAACTATATGGTCTCCTCATGCTGCCGCCAATTCCAGGCTGTGTCATTCAGGCACTATATGGTCTCCTCTTGCTGCCGCCAACTCCAGGCTGTGTCATTTAGCCACTATATGGTCTCCTCATGTTGCCGCCAACTCCAGACTGTGTCATTCAGCCGCTATATGGTCTCCTCATGGTGCCGCCAACTCCAGGATGTGCCATTCAGCCACTATATGGTATCTCATGCTTCCGCCACCTCCAGGCTGTGTCACTGTACTGTGTGGTCTCATGCTGCTGGCACATTAAATAAAACTTTTTAGGTTCAGGTATTTGAAATCTTAAATTTAAATGTTAAAAAATATCTGTAATCTTTTCAATTGTGAGGCCCTATGGTTTTGTCAGGCTGTTGCCACCTCCAAGCTTGGTCATTAAGCCACTATATTGTCTCTTCATGCTGCTGCCACCTCCACGCTGTGTCCTTCAGGCATCATATAGTCTCCTCGTGCTGCCGTCACCTCCATGCTGTGTCATTCAGCCACTGTATTGTCTCCTCATGCTGCCGCCACCTCCAGGCCGTGTCATTCAGGCTCTGTCATTGTGCCACACTGGGATTCTAATAGCGATGACTCTAATCTGCATGTCATACTGAATAACAGTATTACAGGGTGGGCCATTTATATGGATACACCTTAATAAAATGGGAATGGTTGGTGATATTAACTTCCTGTTTGTGTCACATTAGTATATGTGAGGGGGGAAACTTTTCAAGATAGGTGGTGACCATGGCGGCCACTTTGAAGTCAGCCATTTTGAATCCAACTTTAGTTTTTTCAATAGGAAGAGGGTCATGTGACACATCAAACTTATTGAGAATTTCACAAGAAAAACAATGATGTGCTTGATTTTAACATAACTTTATTCTTTCATGAGTTATTTACAAGTTTCTGACCACTTATGAAATGTGTTCAATGTGCTACCCATTGTGTTGGATGGTCAATGCAACCCTCTTCTCCCACTCTTCACACACTGATAGCAACACCGCAGGAGAAATGCTAGCACAGGCTTCCAGTATCCGTAGTTTCAGGTGCTGCACATTTCCTATCTTCACAGCATGGACAATTGCCTTCAGATGACCCCAAAGATAAAAGTCTAAGGGGGTCAGATCGGGATACCTTGGGGGCCATTCAACTGGCCCACGACGACCAATCCACTTTCCAGGAAACTGTTCATCTAGGAAGGCTCGGACCTGACACCCATAATGTGGTGGTGCACCATCTTGCTGGAAAAACTCAGGGAACGTGCCAGCTTCAGTGCATAACGAGGGAAACACATCATCATGTAGCAATTTCACATATCCAGTGGCCTTGAGGTTTCCATTGATGAAGAATGGCCCCACTATCTTTGTACCCCATTTACCACACCATACCATCAATTTTTGTGTTACAACGGTCTTGGAGGGATCTATCCAATGTGGGTTAGTGTCAGACCAATAGCGGTGTTTTGTTTGTTAACTTCACCATTATAGAATAGTTCCTACAGACCATCAAGGATGGCCCAATAAAGTACCCTTTCTTCCATACACCATCTAATAGTGAATAAAAGTGCAATCTTTATTGATAGTTGCGCACGATAATTATATAAAAATTCAAAGTACCACATAGATTCTCCTTATATGCATACTAGTGTATGCTGACCAACTGGTTCAGTTCTTTGTTAGAAATTCCCAGCTCTGAAATGCCTGCAGTGCAATTCAGATGCTGATCTGGAGTACTAGTGGTTACTTGATTTTAAAACCTATTCCATTGCCCCCTCGACATGTTTCGCCGCGATGCGGCTTTATCAAGGGGTAAGCGGAAAAATTTGGCAAATCTGCCGAATCGAATTTCTCAAAAAATGTGCTCATCTCTAGTCAGTGCCACAGAAGCTCCTCTTGGCATACACTGTGCCATGTGTCACCTGCTAGCAGCAAGTCGGCACATCCAGCCTAGTGTGCACCATTCCCTCCGCTCACCACCGACATGGACACTCAATCCACAGCAATGTAGTGTCCCAGGACAGGTGCTTTCACTGGGGGAAATTACTAGCTCAGAGCTGATCTCGAATCATGAGAATATTGCAAAACAAGTCTTACTGGCTTACTTACTTAAAGGGGTACTCCACTGGAAAACATTTTTTTTTTAAATCAGCTCTAGGCAGAAAGTTAAACAGATTTGTAAATTACTTCTATTTATAAATCTTAATTTTTCCAGTACTTAGCAGCTGCTGTATGATCCACAGGAAGTTCTTTTATTTTTGAATTTCCTTTCTGTTTGACAGCAGTGCTCTCTACTGACACCTCTGTCCATTTTATGAACTGTCCAGAGCAGGATAGGTTTGCTATGGGAATTTGCTCCTACTCTGGACAATTCCTAAAACTGACAGAGGTGTCAGCAGAGAGCACTGTGGTCAGACAGAAAGGAAATTCAAAAAGAAAAGAACTTCCTGTGGACCATATAGCAGCTAAGAAGTGCTTGAAAGATTAAGATTTTTAAATAGAAGTAACTTTCTGGCACCAGTTGATTTAAAATAAAAAATGTTTTCCAGTGGAGTACCCCTTTAAAGTCCAGTGGTTGCACATGAGCACATAGAGCCAGATATACTGTAAAAAGCCCGAAAAACTTCCACTGTTGCTGGTTTCCTTGCTTTCCCCATTACTTTTGATCAGGTTTGCGGTAACAGCATTGATTTCTTATTCCAGGCTCCATTGCTAAGAGCCTCTTTGTTTGTCTCTTCTGCATTGTTCTTGCAGATTCCATTCAAGTGCCTGTCTATAAATCTCATCTGTGCCCTTTTCTATGTTGTGTCTGGTTGACCTCCATTTGTGTTCACAAATTTCTAATTCTATTGAGAATTTGAAACACAGTTGCAGGCCACCTGGCTGGAATGATTTAGCACAAGTAGCAGTGTACGAAAACTTAAAGCCTTTGCATATTTTCAGCTCATATGTACCGCATCTTGCTTGCGTAAAGCAAGAACAATTTTATGTTGTGGTTGAGGATTCATACTGTGGTATGCTTGCTGAGCTAGTTTAAAGGGGCAGAGGCTCAAGATGTCACGGTCACGCCCGCTTGTGACATCACGGCCATGCCCCCTCAATGCAAGTCTATGGGAGGGGGCGTGATGCCCGTCACGCCTCCTCTTATGGGCTTGCATTGAGGGGGCGTGGCTGTGATGTCACAAGCGAGGCACGAACATGACGTCACAAGCGATCGGCACTGCACCCGACACTCTAAATGAACGCCGGGTGCAGCAGATCGTGGGGGTCCTCAGTGGCGGGACCCCCGCGATAAGACATCTTATCGCCTATCCTTTACATAGGGGATAAGATGTCTAGAGGCGGACTACCCGTTTAAGTGTCAAACGTTTTGCTGACTTGCCAAAGTGCCTCTTGCATATCTTTATTTTATTTTTTAAAAGCACCTCCTGCCTTTCTGATTTAAGTAGATATATCAAACTCTTGCCTATGTCTGGTGCTCTTTGGCTTCCAAGATACTGGAAAATTTCCGATTTTCTCCTACAATAAGGCTGGTGGGGTAACCACATTAGTCTATTTAGTTTTGGCAATGTTGGTGATTAGACATGCTTTTGTGGAGCAGCTGGCTAGGTCATCGAGTTTCATCTGCATATGAGCAAAGTGGTGTGCAATGAAAATAAGTGAATCTGCTAAAATAAGAATGTTGAGATTGTCCATACTGATTGCATGTCAAAGCAACTGCCTGTTAGGTTTGCAATCAATTGCTCTGGCTTAAATCTCATCAATAACAACGAATGATACATCCTTGTCTCACACCAGGGAATACCAAGATATAGTCTGACATGGCTCCATTATGCATGACTATGCACACACACGGCCCTAGGCCCTATGATGAGATAATCTCAGGGATACCATTACATCTGAATGCATTCCACAGATTATTATAGTTTAGTCCGTCAAAAGCTTTTTTTTTTTATAATCAGCAAAAACCAAATAGTTTCTTGGAATTCATTAATATGTTCCAGAATAATATGAAGCGTAATGATGTGGTCCACAGAGGATCTGCCAGCACGAAATCTAGCTTGCTGCCGCCAGAGTGTGGCATCTATCTTCCCTTGAAACTGGTTAAGGATCACCTTACAAAAGACCTTGAGACCTGTGCACAGAAGCATAATGCCCCACCAGTTGTCACAGTTAGTTAGGTCCCCTTTCATTGGAGCTTTCACTAAGATAACCTCACATTTAGTCAACCAGAAAAGCTCCAGTGTTCCACATATGAAATGAGCATCTCTGCAGGAATACATTCAATCCCTGGCACTTTCTTGGACTTCATGCTCTTGATTGCGGCTTTAATTTTTTTCCACAATGGTGCTTCTAAATTGACACAATAATATTTGCCATATCCTCGGCTGGTCATGTTGGGTAGTTTCTTCTTGATGGTTTGTTGAGACTTGCAAGAGTTGCTTGAAATGCTGGAACCACCTTCTTAGAAGGATCAGTAAGCAATTCATCAGCTGGTAAAAATGGTTGTGTGAGTTAATGTAGATTACTGATATTATACTGTATTTTCTGCATTTCTCATGGCACATCATGTCACTTTTCCTCCTACGTTTACTGTCTATAATTGAAATTAGTCGTAGAGTTTATAACTCCTTGGATGCAGGGCTTACATAAACGCCCAGCGCCCGCTCCCCTTCCATGTCCTGGTCCCAGCTCCTATCGACCACCGGGACCCATGGCTAATGCCAGACATCACCAGTTTGATGCCCGGCATTAACTCTTTAGACACCATGATCAAATTTGATTGCGGCGTCTAAAATGTAAAAAAACAAAACCCAGCTGCTCAGTCTGGCTGATGACAACCACCACAGAGAAATTGCGGTGTCCTGACTAGCTGAGAGGAAAGCGGGAGGGCCCTTACCATCCTCCTCGGCATCCAACCTATGATCCAATGCTCCAGTCAGTCATGGCAGGCTGGAGCAATGGAGCGCCAATGACGCTGATCAATGCTGTTCTATGGAGCAGCTTTGAACAGTATATGCAATCAGAAAACTAAAGAATAGTAAAAAAACAAATGTAAAAAAAACAATTATGTAAATAAAAATAGACAAACAGATGTGGTATTGGTGCGTGCATAAATGTCTGAACTATAAAAATATAAAGTTAAATAAACCACATGGTCAATGGCGTATATGTAAAAAAAAAATACCAAAGTCCAGAATTGCGTATTTTCGGTCACTTTGGGTATACTTAAAAATGTATGAAAAGCTTTCAAAAAGTCCCATCAAAACAAGAATGGTACCAATCAATACTACACATCATGGTGCAAGAAATGAGCCCTCACACATCCCCAAATACAGAAAAGTGAAAAAGTTACAGGGGTCAGAAGAGGACATTTTTGACACCTTAAAGGGGTACTTCGATGAAATTTTTTTTTTCATATCAACTCACTCCAGAAAGTTAAACAGCTTCGTAAATTACTTCTATTAAAAAATATTAACCCTACCAGTACTTATCAGCTGCTGAAGTTGAGTTGTTCTTTTCTGTCTGACAACAGTGCACTCCGCTCTGACACCTCTGTCTGTCTCAGGAAGTGTCCAGAGTAGGAGCAAATCCCCATAGCAAACCTCTCCTGCTCCAGACAGTTCCTGAGGCAGACAGAGGTGTCAGCAGAGAGCACTGAGGTCAGACAGAAAAGAACAACTCAACCAGCAGCTGAAAAGTACTGGTAGGATTAAGATTTTTTTAATAGAAGTAATTTACAAATCTGTTTAACTTTCTGGAGCCAGTTGATATGAAAATAAATGTTTTTCACCGGAGTACCCCTTTAAGGATGAAGAGCGTAGCTGTACACCTTCGTCCTGCTTACCTTCTATGACGTGGGGGTCAGGAGCTGACAACGCATCATAGCGTGGTGGCCCCGACCGCTATCAGCTTCCAGGACCCGGGGCTAATACAGGATATCACCGATTGCAGGGATGCTCGTCATTAACCCCTTAGATGCCGCGATCAAAGTCCCGGCAGTTCAGCAGAGCTGATCGGGACCATTGTGGTGAAACCGCGGTGTCCCGATCAGCTTAGAGGATGGCTGGAGTGCCTCCTTACCTGCCTCCTTTCCATCCAATCGTTGCTAGGATGCTCCAGCCAGGCTCTGCAGGCTGGAGGAGCAGAGCACCGATAACACTGATCAATGCTATGCTGTGGCATAGCATTGAACAGTGTATGCAATCAGAAGATTGCCTTAATAGTCCCCTGCGAATTAAATGTGAATTAACCCCTTCCCTAATAAAAGTTTGACTCATCCCCCTTTTCCCATTAAAATAAATAAATATGTAAACAAAAATAAACATAAACATGTGGTATGGCCGTGTGCGTAAATGTCCGAACTATAAAAATATAATGTTAATTAAACCACATAGGCAATGGCATACACATAATAAAAAAATACCAAGGTCCAAAATTGCATATTTTTATTCACTTTGTATACCCTAAAAAAAAATCAATAAAAAGCAATCAACAAGTCATCTCAAACAAAAATGGTACAGATAAAAACAGCAGATCATGGCCCAAAAAATTAGCCCTCACACATCCCCGTATGCGGAAAAATAAAAAGTTAGAGAGGTCAGAAGAGGACATTTTTAAATGTACTAATTTTGGTGCAAAAAGTTATAATTTTTTTAACATAAGTAAAGCAAAATCAAATCTACATAAATTGGGTATCCCTGTAACCATATGGACCTACAGAATAAAGATAATGGCCCACATTTATCATTGTCTTTAGACTGTTATTTGTGTCTAAAAAAGACACAAAAAAGGCGCAAGCAGGGTTTTTTGCGCCTTTTTTTGCCCCTTTTTGTTTACACATTAATGCCGATTTTGAGTTGCAATCCACTGATTTTGAGTTGCAATCCACTGATTTCGGCAATACACATGATATAGAAGGGATTTATCGTTGCACCTTTTTGTAAAAAGGAGCAAAAAAAGGCGCAAAGCCATTGAAAAGTCTCTAAAACTACACCAGCCCAGACATTGTGTAGCTTTTTGGTGTATGTGTAGACAGAAATTTTAGAAAATGTGACCTGCACAAAATTTATCAAAGCTCTTTTACCTTTTAATAAATTTGGTGCTCCTACACATTATCAGCACACATAAAAAAAGGTGTAAAAAAATGCTTAACTTGCACTGCAATGATAAATGTGGGCCAATGTGTCATTTTTACCGCAAAGTGCACTGCGTAGAAACGGAAGCCCTAAAAATGTGCAAAATGGTGTTTTTTCTTTTCAGTTCATGCCACTAATAATTTTTTTTTCTCCGCAGATTAAAATACGTAATGTCAAGTACAATTGGTGACGCAAAAAAAAAGCCCTTTTATGGCTCTGTAGGTGCAAAATTTAACCCGTTATGATTTTTAGAAGATGAGGAGGAAAAAACTAAAGTGCAAAAACTAAAATTGTTTTGAGTCCTTAAGGTGAAAAAGGGCTGAGTCCTTAAGGGGTTAAAGGGTTAAACATGCTAATTTTTATACAAAAGTTATAATCTTTTAAAAGAAGTAAGACAAAATAAAACCTTTTTTTCAGAAAGTAAGGGGATAACAATGAAAGTGCAAAAATGTAAAAACCCTGAGTTCTTAAGGGGTAAAATTACATAATTTGTTTTACATCAAAATTGGCGCGGCTAATGCCTCTATTAGATGGAGCCTGACAAAAGGTGGAAAAGGACACAGGTTGCAGTTCCAATGTCTCTGCAAAGCTAGAGGCATCATGGGAAATGTAGGAAGCATTAGGTATTATATTAGATGAGAAATGGAAATTAAGATGGTAGACAACCCAATAGGTGTACACAAGGCATACTTACTCACAAGATTCTAGATTATTCAAAATAGCATATACTGAACTATATAAGCAAAAAAAAAAAAAAAAATTACTAAACTGTCTCTATGGCTGATGCTAACAGTATCAGTGGTTTTAAACATACCAGATAATGCCCTTCTCAAACAAAGCCAGAAGAAAATTTTACATTTTGAATGCCAGTCTAGAGTTCTCCAAGCATCCTATTATCATTACCGAGACCTTGTGTTTTTCCTCTTAGGTTTAGAATGATCCATTTATATACTTAAATAAGTTGATTATATCCCCCCTTAAATGTATCTTCAAAACGAAACAAATGTAATTATTTTGGCTTTTCCTTAGAACTTGCCGTTTGCAAAAAAGGAATTAAAAAAAACGGATAGAAACGGCTGATCAAACGGGTATCCGTTTTGAAGCGTTTGTAACAGTTTTTTTTTTTTTAATGTAAAGATCAGCCACCTACAGACTCCTGCAGCCAGGACTAGTACTACTCCCATCATGGAACAGACTTGTTTCCATGGTGGGAGTAGTAGTTCCTGGCTGCAGGAGTCTGCCGGCGGCTGGGGAGGCTACATTAGTGCTTGTACTACTACCCCCATCATGGAACAGACTCTGTTCCATGATGGGGGTAGTAGTACAGGGGCTGAGGAATTGATCGCACTGGGTCTCACTTCTGAGACCCGATCTGATCAGAAGTTATTAAGCAGGGGAGCAGGCGGCATGGTCCGCTACCCTGTGATGTACACAATGTATTTTACTTTCATTTCTAAATTCCCTGCGGAGAGCTCTGAATGGCCCCTACTGAGGAGCCAATCAGGGCTCCCTGCAGGGATTTTTAAAATGGATAATGTATATTAAAAGCGCTGTGGGGGGCAAGATATATAGTGCTATATATCTAGCCCCCCAGCGCATTTATAAATATATAACCCCCGCCAGCGCAAAAATACATACCCCCGCAGTATATATATATGTGTGACCCGCCAGCGCATTTATAATGTAACCCCCACCTGCGCCTTAATAATTATATACCCCCGCCAGCGCAATTATCAAAATATACCCCCCGCCAGCGCATTTATAATGTAACCCCCGCCTGCGCCTTAATAATTATATACCCCCCGCCAGCGCAATTATCAAAATATACCCCCCGCCAGCGCATTTATAATGTAACCCCCGCCTGCGCCTTAATAATTATATACCCCCGCCAGCGCAATTATCAAAATATACCCCCCGCCAGCGCATTTACAATGTAACCCCCGCCTGTGCCTTTATAATTATATATCCCCTGCCAGTGCAATTATCAATATATACCTCCCGCCAGCGCATTTATGTGACCTCCCCGCCAGCGCATTTATGTGACCCCCCGCTGGCGCATATGTAATTTATGGGACCCCCCCCTGGCGCATATGTCATTACTGCAGCGCGATGTATGAATAGTATTTTAGTGGCAGAGCATCGCACCAGCCTCTGCCAGCGCGATGCTGCTGATAGATTACTATTCATACATCGCACTGCAGGGGCATATTATATAGAAGTGCTGTGGGGGCCAGATATATAGTATTATCTGTCCCCACAGCACTTCTATATAATATGCCCCTGCAGGCTGCAGCACGATGTATGAATAGTAATCTATCAGCAACATCGCGCCTGCAGCGGCTGGTGCGATGCTCTGCCAGTAAAATACTATTCATACATTGCGCTGCAGTAATGACATATGTGCTGGCGGGGGGGTCACATAAATGCGCTGGCGGGGGTCACATAAATGCGCTGGCGGGGGGTATATATTGATAATTGCGCTGGCGGGGGTATATAATTATAAAGGCGCAGGCGGGGGGTCACATAAATGTGCCAGCGGGAGGTATATATTGATAATTGTGCTAGCGGGGGGTATATAATTATAAAGGCGCAGGCGGGGGTCACATAAATGCACTGGCGGGGGGTATATATTGATAATTGCGCTGGTGGGGGATATATAATTATAAAGGCGCAGGCGGGGGTTACATTATAAATGCGCTGGCGGGAGGTCACACATATATATACACTGCGTGGGTATGTATTTTTGCGCTGGCGGGGGTTATATCTTTATAAATGCGCTGGGGGGCTAGATATATAGCGCTATATATTTTAGCGCTTTTAATATACATTGTCCATGGTTGGCTCCTCTGTAGGGGCCATTCAGAGCTACCCGCAGGGAATTTAAAAATGAAAGTAAAATACATCGGTGATCGCAGGGTTGCGGAGCATGCTGCCCGCTCCGCTGCTTAATAACTTCTGATCGGATCGGGTCTCAGAAGTGAGACCCGGTGCGATCAATCCCTCAGCCCCTGTACTACTCTACCCATCATGGAACAGAGTCTGATCCATGATGGGAGTTGTAGTACAAACACTAATGTAGTCCCCCCAGCCACCGGCAGACTCCTGCAGCCAGAGAATTACTACTCCCATCATGGAACAGACTTGTTTCCATGAAGAGAGTAGTAGTCCCACAACACTGTAGGAGTCTGCTGATGTGACCTCTTCTGAGCATGCTCAGATGTAATTACGGATATTTTAAACCCGGGTGCAAACGGATGACATTAAAGGTTCATCCGTTTGCCATAGACTTCAAAGTTAAAATTATGATGTCCGTGTTTTCTTCCGTTTTTTTCAGGGAAGAAAAAATACTCCATGTGCCGATTTTTCTTCCGTGAAAAAACGGAAATGAGTGCAAACGGGTGCACACGGATGTAAACGGATTGTAAAAAAATCCCATTGACATGAATGGGATTTTTTTAAAACCGTTTTTAATCCATTTGCAATCTGCAAAAACGGAGCTGAAACAGGGATAAAAAAAACGGGGGCAAATGGCCGTGTGAACGCACCCTTAAATGTTCCATGCTACTTATTGGTTTAGTTGAATGCCTTTATACCTTTTCCAGCTCCTCGAAATCCCTTTTATAAACTGTTACCCAAAACAGCATATTCCAGGTAAAGAAGCCCAAAAGCATAATAAAGGGGTAATATTATGTCCTTATCCCACAAGTCCATGTCTAGTTTAATACATGACAATATCCTTCTAGCCTTAGGAGCAGCTGCTTGATTTACATGCTGTTTTGTAGTTTATTATGTACAAGTACACCCAGATTCTTCTCTACTAGTGACTCTCCAGTTTAAATGGGCACTGTCAGATAAAAAAAACTTTTAATATTTTATAAAGCATGTATAATCAATAGGTTTTGCAATTGCTTTCATTAGAAAATTTTCAGTATTTCATACAGAAAAAGCCAGTCATACAACTGCCCCCCCCCCCCTGCCTGCTTGGACATATACTAGTCCTGCTGTGTCCATGCGTCATCACCTATGTCATGGACACACTTCCTTGATTGACAGCTGTGAGCGCAGGGCTCACAGCTAGAGGAAAAAGCCTCCTACTGTCAGCTTGTGTCCCGCTACTGTCAGTGAGGACAAGCTGGGAGTTGTAGTTTTGCTAATGCTAGGGGTGATGTGAGCAGACAGCATACTGAGGGAGGGGGCGGAGACCTGCACAGTGAGGCCACGCCCCCTCCCTTTGAGAGGAATTCAGACTAGTGAAATAAATTAAAAGTGAAATAGAAAAATAAATAAAGGTGCTAGACACATAAAAATTAGATGTACATAGTCAGGATTAGGTACTGAGTGATATATTTAAAAAAAATGTTTTTTGTTGGATCTGACAGGTACGCTTTAACTCCCTAGGGCATATGATGCATGCAGGTTATGAGTACCCAGATGCATAACTTAAAATATATCTATATTGAACCTCATTTGCCAAATATGTTCAAGTCATCTTGTAACTTATGTGCATCTTTCACAGACTGTACAATGCTACAAGTCATTTACAAAGACAAACAAAATAATCCCATTTTTTATATCATTAATACACAAATTACATAAAGCAGACCCAGTACTGAGCCTTGGGGTACACCACTAACAACTGGGGATGAATCATTGATCACCACCCTCTGGGTATGGTCCTTAAACCAGTTTTTAATCAGGGTGCAAACTAAACTTTCTAAACCTAAAGACCTATCAGTTGTCTATGAGGGACAGTGTCAAAAACTATATATTTTTTTTAATCCAAAAGCACTATCGGGGACATTTATCATTGTTGCTTTGGTAAGCGAGTTCTATAGGCATTTTTTTTCCTGCTTTTGGTTTTGCTTATGTGTGACATATTTATCAAACTATCACAGGGGGTTGGGAAATTTGGCTTACATAAGCAAAAACCAATAAAATCACTTTTGAATACCATTTTTTTGGCACACGTAAGCAAAAACCAATAAATGACTTCAGAACAGCACTTTGTAATGCCACCTCCTCTCCTCTGTGACTTTTCTGCTCTAAAAACGCAGTTGTGAAAAAAATTAGCAAAATATAATTTTTTTTTAACCCTTTTGGACACAGTTTATTTTTTATTTTTGCCCTTCCGTTTTTTTACTTTCTCCTTACCTTCTAAAAATCATAACGCTATCAATTTTCCACCTTACATATAAAGCCTTGTTTTTTGCACCACCAATTTTACTTTGTAATGACAAACAAAAAAAAAATATTTGCAGGCTAATATTGGGGGGGAAAAAAAATCACCATTTTGTAAATTTTAGGACCTTCCATTTCTACCTAGTGCCCTTTTCAGTAAAAATGACATATTCTATGTATTCTGTAGGTCCACACAAATGAAATGATATTCAACTAGGCTTCTTTCACACTGCCTTTGTGATACAACAGTGCGACTTCTGTCGGGGAACCCGGGGAGAATAGCAGGAGGAAAAATACATCATGCAATGTTTTTTTCCTCCCGCTACTCCCGTCAAAAAACAACATTGCCCGACAGACCCCATAATATTGAATGGCATCTGTCTGGACCCATTGTTTCCTGTTGAGCCCGGTGAAAAATAACGTCTGTTAAGGCACAAAAAAAGGGCCTGATGGACGTTTGTGGCAGTGTGAAATGGGCCTTATAAAGGTTTGATTTTGTTTAGCTTTTTTCAAAAATTATAACTATTTATATGAAAAGTAGCATGTTTAACCCCTTAACGACGCCGGCTCCCGCGATATGAAGCGGGATCGCGCCGTGATCCTGCATCATATCGCATCGGTCCCGGCGCTCATCAATGGCCGGGACACGCGGCTAATACCACACATCGCCGATCGCGGCGATGTGCGGTATTAACTCTTTAGAAGCGGCGGTCAAAGCTGACCGCCGCTTCTAAAGTGAAACTGAAAGTGACCCGGCTGCTCAGTCGGGCTGTTCGGGACCTCCGCGGTGAAATCGCGGCGTCCCGAACAGCTGACCGGACACCGGGAGGGCCCTTACCTGCCTCCTCGGTGTCCGATCGACGAATGACTGCTCCGTGCCTGAGATCCAGGCAGGAGCAGTCAAGCGCCGATAATGCTGATCACAGGCGTGTTAATACACGCCAGTGATCAGCATAGGAGATCAGTGTGTACAGTGTTATAGGTCCCTATGGGACCTATAACACTGCAAAAAAAAATTTTTAAAAAAAAGTGTTAATAAAAGTTTGAATCACACCCCTTTTCCCATAAAAAAATTAAACAGTGTAAAAAAAAAATAAAATAAACATATGTGGTATCGCCGCGTGCGTAAATGTCCGAACTATAAAAATATATCATTAATTAAACCGCACGGTCAATGGCGTATGCGCAAAAAAATTCCAAAGTCCAAAAAAGCGTATTTTGGTCACTTTTTATACCATTAAAAAATGAATAAAAAGTGATCAAAAAGTCCGATCAAAACAAAAATCATACTAATAAAAACTTCAGATCACGGCGCAAAAAATGAGTCCTCATACCGCCCTGTACATGGAAAAATAAAAAATTATAGGGGTCAGAAGATGACATTTTTAAACGTATAAATTTTCCTGCATGTAGTTATGATTTTTTCCAGAAGTGCGACAAAATCAAACCTCTATAAGTAGGGTATAATTTTAACCGTATGGACCTACGGAATAATGATAAGGTGTAATTTTTACCGAAATATGCACTGCGTAGAAACGGAAGCCCCCAAAAGTTACAAAATGGCGTTTTTTTTCCGATTTTGTCGCACAATGATTTTTCTTCCCTTTCGCCGTGCATTTTTGGGTAAAATGACTAATATCACTGCAAAGTAGAATTGGCAACGCAAAAAATAAGCCATAATATGGATTTTTAGGTGGAAAATTGAAAGGGTTATGATTTTTAAAAGGTAAGGAGGAAAAAACGAAAGTGCAAAAACGGAAAAACCCTGAGTCCTTAAGGGGTTAAAATTGTCCTCTTCTGACCCCTCTAACTTTTTTATTTTTCCATATAAGGGGATGTGTGAGGGCTCATTTTTTCATCACGGGACTTGTAGTTTAGAAACAGCGAGAATCCAGCTGTTGCTAAATTGCAACTGATATCTTTCCCAGACAGCAAAAGGCTGTCTGGAAATGATGGGGTTGTAGCTTAGCAACCTATTTGTAAACTACAACTCCCATCATGTAAGTTGTAATTTAGCTACAGCTGGAGGCACCCATTCCTAAACTACACCTCCCATCATGGAAGTTGTAGTTTAGCAACAGCTGTAGGAACCAGCTGCTCCTTGGCTACCCGCCCGCTCGCTGTTGCAAGACTACAACTCCCAGCATGTAGTTTAGCAACAGCTGGAGGCACCCCATTCCTAAACTATAACTCCCATCATGGAAGTTGTAGTTTAGCAACAGCTGGAGGCACCAGCCACTCCCCGGCCACCCGCCCGCATGCAAGACTACAACTCCCAGCATGCTCTAACAGTGAGGACATGCTGGGAGTTGTAGTTGCAATGGCTGCTTATTGTCAACATCTCCCCCCTGCCAATTGCCAACACCCCCCCCTGCCAATTGTCAACACCCCCCTCCCCCTTGTTTTGCCAAGATGTACAACATATACAAAGTTTTTATATCTGACAGTACCTTTTTAAATACTAGTATATAAGGATACAGAAATTATTGAACTGAGTTCTCTAAAATCTTATGGTTGTAATCCATCTGGTCCTGGAGATATGCTTACATTTAATTTACTTAATTTACCTTGGACCTTATCTACAGCGCTGCAGGGTCCATATGTATATAGAGGCACAGCGGGGAGCAAGACATATAGAAGGGCTGCGGGGGGCCAGTCATAAAACGCTATATGTCTGGCCTCCCACAGCACTTCTATATGCCCCCCCACACTATATAGCTTGCCCCTGCTGTGCTATATATCTTGCCCCCACTGCGCTATATATATATATATATATATATATATATATATATATATATATATATATTGTGGCAGTGTGGCAAGGAAAGGGTGTATTTCCTTGGCTCACCCTGCAGAAGCTCTCACCTGCTTTTTAAGTAATGAGGCAGGAGGGAAGGGAGGTGTATGTGAGATGGAGACTCAGTGTAATGGTGGAGGATGCGAGCACGCCGTTGCTAAGGGCAACCCGTTGCCAAGGGCAACCAACAAGCGAGTTGGAGAGGAGCTGTTGCTAGGAGCAACCCCCTGCAAGATTGCAAGTCGGAGGAGCCCAGCAGAGGAGTTCAAGCACAGTTTGGTGTCTGTGGAGGAGCGTTGCTAGGGGCAACGGATCGAGAATTTTTTTTCAAGAAAATGGGGCAACCTCGAAAGGCTGTTGCTGGGAGCAACCGACGTGGACCACAACCGATGGACGCCAAGAAGAAGCCGAGCAGCTGAGATATATAAAGCTGGAAGATGACATGAAGATCTTAAAAGAGAGCCTGGAAGCGCAGAACGAAACGCGCAGAAGGTCCCACGTAGCTGCATTGGTTTTGCTGGGAGCGCAACTCTACGAGCAGGTGGCTGTGCTGGCGGACAATGAACAATTGAGGAAACAATTGCTGTCTTCGGAAGATACTGTCAGGGACTTGACAGAGTTACTTGACAGTGAGAGGATGAAGTCCGCTAAGCTCCAGTGTAAGCTGCGAAAATGTGAGAAAAAGGAAGAGGACCAGGAAGTCCTAAAGGAGAGCAGAGACCAAGATATGGCGGAATTGGCTCAAGAAAGGCTTCTGGGGCCGAAGTTACAGGATACAGTTATGCTTTCTCTGATTGCGAAAAAGTCCTCTAAAGCTAAGATTGAGGTGAAGTCCTGTAAGAAGTCTCCTGAAGCTAGGACTGAGCTGAAACCTGGTGGGAAATCCTCTGAAGTGAAAACTAAGGAGAAGAGAGGTGGGAAATCCTCTGAACCTGAGCAGACCAAAAATTCTGAAGGTAATGCTGAGGCAGAGAAATCCTCTGAAGCAGAAGCTAAACTAGAGTCAACCTCAAAAGCTGTGAGTAAAGAGAATGGCACAACTGAAGCTACAGGTGAAGAGAAGAGTAAGCCTGAAGAAGCTGCAGTAGTAGAAGCTGATTCTACACAAGAATCTGAAGGAGCCAAAGACTCTGAAGCCAAACCTGAGGAAGCTGGTGCCCCAGAAGAGAAAGCTGGATGGGATGAGGTGAAACCATGTGAGAAATCCACTGAAGACAAGACTGAGGTGAAACCAGGTGGGAAGTCCTCTAAAGTTGAAACTGAGATGGAGCCGTGTCAGAGGTCCTCTGACGGTACAGAGAACAAGACAGTGGTTGGTGAAGCCACTGAGGCCGAAAGATTCTCTGAAGCAGAGGCAGAGGTCCGGCAAGCCAGAAGAAGACAAAGGTTAGAAGCATTGGTCCTCTCACTCCTTAATTTAAAGAACCCTGCCCACACCAGGGTGAAGAACTTGGTACTGGAGAGGTGTGACCGAGAGACTTGCAATTGGTTTGCTGGTAAAAGTCCGGAAGAAAAAAGTCAAGGACTTCAGAGACTGGGACAAAAATTGTCCAAGAGAAAGGAAAGGCAGATGGTTTCTGCCTTTCAAATACATGTGCTCCTTCCCGGTGGTCTGAGCAAAGGGGGGGGGATATGTGGCAGTGTGGCAAGGAAAGGGTGTATTTCCTTGGCTCACCCTGCAGAAGCTCTCACCTGCTTCTTAAGTAATGAGGCAGGAGGGAAGGGAGGTGTATATGAGATGGAGACTCGGTGTAATGGGGGCTCTTCCTAGGAGACAGCATGTGGGCTGTAGGGAAGAGACAGAGCCTGCTGAGGAGTACACAGCCCGAGCTATGAGGGGCTCAAAGAGAGTGAAATGAAGTGTGAATAGAAGGTTGCAGGGGACATATGTTTAACCGGCTGAGGGTAGCTCAGCGGTTGTTAGTCAGGACAAGCTGATCTGTTTAGTCAGTGACCAGACGGTCTAGGATTTTGTTTTGTTCCTGCTTTTGTTTATTTCTTTCCCTGCAACCTGTCTAATAAAACTGGCAAGGCGCCAGATTTGCATTATAAGCATTTGTTTGCTGGTTTATTGAGAAGAATCGCATCCTGTGGCGTGGTCCAGGACGATCCCAGAGCTAATCTCCAAGACGGATCGTCACAATATATATTCCCCCCCACAGCGTTTCTGTATACATATGGTCGCCGCAGCGCTATGTGCCAAAAGGATTCTATCAGCAGCGCATCGGGCCGGTCGGGGAAGCGGAAGCATTGCACTGTGCTGCTGGGCAAGATGTATAATGCAGCGGGGGCAATATATATATAGCGCAGCGGGGAGCTATATATATATATATATATATATATATATATATATATATATATATAGCACAATCAGGGGCAAGAAATATATAGCGCAGGGGGAGGCCAGACATATAGCGCTATATGTCTGGCCCCTCACAGCGTTTCTATATGTCTTGCCCCCCCCCCCCCCCACTGCACTTCTATATACATATGGCCCCTGCAGCGCTATGTCAATTCTCACTGTAGTAGTACAAGCAATATAGTAGTCTCCCCAGCCGCCCCAGACTCCCAAAGTTGGTGGTACTACTACCCCCCATCATGGAGACGAGTCTGTTCCATGATGGGAGTAGTAGTATTCCAGGCTGCGGTAGTCTGTAGGTGCTGACTTTTTATTCTAAGGATGCATTCACATCACGATTTTGCTATACAGTTTACGTATACTGTCTTGTATAGGAAAACCTGTATACAACCGTATGGAAAACCGTGTACATAGACCTCCCATGTCAAGAACAAGATGCATCGGTTGTGTACGTTTTTGGTCGTGTATGATTTTGTATGTGTGTTTTTTTTTTTTTACCGTACACAAGTCTTCTACTGTGGTGAGGGTGTTAAAAGGGCAGATGTTGTTTAACCCTTGGGGCAGATGGTATTAACCCTTAATGTTCATGACACCAGGGCGTGGTTATCCTCTACACCACCCGAGGTATGGCCACTGGTTCCTTGGCCAGGCGCAGGGCAAATAATCACTCCAATGCAAGGTTATGGAACAATGGCACTTTACTGAGGCAGACAGATGTCAAAGCTCAGTTCAGGCCCAAGGAGAAGCTCAGTGAACTTTAGGGAGCTTGTTATCTCGCTGGGACTTGTAGTAGACTTGGACTGAATTATGCAACCCACGC
This sequence comes from Hyla sarda, assembly GCF_029499605.1. NCBI lineage: Eukaryota > Metazoa > Chordata > Amphibia > Anura > Hylidae > Hyla > Hyla sarda. The sequence goes on along the minus strand of NC_079189.1, from coordinate 312,941,426 downwards.
TGACTTTAGTAACTTGACTGACTTGACTAGACTGGTCCCCTGTATTCATGCTTACTGCCAGGCTTTGATTTTCACCTGCAGGAGTTACTGGTAGTGGATGCGTGGCTGCGTGATTAGGCCTTGGTCTCCCTCAGGAACACCAGACAACTGCTCAGGTCTTCACTTCAGTTCTCGGAGCATTGTGCAAATGTCCTTCACAGCGCTGGTAACGGGGACAGAGTTCATGTGGCATTATCATGTCCTAACATACTCATATATATGGGAATTTGAACCTGATTTCAACCAACAAGTAGTTTGTGTAGGGTTTAGTGTCCTCATAACTGCATTGGGGCGGATCAGGCTGCCTGAGGCTTCCTACCCAAATGCCTGTGCTAACGGGGCCAATCGGCATGTTGCGCTACTTCTCCCGGTAACAATGGATTAACAATTACACTGACTTTACATACTTTACAATACACAACAACAGCATATATGTTATGTTTTGGCTAGCTGGATGTGGATCCTCTGTGTCAGCGAGGGATTGGCGTGGACCGTGTCGGTGGACCGGTTCTAGGGTTGCTACTGGTTTTCACCAGAGCCCGTCGCAAAGCGGGATGGTCTTGCTGCGGCGGTAGCAACCAGGTCGTATCCACCGGCAACGGCTCAACCTCGCTGACTGCTGAGAAGGCAAGGGACAGAAGGACTAGGCAGAAGCAAGGTCAGACGTAGCAGAAGGTCGGGGCAGAAGGCAAGGTTCGTAGTCAATAGTAATAGCAGGAGGTCAGGAACACAGTAATAGTAAGCACAGTAGTAGCTTTCTCTAGGCACAAAGGAAACAAGATCCGGCCAGGAAGTGCAGGGGAAGTGAGGTTATATGGACAGGGAGCAGGTGGAAGCTAATCAGAATGATTGGGCCAGACACCAATCACTGGTGCACTGGCCCTTTAAATCTTAGAGAGCTGGCGCGCGTGCGCCCTAGAGAGCGGAGCCGCGTGCGCCAGAACATGATAGCCGGGGACCGGGACGGGTAAGTGGCTTGGGATGCGATTCGCGAGCGGGCGCGTCCCGCTATGCAAATCGCATCCCCATCGTGAATGTCAGTGCAGTGCTCCCGGTCAGCGGCTCCGACCGGTGCGCTGCATAGAGGAGAACGCCGCGAGCGCTCCGGGGAGGAGCAGGGACCCGGAGCGCTTGGCGTAACAGTACCCCCCCCTTAGGTCTCCCCCTCTTTTTGTCTCCTTGTCCCTTCAAAAGAGACGAGAACATAGGCGACGCCTCTTGAGTCTCCTTCTGGAAAAAGAAGTCCTGGGTAGCTACACCAGCGGCAGGTAGTTCAGAAGGAATGGGGAGGGGGGGCAGAGGAAGAAGCATGTCACAGGGCAGAGTGTCACCAGGACGGGGGCTATGAGGAGGCACGGCACAGTCCTGATAGGCCTTTGGGAGACCAGGCACAGGAGGAGACACTGAGGCCTGACAGACGGGGCTGGGAGCAGACGTGAGGCATTTCTTGCGGCAAGCAGGACCCCAATCCTTGATCTCCCCGGTGGTCCAGTCAAGGGTGGGGGAATGATGCTGGAGCCATGGCAGACCGAGGAGGACTTCAGAGGTGCAGTTGGGCAGGACCAAAAATTCAATTTTCTCGTGATGCAGTCCAATGTTCATAAGCAGGGGCTCTGTGCGGTAACGCACAGTGCAGTGCAACTTCACTCCGTTGACTGAAAAAAAGTAGAGCGGCTTGACGAGACGGGTCACCGGCATGCAGTACCTATCAAGCAAAGAGGCCAGAATAAAATTTCCAGAAGAACCAGAGTCCTAGACGGCCAAGGCTGAGAAGGAGGAGTTGGCAGAAGGAGAAATCCGTACGGGCACAGTGAGACATGGTGAATGTCACGATGCCGGCTGGCAGGTAGTGGACCCTCTGTGCCAGAGAGGGATTGGCGTGGACCGTGCTAGTGGACCGGTTCTAAGCCACTACTGGTTTTCACCAGAGCCCGCCGCAAAGCGGGATGGTCTTGCTGCGGCGGTAGTGACCAGGTCGTATCCACTAGCAACGGCTCACCTCTCTGGCTGCTGAAGATAGGCGCGGTACAAGGGAGTAGGCAGAAGCAAGGTCGGACGTAGCAGAAGGTCGGGGCAGGCAGCAAGGATCGTAGTCAGGGGCAACGGCAGAAGGTCTGGAAACACAGGCAAGGAACACACAAGGAACGCTTTCACTGGCACTAAGGCAACAAGATCCGGCAAGGGAGTGCAAGGGAAGTGAGGTAATATAGGGAAGTGCACAGGTGAAAACCCTAATTGGAACCACTGCGCCAATCAGCGGCGCAGTGGCCCTTTAAATCGCAGAGACCCGGCGCGCGCGCGCCCTAGGGAGCGGGGCCGCGCGCGCCGGGACAGAACAGACGGGGAGCGAGTCAGGTAGGGGAGCCGGGGTGTGCATCGCGAGCGGGCGCTACCCGCATCGCGAATCGCATCCCGGCTGGCAGCGGGATCGCAGCGCCCCGGGTCAGAGGACGTGACCGGAGCGCTGCAGCGGAGGGAGTGAAGCGAGCGCTCCGGGGAGGAGCGGGGACCCGGAGCGCTCGGCGTAACAGTACCCCCCCCCTTGGGTCTCCCCCTCTTCTTGGAGCCTGAGAACCTGAGGAGCAGATTTTTGTCAAGGATGTTGTCCTCAGGTTCCCAGGATCTCTCTTCAGGACCACAACCCTCCCAGTCTACTAAAAAAAAATTTTTCCCTCTGACCTTTTTGGCAGCCAAAATTTCCTTGACCGAGAAGACGTCCGAGGAGCCGGAAACAGGAGTGGGAGGAACAGATTTGGGAGAAAAACGGTTGAGGATGAGTGGTTTGAGAAGAGAGACGTGAAAGGCATTAGGGATACGAAGAGAAGGAGGAAGAAGAAGTTTATAAGAGACAGGATTAATTTGACACAAAATTTTGAAAGGACCAAGATAGCGTGGTCCCAACTTGTAGCTAGGGACACGGAAGCGGACATATTTAGCGGAGAGCCATACCTTGTCTCCAGGGGAAAAAACGGGGGGAGCTCTTCTTTTCTTATCCGCGAACCTCTTCATGCGTGAAGAAGCCTGTAAGAGAGAGTTTTGGGTCTCTCTCCATATAATGGAAAGGTCACGAGAAATTTCATCCACAGCGGGCAGACCAGAGGGCAAGGGGGTAGGGAGGGGGGGTAGAGGGTGACGGCCGTACACCACGAAAAATGGGGATTTGGAGGAAGATTCAGAGACCCTGAAGTTATACGAGAATTCGGCCCATGGAAGGAGATCTGCCCAGTCATCCTGGCGGGAGGAAACAAAATGTCGCAAATAATCACCCAGGATCTGGTTAATTCTTTCTACTTGTCCATTGGACTGGGGATGATATGCAGAGGAAAAATTTAATTTAATCTTGAGTTGTTTACAGAGAGCCCTCCAGAATTTAGACACGAATTGGACCCCTCTATCCGAGACAATCTGCGTAGGCAACCCGTGAAGACGAAAAATGTGTACAAAAAATTGTTTAGCCAACTGAGGCGCAGAAGGAAGACCAGGAAGAGGGATGAAATGTGCCATTTTGGAGAATCGATCAACGACCACCCAAATAACGGTGTTGCCACGGGAAGGGGGTAAATCAGTAATAAAATCCATACCAATCAGAGACCAAGGCTGTTCGGGGACAGGCAGAGGATGAAGAAAACCAGCGGGCTTCTGGCGAGGAGTCTTATCCCGGGCACAGATAGTGCAGGCTCGCACAAAGTCCCCAACATCCGTCTCCAGAGTCGGCCACCAATAGAAGCGGGAGATGAGTTGCACAGATTTCTTGATGCCCGCATGACCTGCGAGATGGGAGGAGTGACCCCATTTGAGGATTCCGAGGCGTTGGCGTGGAGAAACAAAGGTCTTTCCTGGAGGAGTCTGCCTGATGGAGGCAGGAGAAGTGGAGATCAGGCAGTCAGGTGGAATGATGTGTTGCGGAGGGAGATCAACTTCTGAGGCATCCGAGGAACGAGAGAGAGCATCGGCCCTAATGTTCTTATCGGCAGGACGAAAGTGAATCTCAAAATTAAATCGGGCAAAGAACAGAGACCACCGGGCCTGGCGAGGATTCAGCCGTTGGGCCGACTGGAGGTAGGAGAGGTTCTTGTGGTCGGTGTAGATAATAACAGGAAATCTTGATCCCTCCAGCAGATGCCTCCATTCCTCAAGTGCTAATTTAATGGCTAGAAGCTCTCGATCCCCGATGGAGTAGTTCCTCTCCGCTGGAGAGAAGGTCCTAGAGAAAAAACCACAAGTGACAGCATGCCCGGAAGAATTTTTTTGTAGAAGAACAGCTCCAGCTCCCACTGAGGAGGCATCAACCTCCAATAGGAAGGGTTTGGAAGAGTCAGGTCTGGAGAGCACGGGAGCCGAAGAAAAGGCAGACTTGAGTCGTTTAAAGGAGTCTTCTGCTTGAGGAGGCCAGGACTTGGGATCAGCATTTTTTTTGGTTAAAGCCACGATAGGAGCCACAATGGTAGAAAAATGTGGAATAAATTGCCTGTAATAATTGGCGAACCCCAAAAAGCGTTGGATAGCACGGAGTCCGGAGGGGCGTGGCCAATCTAAGACGGCAGAGAGTTTGTCTGGATCCATCTGTAGTCCCTGGCCAGAGACCAAATATCCTAGAAAAGGAAGAGATTGGCATTCAAACAGACATTTCTCAATTTTGGCATAGAGTTGGTTGTCACGAAGTCTCTGAAGAACCATACGGACATGCTGGCGGTGTTCTTCTAGATTGGCAGAAAAAATTAGGATATCGTCCAGATATACAACAACACAGGAGTATAACAGATCACGAAAAATTTCATTGACAAAGTCTTGGAAGACGGCAGGGGCATTGCACAGTCCAAAGGGCATGACCAGATACTCAAAGTGTCCATCTCTGGTGTTAAATGCCGTTTTCCACTCGTCCCCCTCTCTGATGCGGATGAGGTTATAGGCGCCTCTTAAGTCCAATTTAGTGAAGATGTGGGCACCTTGGAGGCGATCAAAGAGTTCAGAGATGAGGGGTAAGGGGTAGCGGTTCTTAACCGTGATTTTATTAAGACCGCGGTAGTCAATGCAAGGACGTAGGGAGCCATCTTTTTTGGACACAAAGAAAAATCCGGCTCCGGCAGGAGAGGAGGATTTACGGATAAAGCCCTTTTTTAGATTCTCCTGGACGTATTCGGACATGGCAAGAGTCTCTGGGGCAGAGAGAGGATAAATTCTGCCCCGGGGTGGAGTAGTACCCGGGAGGAGGTCGATAGGGCAATCATAAGGCCTGTGAGGAGGTAGAGTCTCAGCTTGTTTTTTGCAGAAAACATCCGCGAAGTCCATATAGGCCTTAGGGAGACCGGTTACTGGAGAAACCACAGAGTTACGGCAAGGGTTACTGGGAACCGGTTTTAGACAGTTCTTGGAACAAGAGGACCCCCAACTCTTGATCTCCCCAGTGGACCAATCCAGGGTTGGGGAATGAAGTTGAAGCCAGGGAAGTCCAAGGAGAATCTCCGAGGTGCAATTGGGGAGGACCAAAAGTTCAATCCTCTCATGATGAGATCCGATGCTCATAAGAAGGGGCTCCGTGCGGAAACGTATGGTACAGTCCAATCTTTCATTATTTACACAATTGATGTAGAGGGGTCTGGCGAGACTGGTCACTGGGATGTTGAACCTGTTGACGAGAGAGGCCAAAATAAAATTTCCTGCAGATCCAGAGTCCAAGAAGGCCACTGTAGAGAAGGAGAAGGCAGAGGCAGACATCCGCACAGGCACAGTAAGACGTGGAGAAGCAGAGTAGACATCAAGGACTGTCTCACCTTTGTGCGGAGTCAGCGTACGTCTTTCCAGGCGGGGAGGACGGATAGGACAATCCCTCAGGAAGTGTTCGGTACTAGCACAGTACAGGCAGAGGTTCTCCATACGGCGTCGTGTCCTCTCTTGAGGTGTCAGGCGAGACCGGTCGACCTGCATAGCCTCCACGGCGGGAGGCACAGGAACAGATTGCAGGGGACCAGAGGAGAGAGGAGCCGAGGAGACGAAACGCCTCGTGCGAACAGAGTCCATATCTTGGCGGAGTTCCTGACGCCTTTCAGAAAAACGCATGTCAATGCGAGTGGCTAGGTGAATAAGTTCATGTAGATTAGCAGGAATTTCTCGTGCGGCCAGAACATCTTTAATGTTGCTGGATAGGCCTTTTTTGAAGGTCGCGCAGAGGGCCTCATTATTCCAGGACAATTCTGAAGCAAGTGTACGGAATTGTACGGCATACTCGCCAACGGAAGAATTACCCTGGACCAGGTTCAACAGGGCAGTCTCAGCAGAAGAGGCTCGGGCAGGTTCCTCAAAGACACTTCGGATTTCCGAGAAGAAGGAGTGTACAGAGGCAGTGACGGGGTCATTGCGGTCCCAGAGCGGTGTGGCCCATGACAGGGCTTTTCCGGACAGAAGACTGACTACGAAAGCCACCTTAGACCTTTCAGTGGGAAACAGGTCCGACATCATCTCCAGATGCAGGGAACATTGGGAAAGAAAGCCACGGCAAAACTTAGAGTCCCCATCAAATTTATCCGGCAAGGATAAGCGTATCCCAGGAGCGGCCACTCGCTGCGGAGGAGGTGCAGGAGCTGGCGGAGGAGATGACTGCTGAAGCTGTGGTAGCAACTGTTGTAGCATAACGGTCAGTTGAGACAGCTGTTGGCCTTGTTGCGCTATCTGTTGTGACTGCTGGGCGACCACCGTGGTGAGGTCAGCGACAACTGGCAGAGGAACTTCAGCGGGATCCATGGCCGGATCTACTGTCACGATGCCGGCTGGCAGGTAGTGGACCCTCTGTGCCAGAGAGGGATTGGCGTGGACCGTGCTAGTGGACCGGTTCTAAGCCACTACTGGTTTTCACCAGAGCCCGCCGCAAAGCGGGATGGTCTTGCTGCGGCGGTAGTGACCAGGTCGTATCCACTAGCAACGGCTCACCTCTCTGGCTGCTGAAGATAGGCGCGGTACAAGGGAGTAGGCAGAAGCAAGGTCGGACGTAGCAGAAGGTCGGGGCAGGCAGCAAGGATCGTAGTCAGGGGCAACGGCAGAAGGTCTGGAAACACAGGCAAGGAACACACAAGGAACGCTTTCACTGGCACTAAGGCAACAAGATCCGGCAAGGGAGTGCAAGGGAAGTGAGGTAATATAGGGAAGTGCACAGGTGAAAACCCTAATTGGAACCACTGCGCCAATCAGCGGCGCAGTGGCCCTTTAAATCGCAGAGACCCGGCGCGCGCGCGCCCTAGGGAGCGGGGCCGCGCGCGCCGGGACAGAACAGACGGGGAGCGAGTCAGGTAGGGGAGCCGGGGTGCGCATCGCGAGCGGGCGCTACCCGCATCGCGAATCGCATCCCGGCTGGCAGCGGGATCGCAGCGCCCCGGGTCAGAGGACGTGACCGGAGCGCTGCAGCGGAGGGAGTGAAGCGAGCGCTCCGGGGAGGAGCGGGGACCCGGAGCGCTCGGCGTAACAGTGAAGCAGACTTCGTACCAAGAGACGCCACACCCACGTGAGCTGGGTGCGTGCGTTTCCCAGACGTGGAGAACGAATAGGGCAATCCACCAAGAAATGTTCGGTACTAGCGCAGTACAGACATAAATTTTTATCCCTACGGCGAGACCTCTCTTCATTGGTCAGGCGAGACCGATCCATTTACATAGCCTCCTCGGCGGGAGGCACAGGGGTAGATTGCAAAGGATACTGTGAGAGAGGTGCCCAGGGATCAAGGTTTTTTTCCTGGCGGAGCTCCTGGTGTCTCTCAGAAAAACGCATGTCAATGCGGGTTGCCAAATGGATAAGTTCATGCAGGTTGGCAGGAATCTCTCGTGCGGCCAGCACATCCTTAATGTTACTGGATAGGCCTTTTTTAAAGGTTGCGCAGAGAGCCTTGTTGTTCCAAGATAATTCAGAGGCGAGGGTACGAAATTGAATGGCGTATTCGCCTACAGAAGAACTACCCTGGACCAGGTTTAGCAAGGCAGTTTCAGCAGAAGAAGCTCGGGCTGGTTCTTCGAAGACACTGCGAACCTCAGTGAAGAAGGACTGTACAGTGGCGGTGACAGGATCATCGCAGTCCCAGAGCGGTGTGGTCCATGACAGAGCCTTCCCAGACAGGAGACTAACCACGAAAGCCACCCTCGACCGTTCTGTAGGAAATTGGTCCGAGAACATCTCCAAATGTAGGGAACATTGTGACAGGAAACCACGGCAGAGTCTAGAGTCCCCATCAAATTTGGCCGGCAAGGACAAGCGGAGGTTAGGAGCGGCCACTCGCTGCTGAGGAGGTGCAGGAGCCGGCGGAGGAGATGGTTGCTGCTGTAGCAGCTGCTGTAGCTGTGACTGAAGTTGCTGTAACATGGTGGTCAAGTGCGACAGCTGGTGACCTTGTTGGGCGATCAGTCGGGATTGCTGGGCGACCACCGTGGATATGTCAGCAATACTTGGCAGCGGCACGTCAGCAGGATCCATGGCCAGATCTACTGTTATGATTCGGCTAGCTGGATGTGGATCCTCTGTGTCAGCGAGGGATTGGCGTGGACCGTGTCGGTGGACCGGTTCTAGGGTTGCTACTGGTTTTAACCAGAGCCCGCCGCAAAGCGGGATGGTCTTGCTGCGGCGGTAGCAACCAGGTCGTATCCACCGGCAACGGCTCAACCTCGCTGACTGCTGAGAAGGCAAGGGACAGAAGGACTAGGCAGAAGCAAGATCAGACATAGCAGGCAAGGTCAGACATAGCAGAAGGTCGGGGCAGGCGGCAAGGTTCGTAGTCAATAGTAATAGCAGGAGGTCAGGAACACAGTAATAGTAAACACAGTAGTAGCTTTCTCTAGGCACAAAGGCAACAAGATCCGGCCAGGAAGTGCAGGGGAAGTGAGGTTATATGGACAGGGAGCAGGTGGAAGCTAATCAGACTGATTGGCCCAGGCACCAATCACTGGTGCACTGGCCCACTAAATCTTAGAGAGCTGGCGCGCGCGCGCCCTAGAGAGCGGAGCCGCGCGCCAGAACATGATAGCCGGGGACCGGGACGGGTAAGTGGCTTGGGATGCGATTCGCGAGCGGGCGCGTCCCGCTATGCGAATCGCATCCCCATCGTGAATGTCAGTGCAGCTCTCCCGGTCAGCGGGTCCGACCGGGGCACTGCATAGAGGAGAACGCCGCGAGCGCTCCGGGGAGGAGCAGGGACCCGGAGCGCTTGGCGTAACAGTACCCCCCCCTTAGGTCTCCCCCTCTTTTTGTCTCCTTGTCCCTTCAAAAGAGACGAGAACATAGGCGACGCCTCTTGAGTCTCCTTCTGGAAAAAGAAGTCCTGGGTAGCTACACCTGCGGCAGGTAGTTCAGAAGGAATAGGGAGGGGGGGGGGCAGAGGGAGAAGCATGTCACAGGGCAGAGTGTCACCAGGACGGGGGCTATGAGGAGGCACGGCACAGTCCTGATAGGCCTGGGGAGACCAGGCACAGGAGGAGACACTGAGGCCCGACAGACGGGGCTGGGAGCAGACGTGAGGCATTTCTTGCGGCAAGCAGGACCCCAATCCTTGATCTCCCCGGTGGTCCAGTCAAGGGTGGGGGAATGATGCTGGAGCCATGGCGCTGCATAGAGGAGAACGCCGCGAGCGCTCCGGGGAGGAGCAGGGACCCGGAGCGCTTGGGTAACAATATATGCAATTTTTCTTCCTTACATGGTAGGGCAGGCTATCAGGTACTTTCTGTGGCCACCCAGAAAACCCTGTGCACTATGGACAGGAAAACAATTAGACATATCATCTGTAAAAGACTAACATGGACTGAGTATAGTATACTGGCTATAAGATAACAGTCCTATCTTAGTACTGTACACTACTTTCTGCACACACAATTAAGCAGTATATATATATATATATATATATATATATATATATATATAATGTTTTTATGACTAAACAATACTGACGTAATAGTAAATTTTTACTATTGACTATAATGTACATGTGACTGGTTTACTCTATATTATATACATTAGTGTTATATACACTAGCTTAGTGCACTTCATGGCAATGAGGTACACATTATATATATATTTCTTTTTGCACAGAATACCTCCTGCACGACTGCCATAGCTGAAAGAAAACATTAGACACCATAGACATCTGCATAAACATTTTATGTACACTCTATTATAATGTTACACCTGTGAATCAACTTCAAAAGTAGATAGTGTATACATATGTGCAATAGACAACAAAACAATATATTACACTATTATACGTGTATAGTACCGCTCTGCAGTTCCAGGTACTTAAGAGTTTGTAGTAAAGAATCTCGGACGAAGCTGGGCACATAAGCTTACGAATTTTGGTTGCAGGTGTAGTTCTTTGCAAGTCCGCCAGGTGCATTTCTTAAATGTTGCGATGGAACCTGAAAAAAAGTAGTGGTACTCCACAAAACATTTTTAGTCACACGACTTGGCTATAGAATATTACAACAAATTATTCATGAAACAATTATCCAGGATACTTTCCATCCCAGCCTCGCCTATCAGAGTGCTGCCTGGGTTGAGACATATAGCGGGGACCACGGGACTGTGCCCCCTCCATGGGACTCACTCTGGTGTTCCATGACACCTGCAATAACTTTGAATCAGTGAGGGTGGGGCTCACTGTTAACACCATCTGGACAACAGCAGCTTGCACCACTGGGGGACAAATTGTTGGTGCCTGTTGGACCGGCCAAACCTCCTCCTCAGCAGGAGTAGGCCGAGGCACTTTGGTTGGTGCCCGTTGGGTAGGCCAAACCTCCTCAACGCTAGGAGTAGGCCTGGGCACATCTGTAGACTTCTTCTTGGCTCCTGGAACGTACTGAGGCACCATGGCAGGAATCTCTGGCAGAAACTCTTCCTCTTGCTTGTCCTTGCCCTTCAGCTTGGGGGACAGCAGGTACTGGTACATGTACCTGATTAATTGCGGCTCATCGTCGAATACCCACTTTAGAAGTGGGGGTGATTTGGGGCATACTGTGAATTTCTTGGCCTGGGGGGTGGACTCTGGGCTAGACTGACTAGAGGGAGTAGAAAAAGAGGCTTCCGCCAGAGTACTCACATCAGACTCCTGTATGCAGCTCTGCCTAGGACCCCCAGGACCGATGATGAGGCGACAGTCGCACTGGTGATGCCCCTCTGGATGATGCAGGCGTTCTTCCCTGCCACTGCTCATTGTCCTTTGGCAGCGGGACCTTTAGACATGCCTCCATTACGTGCAGCCGCTGGGCACCATCTTGGGACTCACGGGCCTCGTGGTCTCTCGTGCCTCTGCCATCTTACTCTGCTCACTAACTTCGACAGGAAGTATGTTAGGGGTGCGTCCCAGACTTCCGCCCCCCAGGCAACAGGGGGCGGACCTTTCTGGTTCCACTTCGGATTTGAGACTGCAACTTGACTTCAACACCCACGAGCGGGATGCTGACCGGCTGGGGACTTTTCATGCATTTTTCTTCCACTGCTTTAACCCCTTCAGGTATGGCAAACACTTTGCAATGCAGCATAGCTTCTGTACGGATTTTACACATGGCGGCCAGACAATAAACTTTTCTTCACCTCCCCCTCTATTTCACAAGCGCCTTTCAACATATGACTTTCACAGACAAAGTCCCATACAATTTTGGGTGCAATTTCTGTTGCACGGACGTACGGTTTTTCTTTTTAATATAGACACAGTTCAGACAGTGGGGATATTTTTGCATAAGGCGCACACCCGTATCCTATTTGTAGGATGCCAAAAGTTGTGGTGAGGGTGTTGGAAGGGCAGATGTTGTTAACCCTTAGGGCAGATGGTATTAACCCTTAGTGTTCATGATGCGAGGGCGTGGTTATCCTCTACACCACCCGACCGCTGGTTCCTTGGCCAGGCGCAGGTCAAATAATCACTCCGATGCCAGGTTACGGAACAATGGCACTTTACTCAGACAGATGCTAAAGCCTTTATAGCTCAGTTCAGGCCCAAGGAGAAGCTCAGTGAACTTTAGGGAGCCTGTTGGCTCACTGGGACTTGTAGTAGACTTGGACTGAATTATGCAACCCACACTGACTTTAGTAACTTGACAGACATGACTGACTTGACTAGACTGGTCCCCTGTATTCGTGCTTACCGCCAGGCTTTGATTTTCACCTGCAGGGGTCACTGGTAGTGAATGCGTGGCTGCGTGATTAGGCCTTGGTCTTCCTCAGGAACACCAGATAACTGCTTAGGTCTTCACTTGGCTGTACCTCCACTAGAAACTGACTGGGCTAGCTCTTCCTTGTTATGAAAGGGAGCAATTTGGAGGAATCTCATAGGTCACCAACATGTCACCTGTTCACCTTGCACCTTCCTTGGTAACATAGGCCTTGACAACAAAGATTTATAGAGACAAACACCTCAAAAGATTAACATGCATATAACATAAGGGCTTTTAACACTTTACAGTCCATAGGAGGGATGTGGACCCAGGAGAACACTGTAATGGAGGCGCCACACAGGACGGACAGGTGTACAGGATGACAACTACTGTACTGGGCCACCACACTACGGTTTTGTGTCCTGTTAAAAAAAACTCTTTACGAACCATATACATTTTTATTAAACATTGAAGTCAATGAAAAATGGATGTGTCTATAGTGCCATGCGGTTTTTGGGAAACTTTATTTTCTTGTACAGTGCAAACCACACCTACAGTATCTTCCTTGGAATTTCAATAAAACAATTGGAACTTTAATGCACTAAAGTGTTAACCAAAAAAGTATACATTTTTTTATTACAAAAACTGATGCAACAGGACCTCTAAATTTAAACCGTATACGGTTTAATAAAACCGTATGCAGTTAAATTTTAGAGCACACGTTTACATACAGTTTTGTCAGTTTTTAGTGCATATGTTCTGTGAAAAAAAAACAGATGCAAAACAGTATGGCAAAATCGTGATGTGAATGCACCCTAAAGGATGAAAAGCTGATGCAAAAGAATTTTGTCAGCTACTGTATGTTTCACCTCTACAGAGCTTGGTGTCCAATTTAAGAGACTATAGAACATATAGGCAAAAATAATTACACATTAACAAGCACTAATAATCCACTACCATCTGATGTTCTCTTTATATAGCTAACGCCTGGTGGGCCATGGTGATGACAACTTGCCCCCCCATCCCACAGACACTTGCTTACAACAAAAATGTTTTCACGCCGTACAATTTACAGTAAAAATGACATGTGTTCTTTATTCTTTGGGTCAATACGATTAAAATGGTACCCATGATAACATACTTTTCTATTACTGTTGGGGTTAAAAAAAAAAAAAATCGCAAACTGTTTAACCAAATTAGTACATTTAAAATCCCCCTATTTTGAAGACCTATAACTTTTTCATTTTTCCGTATAAGCGGTGGTATGAGGGCTAATTTTTTGCGACGTGATCTGTACTTTTTATTGATACCATATTTGCTTATATAAAACTTTTAATACTTTTTTTTATAAATTTTTTTGGGAATAAAATGTTCTAAAAAAAAGAAGCTATTTTGGACTTTTTTTTTACGTTCACGCCGTCCACCGTACAGTATCATTAACATTTTATTTTAATAGTTGAGATATTTACTCACACAGCGATACCAAATATGTATATAAAATATTTTTTTTACACTTTTTTGGGGGGTGAAAATGGGACAATTTACGTTTTTATTGGGGGAGGGGGTTTCTCACAATTTTTTAAAAACTTTTTTACTTTTATTTTTACGCTTTAATGGTCCCCATAGGGGACTATTTATAGCAATCATTCGATTGATAATACTGTTCAGTGCTATGCACAGGAAATAGAACTGATCGGTATTATCGGTCATCTACTGCTCTGGTCTGCTCGATCGCAGACCAGAGCAGAAGACCCGTGGAAGGCAGCGGAGGCAGGTGAGGGCACCTCCGGCTGCCATGCTGGATGATCGGATCACCGTGGCAGCGCTGCGGGCGATCCGATCATCCATTCAAAGTACCGCACTGCCGCAGATGCCGTGATCTGTATTGATCACGGCATCTGAGGGGTTAATGGTGGACATCTGCACGATCGCTATCAGTAGCTGGGACCTGCAGCGCATGACGCGAGCATCGCTCCGATGCTCATGGTTATGCATAGGACATAAATGTACGTCCTGGTTCGTTACCAGCTCACCAGGATGTACATTTACGTCCTGCATCGTTAAGGGGTTAAACTAATAACACACAAATAATTAAATCTTACCATGTTTTTATTGAACACTCCATGTAAACATTCACAGTGCAGGTGGAAAAAGTATGTGAACCCTTGGATTTAATAACTGGTTGAACTTCCTTAGGCAACAATAACTTCAACCAAATGTTTCCTGTAGTTGCAAATCAGGCGTGCACAACGGTCAGGAGTAATTCTTGACCATTACTCTTTACAGAACAGTTTCAGTTCAGCAATATTCTTGGGATGTCTGGTGTGAATCGCTTGCTTGAGGTCATGCCACAGCATCTTGATCAGGTTGAGGTCAGGACTCTGACTGGGCCAATCCAGAAGGCATATTTTCTTCTGTTTAAGCCATTCTGTTGTTGATTTACTTCTATGCTTTGGTTCGTTGTCCTGTTGCAACATCCAACCTCTGTTGAGCGTCAGCTGGTGGACAGATAGCCTTACGTTCTCCTGCAAAATGTCTTGATAAACTTTGGAATTCATTTTTCCTTCGATGATAGCAATCTGTCCAGGCCCTGACGCAGCAAAGCAGCCCCAAACCATGATGCCCCCACCACCATACTTCACAGTTAAGATGAGGTTTTGATGTTGGTGTGCTGTCTCTCTTTATCTCCAAACATAGTGTTGTGTGTTTCTTCCAAACAACTCAACCTTGGATTCATCTCTCCACAGAATATTTTGCCAGTACTGCTGTGGAATATCCAGGTGCTCTTGTGCAAACTGTAAGCGTGCAGCAATGTTTTTTTTGTACAGCAGTGGCTTCCTCTGTGGTATCCTCCCATGAAATCCATTCTTGTTTAGTGTTTTATGTATCGTAGATTTGCTAACAGGGATGTTAGCATATGCTAGACACGCTTGTAAGTCTTTAGCAGACACTCTAGGATTCTTTTTCACCTCATTGAGCTGTCTGCTCTGTGCTCTGGCAGTCATCTTTACAGGACGGCCACTCCTAGGGAGAGTAGCAGCAGTGCAGAAATTTCTCCATTTATCGACAATTTGTCTTACCGTGGACTGATGAACAGTAAGACTTTTGGAGATACTTTTATAACCCTTTCCAGCTTTATACAAGTCAACAATTCTTAATCGTATGTCTTCTGAGAGCTCTTTTGTGCGAGGCATCATTCACATCAGGCAATGCTTCTTGTGAAAAGCAAACCCAGAACAGGGCAGCTGTAACCAACACCTCCAATCTCATCTCATTGATTGGACGACGTTGGATGATGCCTCACTCCAATTAGCTCTTGGAGATTAGTCTAGGGGGTTCATACTTTTTCCACCTGCACTGTGAATGTTTACATGGTGTTTTCAATAAAAAGACGGTAAGATTTAATTATTTGTGTGCTATTAGTTTAAGCAGACTGTGATTGTCAATTGTTGTGATTTAGATAAAGATCAGATCACATCTTATGACCAACTTATGCAGAAATCCATATAATTCCAAAGGGTTTGCATACTTTTTCTAGCAACTGTAATGTATCCCACTATCAGCATGTCTCTGATCCACCTCATGTATTCCCTTATCAGCATGCCCCCCCCGATCAACATGCCCCCCCAGATCAGCATGCCCCCCATAAGCATACCAGCAGTGGCCAATTTCTCTTTACATGGGCACCTGGGCACAATTTGTAGGAACAGCACAGGAATAGGATTATAAAGCAGGAACAAGATTATAAAGCAGGGCTTGATTGCAGCGTCTAAAGAGTTAATGCTGGTCATCGGCCAGATAACCAAAGTCCGGCATTAACCGTGGGTCCTGGCTGCCGAAAGCAACTGGGACCCACCGGCTATGAAGGTTGTGAGCACGCTTCAAAATGATGTTAAGATGTCTAACAGTGGAGTACCCCTTTAAGTATCAGGACTGAAGGGTGTACCTATACGCACTTAGTGCTTAATGGGTTAAAAAACAACAACTTAGTTTTATAAAGTAAGTATTAAAATTATGTTAAGTATGTTTAAAATTGTGCTTTTCTGACCCCTATAACGTTCAATTTTTTCCATATACGGGGCTGTATGAGGGCTCATTTCTTGCATCGTGATCAGTAATTTTTTTATATATGACTTTTGTGTTTTTGTGTATAGGTGGTCAATCATGTTATATTTTGATAGTTTGGACATTTATGCAGACACAGATACCAAACAATATGTTTATTAATTATTTATTTACACTCTTTTGGCTAAAATAGGGAAAAAGGGCAATTAAAATGTTTATTGGGGGAGGAGCTTATTCACATTTTTTTTTACTTTTTTCTAAAAAAATGTATAAATATTTTTTATGCCCCATAGGGGAATCATTAGATTGCTAATTCTGTTCAATACTATGCATAGGCACAGCACTGATAAGTATAATCAGAGAATTTACTTCTCTGGTTTGCTAGAAAGCTGCTAGAAGGCAAATCAGAAAGTAAGACCCTAGGAGAGCGGCCGGAGACAGGTAAGGAAACCTCCATCCGCCATCATGGCTCATCTGATTCCTGCTGTCATGCAGTGGGTGATCAGATAAGCCATAACAGCTACTGCTGTTATAAAAGGGGATGGCAGGGAACAGGGAGTTAGTGAGCCCTAACTGTCCCTACAAACCCTGTCCCTTCCTATTGCCATCTGCCCTAAACAATGGATCGACAACCACGAGGATGGACCCTATACTGTGCTAAAGTGCATGGGTGTAAGAGTCAAACAAAACAAAACAAACTGTACATGTTGGGAAACAAGTCAGGAACATAATGGAAATACTACAAAGCAACAAAAAGATATATCAAGACAGGATATAGCATACTAACATACAGTTCAAGAACCAGGATCAAGATTAAAGGCAGATATGATAATATGAACAAGACTAGATATGAGGATAAATATACAGAAGACAAAACCAGAGGATGTAGGGGATGAACAGGTTAACTGAATATAAGAACACTAAACAGGTTAGGTTACACTGGACTCAGAACAAGGAAAACACTAGACACCCCACTCCAATCATGGCGGGACAACAATACTAAAGCCATATGGAGTAAACAAAAATCGTAAATACAAGCAAACACGGGTACAGACACAAGGCTAACTCACTCCTAGATAGACGGATTAGCACAATGCTCAGAACAGGATTCTATGCTAGGAGAACCAGTATCAAACAAGGTCAAAACAGGACTGACAAACACGCAGAGTGAACACGAACTTAGGAAACACAAAGCATATGCAGAACGAACAATTCAAGAATACTAAAAACCGACAAAGGTACAAAAACAAAGCAGGCTAAAATCTAGATATCAGACATGACAGATAACCATGGTTAAAACTCAGGATATATGTGCTCAGCCAGACATAGTGAAGATAATGCAAACAGGGTGTGAGTAACAGGTGAAAATACCAGCCCAGAGCAGCACCTGAAGAGGCCTTATTTATCCTGCCAGTGCTTAAGGGCTGGAAGGTTAACTCTTCCCAAACCAGGGAGAATAAACACAGAAATGGTTCAGACATAAACATAATGTCTGAACAGGACCGAAATCAGAAAAATATAAAATACAGATAAACATTGCATTGCAGCAGATGTCGGGAGCACTATTGATCATGGCATCTAAGGGGAAAATGGTGGACATAAGTGCGATCCCTAATGTCCACCATTACTGGTGGGTCAGCAGCCGGGTCCCACCGTGCATGAAGAGAGTATAGCTCCTGCACTTCCTTCCTGTACAGGACATAAATGTATATCCTCATATTCATTAACCCCTTCTTGACCCAGCTAGTTTTGGCCTGCATGACCCAGTCCGTTTTTTCAAATCTGACATGTTTCTCTTTAAGTGGTAATAACTTTGAACTGCTTTTACCAGGCAAAGTGATTCAGAGATTGTTTTTTCGAGACATATTGTACTTTATATTAGTGGTAAAGTTTTGTTGATACATGAAGCGATTTTTGTGAAAAACTCAAAAATATTGTGAAAAATGTAAAACATTTTCATTTCTCTATGTTTGAAACTCTCTACTTGTAAGAGAAATAGTCATGCTAAAAAAATGTAGTTATGACTTCACATCCACAACATGTCTACTTTATGCTGGCATCATTTGTTAAACATTCTTTTACTTTTTTATGACATTAGAAGGCTTAAATTATTATGAGCATTTTTTCAAATTTCCGACAAAAGCTCCAAACCTAAATTTTTTTTGGGAACAATAACATTATGAATATATATGTGTGTGTGTGTGTGTGTATATATATATATATATATATATATATATATATATATATATATATATATATATATATGCATATATTTATTTATTCATTCTTTTTTATTTTATTTAAAAAAAATTGTTATATATATTTTTTTTACTTCTCTACAACAGCTCCCCATAGTGTCTAGTGCCCAAAACATGCAGTATGCAGAACCAGGTTTTGGACACTAGCTGTTGTACAGCTTAAAAAAAAATTAAGAAAACGAAAGTGAAAGTAAAGCATACCGTCGGGCACAGTGCTGGCAGCTCCGGACAGGTAAGGGACACCGGGGGAAGGGGGACAGAGAAGGGGGACACTGGGGTCTCCTAGCAGAGCAGTGTGTCCCCCGATCCACGTGATCGGGACACACACACCACGCTGCTTAGGATTTTAATGTGCGAAACGCTGCCATCAGCTAGTCAGATTTGACTAGCTGATAGGAGTGATCGCTGTGAGGGTGGGGGGGACGAAACTCCCCCTAGGTCCCGAGGCAAGATGGCTGGCTATCAGTGATAGCCACCATCTTACCGGGCGCAGCACTGCACTTTTAGTGGCGGCCAATATAATACGTCATGGGTCGGGAAAACCTTCCCTTCTGATAAAAAATCTTGATCCTTCAAGTACTTATCAGCTGCTGTATACTGCTGTCTGACCACAGTGCTCTCTGCTGACACCTCTGTCCATGTCAGGAACTGTCCAGATTAGAAGCAAATCTCTATATCAAACCTCTC
This sequence comes from Hyla sarda, assembly GCF_029499605.1. NCBI lineage: Eukaryota > Metazoa > Chordata > Amphibia > Anura > Hylidae > Hyla > Hyla sarda. The sequence continues at coordinate 312,922,264 of NC_079189.1, read as the reverse complement.
CTGTTCTGAACAGTTCCTAATATGGACAGTGGTGTCAGCAGAGAGCACTGTGATCAGACTGAAAAGAACAACTCAACTTCCTCCGGAGCATACAGCAGCTGATAAGTACAGGAAGGATTAAGATGTTTTAATAGAAGTAATTTACAAATCTGTTTAACTTTCTGGCACCAGATGATCTGAAAAAAAAATAGTTTTCCACCGGAGTACTCCTTTAAGTACCAGGGCACCAGGATGTACATTTAGGTCCAATTTTGTTAAGGGGTTAAACAATTCTAAATCGTTTGAAATAAATGTCTTTGGAAAGAATTGTCACATATGCTGTCTAAATTAATTAATTGGGATTTGATAATAAAATATTGAAGAATGAATACGACTATACAAATAACCTGCAAATGTTGCTATGCAAGCAAGCAGTGTGTAAACACAATAATTAGACTTTTTATTAGACATGTTTGGTTAGTTTTAGCTTGGAAGAATGACATGAAGATAACAACACAATGATTTATAACTTAACAATTCTTTGTATAGCACACAGATTATTTAACCCTTTATAGTCCAGGCCTGTTTTAGCCCTAATAATCAAGATTTTGTTTTTCACTTTGTCATTTGTGTATTCCTAGAGCAAAAGCCATAGAATGAGTTGTCATATTCAGTTTATTGATATCTTTTTTCGTATTTTTGTGTTTTGCAAAGAAACTTTTTTTTTTTTTTTTTTTTACTATAGTTTATATTGGTACCATTTTGGGTACATGTAGTTTATAATATTTAATTTTTATAATTTTTTTCTAGGAAAGAAAAAAAATTACAAAGTCAGCAAATCAGCAATTTTTTATTTAATACAATATTCATAATAATGTATCTTTATTCTGTTCATTTTTATTCCAGCTGTATAAATATGTATTTTTCATAGTGGACAATTAAAAAAAATTCTTGAAATTTTTTTCATGAAACCTTATTAAACATAAATTTATCTTTGAATTTTCCTCCTACTTGAAGACTTTAACCTGCAAACCTTTAAAGGACAACTGCAGCGGAATTACACTTATCCCCTATCCACAGGATAGGGGATGTGTTTGATCACTGGGGGTCCGACCGCTGGGACCCCCCTCGATCTCCCTAACGGGGCACCGGCATTAGCGCCCATGGTGACGTAGCGTCGACCTAGAGGTCAACGGTGACGCCCCGTCTCCTCCCTGTCCCCATACAGTTCTATGGGGGATGCGGGGAGACATGAATGCTGCCTCCCCGCCTCTCCCATAGAGATGTATGGAGGAGGCGTGCTGGGCGCAACGTCATGCTGCGGCTGGCACGCCCCCTGCACGGGAGAGCAGCGGCCCCGTACAGGAGATCGCTGGGGGCCCCAGCGTTCGGACGCCCAGCAATCAAACACTTATCCCCTATCTTGAGGATAGGGGATAAGTGTCTGTACCACTGCAGATGTCCTTTAACAACATGTCTAATGCTTTGAAATACATGTAAGGCTAAGTTTCCACTTTTTGTTTTCTGTGAGTTTTTGGAAAACTGCCACTGCAGTTTCTGAGCCAAAGTCAGAAGTGGATTCAAAAGGAATAGGACATATAAAGGAAGGACTTACACTTCTCCTCCCTTATGGATCCACTTCTGACTTTGGCTCAAAAACTGCAGTGGCAATTTTCCAAAAACTGACAGAAAAAAACCAAGTGGAAACTTAGCCTTAGAGGAGACCAGTTAAAAGAAGCTCTTTATCGCTCTCTGGAGGACCTGTCCTATATTACACAGACACCATATTGATTTCGATGACCACTAAGCAATGCTTCTTTTCCCATGTGGTGGTGCTGCTGGAAAACTGAAAACACTAAAAGATTTCCTGACAAATATGCATGTACACAAAGTGGCATCTTTATGGTGTCCATAAAGAGTTACAATAGTAAGTACTAGAATCTACCTTTTTAGGAAAATATTCAACCTTGGCCAAGATTGAGCACTGCCAAACCATGCTGTCAACAAATTATTTAGAGGCAGAGCTAGGAAATACTGTTTTCTAAAGGCAAATGCCATTAGTACTTATTTCTTTTTAGACTTGCTTGAAAACCCCAATGATCTGCAAAAAGCTAACCCTTCAAGCTATTGTCAGCTATTGCAGGCTGGAGCAATGGAGCGCCGATAACACTGATCAATGCTCTCCTATGGAGCTGCATTGATCTGTGTGTGCAATCTAATGATTGCATGTAATTGTCTTCTATGGGGACTAAAAAAGTTTTTTTTAAAGTTAATAAATGTGATTTAACCCCTTCCATAATAAAAGTTTGAATCACCCCCCTTTTCCCATTATTAAAATAAAAGTATGTCAACAAAAATAAATATGAAAACATATATGGTATCGCAGTGAGCATAAATGCCCAAACTATTAAAATATAGGCCCTCATTTACTAAGAAAATCGGGTTGTAAGTCTATCTTGCTTTCTTACCCGACTGCTTTTTTCCCCTGGTATTTATTATTATGTCGCATCCTGTTTGTCGCACTGGGTTTTGTTGGTTTTGGTTTCCAACTCCTCTGAGCTCTCGGGAAAAAATCCACAACAATACAACAAATTCGGGTTGGAAACCTTAATAAATACGTGGGAAAGCTCAGAAATGTTGGGTTACGCCCCTTTTTCGGGTTTGGGAGAATCCACATCGGGAAAAAATGTCGCAGACTGGCGCACGATGTCTGCGACATGGCGCAGACAAATATGCGACAAAAAAAAACGACAAAAGAGGTCGAGTTTAGAATAGTAAATGAGGGCCATAATGTTAATTTAATCTCCTGGTCAATGAGGTAAACAGAAAAAAATATCAAGTCAAGAATTGCATATTTTTGGTCACTTCTTCCAGAAAAAAATGAATAAAAATGTCCTATCAAACAAAAATAGTATCACTAAAAACTTAAAACCATGGCGCAAAAAATGAGCTCTCATACATCCATGTATGTTAAATATAAACGGAACGCTAAAATATAACCCGGTCTGTCCATGGAGAAAGTGAGTTCTTGTTTGTATAAAAGCATACATTTATTGTATTGTAATCTTCTTGACATCATGGCAGACAGTACATAAAACAAGAAATCTTCATGAAAAGGCAGTCTCACCAGCTGGGATTTCTTCCTTAGTACTCCATCCAGTGTGCTGGATCCATTTTGAAATGTGCTTTTAAGATGGCCACCTCTGTTAGCATCCTCTAGCTGTATCCTTCTTGTACTGGTTGTACAGAACGTCCTTGGAGACCCCCGCCGTCCATTCCTCCGTCTGTTCGTGACCATCCTGGCTTTCTCTGGAACAACTTATGCTCAAATGATGGGTGTGTCCATCATGATTGAAGTGTGTCCTTTATATATGGGGGCGTGTTTATCCTAAGTGATCCTGTGTCTACTATCCAGAAATATCCAAAATGGCTTATTAAAAGTATATATCTGCCTCTAGTGGGTTGGCTGAATACTAACTTTACAAATATGGTACTTCTCTGAAGTCTCAACGTGACTATTCTCCTGCTACATATATCCTTAAGGACTTATTTTGTCAAAATGCTTTTTAATTTAGATATGTCAACCTTAAAGGGGTACTCCGGTGGAAAACTTTTTTTTTTTAATCAACTGGTGCCAGAAAGTTTAACAGATTTGTAAATTAATTGAAATCTATAGCTTATGCCTCTAGGACCTCACCAATGGTGCATAGTGATGTGGGCAATAATAGATTATAACAGCGTTACTCAGAAATTGTTTTTAAATTCAGATTATAAAATATAAATATATAAAACAATAACAAAATAACACATTACAATGGCACTATCTAATGAAAATCTCACTGGTCCCTAGTGAGATATCCGAAATAAAATATAAAAAATAAATATAAAAATAAATTAGTGTTCCAATGAGTCCATGAATCTGCAGATGAAAAAATAATAAAATCCGCAAAAGGTGTAGATGGATATTTGGTTTTGTGGCAGAATAATTTTGTAACATAAAGTCAAATGTAACAAAAAGTCAGTGATCAAAAATGAATGAATGATACAGAGTATCTCTCACCACTGCTTCTGGCTTGATGGGTTTTGGTGGATGGATCGCAGCCTTGTGTTCCTCGTATGCCCCAATATGGTGAAGGGGGGCACTGGTTGATACGTCTCCGTTAGCAGCCCCGTTGGCAGGGAGGCGCAAATAGATGTTGCGTACCGTGGGCTCCGATGGCGGAGGAGCATGCAGCAGACTTCAGCGCTTGGGACCTCGTTCGCTGGCCGGCTTACTACAGATGGCACTGGTCTGGCACTCCGGCAGGAGTGTCAGTCGGCTCGGGAGCGACAACGGGTCTGGCAGTGATGGTACGCCGGGAGCAGTGGAAGGTCCGGGGATGGCGTCCCACGTGGAAGCAGGAGGTAAGGCTAATGTAATGGATGGTTGCAGCCAGGCAGGGCGGAATGAGACTGATTTAACTCCTCTGTTGCCAAAAACATATATGTTTGCAGATGGACACTGATAATGGCTGTGTGAACAGTGCCAGATTCCTAAACGCGTTTCGGGGTGCTGGGAAACATGAACCTCCGACCCCTTCCTCAGTAGAAATGTATATAGAGAGAGAGAGATACTCTGTATCATTCATTCATTTTTGATCACTGACTTTTTGTTACATTTGACTTTGTTACAAAATTATTCTGCCACAAAACCAAATATCCATCTACACCTTTTGCGGATTTTATTATTTTTTTATCTGCAGCTTCATGGACTCATTGGAACACTAATTTATTTTTATATTTATTTTTTATATATTATTCGGCTATCTCACTAGGGCCCAGTGAGATTTTCATTAGATAGTGCCATTGTAATGTGTTATTTTGTTATTGTTTTATATATTTATATTTTATAATCTGAATTAAAAAACAATTTCTGAGTAACGCGGTTATAATCTATTATTGCCCACATCACTATGCACCATTGGTGAGGTCCTAGAGGCATAAGCTATAGATTTCAATTGATATTCATTATTGTTGCCGGTGGGGTCCGGCTTTAGCTTTGACTGCCTCGGTCCTTCTGTTGTGAGCTGCACCTAATTTTAAGATTTGTAAATTACTTCCATTAAAAAAATCTTAATCCTTCCAGTACTTTTTAGCTGCTGAATACTACAGAGGAAATTCTTTTATTTTTGGAACGCAGTGCTTTCTGCGGACATCATGAGCACAGTGCTCTCTGCTGACATCTCTGTCAATTTTAGGAACTGTCCCGAGCAGAAAATGTTTGCTATGGGGATTTTCTCCTACTCTGGACAGTTCTTAAAATGGACAGAGATGTCAGCAGAGAGCACTGTCCTTGTGATTCAGCAGAGAGCTCTGTGTTCCAAAAAGAAAAAAAGTTCCTCTGTAGTAGTCAGCAGCTAATAAGTACTGGAAGGATTAAGATTTTTTAATAGAAATAATTTACATATCTGTTTAAATTTCTGGCACCAGTTGATTTAAAAAAAATAAAATAAAAATTTTCCATCGGAGTACCCTTTGAACTAGAACAGGAATGGCGGGTGCAGTTTGAAGTTGCGGCCTCCCAACCTGCCACTATTCTCTGGCTCCCTATCCAGGCACCTATTAGAACCACAACCACTTCCCTGTCTGCTGTTTTTCAAGGTATGCCTTAAATTCCTCTGATGGGTAATATGGGCATGAATAAGGGGGGCTCCTCCCCCGAAATGTCGTTCCATGGCCCAGGAGACACAGACTATGTGAATTGCTTCTGCTATGCATCTGCACTTTCTGTCTTTGAAGACTCAATGCAAACATGTCTATGATGTAATGGCATATAAATATTTGGTTTATTGTTTAAAACCCAATAAAAATACTTGAAAGTAGACTCAATGCAAGAAAATAAAAGTATAAATATTTAGAAAAACGCTCTTCATGATCATGAGTAAATCTTTATCATAGCTACATTCTTACCGAATAGCCCATTCTACACACATAATAGCTGATATCGGAGCAAGGTGGAGCTCTATTACTGGGACTACCCTGAACCTACACCTGTTACTGAACTGGGGTTTAGTGCAATTCTGTGTTGTTATAATATGGATTTCCTCCCAGGTTTACATGTCACTTTGTTTCTGGGACTGTTGATGTACCTTAACCTTTGCTCTTTTTATGTCAGACACCCTGGTAAAGACCTTTGACACCTGAGCCAGCACGCACGTCAGTCAGTTATCTGGAATATGTGCAGTTTAAATATTTTCTAGGTGGCAATGAGTCACACCTTAAGGGTACGTTCACACATACAGTATCCTGCGCAGATTTGATCCACAGGATTTGTAACTGCCGATTAGAAGCTGTGTTTCCGGGACTGAAGACAGGATGCCTTGCCACGCTCCCTCGTGATGTCACACCACGCCCCTCCATTCATGTCTATGGGAGGGGGCATGACGAATGCGGGTGCTGCAAGGAGATCGTGGGGGTCCCAGAGTCGGGCCCCCGCGATCAGACATCTTATCCCCAATACTTTGGATAGGGGATAAGATGTCTTTGGCTGGAAAACCCCTTAAATTTTAATTACTCTCTGTCTCTGGGGAGGACTCTATATTCTTCAGTAAACTATGTAGATTACAGTGCTGTTATATCAAGTTGCTCACAGATGACGTCTTCTTTAATCAGAGTTGTTCACTTTCCCTTTTCTTCTCCATCTGGCCCAGACCATTTTTTTAAGCCAGAATTCATCTCTGAAGAACCTGCCAGATAAAGCTGCATAAAGTATTTCTGGTTGTTGGCAGATGCCTGCCGGTGTTAAAATACAAATGGAGGTATCTGAAGACACAATGGATTTTTTGGTGTAGTGCCATATTTTGTGTTTTGCTATGAAGTGTGCTACATGATTTAGCACTTTTTAGGGCTGGACTAAGGCTGCTTTATTGGCTGACATTGGTTTTTGAGGGGGTTGGTGGAGGGGAATGTAACGTTACCACCTATACTGTGTGTGTTTGGCTCCCACAGCATTTATTCCCTATGGGGATCGCATTTGCGGCGGAGAAGCAGAGCTGACAGCTTCCCCTCTCCCCGCAAGCGATGTCTCCACATCAGGGAATGATTGATATGTGACCCACGGGCGCAGCTCTGCTTCTCCCCCTGCGGGGAATGAAGGAGCTATCGGCCGCAGCACCCAGAAGTTTCACCCCCGATCTCCACGCTCTCTCTCCCTCTGAGTAGCGGGAAACTCGGGGCCAAGTAGCAGCACTGCTGGACATACAGTGGGGCAAAAAAGTATTTAGTCAGCCACCAATTGTGCAAGTTCTCCCACTTAAAAAGATGAGAGAGGCCTGTAATTTTCATCATAGGTATACCTCAACTATGAGAGACATAATGTGAAAAAAAATCCATGAAATTACATTGTCTGATTTTTAATGAATTTATTTGCAAATTATGGTGGAAATAAGTATTTGACAGAGGTGAAATGTTTCCTGTAAGTCTTCACAAGGTTTTCACACACTGTTGCTGGTATTTTGGCCCATTCCTCCATGCAGATCTCCTCTAGAGCAGTGATGTTTTTTGGGCTGTTGCTGGGCAACATGGACTTTCAACTCTCTCCAAAGGTTTTCCATGGGGTTGATATCTGGAGACTGGCTAGGCCATTCCAGGACCTTGAAATGCTTCTTAAGAAGCCACTGCTTTGTGGCCCGGGAGGTGTGTTTGGGATCATTGTCATGCTGAAAGATCCAGCCACATTTCATCTATATTTATATATTTCTTATAGTCATTTTATAATATATATTTAAATATAAGTTATATTTTTTTTATAATATATAGTAGCTGAATACCCGGCGTTGCCCTGTTTTTCCTTCCTAATCTTTGTTGGGGAGGAAAATAAACAACCTCATATCTCAACCTCATATCCCATCCTCACATCTCGTCCTCATATCCAGTCCTCATATTCCGACCTTCTATCCCGTCCTCATATCCCGACCTCCTATCCCGTCCTCCTATTCTGACCTCCTATCCTGACATCCTATCCCGTCCTCATATACCTTCCTCCTTTCCCGTCATCATATCTCAACCTCATATCCCATCCTCACATCTCGTCCTCATATCCAGTCCTCCTATTCCGACCTCCTATCCCGACCTTCTATCCTGTCCTCATATCCCGACCTCCTATCCCGTCCTCCTATTCTGACCTCCTATCCTGACATCCTATCCCGTCCTCATATCCCTTCCTCCTATCTCGACCTCCTATCTCAACCTCCTAACCTGACCTCCTATCTTGACCTTCTAGCCCGACCTCCTATCCTGACCTCCTATCCCGTCCTTCTTTCCCATCCTCCTATACCGTCCTCCTATCTAGACCTCCTCTTTTGACCTCCTATCACAAACTCCTATCACGACCTCCTACCCTGTCCTCCTATCCTGTTCTCCTATCTCGACCTCCTATCTCGACCTCCTATCCTGTCCTACTATCCAGTCCATCTATCCCAACCTCCTATCCCGTCCTCCTATCCCGACCTCCTATTCCATCCTCCTATCCTGACATCCTATCCTGACCTCCTATCCCATCCTCATATCCCGCCCTCCTCTCTCGACCTCCTATCCTGACCTCCTATCCTGACCTCCTATCCCGACATCCTATCCCGTCCTCCTATCTCGACCTCCTATCTCGACCTCCTATCCGGACCTCCTATCCCGTCCTACAATCCAGTCCATCTATCCCAACTTCCTATCCCGTCCTCCTATCCCGACCTCCTATCCTGACCTCCTATCCCATCCTCATATCCCGTTCTCCTATCTCGACCTCTTATCCTGACCTCCAATCCTGACCTCCTATCCCGACCTCCTATCCCGTCCTCCTACTTCGTCCTCCTATCTCGACCTTCTATCTCGCCCTCCTATCCCGACCTTCTATCCCATCCTCCTATCCCATCCTCCTATCCCGTCCTTCTATCCCGACCTCCTATGCTGACCTCCTATCCCAACCCGTAATATGTGTACCAGTTATTGAAATATCTCCAGCCGTACGGAAGTTATGTGGCAACATACATTTCCCATTGATTTGCATGGGACTTTAAACAAAAAACCCGACCCTCACAAATGGGGGTAGTTAAGGGTTAAATTACCTATCCTATATTTTAAGTGGACATATAAGTAACATGTGACCAAGTATTATCAAAATATCTCCAGCCGTTTGGAAGTAATGCAGTAACATATATTTCCCATTGACTTGTATGGAACTTTAAACATAAACCCCGCCCCTGGCAAATGGGGGTGAGTAAGGGTTAAATCACCTATCCTATGTTTGTTGTTGACATATAAGTAACATGTGTGCCATGTTACATGTTAATATCTTTAGCCGTGTGGACGTGATGCTGGAACATACACACATACATACACACACATTGTAACGCCGAGCGCTCCGGGTCCCCGCTCCTCCCCGGAGCGCTCGCTACCCTCTCCCCGCTGCAGCGCTCCGGTCAGATCCACTGACCCGGGGCGCTGCGATTCCGCTTCCAGCCGGGATGCGATTCGCGATGCGGGTAGCGCCCGCTCGCGATGCGCACCCCGGCTCCCGTACCTGACTCGCTCTCCCTCGGTCCTGTCCCGGCGCGCGCGGCCCCGCTCCCTAGGGCGCGCGCGCGCCGGGTCTTTGCGATTTAAAGGGCCACTGCGCCGCTGATTGGCGCAGTGATTCCAATTAGTGTCTTCACCTGTGCACTTCCCTATATCACCTCACTTCCCCTGCACTTCCTTGCCGGATCTTGTTGCCATTGTGCCAGTGAAAGCGCTTCCTTGTGTGTTCCTAGCCTGTGTTCCAGACCTCCTGCCGTTGCCCCTGACTACGATCCTTGCTGCCTGCCCCGACCTTCTGCTACGTCCGACCTTGCTTCTGTCTACTCCCTTGTACCGCGCCTATCTTCAGCAGCCAGAGAGGTGAGCCGTTGCTAGTGGATACGACCTGGTCACTACCGCCGCAGCAAGACCATCCCGCTTTGCGGCGGGCTCTGGTGAATACCAGTAGTGACTTAGAACCGATCCACTAGCACGGTCCACGCCAATCCCTCTCTGGCACAGAGGATCCACTACCTACCAGCCGGCATCGTGACAGTAGATCCGGGTAGATCCGGCCATGGATCCCGCTGAAGTTCCTCTGCCAGTTGTCGCTGACCTTACCACGGTGGTCGCCCAGCAGTCACAACAGATTGCGCAACAAGGCCAACAGCTGTCTCAACTGACCGTTATGCTACAGCAGTTACTACCACAGCTTCAGCAGTCATCTCCTCCGCCAGCTCCTGCACCTCCTCCGCAGCGAGTGGCCGCTCCTGGTCTACGCCTATCCTTGCCGGATAAATTTGATGGGGACTCTAAGTTTTGCCGTGGCTTTCTTTCCCAATGTTCCCTGCATCTGGAGATGATGTCGGACCTGTTTCCCACTGAAAGGTCTAAGGTGGCTTTCGTAGTCAGCCTTCTGTCTGGAAAAGCCCTGTCTTGGGCCACACCGCTCTGGGACCGCAATGACCCCGTCACTGCCTCTGTACACTCCTTCTTCTCGGAAATCCGAAGTGTCTTTGAGGAACCTGCCCGAGCCTCTTCTGCTGAGACTGCCCTGTTGAACCTGGTCCAGGGTAATTCTTCCGTTGGCGAGTATGCCGTACAATTCCGTACTCTTGCTTCAGAATTATCCTGGAATAATGAGGCCCTCTGCGCGACCTTTAAAAAAGGCCTATCCAGCAACATTAAAGATGTTCTGGCCGCACGAGAAATTCCTGCTAATTTACATGAACTTATTCACCTAGCCACTCGCATTGACATGCGTTTTTCCGAAAGGCGTCAGGAGCTCCGCCAAGATATGGACTCTGTTCGCACGAGGCGTTTCTTCTCCTCGGCTCCTCTCTCCTCTGGTCCCCTGCAATCTGTTCCTGTGCCTCCCGCCGTGGAGGCTATGCAGGTCGACCGGTCTCGCCTGACACCTCAAGAGAGGACACGACGCTGCATGGAGAACCTCTGCCTGTACTGTGCTAGTACCGAACACTTCCTGAGGGATTGTCCTATCCGTCCTCCCCGCCTGGAAAGACGTACGCTGACTCCGCACAAAGGTGAGACAGTCCTTGATGTCTACTCTGCTTCTCCACGTCTTACTGTGCCTGTGCGGATGTCTGCCTCTGCCTTCTCCTTCTCTACTGTGGCCTTCTTGGACTCTGGATCTGCAGGAAATTTTATTTTGGCCTCTCTCGTCAACAGGTTCAACATCCCAGTGACCAGTCTCGCCAGACCCCTTTACATCAATTGTGTAAACAATGAAAGATTGGACTGTACCATACGTTTCCGCACGGAGCCCCTTCTTATGAGCATCGGATCTCATCACGAGAGGATTGAACTCTTGGTCCTCCCCAATTGCACCTCGGAAATTCTCCTTGGACTTCCCTGGCTTCAACTTCATTCCCCAACCCTGGATTGGTCCACTGGGGAGATCAAGAGTTGGGGTCCCTCTTGTTCCAAGGACTGTTTAAAACCGGTTCCCAGTAACCCTTGCCGTGACTCTGTGGTTCCTCCCGTAACCGGTCTCCCTAAGGCCTATATGGACTTCGCGGATGTTTTTTGCAAAAAACAAGCTGAGACTCTACCTCCTCACAGGCCTTATGATTGTCCTATCGACCTCCTCCCGGGCACTACTCCACCCCGGGGCAGAATTTATCCTCTCTCTGCCCCAGAGACTCTTGCCATGTCTGAATACGTCCAGGAAAATTTAAAAAAGGGCTTTATCCGTAAATCCTCCTCTCCTGCCGGAGCCGGATTTTTCTTTGTGTCCAAAAAAGATGGCTCCCTACGTCCTTGCATTGACTACCGCGGTCTTAATAAAATCACGGTTAAGAACCGCTACCCCCTACCCCTCATCTCCGAACTCTTTGATCGCCTCCAAGGTGCCCACATCTTTACTAAATTGGACTTAAGAGGCGCCTATAACCTCATCCGCATCAGAGAGGGGGATGAGTGGAAAACGGCATTTAACACCAGAGATGGACACTTTGAGTATCTGGTCATGCCCTTTGGCCTGTGCAACGCCCCTGCTGTCTTCCAAGACTTTGTTAATGAAATTTTTCGTGATCTGTTATACTCCTGTGTTGTTGTATATCTGGACGATATCCTAATTTTTTCTGCCAATCTAGAAGAACACCGCCAGCATGTCCGTATGGTTCTTCAGAGACTTCGTGACAATCAACTCTATGCCAAAATTGAGAAATGTCTGTTTGAATGCCAATCTCTTCCTTTTCTAGGATATTTGGTCTCTGGCCAGGGACTACAAATGGATCCAGACAAACTCTCTGCCGTCTTAGATTGGCCACGCCCCTCCGGACTCCGTGCTATCCAACGCTTTTTGGGGTTCGCCAATTATTACAGGCAATTTATTCCACATTTTTCTACCGTTGTGGCTCCTATCGTGGCTTTAACCAAAACAAATGCCGATCCCAAGTCTTGGCCTCCTCAAGCGGAAGACGCCTTTAAACGACTCAAGTCTGCCTTTTCTTCGGCTCCCGTGCTCTCCAGACCTGACCCTTCCAAACCCTTCCTATTGGAGGTTGATGCCTCCTCAGTGGGAGCTGGAGCTGTTCTTCTACAAAAAAATTCTTCCGGGCATGCTGTCACTTGTGGTTTTTTTTCTAGGACCTTCTCTCCGGCGGAGAGGAACTACTCCATCGGGGATCGAGAGCTTCTTGCCATTAAATTAGCACTTGAGGAATGGAGGCATCTGCTGGAGGGATCAAGATTTCCAGTAATTATTTACACCGACCACAAGAACCTCTCCTACCTCCAGTCTGCCCAACGGCTGAATCCTCGCCAGGCCCGGTGGTCTCTGTTCTTTGCCCGATTTAATTTTGAGATTCACTTTCGTCCTGCCGATAAGAACATTAGGGCCGATGCTCTCTCTCGTTCCTCGGATGCCTCAGAAGTTGAACTCTCTCCGCAACACATCATTCCACCTGACTGCCTGATCTCCACTTCTCCTGCCTCCATCAGGCAAACTCCTCCAGGAAAGACCTTTGTTTCTCCACGTCAACGCCTCGGAATCCTCAAATGGGGTCACTCCTCCCATCTCGCAGGTCATGTGGGCATCAAGAAATCTGTGCAACTCATCTCCCGCTTCTATTGGTGGCCGACTCTGGAGACGGATGTTGTGGACTTTGTGCGAGCCTGCACTATCTGTGCCCGGGATAAGACTCCTCGCCAGAAGCCCGCTGGTTTTCTTCATCCCCTGCCTGTCCCCGAACAGCCTTGGTCCCTGATTGGTATGGATTTTATTACTGATCTACCCCCTTCCCGTGGCAACACTGTTATTTGGGTGGTCGTTGATCGATTCTCCAAAATGGCACATTTCATCCCTCTTCCTGGTCTTCCTTCAGCGCCTCAGTTGGCTAAACAATTTTTTGTACACATTTTTCGTCTTCACGGGTTGCCTACGCAGATCGTCTCGGATAGAGGCGTCCAATTCGTGTCTAAATTCTGGAGGGCTCTCTGTAAACAACTCAAGATTAAATTAAATTTTTCTTCTGCATATCATCCCCAGTCCAATGGACAAGTAGAAAGAATTAACCAGGTCTTGGGTGATTATTTGCGGCATTTTGTTTCCTCCCGCCAGGATGACTGGGCAGATCTCCTTCCATGGGCCGAATTCTCGTATAATTTCAGAGTCTCTGAATCTTCCTCCAAATCCCCATTTTTCGTGGTGTACGGCCGTCACCCTCTTCCCCCCCTCCCTACCCCCTTGCCCTCTGGTCTGCCCGCTGTGGATGAAATTTCTCGTGACCTTTCCATCATATGGAGAGAGACCCAAAATTCTCTCTTACAGGCTTCATCACGCATGAAGAAGTTCGCGGAGAAAAAAAGAAGAGCTCCTCCCGTTTTTTCCCCTGGAGACAAGGTATGGCTCTCCGCTAAATATGTCCGCTTCCGTGTCCCTAGCTACAAGTTGGGACCACGCTATCTTGGTCCTTTCAAAATTTTGTGTCAAATTAATCCTGTCTCTTACAAACTTCTTCTTCCTCCTTCTCTTCGTATCCCTAATGCCTTTCACGTCTCTCTTCTTAAACCACTCATCCTCAACCGTTTTTCTCCCAAATCTGTTCCTCCCACTCCTGTTTCCGGCTCCTCGGACATCTTCTCTGTCAAAGAGATCTTAGCTTCTAAAAAGGTCAGAGGGAAAACTTTTTTTTTAGTGGACTGGGAGGGTTGTGGTCCTGAAGAGAGATCCTGGGAACCTGAGGACAACATCCTAGACAAAAGTCTGCTCCTCAGGTTCTCAGGCTCTAAGAAGAGGGGGAGACCCAAGGGGGGGGGTACTGTAACGCCGAGCGCTCCGGGTCCCCGCTCCTCCCCGGAGCGCTCGCTACCCTCTCCCCGCTGCAGCGCTCCGGTCAGATCCACTGACCCGGGGCGCTGCGATTCCGCTTCCAGCCGGGATGCGATTCGCGATGCGGGTAGCGCCCGCTCGCGATGCGCACCCCGGCTCCCGTACCTGACTCGCTCTCCCTCGGTCCTGTCCCGGCGCGCGCGGCCCCGCTCCCTAGGGCGCGCGCGCGCCGGGTCTTTGCGATTTAAAGGGCCACTGCGCCGCTGATTGGCGCAGTGATTCCAATTAGTGTCTTCACCTGTGCACTTCCCTATATCACCTCACTTCCCCTGCACTTCCTTGCCGGATCTTGTTGCCATTGTGCCAGTGAAAGCGTTTCCTTGTGTGTTCCTAGCCTGTGTTCCAGACCTCCTGCCGTTGCCCCTGACTACGATCCTTGCTGCCTGCCCCGACCTTCTGCTACGTCCGACCTTGCTTCTGTCTACTCCCTTGTACCGCGCCTATCTTCAGCAGCCAGAGAGGTGAGCCGTTGCTAGTGGATACGACCTGGTCACTACCGCCGCAGCAAGACCATCCCGCTTTGCGGCGGGCTCTGGTGAATACCAGTAGTGACTTAGAACCGATCCACTAGCACGGTCCACGCCAATCCCTCTCTGGCACAGAGGATCCACTACCTACCAGTCGGCATCGTGACACACATGTTGAGTTTTATATATATATATATAGATATACACTGTGTATGTATATATATATATATATATATATATATATTTACACTGACAGATACCTTAGTATCATCTATACGTGGAGGTCTCCCAAAAATTATTATAAAAAGTGATGAAAAACAAGGGAACCTTTAAAAGTCAATTTTAATTAGTTTAAATTCTATAAAAATCCAACACCCTTGGTGCAATGTGAAGACCACATGTAACAGCCTCTCTTCGGCTATTGCAACTCCCAACTATTGCAACTTCCAATATATGCTTCCAGACTTATCAAATCAGGTACAGCTATTATTACTATACCAGAATAAAGTGCACACAGTTCCTTTAGTCACAGTAATATTCTTTTCTTATCTGTGCAAAAGTGCAAGTGCACTTGTGTTAGTCTGCAAGATATTGTAGCAGTAGTTCTTGTGCGCAGTCGTTACTATTGTCCATGTAGGTGGTTTAGTGTGAACAATGGTGCGTGATGGCAATTCGTGCGATATTATATTGTCACATCTATGTGTTCACACTTATAAAGTTTTTCATGGACCTAGCGCAGATTTGTCAAACATATTGCACATGTCAACCCATATAAATATTGCCGAGTCCACTTAGATATCTCATGTTTCGGTTTGAAAGCAGCAGCATAGGCAATGATCATTAATCTGTGACATATATTTTTTGCAGTCAAAGTTGCACTTAGCTTTACGGCGTTTTTGCTGGGAGATAGTGTGTTTGTGTATAACAAGGACTTATTCACATGAGCTTGCCGATCCTACGCGTTTCTTCATACATGATTCCTCAGGGATTATGTATGAAGAAAGGAGGACACCATATAGTGGCTGAATGACACAGCGTGAAGATGTTGGCAGCATGAGGAGACCATATAGTTGCTGAATGACACAGCGTGGAGGTGTTGGCAGCATGAGGAGACCATATAGTGGCTGAATTACACAGCTTGGATGAGGCTGAAGTATGAGGACACCATATAGTGGCTTGAATGACACAGTGTGGAGGTGTTGGCAGCATGAGGAGATCATTTAGTGGCTGAATGACACAGCATGGAGTTGTTGGCAGCATGAGGAGACCATATAGTGGCTTAATGACACAGTGTGAAGGTGTTGGCCGCATGAGGAGACCATACAGTGGCTGAATGACACAGCTTGGATGAGGCTGAAGCATGAGGACACCATATAGTGGCTGAATGACACAGCATGGAGGTGTTGGCAGCATGAGGAGACCATATAGTGGCTGAATAACACAGCTTGGATGAGGCTGAAGCATGAGGACACCATATAGTGGCTGAATGACACAGCTTGGATGAGGCTGAAGAATGAGGAGACCATATAGTGGCTGAATGACACAGCGTGGAGGTGTTGGCAGCATGAGGACACCATATAGTGGCTGAATGACACAGCGTGGAGGTGTTGGCAGCATGAGGACACCATATAGTGGCTGAATGATACAGCGTAGAGGTGTTGGCAGCATGAGGAGGCCATATAGTGGCTGAATGGCACAGCCAGGAGTTGCCAGCAGCATGAGTAGGCACTAGGCCTTCACAATCCCTATGATTAAAAGATGAATTTTGAAATTTTAACTGAAGATTTTGGATAGCAGGTGCTACCTACCATGACAAAATGTTTATTCCCAGACCCAGGCACAGCAGCGGCATCAGTAAACCATATATTGCCTGAATGACACAGCCTGGAGTTGGCTGAAGCATGAGTACACACCAGGTCTGTCACGGTGCCGGCTGGCAGGTAGTGGATCCTCTGTGCCAGAGAGGGATTGGCGTGGACCGTGCTAGTGGACCGGTTCTAAGCCACTACTGGTTTTCACCAGAGACCGCCGCAAAGCGGGATGGTCTTGCTGCGGCGGTAGTGACCAGGTCGTATCCACTAGCAACGGCTCACCTCTCTGGCTGCTGAAGATAGGCGAGGTACAAGGGAGTAGGCGGAAGCAAAGTCGGACGTAGCAGAAGGTCGGGGGCAGGCGGCAAGGTTCGTAGTCAGGGGAGATAGCAGAAGTTCTGGTACACAGGGTATAAACACACAAAGAACGCTTTCACTGGCACTAAGGCAACAAGATCCGGCAAGGAAGTGCAAGGGAGGAGACTAGATATAACCAGGGAACAGGTGGGAACCAATTAAGCTAATTGGGCCAGGCACCAATCATTGGTGCACTGGCCCTTTAAGTCTCAGGGAGCTGGCGCGCGCGCGCCCTAGAGAGCGGAGCCGCGCGCGCCAGCACATGACCGCAGGAGACGGGAACGGGTAAGTGACCTGGGATGCGATTCGCGAGCGGGCGCGTCCCGCTGTGCGAATCGCATCCCCAACGGCCATGGTAGAGCAGCGCTCCCGGTCAGCGCTGACCGGGGAGCTGCAGGGAGAAAGACGCCGTGAGCGCTCCGGGGAGGAGCGGGGACCCGGAGCGCTAGGCGTAACAGTACCCCCCCCCTTAGGTCTCCCCTTCTCTTTATCGGGTAACTGCCTCCCCTGGGATGAGGACACCGGGAAAGGATGGAGGGATTCCTCAACGGCAGGCAGAACCGCAGGAGTAGGAATGGGGAGAGAGGGCAGAGGGCGAGACCTGGCACGGGGCAGTGTGACACCAGGACGAGGGCCATGAGGGGACACAGAAGCTTGCCTGATGGAACTGGGAGGGGGGGAGGGGCATTTCCTGTGGCAGGCAGAGTCCTTAATGACCTTAGGGGGACCGGATACAGGAGGAACCACAGAGTTACGGCAAGGGTTACTGGGAACCGGTTTTAGACAGTTCTTGGCACAAGAGGACCCCCAACTCTTGATCTCCCCAGTGGACCAATCCAGGGTTGGGGAATGAAGTTGAAGCCAGGGAAGTCCAAGGAGAATTTCCGAGGTGCAATTGGGGAGGACCAAAAGTTCAATCCTCTCGTGATGAGATCCGATGCTCATAAGAAGGGGCTCCGTGCGGAAACGTATGGTACAGTCCAACCTGGCTCCGTTGACCGCGGAAATGTGGAGTGGCTTGACAAGACGGGTCACCGGAATGCGGAATTTATTCACAAAGGACTCCCGAATAAAATTCCCAGAAGCTCCAGAGTCCAGGCAGGCCACGGCTGAGAGGGGAGAGCTGGCAGAAGTGGAAATCCGAACAGGTACCGTGAGACGTGGAGAAGCCGACTTGGCATCAAGAGACGCCACACCCACGAGAGCTGAGTGCGAGCGTGCGTTTCCCAGACGTGGAGGACGGATTGGGCAATCCACCAAAAAATGTTCAGTACTGGCACAGTACAGACAAAGATTCTCTTCCTTACGGCGATTCCTCTCTTCCAGGGTCAGGCGAGACCGATCCACTTGCATGGCCTCCTCGGCGGGAGGCCTAGGCGCAGATTGCAGTGGAGACTGTGGGAGAGGTGTCCAGAGATCTAAGTCTTTTTCCTGGCGGAGCTCTTGATGCCTCTCAGAAAAACGCATGTCAATGCGAGTGGCTAGATGAATGAGTTCATGCAGGTTAGCAGGGATTTCTCGTGCGGCCAGAACATCTTTAATGTTGCTGGATAGGCCTTTTTTAAAGGTCGCGCAGAGGGCCTCATTATTCCAGGATAATTCTGAAGCAAGAGTACGGAATTGTACGGCATACTCGCCAACGGAAGAATTACCCTGGACCAGGTTCAACAGGGCAGTCTCAGCAGAAGAGGCTCGGGCAGGTTCCTCAAAGACACTTCGGATTTCCGAGAAGAAGGAGTGTACAGAGGCAGTGACGGGGTCATTGCGGTCCCAGAGCGGTGTGGCCCAAGACAGGGCTTTTCCAGACAGAAGGCTGACTACGAAAGCCACCTTAGACCTTTCAGTAGGAAACTGGTCCGACATCATCTCCAAGTGCAGGGAACATTGCGAAAGAAAGCCACGGCAAAACTTAGAGTCCCCATTAAATTTGTCCGGCAAGGACAGGCGGAGGCTAGGAGTGGCCACTCGCTGCGGAGGAGGTGCAGGAGCTGGCGGAGGAGATGATTGCTGATGAAGTTGCGACTGAAGTTGGTGCACAATGGTGGACATTTCCGACATCTGGTGGGTTAGATGGGCGATCTGTCGGGCTTGCTGGGCGACCACCGTGGTGATATCAGAGGCAACTGGCAGGGGAACCTCAGCGGGATCCATGGCCGGATCTACTGTCACGGTGCCGGCTGGCAGGTAGTGGATCCTCTGTGCCAGAGAGGGATTGGCGTGGACCGTGCTAGTGGACCGGTTCTAAGCCACTACTGGTTTTCACCAGAGACCGCCGCAAAGCGGGATGGTCTTGCTGCGGCGGTAGTGACCAGGTCGTATCCACTAGCAACGGCTCACCTCTCTGGCTGCTGAAGATAGGCGAGGTACAAGGGAGTAGGCGGAAGCAAAGTCGGACGTAGCAGAAGGTCGGGGGCAGGCGGCAAGGTTCGTAGTCAGGGGAGATAGCAGAAGTTCTGGTACACAGGGTATAAACACACAAAGAACGCTTTCACTGGCACTAAGGCAACAAGATCCGGCAAGGAAGTGCAAGGGAGGAGACTAGATATAACCAGGGAACAGGTGGGAACCAATTAAGCTAATTGGGCCAGGCACCAATCATTGGTGCACTGGCCCTTTAAGTCTCAGGGAGCTGGCGCGCGCGCGCCCTAGAGAGCGGAGCCGCGCGCGCCAGCACATGACCGCAGGAGACGGGAACGGGTAAGTGACCTGGGATGCGATTCGCGAGCGGGCGCGTCCCGCTGTGCGAATCGCATCCCCAACGGCCATGGTAGAGCAGCGCTCCCGGTCAGCGCTGACCGGGGAGCTGCAGGGAGAAAGACGCCGTGAGCGCTCCGGGGAGGAGCGGGGACCCGGAGCGCTAGGCGTAACAAGGTCTTCAAAATCCCTAAGAAAAAACACAAAATTTTTTGAAATTTTAGAAGAAGATTTTGGATAGCTGGTGCTACCTATCATAAAATTTTAAATCTCAGACCCAGGCCCAGCAACGGCATCAGTAAACCATATATTGCCTGAATGACACAGCATGGAGTTGGCTGATGCATGAGTACACACCAGGGCTTCACAATCCCTAAGAAAAAACACAACATTTTTTGAAATTTTAGAAGAAGATTTTGGATAGAGGGTGCTATCTATCATAAAATCTTAATTCCCAGACCCAGGGCCAGCAGCGGCATGAGTAAACCATATATTGCCTGAATGACACAGCCTGGGGTTGGCTGATGCAAGAGTACACACCAGGGCTTCACAATCCCTAAAAAAAAACACAACAATTTTTGAAATTTTAGAAGAAGATTTTGGATAGCAGGTATTACCTTTCATAAAATGTAATTCCCAGACCCAGAGCCCGCAGCGGCATGAATAAACCATATATTGCCTGAATGACACAGCCTGGAGTTGGCTGATGCATGAGTACACACCAGGGCTTAACAATCCCTAAAAAAAAAACACAACAATTTTTAAAATTTTAGAAGAAGATTTTGAATAGCGGGTGCTACCTATCACAAAATTTTAATTCCCAGACCCAGGCCCAGCAGCAGCATCAGTAAACCATATATTGCCTGAATGACACAGGCTGGAGTTGGCTGAAGCATGAGGAGACCATTGAAATTTAAATCAAAGTTTGAGTGTCCAGGACCCCGGCGTGTGGGTACAAAGGACCAAATCTAACAAGCCCCCACAGGGTTCATGTGGCCGTGAGATGTAGGCGCAACGTCTCCATTGCCCTGACCGGCCATTGTTTCCAAGACTCCAAGACAATTAAAGGGGTACTCCGGTGCTTAGACATCTTATCCCCTATCCAAAGGATAGGGGATAAGATGCCTGATCGCTGGAGTCCCGCCGATAGCTGTCACGCCCCCTCCCTTAGGCTTGCATTGAGGGGCGGAGAGTGACATCACACGGGGCGGGGGCGTGACGTCAAACGCCGCCCACCCTGTAGTCGCCGGTAATCAGTCCCGGAGTGAACACGCTCCGGGGACTGATTACAAACAGGGTGCCGCGTGCAAGATCACGGGAGTCCCCAGCGGCGGGACTCCCAGGATCAGGCATCTTATCCTCTATCCTTTGGATGGCGGATAAGATGTCTAAGCACCGGAGTACCCCTTTAAGCATGTATTTAGCTAGTTCAAACATCCAAAAATTAAAGGCCCAAGGCCAGAAGCATCAGTGAGGCAAGTAGTTCTTGAAAGACACAGGATGAGTCAGGAGCAGGCATTCGCAGTACCCGAGAGGGTTTCATAACCCCTTACATTTAAAGATCAATGTTGAAATTTGCATTAAGCATGTATTTAGCTGCTGCTAAACTTCCATAAATTAAAGGCCCAAGGCCAGAAGCATCAGTGAGGCAAGTAGTTCCTGAAAGGCACAGGATATGTCAGGACCAGGCATTCGCAGTACCCAAGAGGGTTTTATAACCCCTTACATTTAAAGATCAATGTTGAAATTTGCATTAAGCATGTATTTAGCTACTGCTAAACTTGCAAAAATTAAAGGCCCAAGGCCAGAAGCATCAGTGAAGCAAGTAGTTCCTGAAAGGCACAGGATGAGTCAGGAGCAGGCATTTGCAGTACCCAAGAGGGTTTCATTACCCTAATTGATAACCCAAGAGGGTTTCATAACCATAATTGTGAAGTGTTGGTGTAG
The DNA here is from genome assembly GCF_029499605.1 of Hyla sarda. NCBI lineage: Eukaryota > Metazoa > Chordata > Amphibia > Anura > Hylidae > Hyla > Hyla sarda. The sequence goes on along the minus strand of NC_079189.1, from coordinate 312,900,629 downwards.
CAGCATGGTAAATCTACTCTGAGGTATCTGGAATTGGTGGCTGGAAATCCTGGCTGATCCATGCCTGATTCATCTTCACAAAGGTCAGTCTCTCCACATTTTTTGTGAACAGACGAGTTCGACTTGGGGTGACTATGGTCCCGGCCGCACTAAACACCCCCTCTGATTGCACACTACTGGCCGGGCAGGACAGCTTTTCCAGGGCAAACTCTGTGTCACGATTCGGCTTCCAGGTAGTGGATCCTCTGTGTCAGCGAGGGATTGGCGTGGACCGTGCTAGTGGACCGGTTCTAAGAGGCTACTGGTGTTCACCAGAGCCCGCCGCAAAGCGGGATGGTCTTGCTGCGGCAGTAGCAACCAGGTCGTATCCACTAGCAACGGCTCTACCTCGCTGACTGCTGAGAAGGCGTGGGACAGAAGGACTAGGCAGAGGCAAGGTCAGACGTAGCAGAAGGTCGGGGGCAGGCGGCAAGGTTCGTAGTCAAGATGGATAGCAGAAGTTCAGGTAACACAGGCTTTGGACACACTAAACGCTTTCACTGGCACAAGGCAACAAGATCCGGCAAGGGAGTGCAGGGGCAGTGAGCAGATATAGTCTGGGAGCAGGTGGGAGCCAATTAAGCTAATTGGGCCAGGCACCAATCATTGGTGCACTGGCCCTTAAAGTCTCAGAGAGCTGGCGCGCGCGCGCCCTAGAGAGCGGAGCCGCGCGCGCCAGCACATGACAGCAGGGGACCGGGACGGTTAAGTGACCTGGGATGCGATTCGCGAGCGGGCGCGTCCCGCTGTGCGAATCGCATCCCTGACGGCCATGACAGTGCAGCGCTCCCGGTCAGCGGGACTGACTGGGGCGCTGCAGGGAGAAAGACGCCGTGAGCGCTCCGGGGAGGAGCGGGGACCCGGAGCGCTAGGCGTAACAGTACCCCCCCCCTTAGGTCTCCCCTTTTTTTTGTCCGGTAACTGCCTCCCCTGGGATGAGGACACCGGGAAAGAATGGAGGGTTTCCTCAACGGCAGGCAGTACAGCAGGAGTTGGAATGGGGAGGGAGGGCAGAGGGAGAAGCTTGGCACGGGGCAGGGAGACACAAGGACGGAAGCCATGAGGAGGCACAGAGGCTTGCCTGACGGGACTGGGAGGGGGGGAGAGGCACTTCCTATGGCAGGCAGAGTCCCAGTTCTTGATCTCCCCGGTGGTCCAATCAAGGGTGGGAGAATGAAGCCGGAGCCATGGCAGACCGAGGAGGACCTCAGAGGTACAGTTGGGAAGAACGAAGAGCTCAATCCTTTCGTGGTGGGGTCCAATACGCATCAGGAGGGGTTCTGTGCGGTAACGCACGGTGCAATCCAGTCTGACTCCATTGACCGCGGAAATGTAGAGCGGCTTGACGAGACGGGTCACCGGGATGCTGAATTTATTCACAAACGACTCCAAAATAAAATTTCCAGAGGCACCAGAGTCCAAGCAGGCCACGGCTGAGAGGGAGGAGTTGGCTGAAGGAGAAATCCGCACGGGCACCGTGAGACGTGGAGAAGCAGACTTAGAGCCAAGAGACGCCACACCCACGTGAGCTGGGTGCGTGCGTTTCCCAGACGTGGAGGACGGATAGGGCAATCCACCAAGAAATGCTCGGTACTGGCACAGTAAAGACAGAGATTTTCTTCCCTACGGCGATTCCTCTCTTCCTGGGTCAGGCGAGACCGATCCACTTGCATGGCCTCCTCGGCGGGAGGCCCAGGCGTAGATTGCAACGGATACTGTGGGAGAGGTGCCCAGAGATCTAAGTCTTTTTCCTGGCGGAGCTCTTGGTGTCGCTCAGAAAAACGCATGTCAATGCGGGTAGCCAAATGGATGAGTTCTTGCAGGTTGGCAGGAATCTCTCGTGCGGCCAGCACATCCTTGATGCGACTGGATAGGCCTTTTTTAAAGGTCGCGCAGAGAGCCTCGTTATTCCATGATAACTCGGAAGCAAGAGTACGAAATTGGATGGCGTACTCGCCCACTGAAGAATTACCCTGGACCAGGTTCAACAGGGCAGTCTCGGCAGAAGAAGCTCGGGCTGGCTCCTTGAAGACACTCCGGACTTCAGCGAAGAAGGACTGGACTGTGGCTGTGGCAGGATCATTGCGGTCCCAGAGCGGTGTGGCCCAAGACAAGGCCTTTCCTGAAAGAAGGCTTACTACGAACGCCACCTTAGACCGTTCTGTAGGAAACAAGTCCGACAACATCTCCATATGCAGGGAACACTGAGACAAAAATCCACGGCAGAGTTTAGAGTCCCCATCAAATTTGTCCGGCAGGGACAAGCGGAGGCTAGGAGCGGCCACTCGCTGCGGAGGAGGTGCAGGAGCTGGCGGAGGAGATGGTTGCTGCTGTAGCAGAGGCAGAAGTTGCTGTAACATGGCGGTCAACTGCGACAGCTGCTGTCCTTGTTGGGCAATCTGCTGCGATTGCTGAGCGACCACCGTGGGAAGGTCAGCGAGACTTGGCAGCGGCACCTCAGCGGGATCCATGGCCGGATCTACTGTCACGATTCGGCTTCCAGGTAGTGGATCCTCTGTGTCAGCGAGGGATTGGCGTGGACCGTGCTAGTGGACCGGTTCTAAGAGGCTACTGGTGTTCACCAGAGCCCGCCGCAAAGCGGGATGGTCTTGCTGCGGCAGTAGCAACCAGGTCGTATCCACTAGCAACGGCTCTACCTCGCTGACTGCTGAGAAGGCGTGGGACAGAAGGACTAGGCAGAGGCAAGGTCAGACGTAGCAGAAGGTCGGGGGCAGGCGGCAAGGTTCGTAGTCAAGATGGATAGCAGAAGTTCAGGTAACACAGGCTTTGGACACACTAAACGCTTTCACTGGCACAAGGCAACAAGATCCGGCAAGGGAGTGCAGGGGCAGTGAGCAGATATAGTCTGGGAGCAGGTGGGAGCCAATTAAGCTAATTGGGCCAGGCACCAATCATTGGTGCAATGGCCCTTTAAGTCTCAGAGAGCTGGCGCGCGCGCGCCCTAGAGAGCGGAGCCGCGCGCGCCAGCACATGACAGCAGGGGACCGGGACGGTTAAGTGACCTGGGATGCGATTCGCGAGCGGGCGCGTCCCGCTGTGCGAATCGCATCCCCGACGGCCATGACAGTGCAGCGCTCTCGGTCAGCGGGACTGACCGGGGCGCTGCAGGGAGAAAGACGCCGTGAGCGCTCCGGGGAGGAGCGGGGACCCGGAGCGCTAGGCGTAACACTCTGCTAGTTGCGGCCATGAATCAAGTTTGGCTGCCCAGAAGTCCAGCAGATCTTGAAGGTTTGCTGGCATGGCCATGTCAAGGTATGCCACCAACTGCTAGTTCAGGTCCTGCTTCATGTCTACCTGCTGCTGATGAGTTGTTTCACTATGCAGGTGAAGAAAGCTACTCATCACCGACTGTAGACTTAGGCTGTTGATAATGGAGCTGCTACTGCTCCTGCCACCCCTCCCCTCCCCAGCAGCCATGGCAGTGGAAGGTGAGCGCAGAGGGCCCCCCGAGTCAGACCTGCTACGAGTGGATGGACCATGTCGCCGATAGGCATCGGCCAACTGTCTATGTAGGATCTCTCTGTAGTAGTTCAGTTTGTCCTCCCTCTCAGTGGGTGTAAAAAAGGCCCCCATTCTGGGACGGTAGCAAGGGTCCAATAAGGTGGAGAGCCAGAAGTCATCCCGCAGACAAATTTTGACAATACACAAGCAACTGAGCATGCATCGTGCCATTTGCGCTAGTGACTCGGAGGGACTCCCTGCCTCCATCTCCACTGCACACTGCCACAGTGTGTCTGGGTCCTCTGTCTCACCTTCCTCATAATAACCCTCTAGCTCCTCTAGCTGATCATGCTCCTCCTCTCTTGTCCGATGACTAGAACCACCGCTCATCTCATCCAACCTAAATTGTGCTCCACTCTGCTCCTCATCCTCCTCCTCCAGTTCAGCCCGCACAGGGCTCATGTAGCCGTGAGATGTAGACGCAACATCTCCATTGCCGTGACCAGCCATCATTTCAATCATTTGTTATAGGCAATGTAGGCGTGGAATTACGTTGTTCATCCCATAATCCAGCCGATTTACAAATAATGTGGCTTCCTCAAAGGGCCTCAGCAAATGGCAGGTGTCACGTATGAGCTGCCACTGGTTCACATTGAAGTTACACAGGGGAGTACCCCTATCTTTTTTTTTTGCGCATATGTGAAAATGTATGCGCATATGCTCATATTCGCGAATATTGAGCCCTCCCTTCTTTAATGGTATAGGGAACTATGACTAGTGCATTAACTCTGTGATTTTTTGCCCATTGAAACCCATAGGCCCATTGTGGTTTATGGGGATCTCACAGCATGTAAAACAGTAAGGTAAGCAGGACCGTCTCAGCAGCACAGTGGGATTGGAGACCTCCACTGGTTCGAGTCCAGGGGTGGGACAGAGTGTTACAGTGTTGTGGTTAAACTTTACTTTCCTGGAAAAGCTGCTGAGTTGCCCATAACAACCAATCAGATCGTTTCTTTCATTTTTGAAAAAGCCTCTGAAAAATGAAAGAAGCAATTTGATTGGTTGCTATGGTCAACTCAGAAACTTTTCCTCTGGACAGGTTTTGATAAATCTCCCTCTATGGGGGAGATTCATAAAAACCAGTGTAGAGGAAGAGTTGTGCAGTTGCCCCTAGCAACCAATTATATTGCTTCTTTCATTTTTTAAAAGGCCTCTGAAAAATGAAGTAAGCGATCTGATTGGTTGCTATGGGCAACTCAGCAGCTTTTCCAGGAAAGTAAAGTTTATCCACAAAACTGTAATACTCTGTCCCACCCTGGGACTCAAACCAGTGGTGGTGTCCCATCCCACAGTGCTGCCAAGACAGTCCTGCTTAGTTTACTGCTTTACATGCAGTGCGATCCCCATAGACCACAATGGGCCTATTGGTTTCTACAGGCAAAAAATCACAGGGTTAATGCACTAGTCATAGTTCCCTATACCATTAAAGAAGAGAGGGCTCAATATTCGCGAAAATGCACATATGCGCATACATTTTCTCAAATGCGCACAAATTTTCGCATATGCACAAAAAAACTAAAACAAATATTCGTAATTACGAATATATAGTGCTATATTCGTAATATTCGCGAATTCGCGAATATGCGATATTCACGATTAAAATTCGAATTGCGAATATTCGCGAGCAACACTAAGCTGAACCCACAGCATAAGATACTTCTGTAGGAGAGGGACAGAGGCAATGGGAGGACAGGGACTGCTCCTCGGCCATGCCAACTGAGGGTTGTGTCTGAGGAACCCACCGACTGTTGACTGGGGGTGTCAGATGTCACTTGTGATGATGTGGATGAGCGTGTTAACCAATCGACGACGGCAGATGGGTTGCTGGTCGAGACACGACCGCTAGCTGATAACGGGAGCTCAGGCCTCTCGCTGCAACTCCTGCTGCCACTCGCCCCTAGTCTGCTGCGACCTCTGCCTGAAGTATTTAGGCCTCTGCCACTCCTCTGTGCACGTCCTAGCACTTCTCTGCCTGACATACATAGTGCGTATATGAGGGTATTACAATACGCTTCACCACTCTTTAAACAGTATTTGTCTAGAACAGCAGCAGGTGATTACTTTTGGCTGTCTTTTCACAGCATGTAGGCCCTTGAAAGATTTACAGGTACAAAATGGTGCACTTATTAGATGTACGTATGTGGTATGCACGTATGAGGGTAAAAAAAACAATACACCAAAAAACTCAGTATTTTTGTAAAACGACAGCCGGGGAATACTGTTGCTTGGAATTTCACAGTATGCAGGCCCTTGACAAATTAACAGGTACAAAATGGTACACTTATAAGATGTACGTATGTGGTATGCACCTATGAGGGCAAAAAAAAAATTCGCAACAATACACAGAAAAACTCTTTTTTTTTTAGCAAAACACCAGCCGGTGAGTACTATTGCTTGGACTTTCACAGTATGTAGGCCCTTGACAGATTAACAGGTACAAAATGGTACACTACTTAGATGTACATATGTGGTATGCTCCTGTGAGGGCAAAAAAAAAAAAGCGCAACAATACGCCAAAAAAACTCAGTATTTTTGTATAACACCAGCCGGTGATTACTTTTGCCAGGACTTTCCCCGTATCTAGACTTGTTACAGATACAAAATAGTAGACTGCTTTGATGTAGGTATATGGTATGCACGTATGAGGGCAGACAAATGCACTACAGTCCTCTGAAAAAACGTATTTGTGAACAGCAGCAGGACACAACAGTGCAGCACCACAAAAAAAAAAAACAGGGATTAAACCCTAAATGTCACAGAATGTTAAGAATGGTATGCACAGGTTTTTATACAGTCTACACACAATTATGAGCAGCAGATGATTTCTGAAGGAAAAAAAAGCACAAAATTGTGCAGAAAAATAAGGTGGTTCATAAAGTTCAGGCAGCTTGATGATATGTATGAGGCAACAAAAAGCTATCTGTCCCTCTCTGCTGCAATGCTCAATAACGTGAATAGGAGGTTTATGGCGTAAGATCCTTCTCAGTGAGAACACCAAAGCACTGCACTTCTGTCTGTCCACAATGCTAATGTGACTAGCAGTTGCCAGTGGTACACTGTGGTATAAGCAATTCACACACACACACGCAGTCCGTCCTCTCTCTCTCTCTGAGTGCATGGATGAAATGAAGAGAGGCAAGATGGCTGCCGATTATATAGGGCTGTGACATCACAGGGGTCAATGAATGCTGATAGGCTGCATCTCGCATGTGACTCAGGGTCATCCCGCCTACCTCCCTTTCCGCCGTATTTTCCCGCCCTTCCATAATCCCCTGCCCCATGTAGAGACATGTGGATCCTCCATTTTAGGTCTCCTTTAGCCTGGAATACTGTAAAATGGAGTTTAATGAAGCAATTTGCGCAATAGAATCGTGGCCATATTCGCATTCGTTACAAATCAAATATTTCATGAAATTCATAACGAATTCCGGTTCGTCAACTTCGATTCGCTCATCTCTAATCATATCCTTACCATCCCTGCGTGTAGAAACATCCCCTGCGGGCAGAAATATGTAGTATGCTTTACTCAATGGTAAGGTGTTCATTGCCGGAGCCGAATCACAGTATGAAGACTAAAATATAACTTTTATTTATTAGCTCTGAAAAGGAAGTAATCAGACTTCCAGATAGTCAACAGTAGAAAGACCAAAATTCAACAGAACCAAAGGAAAGATTACTTCCCCAAAACAAGAATAACATACTTGTGATAAAGCAAATAACAATAGGTATTGTACATTTGATAATACACAGGAGTATCTCAACTGATATCTAAGCCACCAGGGTCAGGATTCTAAAGATATCATTTGAGATACTCTTGTGTATTATTAAATTTACAATAAATAATATGTTTTTTTTTTTTTTTTTCTTTACTAGTAGTATAATTTTCTTTTGGGGAAGTAATCTTCCCTTTCGTTCTGTTAAATTCTGGTCTCACTCCTGTTGACTATTTGGAAGTTTTTAATGAAAGTAATGTTTTAGTTTGCATTTATTTGTACATGTTTGCCTTTTCTACTCCATTTAAAGGGGACCATACCCGTTTCACACAAACAAATTTTAAAAGGACACCGTGCCCATAGTGCTTATGTTATGTTTTATCATGCGAGGAGCACCCTTTCCTGTTTTTATTGCATTAATATACTCATTATATCTAGTACACATACACATAATTGGATTTGCAGGCTTTAAATGATCTTTCTTTATTATTGTAAAGTGTTTTATATGTCTTTAGATATTTTGTAAGATATGTTAGTTTTTAATACTTTATCTCAAATACTTGTCATGACAGCATGATCTATGTTAGAATTGTCTACAAGGGTGCAATACTTTATTCTCATGAGGCCCTGAGAAAGTGTCATTTCATGCGAAACACTGTAGGTCTGGTGTTCTCCATGTCTATGTTCTCATGAATTGTATCAGCAAGAAACAAAAATGAAATTCAGATCGAGGAGATTATTTGGTGAGTGCTGTAAATACAGTGATAAGATAAGACACTAATAAGACCTTCCTCTGTTCAGGTTTAATAATGATAGAGAAGGGACAGCATGGTTACAACAATCCTCTTAAAGCAAATATCAAATGGTCATAACTATGTCACTGCACAGGGATAATAAATACCATCTCATAATGCATGATATTTATGCTACAGTATATATTTTTTTTATTCCATTTCAACTTATTCTTCCATATGAACACCAAAGAAAATACCTTACTAGAATGTAAGTAACTGTGCACTGAAAGATGATCATGTTTTAAAATGTACAAGTTTTATTAAGGCATATATATAAAATCACAATAAAAGATGATAAAGAACAAAAAGACAACAAAGGCCCCAGAGTACAGCAAAAAATATAAGTGGGTACAAGGACTTTGAGATGCTAAACGAGTGAAACCTACATAGCTAAGTGTGGGCTAGGGTAAATAACTGGAGGATCAAGCGAAAGCTTGAACCTGAAGCCAACATTTAAAGGTTCACACTGCTAAGACAAAAAGTACAAAAAAGTTAATGAACCATAAGATAGTTAAGGGTGCCAGACCTTACCCACCAGACCCCAACGTTCGTTTCGCTTTAACTCCTTCAGGACCGGGGGTTTTTCCGTTTTTTGCTCCTTGCCTTTAAAAAATCATAACTCTTTCAATTTTGCACCTAAAATTCCATATGATGGCTTATTTTTGCGCCACCAATTCTACTTTGTAATGACGTCAGTCATTCTGCCAAAAAATCTACGGTGAAATGGAAAATAAATAATTGTGCGACAAAATTGAAAAAATAACGCCGTTTTGTAACTTTTGGGGGCTTCCGTTTCTACGTAGTACATTTTTCAGTAAAAATGACACATTATCTTTATTCTGTAGGTCCATACGATTAAAATGATATCCTACTTATATAGGTTTGATTTTGTCGGACTTCTGGAAAAAATCATAACTACATGCAGGAAAATTAATACGTTTAAAATTGTCATCTTCTGACCCCTATAACTTTTTTATTTTTCCATGTATGGGGTGGTTTGAGGGCTAATTTTTTGCGCTGTGATCTGAAGTTTTTAACGGTACCATTTTTGCATTGATAGGACTTATTGATCGCTTTTTATTCATTTTTAAATGATATAAAAAGTGACCAAAAATGCACTATTTTGGACTTTGGAATTTTTTTGCGCGCACGCCATTGACCGAGCGGTTTAATTAATGATATATTTTTATAATTCGGACATTTCCGCACGCGGTGATACCATATATGTTTATTTTTATTTTTATTTACACTGTGTTTTTTTTATTGGAAAAGGGGGGTGATTAAAACTTTTAATAGGGGAGGAGTTAAATGATCTTTATTCACTTTTTTTTCCACTTTTTTTTTTGCATTGTTATAGATCCCATAGGAACCTATAACACTGCACACACTGATCTTCATCATTGATCACTGGTTTCTCATAGGAAACCAGTGATCGATGATTCTGCCGCATGACTGCTCATGTCTGGATCTCAGGCACTGAGCAGTCATTCGGCGTTCGGATAGCGAGGAGGCGGGTAGGGGCCCTCCCGCTGTCCTGTAAGCTCTTCGGGGTGCCGCGATTAGCCGCGGCTATCCCGAACAGCCCGACTGAGCTAGCCGGCAACTTTCACTTTCGCTTTTAGCCGCACTGAGCGCTATTAGAGGCGGGTCCCGGCTTCACTATGACGCCGGGCGCACCGTGATATGACGCGGGGTTACTGTGTAACCCCGCGTTATATCAGGAGAGCAGGACAAAGGACGTACCGGTACGTCCTTGGTCATTAAGGGGTTAAAATGCTTCCTCAGGGGGCATTAATAAAACGTGTACATTTTTAAAACTTAATAAAACTTGTACATTTTACAACATTATCATCTTAGCCCTGTGCATATCCTTCCATATACCAGTGACAGAGCCTTCAACATGATGCGAAGGTGGCTAAGATTACAGTGAAAACAAAGTCTAACAGGCAGGTTGCAGGCCACACACCCACTGGAATGCTTAGTCCATTTACAATTAATCTGATGTCACTAAAAGAAGTCTGTCAAAAATCCATCAATCTGTTATACCACAGGTATAAGAGGTATACATCGACATTTACACCCTGTAAGAAAGTTTTGATGTTCATAGTTGACCCTGTTTGTCCTGTCTTGCATCTAGTTGATTCAATAATTGTAGCTATGTACCTCAGTCATGATGGCACTAGAGATTCCCAGTTCTAAGAAAAGGTAAGCTTGTCTTAATGAAGAACTTGTCTATGTGTAATAATGAAGAACTTGTCTATGTGTAATAATTAATGAGCGACTAGGAGGATGGAGAACATCATACGTATGCAAGATCTCCGCTTTATATAGTTCTTTAACAAGAACTGCTAACAATTGCAATAAGCAAATACTGGCACATTATGCTGTTAATATGATACGTGTCATTCAACTCGAGAATTAATCTTTCACAACATTTTAGTAGAACATCAGAGAGGTGTGGTCCTCCGCCACAATATCCTTTGTACACTTTGATCATTCATTCTTTCCGCGGCATGCACACAATCATTATACTACAGTATTTCACCCAATGACACATTTACAGAGGACCTTTGACTACGACAGACCATAAATTGAACATCCTTGAACATCATTCTGTTATTTTACTTGCTAGGACCAATATTCCATGCTGATTCATTTCACTATATACTTTGTACTTATAGGGGACATGGCTCTGTTTCTTGTGATACATAGGCCCAAATTCCTTTCATACATTAAAGTGACACCCTAGCCAATAATGTTATTTTATAAGGGTTATCAAATTTTAGCTCAGTAGAGATGGGCAAAACCACATTAAACAGCAGTCAGAGACAGTGACACAGTTTAAATGAAGGCTTCTCCTGTCAAACCACAACATACAATCTTATTCACACTGTCCCAAAAACAAAACAAAACCTGTTTGTCTAAGCACAAGCTGTACATGATAACTTGCCCTCACTATATGGCTAGGTTTCCACTTTTTTGACAAAAACGTCAATAAAAACGCCCATTCTGCCGCATGGCGTTTTTTTGTGGAAAAACGCTGCGGCCAGATGTTAGCTGCAAGTCAATAGTAAACTGCAAAATGCCAAATCCACTTGGCGTTTTTCAGTTTGGCGTTTTTTTAAAATCCTTTTAGCATTTTTGGACTTCTTTGCAGTTTTAAAAAAACGACCTGTTGTCGAGACTTTGGCGTTTTTTCTGGAAAATCTTGGCGTTTTTCTCCCATAGAAGTCTATGGGAGTGAAAAAACGCCAAGAAAAATGCCATGTTTTAACTTTGGTGTTTTTTCAGGCGTTTTTATTCTTTTTTGGACTTTAGCGATCCCAAAATGTGATGGAGATACCTTTTTTTATTAAAATTTCGTAGGGTATCATTAAAAAAAAAAAAAAAAAGATATACCGTAGTAGTGATGGAAAAAATTGTATTTAACAAAATTTATCTTTTTTAGAACGAAATTTTTATTATTTTTTAAACAGGGATCAATTTATGTGCTCGGGTGGGGACCTAAAAATGTAGCCGACAATAATAAAATGTAGTGTGTGCGTGTTTTTTTTACTTTTTTTTTTTTTTTTTTACACATTTTTAGGTACTACTACTACTCACAGCATGGAACACACTGTTCCATGATGGGAGTAGTAGTACCTGTACTAATTGACAGATCACCCCTTTTCGATCCTCCTGTATAATGTATAGATGCGGCTGCTCTTCTCTGGTCCCCTGCACTGCCGTATATATACACATATTGATATTTTCTGCAGAGAGCAGTGATTGGTCAGATGGTTCCAGCCAATCACAACTCTGTGGGATATATGAATATGCGTATATATACGTCAGTGCAGGGACCATAGAAGAGCGGCCGCATCTATACATTATACAGGAGGATCACAGCGGGTGTCAGAAGTTACACTCGTTGCGATCTATTAATGCAGGTACTACAGCTCCCAGCATGGAGCAGTGTGCGCTCCATGTTGGGAGTATTAGTACCTGCAGTAAGGGACAGATCCCAGCGGATATCACTCCTCCTGACACCCGCTTCGATCCTCCTGAAGTGACTGTCGGGATCAGCTGTTCTCAAGGCTACAGAGCCAGGAGAACAGCTCCTGAGCAGTATATATACATCATATACCTACTGCCCAACAAGAACTTACAGTGAGCCTGCAATGTGTATACAGTATACACATTGCTGGCTCACTTAACCCCTTGCTGAGCTGTGCGCTATACGCAAGCCCGGCAAGGAAAGAGTTAACTTACACTGCTGGACAGTGTAAGTTAACCCTTTGGGTGGTATACAGTATATTCAGCTATCTATAGTGTATACAGAAGATGAAGTCCCCTTACCTCCCTCCAGTCTACGCGGGTCTGTGTATCGCCGCCCCTAGTGATGACATAATTAGGGGTGGAGCTACAGACGGGAGTCAGGCTAGTAAGACTCTGTGAAGCTCTGTTCACAGTGTCCATTTTGTATAATGTGAACAGACCCTTCTGGCAGTGTCTTCCCAGATAGGGAGACTCCAGCTGTTGCTAAACTACAACTCCCAGCATGCCCAAACAGCCAAAGGCTGTCTGGGCATGCTGGGAATTGTAGTTTTGCACCAATTGGAGGTTCCCTGTTTGGGAAGACATTGCATTATGGGTGCTCTCCCCTTAGGAGAGCGCAAAAAATGTCCTAACCCATTTTTTGTGTTTTTTTCTTCTCGTTTCAGATCCGTGTATGCAGAGGATTACAACGGATTCGATGGATTACTACGGATGAACTTGATTTTTTTTATTTTAATAAAATGGTTAACGAGGGCTGTGGGGGAGTGTTTTTTAAAATAAAATAATTTTTCCAATGTGTTGTGTCTTTTTTTTATTGAATATTCAGGCTTAGTAATGGAGGCTGTCTAAAGCCGGGGCTTAGCGTTAGCCCCAAAAACAGCTAGCGCTAACCCCCAATTATTACCCCGGTACCCACCACCTCAGGGGTGCTGGGAAGAGCCGGTACCAACAGGCCCGGAGCGTCAAAAATGGCGCTCCCGGGCCTAGGCGGTAACAGGCTGGCGTTATTTAGGCTGGGGAGGGCCAGTAACAATGGTCCTCGCCCACCCTGGTAATGTCAGGCTGTTGCTGCTTGGTTGGTATCTGGCTGATACTGAATATACAGGGAACCCTATGCGTTTTTTTTCCATAAATAAAATAAAAAAAATGCATATTTTCAGTATCAGCCAGATACCAACAAAGCAGCAACAGCCTGACATTACCAGGGTGGGCGAGGACCATTGTTACTGGCCCTCCCCAGCCTAAATAACTCCAGCCTGTTACCGCCTAGGCCCAGGAGCACCATTTTTGACGATCTGGTCCTGTTGGTACCGGCTCTTCCCGGCACCCCTGTGGCGGTGGGTACCGGGGTAATAATTGGCGGTTAGCGCTAGCTGTTTTTGGGGCTAACGCTAAGCCCCGGCTTAGTGATGGATTCCGTCTATTAGACAGCCTCCATTACTAAGCCCGAATATTCAATTAAAAAAAGACACAGCACATTGGAAAAATTATTTTATTTTAAATAACACTCCCCCACAGCCCTCGTTAACCATTTTATTAAAATAAAAAAAATCAAGTTCATCCGGCGTAATCCATCGAATCCGTCATAATCCTCTGCATACACGGATCTGAAACGAGAAGAAAAAAAACACAAAAAAATGGGTAAGGACATTTTTTGCCCTCTCTGCAGGGGAGAGCGCCCATAATGCAATATCTACCTAAACTGTGAGCCTCCAATTGGTGCAAAACTACAACTCCCAGCATACCCAGACAGCCTTTGGCTGCCTGGGCATGCTGGGAGTTGTAGTTTTGCAACAGCTGGAGTCTCCCTGTCTGGGTAGACACTGGCAGAAGGGTCTGTTCACAATATCCACTATGGGGCGGAGTCACACGGACCGGCGGTGACAGAAACGAGGGAGGTAAGTGGACCTCCTGTTCTGTATACACTATTTACAGCTATCTATAGATAGCTGTGTATACTGTATATCGCCCAAAGGGGCTATAGGAGCAGGGAGTCCTGTCAGTCTGGTGACAGAATTCCCGGCTCCTGTATAGTATACACGGGTACACTATATGGCCGGGGGAGGTGAGTAGTGATGCTATACATCCCTCCTCATCTCCCTACACTCTGTGGAACTGGCGCTCAGCATCTGACCAACAGAGTGGTACCTGAAGACAGTGAGAAAACTGCAACAGGGGACAAAATTGGCTGTTTCCACACACCAGGGAAAAAGCCAGAAAAAACGCCAGAAAAACTGCCAAAACTCAGGAAAAACCTGTGGCAGTTTTTCTGGCGTTTTTGCTGGCGTTTTTTTAGGTGTACAAAAAAAAAGTGGAAACTTAGCCTGAAGGTAGCTTGCTACCAGCCACCCAACAAAACAGACTTCAAATGTGTTACCTCACACAAATGGCAATTGTCTCAGGAGAGGCTAGTAGACTTCAAAATTTCAACTCAAGTTCTTTGCAGTCTCTCAGTGCAGACTAACACCTAGTTTTAAGGCCCAGTGACAAGCTGTATTCAGCACTGCTAATCTGTGCTAGTCTAAAAAAAAAACCGGTAGTGGCCCAGGAAGGGGACGGAAGGCCCCACTACCAAACCTACCTTTTATCCAATAAAGATCTAGGCCTAATAACACGATTTACCAAAAGTACGAGCAAATCAGTCTTTTCAGAGATTTTAACTATTTCCTGTATTCCTCATATCTCACCCAGGTTTCCCTGGATGGGATAAGAGCTTGCGGAAACCTGGTATCCCCATACTGTATGTCAGGTACCTTGGGAAAGTAAAATGGTTCCCAAGGACTATTCCCATCACTGCCTTGCAGTATTCTACTATATTGTAGGTACCTTTACATCTACATTCACATCCTGTAAAGAAATTCAGTCCTGATGTTCATCATCTGACCTTTAGGTTTATTTAGCTATCCTTTTGACATTGTCTGCTGCTGTCATAATTGACCCTGTTTGTCCTGTCTGGCATCTACCTGATTCAATAATTGTAGCTATGTACCTCAGGCATGATGGCACTAGAGATTCCCAGTTATACAAAAAAGGTAAGTTATCTCAGAAGAAATCTTAGTGGTAATAATTGCTGAGTGACTAGGAGGGTGGAGAACATCATACACATTGCGCTGAAAGTAAAATATGATCAGGTTTGGATGCACTTTATTGTGATACCTGCTTATGTATAGTGTGATGCAATATATATTACCTCTTAATTACTACAGTTTATTCACAGTGAAACTGACACATTCAATTAGGCAATAAGGAAATACTGGCAGAGAAGTACTATACATGTCTTTCACAAGATTTTTGTAGGACATCAGAGAGGTGTAGTCCTCCGCTACAACATTCTTTGTAAAACTTCATTCTTTCTTTCTGTCGCAATCACACACAGTTCTTATCATGACACATTTGGCATGTACAGACCTTAAAGTGGATGTCCTTTAACATAATTCTGTTTTTTAGTTTCTAGGACCAACATTCTGTGCTGCTTCATTTTATTATATACTGTATATTTATAGAGGACACACCTCTGTGTTTTGTTATACAGAATTGCAAATTCCCTGCGTAAATTGAAGCAACACTCCAGCCATATGTGTAAGGCTACGCAGTAGCCTATGTTTGTGGGGGGGGGGGCGTATGGTTTAAGAACCCGCGGCTCACCTCTCTCCGACGCGCTGCGGGTTCTTTACAGGAAGAGGAAGTGACGTGCCAAATCAGCTGATACGCATCAGCTGACCGGAGCTTCGCATCGCGGCTTCCATGCTTTCGCCCACCTGCAACAGACCTAGGTAGTGCAGCAATTTACTGTTAGTGTACCATAAAAATTTTTAATGATATAAAAAGAAGGGGGGCTCACCAAATCATAACGTGGGTGCTACTACTCAGTAAGCAAAAAACTATTGCTACATAAGAAGGCAGAATTACTGTAAAGAGTGCACACTACAAAGTTAATGTATATACAACAAATTTTATTGAGTATCACATTAAGAATACAAGACAAAAAGGGCTAAAATCAATTAAAAAGCTCTGAACCGAGCAAACCTCTACAACATGAGAGAGGAGCCATGAACCCCCTTCTCACCAAAGTCCCGTCCCTCTGTAATTGAATATTGTGGCTACCAAGTAGTGGTGCTAACTAAAGAGAATACACATGCCAAGTGGTGTAGAGGTTAATTGATTTTAGCCCTTTTTGTCTTGTATTCTTAATGTGATACTCAATAAAATTTGTTATATATACATTAACTTTGTGGTGTGCACTCTTTACAGTAATTCTGCCTTCTTGTGTAGCCATAAAAAATTAGGATGGCTCGGTCACTCTACATGACCCGCTGCCGGCTCAGTCGCGCTACAATTTATAAGTCTCAAGGGGGCACTCAGATGGGATTGTTCTGGCTCAGTCACGCTACAGTTAATATTATTTTAGGGGGAGCATTTATATTGAATTAATTCCGGCTCGGCCACGCTACAGTTAATAGTTTCTCTTAGGGGGGCACTTATATCTAAGCGGTCACTCCACAGTTAAATTCCCTTAGGGGGCATTCACATAGCATTGCTTTCAGGCTCGGTCACACTACAGTTAATAAACTCTTATAGGGGGCTCTGTATGTTTCATCACTGCCTCTGTCACGCTACTGCTAATAAGTTCGCATATGGGCCACATACATTCCATTATTACCCGCTGGCTCACGCTACTGCTAAGAAGTTCACATAGGGGGATTGTATATTTCATTGTTATCGGCTCGGTCATGACATTACTATAACTTCCTACCGGAAGCGCTTATAGTGAATTTTACCGGCTCAGTCACGTTACTGTCAATCAATTATTACACAGCACTTCATTTTTACCGGCTCGGTATATCCGTCGGCGCAGCCGCGCTACAGCATGCTAATTCACAAACAAATGTTCTGATGTCGGTTACTCAGTATTAACGGCACACCAGTTCTAGACTCTGAAAAGTTACACATGTCACAAATCTGTTTGGTCTGAGGTCTTGTTTTGTGTAAGTCACGGTCACCTGATTTGAGGGCTCGTTAACGAATCTGAGGTTTTAATTTGTTAATGCAAGAGGTAACCTATTCTGAGGTCTTATCTTACGGTACTTAATTTTCAGGGGCCTAAACCTGTAGTTCTTTAAGTTCTAGGTATTATAGTTTCTTTGATTCCAAATGTATTTATAATAACATACGGCACAATTTATGTTATTTTTCATATGCCAGAACATTCACTTTTTCCTCAAGGTCACATTCTCACTGTAGAAGTAGTAGCATATGTTACACAAAACTGTAGTTTTACGTCTGCCTCAGCTGTACGTCCTTTTTCATATTTTACAGGTTTCTCATCCATTTGCATATTGCAATGGCTCAGTCATTTAGGTAAGGTCTCATGCTGGGTTGTTAGTTATATTTCGGTGCGACAGCATTAACATTTCATTTCTATAGGTGAGTGATCTGGAGGTTGGTGCATACCTAGGATATATGGTCTTAAGCAAGGATTAGCCATTACAGGTGCCTTCAGGTTTTCATTCCTTTGCATATTCCAGTGACTGAGTCATTTAGGTAAGGTCTCATGCTGGGTTGTTAGTTATATTACGGTGTGACAGCATTAACATATAATTTGGTAGGTGAGTGATCTGGAGGTCAGTGTATACCTAGGATATACGGTCTTGAGCAAGCATTAGCTGTTACAGGTGCCTACAGGTAAGCAAGGGTCATTTTAGGTAAGGGATGTCATGGGGTTATATATTCTCTATTTCAGGGGTTTTCGCTTCACGGCTGAACGGATTCATCAGTATCCTTTCTGTTACATCCAGCAGGTTCCTGTTAGGCTTAGCTTAGGAAATCCCTGTGAGTTGGTCATTTGTATATGGCCACTAGAAGGTATTCAGTTTATTTGTTGTTTAGGTCTTATGTGTGAAAGCACTCTTTATAAATACGGGTAAGCCACGCTTGGTTTAAGAACTTAGTCGCCTCATGAACCCATCACGCCATTGGGTTGCGACTCTGTTCTAGTCACTCGATCAGTCACAATTAATGTCATGTACCTGGTAAGATGTACTCAGGTAATTCTGGGTGGGGTTTATTGATTTATTTTGTGTCACATGGTCACTTCAGAACCTGTCACGGCTTCAGGTTCATTCGTTCTGCTTCAGGCTGACACATCCTCGGTTTGCTGTGTTTGCTGTTTTATTTTAGGTTGTTAGGTAAGTATACAAGGTGAGTCTAGTTTGACATAGTTTAGGTTGATATCTGGTTTTGCTGATAGACTCAGTCCGACAACTTATTTTCAGAAATGTCTCACGGTTCGGACATAGACGACTTGGCCTCAGTTTTGGAGGAAACCACCAGGACATCTGATCATGCCAGTATTCCGTCCCTGAGAAACTGGACAATACCCAAACTGACTGCAGAGTTAGTTAGAAGAGGAATCAATTTTCCGGCCACCGCTAGGAAAGCAGAATTATATCATCTGTTAACATCAGAAACTGCTGGGCCTAGTAATGAGGAGGAGTCAAATCGTACCTTACCCACCATCTCACGCAACTATACGCATTACTTAATAGTCTATCCTCTTCTCTCTCGAATATGCAGTCTAGAGATGAGTCCATAGAGAACAGGAACACAGTTCCGCCCACATCTCTGATACCAGTTCCGTCTCTGGCTCACGCTTCCACGTCAGGTACTCATCCAACAGTTCCTACGATAGCACCAGCTCATTTTATACCAGCCCACATTAAAAAAGATATTCTTAATGGGAAAGACATCAATCTGGCTTCTCTACTGATAGACACACACATTTGATGGAAAATAAAACTGTAGCTTGTGGAGACGTCTCTGTGGTTTTGAAGTCAAAAGATGTTCACCTTAATAGGAAGTTATCTTTGTCGGAATTCATAATGGCGTTCAGCATATACCGCAACATCATTTGTACTTCAAGTGAGGTGACTGGACTCTCACACAAGTATGGGGGTAGCACATTTTATGAATATCATCGGTCCTTTTTGGCCAAAGCAGCTGCAGCGTTATGCCAGTTTGGGTACTCTATCAATTGGGCCACAATTGATACAGAGATTTTCTGTACTCATTTTGCTAGGTTGAAGACACCGGTATGTGCTAAATGCCAGTCCAGCAGTCAAACTGCAGAATGGTGCAGTTCCACGAATACAGAGATCTCTTCTGTAAATGGACAGAATCTGAATTGTATTCCATACAACCCCTGATATGCATGTGGGAAATTTGCATAAAGAAAAAAATGTGTTCTATGGGCTACCACAGTGTACTTCAGAGCTTCTTCTTGGTCTTCCTTAGTTTCAACGCCATTCTCCACATCTCGACTGGAGGACCGTAGAAAATCACTTCCTGGGGACAATATTTCCAAGATCACTGTCTTGATCCTCCTGTTATTCCTTCTGTACCTGTTAGAAGACAGAAGACTCCTCAACAGAAGCCTGCAAGTTCATTACAGCCTTTGCCAATATCCAATACCCCTTGGTCTCATATGGGTGGGAACCTTTTTAGTTCCAAAGAAAAGGGGGAGACCAAAGGGGGGGTACTGTAATAGCCACGCTCAGGGCAGACATGCTGGCCGCGAGTACGTTGTCATGTCTCTGTTGCCGGTGGGGCTGGGATCCGCATCGCGGGACGCGCCCGTATGCGAATCCCAGCCCGTCACTCACCTTCCTCAGCCACAGCCTCACTGTGTCCTGGTCCTCGTAACTCCGGTGGGCGTGCCTCCGCCTTCTAGGGTGTGCACGTGCCGGGGCTCTGTTTCTTAAAGGGCCAGTGCCAAATTAATTAAAGTGATTACACCTGTAACCTGGTTCATATATTCCTGCTCCTCCCTTGCTTCCCTGACGGATCTTTGGTAGTCTATGCCATAGTGAAGTCTGGTATCTCTGCTACTGTGTCTTGTTCCTTGTTGCCCTACCTACCTGTACCAGTGTACTTGCCCTGACCTTCTGCCATCTGCCATGTCCTGCCAGTGTCCTTCCATGCCAGGCCACCCCCCAGCTACCTGTGTGGACGAGTCGTGCCAGGGGTAGCGACCTGGATGCCGCCTGCCGCAGCAAGACCATCCCGCTTTGCGGCGGGCTCTGGTGAAAACCAGCGGCACCTAAGACTCCACTCCCTGGCATGGCTCACATCTATATCCACACAGGCCCTGAGAATCCACCTCCTGCTGTCCACCTGCCATTATTCCTAACATTAGAGTTCTTATCCTCTGCCCTGGCCCAGAACAGTATAATACAGTTAGGGTGGTCCGCAATGGCAGGCCTGTTAATGTGGGATACTGTTACGCCGAGCGCTCCGGGTCCCTGCTCATCCCCGGAGCTCTTGCGGCGTCCCTCTCTCTGCAGCGCCCCGGTCAGACCCGTTAACGGGGAGCGCTGCACTGACATTGCCGGCGGGGATGCGATTCGCATAGCGGGACGCGCCCGCTCACAAATCGCATCCAAAGTCACTCACCTGTCCAGGTCCCCGGCTGTCACGTCCTGGCGCGCGCGGCTTCGCTCCTTAGGGCGCGTGCGCGCCAGTTCTCTAAGATTTAAAGGGCCAGTGCACCAGTGATTGGTGCCTGGCCCAATCAGCCTAATTAGCTTCCCCCTGCTCCCTGTCCATATTACCTCACTTCCCCTGCACTTCCTTGCCGGATCTTGTTGCCTTGTGCCAGTGAAAGTGTTTAGTGTTGTCCAAAGCCTGTGTTCCAGATCTCCTGCTATCCTTATTGACTACGAACCTTGCCGCCTGCCCCGACCTTCTGCTACGTCTGACCTTGCCTCTGCCTAGTCCTTCTGTCCCACGCCTTCTCAGCAGTCAGCAAGGTTGAGCCGTTGCCGGTGGATACGACCTGGTTGCTACCGCTGCAGCAAGACCATTCCGCTTTGCGGGACCAGTAGCAACCCTAGAACCGGTCCACCGACACGGTCCACACCAATCCCTCGCTGACACAGAGGATCCACATCCAGCCTGCCGAATCGTAACAGATACCTTTTTTAATTCAGGGAATGGGATTTCATTTATGATCCCAAGAGTCAGTAATCAGTCACCTCGTATTTTTTCTGATGCCTCCCCCATATCTGGGTTTGCAGCTATTTGGGAAAACAATTGGTTGGCAGCTCCATGGCTCCCTAAGATTCATTGCCTGCCTGGTTTTACTCAGAACTCAGCACTTTTTGAACTATATCCTATCGTAGCTGCAGCCCAGGTGTGGGGAGAGTCATGGCACAAATCCATAGAATTGTTCGTTTTGGATATCGCTGCTACCATGGAAATTTTGCTAAAAGGCAGATCTAAATGTCCACAGGTCATGTCCCTGGCTAGAAAATTAGTCTGGTTGTCCTTACATTATGGATTTAATTTCATTTGTGCTCGTATTAGTGGCATACAAAATGTAGCTGCAGATGCTCTCTCCAGACAGAAATTCTTTCTTTTCTTCCAGGTTATGCCTGAAGCCGACATGACAGGCACTCGGGTACTACAATTTCAGTCCCTGATTCTGGACTGAGATAGCATCTCTATGTGGCCAAAACTTTAATTAATAAATCTTTGTCAGCCAACCGAATGGAATACGTTTCAGCAGTTTCAGCCAGATACCCACAGGGTGACCCACATTCTGTATGCTTTATTCTTGCATTTATCGGGTTTTGCATTCCACCTTATATCTAGCCCATAACACTGTAAAAATATATTTGGCAGGTATTCAATATAATGTATCATTAAAGGGGTATTCAGGGCAAAAACATCTTATCCCCTATCGAAAGGATAGGGTATAAGATGTCTATGGGAGGGGGCGTTGCAGCCGTTATGTCCCCATCTCAGAAGCCCAAAACTTCACACGCAGCTAAGCATAGAATACGGGCTGTTGCAGGGAGATCGCAGGGGGTCCCAGCGGTGGGCACCCCGCGATCAGACATCTTATCCCCTATCCTTTCAATAGGGGATAAGATGTTTTTGCCCGGAATACCCCTTTAAACAATCCTGACAGATCTTTTATCTTCACCTCTCATATGATAAAAGCCGCCCTTAAAGGTATACAGAAAAGAGATCTGACGAAGCGTGCAGGCGCACGCGCAACAGCTGTTATCCAGCACCACGCTGACTAGCTGTGTCCCTGGAAGACCATCTGCTGTAACTCCCTTGTAATGCACCGAAGAAAATAAAATAAATGTTTTACACTGCAACCCGGTGAGTGACGTCCCTATTTTCTACTTCTAGTATATGTTTGAAAGCTTTGATTTCACGGGACTTGGAACCCAAGAGGTAGCAGCGTTAACTCACATCTAGCAACTGCAAGGGATACCATACACCTGCACAGTGTTAATGAATTAAGTCCATTCATAAAAAGGGTTAAATAGGGGGAGACTATCTTGCTTCTGAACTGTGTTCTATACAGATAAGAGAACTGACCAAACCCCCTTCTAGATTACCAATTTCAGGAGACATGTTTAGGTGTTTGTCCGATACGCTTGATAATCACCCATTTGGTCGTCTTAACAGCATTGTCTAAAAAGCAGCCATGTATTTGGGTTTCTACAGATTCCTAAGACCCGGGGAATTAACTTGTAAATCTTCACACCCACCCCCCCCCCCAAATCATTATCATATCATAGGGCATGCCCTCTATTTTTCAGGTGTGCTCTGACGTGGCAGTTATGGCACACATCAAGCTGCATAGTTAACCCCTTAAGGACCAAGCATTTTTCTGTTTTTGCACTTTCGTTTTTTCCACCTTACATTTTAAAAATACTAACCCTTCCAATTTTACACCTAAAAATCAATATGAGGGCTTATTTTTTGCACCACCAATTCTAATTTGTAATGACATCAGTATTTTACCAAAAAATCTACAGCAAAATGGAAAAAAAAATCATTGTGCGACAAAATTGAAGAAAAAACCCCATTTTGTAAATTTTAAGGGGCTTCCGTTTTTACGCCATAAATTTTAAGGCAAAAATTACACTTTATCTTTATTCTGTAGGTCCATATGATTAAAATAATACCCTACTTTTATAGGTTTGATTTTGTCGTACTTTTGGAAAAAATCATAACTACATGCAGGAAAATTTATACATTTAAAATTGTCCTGTTTTGACCCCTATAACTTTTTTATTTTTCCCTGTATGGGGTGGTATGAGGGCTAATTTTTTGCAATGTGATCTGAAGTTTTAATCGGTACCATTTTTGTTTTAATCTGACTTTTTGATAGCTTTTTATTCCTTGTTTATGGTATGAAAAGTGACCAAAAATATGCTATTTTGGACTTTGGAATTTTTTTGTGCGTACGCCATTGACCGTGCGGTTTAATGTATGATCTATTTTTATAGTTTGGACATTTACGCACGTGGCAATACCATATATATTTATTTTTATTATGGTTATATATTTTTTATATGGAATTTAGGAAAAGGGGGGTGATTTAAACTTTTAATAAGGAAGGGGTTAATGTGTGTGTTTTTAAACTTTTTTTAAACTTTTTTTTAGTTAGATTCCTCATACAGATCAATGGGGTTACATACAATCCCATTGATCTGTGTGCTCTGCGCTCGATGGATAAAGCCTGGTCCTGCCAGGCTTTATCATTCTGAGCACCGGAGCCACCGCAGCAGGAGAGGTAAGCCCTCAGGCTACCTCAGAAGTTGATCGCCCCCCCACGATGGTGCTGCGGGGGGGGGGGGATCTACCCCATTGGACCACCAGGGATGGGATACAGGAACCTTTAAATGCTGCTGTCAACTTTGACAGCGGTGATCTAAAGGGTTGATAGCAGCCCACGGCGATCGCTGCATATCGGCTATTAACGCCGGCCCCCAGCTTCAGGAATCAGCTGGGGACTGGCCGGTATGACAGGGGCTCGAGTCGGGAGCCCGTGTCATACCCCGTTAACGGCCATTGGACGAGCATAGACGTCCACGGTCATTATCGGGTTAAGGGTTATTTTATCTTAAGTAGGATCTTATGTCACTCATCATTCCTGACAGGAGCCCTGACCACAAATGTTATTTTATAAGGGGCAATAGCCAAGCCCGTCGCTACAGGACAGGCAAACCTAGCAATTGCTTGGGGCCCCAAGCTGGCTGGGGGGCCCCAGAGCACAGCCAGTGCTTGCCCGTCCTGTAGCAAAGGGGCAATTCCCCCATCACCAGGGCCGGATTAACAATCATGCTCTTGGAGTTTGAGCTCCGGGCCCCAGGCACCCAGTCAAACAAGAGGGCCCCCGAATGTCTGACTTTTTTTTTAAATAAACTCATTTGCAGCTTTGGAGTTCGTCTCACCTCACCACAATCACGCTCCCCCCACCCCTGCTGCACTTGGTATGTTCCCTCAGCCCCGGACTCTTCTCTCAGCCTTCAGCCGTCTGAGCAAGAGGAGGGGGAGGGGGGAGGAGAGAGCACAGAGCTGTGAGGAAAGGAGACCGCAGAGGCTGTACAACATGGGGCCTAACTACAGTAGGTGTCCCTGCATGTATATATGTGTATAAGCAGGTGTGTGTGGATATATAAGTGTGTGTACATATGTGTATGTCTATGTACTGTGCCTGTGTGTGTGTGTGTGTTACTACTGAGGATAACTATATGTAAAGTGCATGCGTGTATCTATACCAGTGTTTCCCAACCAGGGTGCCTCCAGTTGTTGCAAAACTACAACTCCCAGCATGCCCGGACAGCCAAAGGCTGTCTGGGCATGCTGGGAGTTGTAGTTTTGACACCTCTGTAGGCATCCTGATTGGGAAACACTGATCTATTCATACAGTATGTAATGTGTACAGTATGTTGTGTGTATATGAAGCATGCATGTACAGTATGTAATGTGTACAGTGTGTTGTGTGTGTATGAAGCATGTACAGTATGTAATGTGTACAGTATGTTGTGTGTGTATGAAGCATGCATGTACAGTATGTAATGTGTACAGTGTGTTGTGTGTATATGATGCATGTACAGTATGTAATGTGTACAGTATGTTGTGTGTATATGAAGCATGCATGTACAGTATGTAATGTGTACAGTATGTGTGTGTGTATAATGCATGTACAGTATGTAATGTGTACAGTATGTGTGTGTGTATGAAGCATGCATGTACAGTATGTATTGTGTAC
This sequence comes from Hyla sarda, assembly GCF_029499605.1. Classification (NCBI taxonomy): domain Eukaryota; kingdom Metazoa; phylum Chordata; class Amphibia; order Anura; family Hylidae; genus Hyla; species Hyla sarda. The sequence continues at coordinate 312,875,448 of NC_079189.1, read as the reverse complement.
AGTATGTGTGTGTATGATGCATGTACAGTATGTAATGTTCACAGTATGTTGTGTGTGTATGAAGCATGCATGTGCAGTATGTATTGTGTACAGTATGTATGTATATTATGCATGCATGTACAGTATGTATTGTGTACAGTATGTATGTTGTGTGTGTATAATGCATGTACAGTATGTAATGTGTACAGTGTGTGTGTATGATGCATCAGGGGCGGACACAGACAACAGAGGGCCCCTGTGCAAAGAATGTGCCTGGGACCCCCCCCCCCAAAAAAAAAGTAATATGCCATAAAATTGCACTGCAACTCACATTAATCTGCATTAGATAGGCAGCAGTTCCCCCACATTAGGTAGCATAGATTCCCCACATTAGGTAGCATAGTTTCCCCACATTATGTAGCATATATTCCCCACATTAGGTAGCATTGCATAGTTTCCCCACATTAGGTAACGTAGCATAATTTCCCCACATTAGGTAGCGTAGCATATATTCCCCACATTAGGTAGCGCAGCATATATTCCCCACATTAGGTAGCGTAGCATAGATTCCCTACATTAGGTAGCGTAGCCCCACATTAGGTAGCGTAGCATAGCATATATTCCCCACATTAGGTAGCATGGCATAGATTTCCCACATTAGGTAGCGTAGCATATATTCCCCACATTAGGTAGTGTAGCAAAGATTCCCCACATTAGGTAGCATAGCATATATTCCCCACATTAGGTAGCATAGCATATATTCCCCACATTAGGTAGCATAGCATATATTCCCCACATTAGGTAGCATAGCATATATTCCCCACATTAGGTAGCATAGATTCCCACATTAGGTAGCATAGCATATATTCCCCACATTAGGTAGCATAGATTCCCCACATAAGGTAGTGTAGCATAACCCCAACAAACAAACACACACACACTCTCACTCACCCACACACTCTTACCTGGCCTGCACTACTTACATTTGCCCATGGGGACTTCCTGGCAGAGGTGCGCGCTATAAGTGACATCATCGCACGCTCTGCGCTGGACGTCAGCGTCCAGGTGCTTGCGATGACGTCACTCACTGCACGCACCTCAGCCAGGAAGTCCCCATGGGCAGATGTAAGTAGCAGTTTAGTGACTGGGCAAGACTGGTTTCCCTGTCATATGTGCACTGGCAGGGCTGCCATCAGAAATTTCGGGGCCCCTTACACAACTCAAGGCCTGAGACCCCCACCGATCACCTCGGTTGAAGTGGTTCTCCAGCTGTTGGAAAGCTAAAACTCCCATCATGTCTGGAGAGCCTCAGGCAATGGGAGTTGTAGTTTTGTAACAGCTGAAGAGACACAGATTGGACACAGTTTTACCCATCATCACTGCAGAACTTACAAGTGACTACAGCTCTGATGGGACAGTCATAAGAACACACAATGATATCAGTGACCTGAGTGACGTCTTCTTTTCTTCTTCATCTCGTCCAGAGACCAGGTCTTCCCCCAGCTCCATCTTCTCTGCAGAGTTTGACATGCAGACATCATTGGCTCCTCACTGTCAGCAGATCCTCATCCTCTGCATGAAGACAGTAATCATTATAACCTTGCCAGAAAGTGTAACCTAAATAAAATACTGCCCACACTGTACCCTGAATATAATACTGCTATACACTGTACCCACTAAATATAATACTGCCACACACTGTACCCTGAATATAATCCTGCCACACACTGTACCCTGAATATAATACTGCCACACACTGTACCATGAATAGCATACTGCCATACACTGTACCCACTAAATATAATACTGCTATTCACTGTACCCACTAAATATAATACTGCCCCACACAGTACCCTAAATAAAATACTGTCACACACTGTACCCTAAATAAAATACTGCCCCACACTGTACCCTAAATATAATATTGCCAGACACTGTAACCTGAATACAATACTGCTGTACACTGTACCCACTAAATATAATACTGCTATACACTGTATCCACTAAATATAATCCTGCTACACACTGTAATCTGAATATAATACTGCCACACACTGTACTCCGAATATAATACTGCCACACATTGTACCCACTAAATATAATACTGCCACACACTGTACCCTGAATATAATACTGCTATACACTGTACCCTGAATATAATAATACTATACACTGTACCCTGAATGTAATACTGCTACACACTGTGCCCACTAAATATAATCCTGCCACACACCGTACCCTGAATATAATAATGCTATACACTGTAACCTGAGTATAATACTGCTATACACTGTACCCACTAAATATAATCCTGCCACACACTGTACCCTGAATATAATACTGCTATACACTGTACCCACTAAATATAATCCTGCCACACACTATACCCACTAAATATAATACCTCTTATCCTCTGTGTCCTCATCATTCCTCATCACCCCCATAACCCCTGCCAAACCTCTCCTCAACACTACTATAACCACCCCCGCACCTCTCCTCATCACTACTATAACCCCCCCACACCTCTCCTCATCACTACTCTAACCCCCCCACACCTCTCCTCATCACTACTATAACCCCCGCACCTCTCCTCATCACTGCTATAACCCCCCCTGCACCTCTCCTCATCACTACTATAAACCCCCGCACCTCTCCTCATCACTACTATAAACCCCCGCACCTCTCCTCATCACTACTATAACCCCCCACACCTCTCCTCATCACTACTATAACCCCCCCGCACCTCTCCTCATCACTACTATAACCCCTGCACCTCTCCTCACCACTACTATAACCCCCCGCACCTCTCCTCATCACTACTATAACTCCCCACACCTCTCCTTATCACTACTATAACCCCCCGCACCTTTCCTCATCACTACTATAACCCACCCGCACCTCTCCTCATCACTACTATAACCCCTGCACCTCTCCTCATCACTACTATAACCCCCCCGCACCTCTCCTCATCACTACTATAACCCCTGCACCTCTCCTCATCACTACTATAACCCCTGCACCTCTCCTCATCACTACTATAACCCCCCCGCACCTCTCCTCATCACTACTATAAACCCCCGCACCTCTCCTCATCACTACTATAACCCCCCCGCACCTCTCCTCATCACTACTATAACCCCCCCACACACCTCTCCTCATCACTACTATAACCCCCCCCACACACCTCTCCTCATCACTACTATAACCCCCCCCATACACCTCTCCTCATCACTACTATAACCCCCCCACACACCTCTCCTCATCACTACTATAACCCCCGCACCTCTCCTCATCACTACTATAACCCCCGCACCTTTCCTCATCACTACTATAACCCCCGCACCTCTCCTCATCACTACTATAACCCCCGCACCTCTCCTCATCACTATTATAATGCCCCCTGCATCTCTCACCACCCCCCATAACACCCCCCTGCACCTCTCTTCACCCCCATAACACCCTCCTGCACCTCTTATCACCCCCATAACCCCCCTGCACCTCTCATCACCCCATAACCCCCCCCCTCTCATCACCCCCATAACACCCCCTGCATCTCTCATCACTCCCATAACACCCCCTGCATCTCACATCACCCCCATAACCCCCCCTGCATCTCTCATCACCCCATAACCCCCCTGCACCTCTCATCACCCCCATAACCTCCCCATGCACCTTTCATCCCCCCATAACACCCCCTGCTCCTCTCATCCCCCATAACACCCCCCTGCACCTCTCATTACCCCCATAACACCCCCCTGCACCTCTCATTACCCCCATAACCCCCTGCACCTCTCATCACCCCCATAACCTCCCCATGCACCTTTCATCCCCCCATAACACCCCCCTGCACCTCTCATCCCCCCATAACACCCCCTGCACCTCTCATTACCCCCATAACCCCCCCCTCTCATCACCCCTATAACACCCCAAGCACCTGTTCCCCTGCACCTCTCATCACCATTATGTAATGTGTACAGTATGTATGTTGTGTGTGTATGAAGCATGTACAGTATGTAATGTGTATAGTATCTGTGTGTATGAAGCATGCACGTACAGTATGTAATGTGTACAGTATGTGTGTATGATGCATGTACAGTATGTAATGTGTACAGTATTTGTGTGTGTATGATGCATGTACAGTATGTAATGTGTAGAGTATCTGTGTGTATGAAGCATGCGTGTACAGTATGTAATGTGTACAGTATGTTGTGTGTGTATGAAGCATGCATGTACATTATGTAAAGTGTACAGTATCTGTGTGTGTATGAAGCATGCATGTACAGTATGTAATGTGTACAGTATGTTGTGTGTGTATGAAGCATGCATGTACAGTATGTAATGTGTACAGTATGTGTGTTGTGTGTATGAAGCATGCATGTACATTATGTAAAGTGTACAGTATATGTGTGTGTATGAAGCATGCATGTACAGTATGTAATGTGTACAGTATGTTGTGTGTGTATGAAGCATGCATGTACAGTATGTAATGTGTAGAGTATCTGTGTGTATGATGCATGTACAGTATGTAATGTGTACAGTATGTTGTGTGTGTATGAAGCATTCATGTACAGTATGTAAAGTGTACAGTATCTGTGTGTATGAAGCATGCATGTACAGTATGTAATGTGTACAGTATGTGTGTGTATGAAGCATTCATGTACAGTATGTAATGTGTACAGTATCTGTGTGTGTATGAAGCATGCATGTACAGTATATAATGTGTACAGTATGTTGTGTGTGTATGAAGCATGCATGTACAGTATGTAATGTGTACGGTGTGTTGTGTGTGTATAAAGCATGCATGTACAGTATGTAATGTGTATTGTGTGTATGTAATGCAAAACAGGGGGGGGGGAACGGGGCAATTGCCCCGTCCTGTGCGTGCGCCCTTTGGAAAGCAATGCACAGGACATGCGCTGGCCAGCATGGTAAGTGACCAGCGGCACATCAGCTTCAGTGGTCGGAGCACTGAAGTAGGGCAGTAAACAGGCATACAGCCTCCAGCCATACACTGTATGGCTGGAGGCTGTATGTCTGTGGGGGAACATACTACACCTAATGTGGGGAACTATACTGCATTTAATGTGGGGGAACTATATTGCACCTAATGTGGGGGGACTATACTGCACCTAATGTGGGGGAACTATAGCCTAATGTAGGGAGAACTATACTGCACCTAATGTGGGGGGACTATACTGCACCTAATGTGGGGGAACTATAGACTAATTTGGAGAGAACTCTGCTGCACCTAATGTGGGGGGAACTGTGCCGCACCTAACGTGGGGGGAACTGTGCCGCACCTAACTTGTGGGGAACTGTGCCGAACTTAACTTGGGGGGAACTGTGCTGCACCTAACGTTGGGGGAACTGTGCTGAACCTAATGTGGGGGCCTCGTATTGATGTTCGCTCACGTCGCGCTCCCAGCATTCAAGGGCCGGCCCTAGAGCTTGACATGCGTGAACATCTGGGGGAGCTCCATGTCCATTTTGCTTGGGTCCCCCAAATTCCTTAAACGGCCCTGGCAATAGCAGGGTGAGGCCAAACAGCTGCATTGCTTTCAATCTTACTGTGCGGCTCCATTCCTCAGATACTCACCCGGCTGCGGTCCCTGCACTGTGACTAGCCAATTCCTACAGCGGTTTGTGTGTAATGGGGAATTCACTTTCTCTATGAAACTCTATGAGCATCTAATAGAGTTTCATAAAGTTTAATGGCCCCCGCCAGGTACAATTACACTGAATTTATAAAAGACAAAGCTTCTTGGTACGTCTAGGAGCATTTAAGGCTAGCCGGCAGGCATAAATTATTCTAAACTTGGCGGTGGGTGGCCATGCCCTGATGCACAAAAATTTTGAATTTTTGCAGATTGTTGTCAGTGTGTTAAAAATGTTCACCATACATTAATGCATAAGGGGGATACCTGAAAAACAATAAAGTGAGTGTAATCAGGCTTGAACCGGCCGACCAAAGCATTAATCTGTGAGAGAGAGGGGGGTCAGAAGCTGTAGCCTTAGTGAGAATGTGGGGCCAAGAAGAGCAGTGCATAAAAGGGGCCTTTTGGCCTTATTTGGGGTCCATATTTAAATTTATATGGGGCCCAATTTTTGTAATTATGTTCCTGTCTCATCTTCATGTGTGTCCCTAAGTAGTACAGTATTTGTGGACATTGAAGGTACAGGAGTTGGATCTCGTGGGACAGCAATGGCGATAGAAGCAGTACTAAAAGGATGTGGGTTGTGTTTCTATATAGGAAGCCTTAATGGCTGCAGAAGTGACGGGTCAATGATATCTGTTGGGTTGGATGGAGATGTAGAAGAAAGAGAATGTGGACAATCAGAGAAGTTCTCACTTGTGAGTCATCATGTAACATGTTCTGTATTCTGTGACTGTGTCCCTTTAAATGTAGTAGAAACTACTTCCCTGTGTATGTGTGATCTTATACTTTGAAGTTAGTTTCCTGTGTAACTGAGGGTTATATACAGGATGTAAATCCTGGTAACTATCAGAGTATATTTGATTTTTGGGAGTAAGTCAATATAGTTCACTGACAAGCATTTTTTTCTTGAAGCATCATGGTGTTTTATGTGTTTACCAGAGCTTGTTTGATGTTCTCTTTTGTTGCAGAGCACAACTGTGTTACAGTGACATATGGTCCAATTAATTGTAATGTGTATTACATACATAATAACTACTTTGTTGAAATTGCTTTAACTGGTCTGCAAATAATAAGTAAATTCACTTTACAAATACACTTAGATTTAAAGAATTCAATTGTGTGTTTTATTTTAGTCAGATCATGTTTCATTTTTTATTTTCAGATGAATAAAAGCTTCTTGGCATAACAGTAAAATGTATCTTTTTCCATACCTCTTGTGTCCTCTTGACCTACTTAAAGGCTTTAAAGGGCAATTGACAGCTGGTTCACCCACACTTAACCCAATAGATAGGGCTATAGTGCAAGTTAACCATATTAAAATGAGATATAACTTGCTCTGATCGGTGCCGCCATTCAAAAGGGGTATTACGCTCTGTTGCTAATATACCAATGCCGATCTTTGTGCAATGGAGGCGAGAGCCGGTGCATTGCCGTAGAATGAGATTCTGGCGCAAATTCTGGCGTAATTCTGGCGCACAATCCGTCAAATAGTTTTGTTGGGTTTGCAAATAGTAAATCAGGGCCATTGTCTTTGTCCTTATGTATCCATATTTATTTCAATACAAAAGGGGAGGTAGCTCTAACCACAAAAGCAGGTTGAAACCCCTATTGTGCCAGATGAGTACTAATGTGTAAGGTCGCATACCCTATGCGGTACTGAAAAACAATAAAAGGGGGGTAGCACTTTCCTCGAATCTGGTCTTTTATGTGCTTATGGATGAAAGCACAGTGAATCTTGTATATTGTGTACACAGTTGGGTAAAGTAGTAGTATGCAATATAAATTAAACAATTGTATATTTATTTATTGGTGTATAATGTCTATGACATCTGCCTGCAGGGCCCTTGCAGCATTACCAGTAGATAAATGATATATATAAAATTAATAAAAATTAATTAATTCATAAAATCCAAATAAAATTAAATAAAACTTGTATAGATAGCTTAAAGAAAGTCTGTTTTGTGCAATTTTGATAATAGACAGCGGCCTTGTGTGTAATATTATACACATTGTAGTTTGGTGGGTAGGGTCCGTGAATTTTTTAATCCGTGTGGCTCAGAGTCTTATCCAGTAGTTGTAAGAATGTACAAGGATTGGTGGTTGCAGGACAGTGTTGCTCGCCTGTCCTGACGTGGTCCCACGGTATTCTCTGAGCCACACGGATTACATAATTCACAGACCATACCCACTGAACTACAGAGTGTTTAATATTACACTCACAACAGCTGCCTATTATCAAGATTGCACAATACAGACTTTCTTTAAGTTATCTTTACAAGTTTTATTTTATTTGGATTTTATTAATTAATTATTTTTATTAATTTTATATATACATTTTATATATCATATATCTACTGGCACTGCAGCAAGGGCCCTGCAGGCAGATGCCATAGACATTATACACCAATACATATATATGTCACGATGCCGGCTGGCAGGTAGTGGATCCTCTGTGCCAGAGAGGGATGGCGAGGACCGCGCTAGTGGACCGGTTCTAAGCCACTACAGGTTTTCACCAGAGCCCGCCGCAAAGCGGGATGGTCTTGCTGCGGCGGTAGTGACCAGGTCGTATCCACTAGCAACGGCTCACCTCTCTGGCTGCTGAAGATGCTGAAGATAGGCGCGGTACAAGGGAGTAGGCAGAAGCAAGGTCGGACGTAGCAGAAGGTCGGGGGCAGGCGGCAAGGATCGTAGTCAGGGGCAACGGCAGGAGGTCAGGAACACGGACTAGGAACAGACAAGGGAACGCTTTCACTAGGCACAAGTGCAACAAGATCCGGCAAGGGAGTGCAGGGGAAGTGAGGTGATATAGGGAAGTGCACAGGTGATCACACTAATTGGTAATTGGGAGATTGGGCCAGGCACCATCATAGGTGCACTGGCCCTTTAAATAGCAGAGACCCGGCGCGCGCGCGCCCTAGGGAGCGGGGCCGCGCGCGCCGGGACAGGACCGACGGAGAGCGAGTCAGGTACGGGGACCGGGGTGCGCATCGCGAGCGGGCGCCACCCGCATCGCGAATCGCATCCCGGCTGGAGGCGGAACCGCAGCGCACCCGGTCAGTGGATCTGACCGGGGCGCTGCAGCAACAAGGATGAGGCGAGCGCTCCGGGGAGGAACGGGGACCCGGAGCGCTCGGCGTAACAGTACCCCCCCCCCTTGGGTCTCCCCCTCTTCTTGGGGCCAAAGAACCGGAGGAAAAAAAACTCGATTTTTCCGTGATGAGGTCCGATGCACATTAGGAGGGGTTCTGTGTGAAAACGCACGAGACAGTCCAATCTTTTATTGTAAAAACAATAGATGTAGAGGGGTCTGGCGAGACTGGTCACAGGAACGTAGAACCTGTTGATAAGAGAGGCCAAAAAAAATTTTCCTGCAGATCCGGAATCCAAGACGAGCATAGTAGAGAAGGAGAAGGTAGAGGCAGATATCCGCACAGGCACAGTAAGGCGTGGAGAAGCAGAGTTGACATCAAGAACTGTGTCACCTTTGTGCGGAGTCAGCGTACGTCTTTCCAGGCGGGGAGGACGGATAGGACAATCCTTCAGGAAGTGTTCGGTATTAGCACAGTACAGGCAGAGATTCTCCATGCGGCGTAGTGTCCTCTCTTGAGGTGTCAAGCGAGACCGGTCAACTTGCATAGCCTCCGCGGCGGGAAGCACAGGAACAGATTGCAGAGGACCAGAGGAGAGAGGAGCCGGGGAGAAAAAACGCTTCGTGCGAACAAAGTCCATATCCAGGCGGAGCTCCAGACGCCATCCGGAAGAACGCATGTCAATGCGAGTGGCAAGATGAATGAGTTCATGTAGGTCAGCAGGAGTCTCTCGTGCGGCCAGAACATCTTTAATGTTGCTGGATAGGCCTTTTTTAAAGGTCGCGCAGAGAACCTCACTATTCCAGGACAACTCGTAAGCAAGAGTACGGAACTGAATGGCGTACTCGCCAACGGAAGAAACACCCTGGGCCAGGTTCAGCAGGGCAATCTCGGCTGAAGAAGTTCGGGCAGGTTCCTCAAAGACACTTCGAATTTCCGAGAAGAAGGAGTGTACAGAGGCAGTGACGGGGTCATTGCGGTCCCAGAGCGGTGCGGCCCATGACAGGGCTTTTCCAGACAGAAGGCAGAACACGAAAGCCACCTTAGACCTTTCAGTAGGAAACTGGTCCGACATCATCTCCAAGTGCTGGGAACATTGCGAAAGAAAGCCACGGCAATACTTAGAGTCCCCATTAAATTTGTCCGGCAAGGACAGGCGGAGGCTAGGAGTGGCCACTCGCTGCGGAGGAGGTGCAGGAGCTGGCGGAGGAGAAGACTGCTGGAGAAGTTGCGACTGAAGTTGGTGCGAAATGGTGGACATTTCCGACAGCTGACGGGTTAGAAGGGCGATCTGTCGGGCTTGCTGGGCGGCCACCGTGGCGAGGTCAGCGACAACTGGCAGAGGAACTTCAGCGGGATCCATGGCCGGATCTACTGTCACGATGCCGGCTGGCAGGTAGTGGATCCTCTGTGCCAGAGAGGGATGGCGAGGACCGCGCTAGTGGACCGGTTCTAAGCCACTACAGGTTTTCACCAGAGCCCGCCGCAAAGCGGGATGGTCTTGCTGCGGCGGTAGTGACCAGGTCGTATCCACTAGCAACGGCTCACCTCTCTGGCTGCTGAAGATGCTGAAGATAGGCGCGGTACAAGGGAGTAGGCAGAAGCAAGGTCGGACGTAGCAGAAGGTCGGGGGCAGGCGGCAAGGATCGTAGTCAGGGGCAACGGCAGGAGGTCAGGAACACGGACTAGGAACAGACAAGGGAACGCTTTCACTAGGCACAAGTGCAACAAGATCCGGCAAGGGAGTGCAGGGGAAGTGAGGTGATATAGGGAAGTGCACAGGTGATCACACTAATTGGTAATTGGGAGATTGGGCCAGGCACCATCATAGGTGCACTGGCCCTTTAAATAGCAGAGACCCGGCGCGCGCGCGCCCTAGGGAGCGGGGCCGCGCGCGCCGGGACAGGACCGACGGAGAGCGAGTCAGGTACGGGGACCGGGGTGCGCATCGCGAGCGGGCGCCACCCGCATCGCGAATCGCATCCCGGCTGGAGGCGGAACCGCAGCGCACCCGGTCAGTGGATCTGACCGGGGCGCTGCAGCAACAAGGATGAGGCGAGCGCTCCGGGGAGGAACGGGGACCCGGAGCGCTCGGCGTAACAATATATATATATATATATATATATATATATATATATCATTCTTTAATTTATATTGCATCCTACTTCTTTACCCAACTGTGTACACAATATACAAGATCCCCATATTCTTTCCAAAAGCACACAAAAGACCAGATTTGAGGAAAGTGCTTCCCCCTTTTATTCATATTTATTTCATTTGAGCCTTCACTCTTTACCTCCATTCTTTATTGTATCTTTGGGCTACAGTATCTGGTATTTTTCAATTGTACTGTATTTATGTGTGAATTTTTTTACAACAGGTATACCACCAAGATCTGGATGTCCCTCCAAAATTGATGAAAAAACACAACAAAAAGAAAACTAGTCAGGGATGCATTCAAAAGGCCTACTACAACAATAACAGAACTGCAGGCATTTCTGGCAAGTACTGGCTGTTTGCTACATATGACAACAATCTCCTGTGTTCTTCATATTAATGAGCTAGGGGGGAACAACTAGCCTAAGCCTGGCTGAGGTTTGCCAAAACAAACATATATTCCTCTAAAAGCATGTGGAAAAATGTATTATGGTCTGATCAAACCAAGGTTGAATGTTTTGGCCATAATTGCAAAAGGTATGTTTGGTGCAAAAGCAACACTGCACTTCACCCAGATCAACATACTCACAATGAACCATGGTGGTGGCAGCATCATACTTTGGGACTTTTTTTCTTCAGCTGGAATGAGGCCTTAGGGTGGAGGGAATTCTGAAGAGTTCCAAATACCAAGCAAATTTGTCACAAATCTGTATACAGATCTTGCCAGTGCAAATGATTGTACATATACAAATAATGTTACATCTTCTGTGCTGGCTGCTATCTGCTGTACACATGCAGCTGGGTATGTTATTTACAATGCATTTCTGTGGCACCACTGGGCAACCAGCATTGAGCAAAATTAAAACTCTGTATATGGAGCAGAGATATTAGTAGTCCCTGCCGCATTTACTGAACAGTAAGCTAGGAATATGCCCAGCCAACAAAAAGGCTAATTTTTACTATTGAATTCTGTTGAACTCAATCGTAAAACAACGTTGTTTATACATAATTTAATACCCCAAAATGAAATGTCAGGCTTTTTGTGTGCCAAAATATTTCTGTATTTTGCCTTGTCATTTGGCATGTATTTTGGGCCAGAAACAACTCAAAATTTATCTATTAATCTATCCCAAAATGGTACCAATAAAACCTACAGATCACAGTGTTAAAAATTAGTCCCCATTCAACCCCATAGCTAACAAACATAAAAAAAAAAAAACATCAGGGGGTCAGAATATGGTAATGCAAAACAATTAAAAATATATTTTTTTCATTTCTAAAAGTAGTAAAAAATAGAAAAACTATATAAATTGGATATCACTGTAATTGTTCTAACCTGAAGAATAAATCTACCATATGAGTTTTACCCTCGAAATCTTGCAGAATTGCATTAAAAAAAATTTCACCCCACAAATATTTGTTTTTGTTTTGATTAATATTTTATGGTAAAATTCAATTCCGCAAAAAAATAAAAAAATTTAAAAAACTATCCCTTCTATGGTTTTGTTTATGCTTTATATGGCTTTTAGAAAGCAAGGAGAGAAAAAAGAAAATGCAACAGACATTTTCCTGGTCACACACAAACAATGTCAATTTTATTTCTCATAGTAACATTATTTAAATAATTTTTGTACCTTAAATAAAACTTGGCTTGCTTTCTGTCAATGCTGTATTATGGAAACAAAAGTATATTTGTAGATGGACAGAGAATTCCCCCATAGAACAATAAATCTTTTTTATAGATGCCTTTTACAGTTTCAAAAACAGCATTCATGGAGCCCTTAATGCTTCAATGGCTGCAAAGATTGTATTGTCATTAATGTGTATGTATTTCCATTTAGAAGTCAAACTAAAGGTTATAGTAAATTCCCGGAGACAAATCAGATAAGGGATACGTAGCTAGAAGGGTGTCTCACAGGTAAAGAAAAATAAAGTTACAATTCACTGACAGCGAATCATACAAAATGGATTGGCCAACAGAGATGTGACATGACTCAACCCTCCTATAAAAGTCCCGTTATCTCTGTTGGGTGTGGAAGCTAGAACCTCATTACACAGCTTGTCAGCCTGCACACCTCTTTATAAATTAGACAGTTCAGTGGCTGCCTGGCGCACCAGTCTTAAAAATGTACACTAGTTCCAAGCTAGCGTAGATTTCAACTACAATTTGCAATAGCACTCTAGTGTAAAATGTCATAAATTCAGTGTAACAAAAGGCCAAGCTCCTTCTTGGCCTACTTTACACCAAGCACCACACACTTTACAAGTGGGCAGAGCTGAAGCTTGAAAAAGTTTCTATAAAAAAATGACAACTTTTGAAGTTTGAATACAGATGTATTGGCTTGATTCTGTTATGTCTAGTAGTGTTGATCTAAAAATAAATAACAAGAAATCATGAAAAATATATATTTTATGTGACAATGAATGCTTTTTCATAGTCTATTTCCATCTTGAAGAAAATTGCCACAAAAATAGCAAATTGTATTTTTTTGTGCTCCATAGTGCTTTTTGTGTCTTTCCCCCCCCCCCTAAAATAGTATGAATCCACGAATAAATAGATGTATTTTTTGGCTGCATTTTTCCAATGACGTTTTTCTCATGTGATTCTTTGGTCATGTGGTTCAAGGATTTAAATTTTGAACAAAATGCTACAAAAATGCAACACACATTTGCAACATGTATTTTTTTAAAGCAGGAACAAAAAAAAAAAAACTAAGAAAAAAACTTATGGAGGTCTATGAAATAAAAACAAACAAATAAACAAACAGATTAAAATGCCATAGATGCAGCATCTACATTTTCGCAAAACTGTCACTGACCCAAAGAACGCAGCTCAAGTGAGGGAAAACACCACAAATCAAAGAGCATTTTGGGTGCAGTGTTTTATATTTCTCTATGGATTTCCAGCTAATATCTATCTGTCCACATGAATTTTTTTCTACCTTATAGACATTTCCTCCAGATTGTATGAAAATAATTCCATATTTGAAATCCTACTAATATACATATTGAATACCTACAGTACAGTGATACCTACATTTTACTGCTCAGCATACTTTTTTATGTGTTAAAACAAAAGCGATATTTAAGTCACTTTGAGGGTAAAGGAAAAAGAAGAATCGGTGAGAAGAGAAATCTGCCTATTGGTTCCCTCCCTTGCTCGCCTGCTAAACTGAGGATGATCCGCCTGCTGGCCGTGCACTGACTTACATTTAGTGAAGACATTTGTTCAGGTTGTCAGTACCGGTGAGATACATGATGAAAGACCTGCCTGTGGCCCTTCTCCATCATGTGATGTCACTCCTCTGGGGCCGCAGTTGAAAAGAGGTGAAGCCTACTTCAGGCCAGCCAAGTAACAAATATCTAGCAATGTTACTGTCTGTCTCCTTCACAACTAGTGTTGCTCGCGAATATTCGCAATTCGAATATTATTCGCGAATATCGCATATTCGCGAATTCGCGAATTTCGCGAATATAGCGCTATATATTCGTAATTACGAATATTCATTTATTTATTTATCTTTTTCTTCACAGTACACATCACAGTGATCACCCCTCTCTGCTTCCAGCTTGTGTGGTGTAAAGAAGGCTGTAATACTACTGTGTGAGACTGGCATGCAAAACTTCGCATATGCGAATATTTGTATATGTTAATTTTCGCATATGCGAATATTCGCATATGCGGATTTTGTTTATGGTAATATTCACAGATGTTAATTTTCGTATACGCGATTATTCGCATATGCGAAAATAAAACGAATATAACGAATATGCGAATATTCGCGAATATATGACGAATATTCGTCCATATATTCGCGAATATTCGCGAATTCGAATATGGCCTATGCCGCTCAACACTATTCACAACTCATCCTGGAGCTGGCTGGCTGGCATTGATTGACAAGATATCAGTCAGTCACAGCCAATCACTTTGCATTAGTTTTCCATTGGCTAGAAGTCTAGCATGTCATTGATTGCTAGCCAATGACTGCAGCCCACATTTTGGTCTGCTAAAGAGATAGGGTTAAGCACAATGTCAGTGGGTGACCGGTCAGGTCAGGAGCACTCTGCACCGACATGATTTATGGGACTATGCTTCCTATTATGGAGCCTATAAAGGTTTGATTTGACCCATATACGGAGTAATGCAATAAGTCTTATTAAAGTTTACCTTACATTTAAGCGACATCTCAGCAATTTTAAGTGCATGTGCACCTATTACTTACGCTGCTGTATTGTTGAATATCTGAAGCCTTTATGTGCATTTTTTGGCTCATTACCACTGCACCTCTAGCCATCTTTTGTGTATTTTTATTAAATTTTTAAAATATTTTTCAATAAAATATATTTGTTTTAATTGAAGGAGGGTATTGAAGTTTCTTTTGTGTAAAATATTATTAGGAGTTTCTCCTCAAAATTTTAAATTATATGAGCTTCAGTGTTGAGTGCGAATATTCGAAATGTGAATTTTTACCGCGAATATCGGCACTTCGCAATTTCGCAAACATTTAGAATATAGTGATATATATTCGTAATGACGAAAATTCGTTTTATTATATGAATTTTTATGGAAATTTATGCAAATATTTATGCGAATGGAGACCCTTCCAGACTGGACACTGATCCCTCCCTTCTCTTAAGTGGAAGATATAATTGCGCATGCGCAATATGCGAATTTCATTGTGAAGTTTCGCATGAAAAAAAAAGAGAATGAAAATTTTTTTCCCCCCACAGGAGTACCCCTTTAAATTGCATCTGTCACTTGGAACAACAGTACAAATCTGCTAAGAATGTATGACAGATTTTAAAAAAAATGATACTAGTTATTACCCTCTTTTAGGTTGATCATGGATTTAATCTTTGAAATGTCAAGGAGCAGCAGTGCCCTTGGGCTGCAACGCCACTCAGCTCTGATTCACAGGCTGTTTGATAGACATACAGAGCTCTCTTTGAGTACCTAGCTTTGTTGAAATCCAGAGCAAGGGCCATGGTTGTGATTTGTAGTGCATGCACTGTGAACCACTGAAGTCAATGCCAAACCTGACATGTTCACTGTGGATGCCCCACAAATGCTCACTAGAGACAGAATCAGAGCAGAGAGGTCGGTGGCATACATGTTACAAGGAAGGCTCCATAGCTAATGATGATTGGGCCTCCTTTATACACTTTAAGCCCAATGTTAGACTGGCCCACCAGAGTACCAGAGGATCCTCCATTGTGCTCAGGTTTTTATACAATAATAGGCTTCAAAAGTTGGACAAAAGAAACCCCCATTTAGAACTGACTAGTCACTTACCTTTAGGCTGTGTTCACACTGAGTAAATCAAGAGTAATTCACTCCGAAAAATTTACGGGTGGAAAAAATACTTTTATTTTTGGGCGAAATTTGCACGGAACTTCGAGCGGAATTGCAGGCGGAATTGCGCGCAGAAATGGGGGAGAAAGTAGTGAAGGGTTTTTCAGCCATTTCTGCAAAATGCGCATGAATTCCGCAAAATTTCAGCGCAAAATGCGCATGAATTCCGCGCGAAAACGATGTCGGGCAGAATTTTTTTTTTACCATCGACTTCTATTGATTTCTGATATCGTTGGAAGCAGAGGTACTGTATACCGTTTTTTTTTTTTTTTTTTACCTTTGGTGGACCCATATTTCACTGTCAGATTCAGTGTACATGTTTCTGAAATTAAGTTTGCCTACAGTGATGACTCATTATCTTTATTGTTTTAATAAGTCACTTTATTTCCAGCAAAACCTTTTTAATATATTTATTTTTTCTTTTTGACTGTTTTTCTTATTTCTTAGCAGACACGTTACAGTCTGGTGCAACAATTTACATAGTGATGACAAAGAGAAATCTGCACTTACTGGTGTTTAAAAGCTTTCAATGGATCACAGGAAAAGGCAAGTGAATGAAGATGTAAGCTGACTGATTTGTAAGCACGTTGGTAACCACAGATTTGCTTGAAAAAATGTCACATAGGTGGTGGAAAAACATCTTTTCTATTTATATACAAGCATATATGCTCATTTTTGTCACATTCATGTCTCCCAATGACAAACAAGATTTACATTAGAGAAATTAGAACATTAAATAAAGCTTCAACCTACAATCCATGCAACCTCTGTTCACAACTGCTCAGTGCTCTTCACCCTGAAACATTACTGAACAAGGTTTTCCACCCTTTTCTCCAAAGAATACCTACTCAGAGCCGCCGTCAGGGGAGTACAGCCAGTACTCCAGTAAGGAAGGGGCCCCCCGCTGCACCCCCCTGCAGCCGCCACAGCACAGAAGGAGGGGACTGCTGTTTACACAGTGGTCTCCTGCCTCCATGGCCGGTCCAGGACGCATTAAACTATAAGTTTAATGCGGCACTCGGGCTCCATTGATTAACAGCGAAAAGCCATTGGCTCCTCGCCCTGTCAATCACTCTTGTGGGCTGCCCACAATATGCAGGCGCCGACAAGAGGCTCAGGCATCCATCCTCTGCGCTCTGGCACATGAATGACATCATCATCATGCGCCGGAGCACAGACCCGAGAAGAAGACAAAAGAGAAGAGGCCATGAACCACGCGGGAGCCAGGTAAATATGTTTTTATTTTTATTTTATTGTTACCTATTGAGGCTACTGATTTCCACCTGTTGGGGCTACTAATTACTACTTAAGAGGGCTACTGATAACTTCATAAGGGGCTACTGATAACTACTGAAGGGGGCGACTAAAGACAACATAAGCGGGCAGCTGATAACCACCTAATGGGGCTACTGATAGTTACTTAAGGAGGCTGCTGATTACTACCTAAGGGGAGTACTGATTCCTACCTATTGGGGCTACTGATTGTTACCTAAGGGGGCTACTAATAACTGTGAACAAGATAAGAAAAAATTGGAAAGCGCTCACCTTCTCCGTGCACGTGCAATCAGTCCTCCTTCACTGCCTCCAGAATCCAATTGTAGTCACAGCAATGGTAAAACATCCATTTATTAGAAATCCATTAAAAATCCACAAGATACGAAAAGGTGCAAACCAGCATGAATGTGGTTGAATAACTCACATTATACATTGCTTCAAGTAAATGGTTGCTTTAAATGTGGTGGCAACCGCTGCGGTTGCTGTGCGATTATGTTTCAGACTAAAGAAATAAACGAAAATATTGCGGGCTCTTTATGCACCATGTCCTCCTTTATAAATTGTAACACGACATGGGCGATTAATTATATACATTGAACCACCTGAAATTTAGGTTATGTTGGATGCACTGGTAGACACATTAAAGACAGATTGAGAGAACATATTTATGGAGCAACTCACACTACAAGAAATCCCTCCAGCGTTTCCAAACATTTTTCTCTTGTCCATGCAGGCAATGTTAGTACCCTCAAAATTACTGGAATAGAAAGGGTTACTAAACCAGGGGGGGGGGAGGAGATAGACGTTCCAAATTGTTAAACCGAGAAGGTTACTGGATACTCATGTTTAATACCTCGTATCCGAAGGGCATGAATCATAGGCTTGATTTGGTTATGAGTTATTAAAATTTATTTTTCTATTTATCTCCTTTGAAGTCATGCACTCTGGTCTCATCATATAATCAAAGAGATAAGGGGTCAGGAAGAGAGATGCCCCACCTGGTGGGATCAGAGGGGAGGGGGAGAATGGAGTTTCCCTCCAAAGAAGCAGATAAGACTTAAAATGCTGGACTCAACTGTTGTTGAAGGTGGTGCAACAAGCTGACAAGACCATCCTAAGAACAGCTGGAACTCACTCTCATGGACTGCTATAGCATTATGCTGTAAGGACTTAATTTTTGCTTTCTGAACTTGCCTTGCTAAACTCTTTTATATATTTTTGTACCTGTATGTCATTTGTTCCTGTAATATATATATATATATATATATATATATATATATATATATATATATATATATATATATATAGCACTGTGATACCTTTTATCAGATTAAATGTTTAATTAATCAGCTCTGGTCTTTGATCTCTAAATATATGAGCTCACCTTTCTTAAGGCAGCTCTGGTGGAAACACTTTTATCTAAGGGTTAATTGGTGACTTGCTGGGACTAGTAGTGGAGACCCAGAGGTCTGGTGGCCTTAACCCTTGCACCATCACACTCTCTCTAATGTCTTGGCTGGACCGATAGGGTGTGATCGTGACAACTGGTGGCAGCGTCGGGATATATTTAGAGATTTTTAGTGCTTGCTGGATTTTACCTGTAAGGAAATCTTAGCACTAAAAAAGAAATTGCATTCATCTTCATGTGTGTAAATTCCAAAGACAGAGCTCAGTGCTGGTTTAAAAGACATACAAAAAGAGTGCAAGACAGTTCTGTCCTCCCCATCTCCTGTTTTACCTCCTCTGTCTCATCTCGGAAATATGGAGGCATATCGCAAGCAGTCCAAGCCTGCACTGGAGCTAATGTGCCAAGAAAAGGACATCCCTACTGCAGGAAACAACAAGGAACAACTTATTGCTGATCTTGTGGAGTATGATGCCCGTGCAGAAGAGCTGAGTGACATGAGGCAAAGTCCTACAGCTGGAACTGCCATCCAAGGACTGATATCTCCTGGGGAATATAACATTACTCCCCATCAGGACAGTACTCCACATGAGGCCTTGGACTCTTATATGCGTACTGCCTTACAACACCTTGGGAATGTGGATACCAATATGAAACTCCAACTGCTTCTCCAGTACCAAACTGCTGAGAGAGAGGCTCAGGCACGAGCCGCAGAAAGAGAGGCCCAGGCACAAGCTGCAAAAAGAGAGGCCCAGTGAAGGCATGCACTGGAGGTTCTGAGGCAGAGAGGGGATGCTTCATCCGCACGGAGTGATGTGCAGGATCAAGGAGACCACAAACCCTGCTTTGAACATTTCCCTATGTTGGAGAAAGATGGTGATCTGGATGTGTTCCTGAGGGGATTTGAAAAGGTTTGCCGGCAGTTCCATCTACCTAAGGAACAGTGGGGATGATATCTAACCCCACGGCTGCGAGGGAAAACTCTGGATGTGTTTGCTTCGCTTCCCTCTGAGAGTGACCAGGACTATGAGGCAATAAAATCTGCCCTGCTAAAAAGTTTTAATCTGACTCCAGAGACTTATCGGAAAAAGTTTCGGACTTTGCAACAAAGTGCCACAGAAAGCTGCACTCAACATGCCGGTCAGCTAAGGACTGCATTCAGGCAATGGACTGGGGACCTACAAGTCACTACCTATGAGGCCCTGGAGGATTTGATGGTCCTGGATCAGTTTCTCCAAACACGGAGCTTTGAAGCCAGAGAGTAGATTTTGGACCGCAAGCCCAAGACAGCCATGGAAGCAGCAGAACTAGGAGATGACTTTGCCAACAATCGGGCGCTAGCAGCAAAGCGTGGATCTGCACAAGCTGGAGCAAGTACCTGGAGGGAGCCACACAACCACAAAGCACCACCAGGTCAGCCGGGAAATTCATTGGGTCAGGGGGGCACCCGCCGATGTTACAGATGCAACAATATTGGGCACCTGAGTGCCACTTGCCCCAACAAAAAGAATTCTCCACCAGTAGCTGGAGGACACACAGCCGTTCTTCTGGTGTCCAGAGCGGTGGAGAAAAGAGCGGATAACCTGCAGAGTGTAACTGTGGGTGACCGGGTGACAGTGGGTTTGCGAGATTCTGGAGCCTCCTTTACCTTGGTGCGGCCTGAAGTGGTGGATACAGAGGACATCATCCCTGGAAGAACCATGGCTTTAAAAGGAATTGGAGGTGTGCGGCCTGCTGTGCCCATGACCCGTGTGTACCTGGATTGGGGTACAGGCAAAGGTTTGCGGGAAGTGGGGGTCTCTGAGGACATCCCTGTTAATGTTCTGCTGGGGAATGATTTGGGTCGGATGCTCTGTCATTATGCTCCAGAGGACACTACCTGCACACCGGATGGGCTAGGAGAGAGCCCTGTTCGTTCTAAGGTACTGTGCGAGACTTTGGGAGACACTGCGAAATGTTGAAACTGGGAGGGAGTGCAGGGGATTGATAATTGTTTACTTGTGACTGAACCAGTAATGTTTTCTAAAAGTGGAATGGGGTGTATTGTAAAATGTGGTGACAATGCATTGCCAATGGATGCATTACCTAGTGGAGATGGGCTAGGGGGAGGGGTTGGTGTGCCCCTGGTGACATGTAAGGATGAGGGACCAGCAGTGAGTGATATGTCCCAATCCTGTGAGCTTAAGGAGGAGGAGGGAAGGATTGATAACCCTGTGTATGATGCCTGTATTGTTATGTCTGGAACTGAGGGGGAGGAAGGTAAACCCCAGAGAGGCATACCAATGGTGGCAGTGATAACACGTCAGCAGCATGCCAGGGCTGTAGCTTTGAAAGCAAGGGAGGATGGTGATGCAAGGAGCAAGCTGTGTGACTTGCAAGCCCCAGCAGACGAAGGTGGAGATGCTAGTTCATCTGGGGGAAATGTGCTCCCTGATGCCCCAAGATGGGGGGAGGGAAATGAGCATTTTCGGGAAGCTCTGCGCAGTGACCCTTCCCTTGAAGGGCTGAGACAATGTGCTGAGCATACAGATGTTGACACAGAGGGGCATCGGGTATATTGGGAAAAGGATATCTTGTAATGGGAGTCCCTTTCCAAAGGCATGCTAGGGGCCCAGGAGAGAGAAAGGCAGTTAGTGGTTCCTAGGCAGTACAGGAAAGAGCTGCTGAGGTTGGCCCATGAGACCTCCCTGGCAGGACCTTTGGGAGTGGCCTATGTGGTCATAGAGAAGGAATGTCTAGCTGTGGTCTGGGCTTTGCAAAAAATTACAGCCATACCTGTATGGCAGGGATTTTACTGTCATAACTGATCACAACCCTCTACATTGGTTGGCCCGAGTGTCAGGTAACAATGGAAAATTGCTTCGCTGAAGTCTTATCCTCCAACAATATAATTTCACTGTCCAACACAGGAAAGGAAGCCTGCATCAAAATGCAGAGGGATTATCGTGTCAGGGAAAAATAGACGGTTAATGGAGACAGATCTATCATCCTGGAAGAGGTGAGATCTCTCTGTCTCTGTCTTAAGGGGGAGGTGTCAGGCCCAAGGCCTGATTATGGAAACATACATGTGTTTTATAAGACATGGGTGAGGGGTCATTAAGACGGTGTATCCTTTGTTTTTTGTGTATTGCATTTTATTGGGTCTGGCTGTTTGTTTGTATCTCCTTTGAAGTCATGCACTCTGGTCTCATCATATAATGAAAGAGATAAGGGGTCAGGAAGAGAGATGCCCCACCTGGTGGGATCAGAGGGGAGGGGGGATGGAGTTTCCCTCCAAAGAAGCAGATAAGACTTAAAATGCTGGACTCCACTGTTGTTGAAGGCTGTGCAACAAGCTGACAAGACCATCCTAAGAACAGCTGGAACTCACTCTCATGGACTGCTATATCATTATGCTGTAAGGACTTAATTTTTGCTTTCTGAACTTGCCTTGCTAAACTTTTTTATATATTTTTGTACCTGTATGTCATTTGTTCCTATATATATATAGCACTGTGATACCTTTTATCAGATTAAATGTTTAATTAATCAGCTCTGGTCTTTGATCTCTAAATATATGAGCTCACCTTTCTGAAGGCAGCTCTGGTGGAAACACGTTTATCTAAGGGTTAATTGGTGACTTGCTGGGACTAGTAGTGGATACCCAGAGGTCTGGTGGCCTTAACCCTTGCACCATCACACTCTCTCTAATGTCTTGGCTGGACCGATAGGGTGTGATCGTGACACTGTGTATTTTGATTTTTCTTTATTCATATGTATTCACTCCCCAATTTTAGGTGGAGCTTCGGCTCCTTAAATACCAGGCAATGCTATCCCTTGTACCTATGATTAAGGCCCAGTAGGGCAGAAACACATCAGAGGGGGAGGTTTTGACCTCATTAATGCTGGTTTGCACCTTTTCATTTCTTGTGTATTTTTTATGGATTTCTAATAAATGGATGTTTTACCGGTGCTGTGACTACAATTGGCTACTGATAACTACCTAAGGAGGCTGCTGATTACTACCTAAGGGGAGTACTGATTCCTACCTATTGGGGATACTGATTCCTACCTAAGGGGGCTACTGATAACTACCTAAGGGGGCTACTACTATTAATACCTAAGGGGGCTGCTGGCTATTACTACCTAAGGGGGCTACTGCTTTTACTGCCTAAGGGGGCTACTGATTAATACCTAACAGGGCTACTTATATTACTACCTGAGGGGGTGCTGCTGGCTATTACTACCTAACGGGGCTACTGATTACTACCTATGGGGGCTACTGATTACAACCTAAGGGGGCTGCTGGCTGTTACTAGCTAAGGGGGCTGCTGATTACTACTTGAGGGGGCCACTGCTATTACTACATAATTGGGCTGCTTCTATTACTTCCTAAAAGGGGCTGCCACTACTATTACCTAAAGGGGACTGCTGCTAACACCTACCTAAAGGGGGGCTGCTACTACTGCCTAAGGGGGGGGGGCTACTACTGTATATGGGGGGCTGCAACTATATACAGGGGGACCTTCCTACAGGGAGTAACCCCTACTTATAGGGAGCTACTACTGCATACAGAGAGTAACTATCTACAAGGGGCAGCTATTTACACGGGGAACTACCTACTTAGTGGTACCTCCCTACTCTGGGCATCTGTGTAATGAGGGAAACTATGTGAAGGGACCTGTCTACGTTTTGGAGTGACCTAACTACCTTATAGGTGCAGGAAAGGTGCGGAGCCTAAAATGTTTGTCTGGCAGGTTCTGTGGAGACGAGTTGTGAAAGGAAGAAGTCGTCGTGACGGTCTGGGCCGGAAGGAGCAGGAAAAGGAAAAAGTGAACTACTCTGATCAGAGAAGATGTCACCTAATGTAACTGTATGTAATCACTTATATGGTTTGCAGAGCCTGTGTAGAGCTAATATCTACCACTATATGGTCACTGTATGGGGGAATATTTCCTCCTTGTATACTGGTATTATTGGTAATATTGGTCTCAGTATATAGGATCTGATGGCAGCCCTGCACCAGCTTGATCAACTGTGCACATGACTCATTCCTATCTCACCTAATCCCCATCCCTAACCCATTTTATCAACCTATCACTTACCACTGACACCTTCCTCATTTATATTAAACATGCAGCTATGACACCCATAGATAATACACCAATTATTTTCTTACAAAAACCATAATACAGCCATATGACTTTTTTTTGCAAAGCAAATTGTATTTTTTATTGCCACCAATCAAAGAAGCACTCCAGTTTTTTTTTTTTCGTTTTTTTTTTTTTTTCCCCCATATCATGCACACTCAGTAGTCATATAGAGACATTTGTTTTATTCCAGAACAGCTGCATCTATGCTTTTTCATTACTCTGACTTGGTCATGTGATCACCAGTCTGTGCTTAACCCCTTAAGGACACATGACGTTCTCATACGTCTCCATTTCCGAGTCCTTAAGGACACATGACGTATGAGAACGTCATGTGTTTTACCGGCCCCCCGCAACCATCTGGAGCGGAGCCGGTCCCCGATGCCTGCTGAAATCGTTCAGCAGGCATCGGGGCATATCGCCCAGGGGGGTCATTATGACCCCCCATGTCGGCGATGGCCGCAGATCGCTGGACAATTCAGTCCAGCGATCTGCGGCAGATTCCGGGTCAATCGGGTCTCCAGTGACCCGGTGACCCGGAATTATTGGCTGATCGGGGCCGTCATAGACGGCCCCGATCAGCCAGAGCCAGCAGGGGTGAGGTGGCACTGGTGCCACCGCACGATCGCCCTGATTCGTCAGCCGGATTACCGGCCGACCAATCAGGGCGCCTGTTGCGGGTGTCACTCCCGCAACCCGCTCCGCCCCTCTTCCGGAGGACGTGAGCGGGTGCGGGACGTGCACCCCGGGTGCTGGGGACCCCGATCCCCGGCGCCCCTGTTGGGATCGGGGCCCCAGGAGCAGCGGCGGCGGAGACGAAGAGGGACTGACCTGTGCGGCGAGGATCGTTGGAGGTGAGTGACAGCCTCCTGCTGTTGCTTAGCAACAGCTCCCAGCATGCAAAAAGGGCATGCTGGGAGCTGTAGTTATGCAACAGCAGGAGGCAGACCACCACAACTCCCAGCATGCCCTTATGGGCATGCTGGGACTTGTAGTTTTGCAACAGCTGGAGGCACATTCTTTCTATGGAAAAGTGTACCTTCAGCTGTTGTATAACTACAACTCCCAGCTTGCACAATCAGCTAAAGTGCATGCTGGGAGTTGTAGTGGTGCATCTGGTGGTTGCATAACTACAACTCCCAGCATGCCCGATGGCTGTCGGTGACTGCTGAGAGTTGTAATTTTGCAACAGCTGAAGGCACACTGAGTTAAGTAGCAAACCAGTGTGTCTCCAGCTGTTGCATAACTACAATCCCCAGCATCCCCAGCCAAAGTTGTATGCCTCCAGCTGTTGCATAACTAAAACACCCAGCATGCCCTTCCGCTGTCCGTACATGCTGGGGGTTGTAGCTTTTGCAACAGCTGAAGGCACACTGGTTGCAAAACACTGAGTTTGTTACCAAACTCGGTGTTTCACAACCAGTGTGCCTCCAGCTGTTGCAAAACTACAACTCCCAGCATGCACTGATAGACCGTACATACTGGGAGTTGTAGTTTTGCAACAGCTGGATGTTCCCCCCCCCCCCCCCCCCAATGTGAATGTACAGGGTACACTCACATGGGCGGAGGATTACAGTAAGTATCCGGCTGCAAGTTTGAGGTGCGGCAAAATTTCTGCCGCAGCTCAAACTGCCAGCGAGAAACTACTGTGAACCCCCCGCCCATGTGACTGTACCCTAAAAACACTACACTACACTAACACACAATAAAATAAAAAGTAAAAAACACTACATATACACATACCCCTACACAGCCCCCCTCCCCAATAAAAATGAAAAACGTCTGGTACGCCACTGTTTCCAAAACGGAGCCTCCAGTGGTTGCAAAACTACAACTCCCAGCATGCACTGATAGACCGTACATGCTGGGAGTTGTAGTTTTGCAACAGCTGGATGTTCCCCCCCCCCCCCCAATGTGAATGTACAGGGTACACTCACATGGGCGGAGGATTACAGTAAGTATCCGGCTGCAAGTTTGAGCTGCGTCAAATTTTCTGCCATAGCTCAAACTGCCAGCGAGAAACTACTGTGAACCCCCCCGCCCGTGCGACTGTACCCTAAAAACCCTACACTACACTACACTAACACAAAATAAAATAAAAAGTAAAAAACACTACATATACACATACCCCTATACAACCCCCTCCCCAATAAAAATGAAAAACATCTAATACGCCACTGTTTCCAAAACGGAGCCTCCAGCTGTTGCAAAACAACTTCTCCCAGTATTGCCAGATAGCCGTTGACTGTCCAGGCATGCTGGGAGTTTTACAACAGCTGGAGGCACCCTGTTTGGGAATCACTGGCGTAGAATACCCCTATGTCCACCCCTATGCAAGTCCCTAATTTAGGCCTCAAATGCGCATGGCGCTCTCACTTTGGAGCCCTGTCGTATTTTAAGGCAACAGTTTAGGGCCACATATGGGGTATCGCCGTACTCGGGAGAAATTGGGCTTCAAATTACGGGGGTATTTTCTGCTATTACCCTTTTAAAAAATGTAAAATTTTTGGGAAAACAAGCATTTTAGGTAAAAAAAATATATATTTTTTTACATATGCAAAAGTCGTGAAACACCTGTAGGGTATTAAGGTTCAAATTACCCCTTGTTACGTTCCCCGAGGGGTCTAGTTTCCAAAATGGTATGCCATGTGTTTTTTTTTTGCTGTCCTGGCACCATAGGGGCTTCCTAAATGCGGCATGCCCCCAGAGCAAAATTCGCTTTCAAAAAGCCAAATGTGACTCCTTCTCTTCTGAGACCTGTAGTGCGCCAGCAGAGCACTTTTCACACCCATATGGGGTGTTTTCTGAATCGGGAGAAATTGGGCTTCAAATGTTGGGGGTATTTTCTGCTATTACCCTTTTTAAAATTGTAAAAATTTTGGGAAACCAAGCATTTTAGGTAAAAAAAATATATATTTTTTTACATATGCAAAAGTCGTGAAACACCTGTAGGGTATTAAGGTTCACATTACCCCTTGTTACGTTCCCCGAGGGGTCTAGTTTCCAAAATGGTATGCCATGTGTTTTTTTTTTGCTGTTCTGGCACCATAGGGGCTTCCTAAATGCGGCATGCCCCCAGAGCAAAATTTGCTTTCAAAAAGCCAAATGTTACTC
Source organism: Hyla sarda (assembly GCF_029499605.1). Lineage (NCBI taxonomy): Eukaryota > Metazoa > Chordata > Amphibia > Anura > Hylidae > Hyla > Hyla sarda. Next base: position 312,848,284 of record NC_079189.1, on the reverse strand, counting down.
CTTCTCTTCTGAGACCTGTAGTGCGCCAGCAGAGCACTTTTCACCCCCATATGGGGTGTTTTCTGAATCGGGAGAAATTGGGCTTCAAATTGTGGGGGGTATTTTCCGCTATTACCCTTTTTAAAAATGTAAACATTTTGGGAAAACAAGCATTTTAGGTAAAAATAAATTTTTTTTTTTTACATATGCAAAAGTCGTGAAACACCTGTAGGGCATTAAGGTTCACGTTACCCCTTGTTACGTTCCCCGAGGGGTCTAGTTTCCAAAATGGTATGCCATGTGTTTTTTTTTTGCTGTTCTGGCACCATAGGGGCTTCCTAAATGGGGCATGCCCCCAGAGCAAAATTTGCTTTCAAAAAGCCAAATGTGACTCCTTCTCTTCTGAGACCTGTAGTGCACCAGCAGAGCACTTTTCACCCCCATGCGAGGTGTTTTCTGTATCGGGAAAAATTGGGCTTCAAATTTTGGGGGTATTTTCTGCTATTACCCTTTTTAAAAATGTAAAATTTTTGGGAAACCAAGCATTTTAGGTAAAAAAAATATATATTTTTTTTACATATGCAAAAGTCGTGAATCACCTGTAGGGTATTAAGGTTCACTTTACCCCTTGTTACGTTCCCTGAGGGGTCTAGTTTCCAAAATGGTATGCCATGTGTTTTTTTTTGTTGTCCTGGCACCATAGGGGCTTCCTAAATGCGGCATACCCCCCAAAAACCATTTGTCGCTCCTTCCCTTCTGAGCCCTCTACTGCGCCCGCCGAACAATTAACATAGACATATGAGGTATGTGCTTACTCGAGAGAAATTGGGTTTCAAATACAAGTAAAAATTTTCTCCTTTTTATCCCTTGCAAAAATTCAAAAATTGGGTCTACAAGAACATGCGAGTGTAAAAAATGAAGATTTTGAATTTTCTCCTTCACTTTGCTGCTATTCTTGTGAAACACCTAAAGGGTTAATACACTTACTGAATGTTTTTTTGAATACTTTAGGGGGTGTAGTTTTTATAATGGGGTCATTTATGGGGTATTTCTAATATGAAGACCCTTCAAATCCACTTCAAAACTGAACTGGTCCCTGAAAAATAGTGAGTTTGAAAATTTTGTGAAAAATTTCAAAATTGCTACTGAACTTTGAAGCCCTCTGGTGTCTTCCAAAAGTAAAAACTCATAAATTTTATGATGCAAACATAAAGTAGACATATTGTATATGTGAACCCAAAAAAAATATATTTTGAATATCCATTTTCCTTACAAGCAGAGAGCTTCAAAGTTAGAAAAATGCAAAATTTTCATTTTTTTCATCAAATTTTGGGATTTTTCACCAAGAAAGGATGCAAGTTACTATAAAATTTTACCACTAAGTTAAAGTAGAATATGTCACAAAAAAACAATCTCGGAATCAGAATGATAACTAAAAGTATTCCAGAGTTATTAATGTTTTAAGTGACAGTGGTCAGAATTGCAAAAAACACTCCGGTCCTTAAGGTATAAAATGGCCTGGTCCTTAAGGGGTTAAAGGAGTTATCCACAATAAGGTAATAGCAGAATATTTTAATTCAAATTTGTCAAGTTTATTCTCCACAGTCGGTCAAGCTGTTTAGGCCTTCCTCAGTAGAGTATATTCTTATTGGGCTGCATACATCTCCATTAGCAATACAAAGGTGCTTAAAGTGTATTCAAAGACTATATGTCAGTAATACTGCTAAGAAAGCATTTAAAGGGGAACTGTGACAAATTACCAAGCATCCATCCAAAAGACTGTAACATCAGTGCTGTGAATGAATGTTGGTTGTTTATGCACAATGGACTTGTTACACCCTGGTTTGCCAATTACCCATGTGTCTGTTCACTATCATTGGTACTTCCCCCCAGACATCTCGTCAAAGTATAACCCAGGTTTAAGGACTTCTTATCTTGTGCAGACCCCCATTTACAGACGTTTCTCGGGTCCAGAGGGGGACATACAGGCTTAGCCAGCCACAAAGCCATATGCGACCACACTAGACACTTTGTCTGACAGACTACTATTTTTAGTTACCTGAACTACTCTACCCATCCTCTTTGTGCCCCCCCCCCCCCCCAATCTAGTGTCTTATAGTTATGCTATCTCCAATCAGGGCTGGTGATGTAAAGTTTACCTTGATCTGTAGAAAACTTAGAGCACATGCACAGCACTATGCTGGCACTGTAGGGCTAACGTAGGCAGCGTTAGTAATACTGCACAGGGCTTGCGTTAGTAGCGTTGCGATAGCATAGCTGTAGAAAACAGAGTGCATGCGGGGCTCTAGCGTAGGCAGCTTGAAACCAGAGTAGGCTTAGGGTAGTTTAACATTAGTGTAGCGTAGCTAGCTTAGATTGTAACATAGCGTAGCTTAGGTTTTATATTGAAAGGAGGTAGGTTATAGGCATGCTGGAAGTTGTAGTTTTACACAGGTATAGAGTAGTTAGTGTAGTAATAGCACAGTTTTAGTGTAGTTAGCATATCGTAGTGTTAGCGCAGTTTTAGCATAGTTAGTGTAGCGTAGTTTTACACAGGTATAGTGTAGTTAGCTTAGTGTTAGTGCAGTTTTAGCCTAGTTAGCGTAGAGTAGTGTTTGCCCAATTTTAGCATATTTAGCGTAGTGTTATCGCAGTTTTAGCGTATTTAGCGTAGTGTAGTGTTATCGCAGTTTCAGCGTAGTGTAGTGTTATTGTAGTTTTAGCGTATTTAGCGTAGTGTTAGCGCATTTTTAGCTTAGTTAGTGTAGTGTAGTAATAGCACAGTTTTAGTGTAGTTAGCATATCGTAGTGTTAGCGCAGTTTTAGCATAGTTAGTGTAGTTTTACACAGGTCTAGTGTATTTAGCTTAGTGTTAGCGCAGTTTTAGCCTAGTTAGCGTAGAGTAGTGTTAGCCCAATTTTAACGTATTTAGGGTAGTGTAGTTTTATCGCAGTTTTAGCGTATTTATCGCATTGTAGTGTTATCGCAGTTTTAGCGTATTTAGCGTAGTGTAGTGTTAGTGCAGTTTTAGCGTAGTTAGCGTAGCGTAGTGTTAGGGCAGTTAGCATAGCGAAGTGTTAGCCCACTTTTTGCATATTTAGCGTAGTGTAATGTTAGCGCAGTTTTAGCATAGTGTATTGTTAGCGGAGTTTTAGCGTAGTTAGCATAGTGTTAGCGCAGTGTTAGCATAGTTAGCGTTGCGTAGTGCTAGCGCAGTTTTATAGTAACAGTAGTTAGCGCAGCATAGTGTTTGCGCAGTTTCAGTGTATTTAGCGTAGTGCAGTTTTAGCGTATTTAGCGTAGTGTTACTGCAGTTTTAGCGTAGTTAACATTGAGTTAGTGCAGTTTTAGCATAGTTACTGTATCATAGTGTTAGTGCAGTTTTAGCCTAGTTAGCATAGCGTAGTGTTAATGCAGTTTTAGCCTAGTTAGTGTATCGTAGTATTAGCGCAGTTTTAGTCTAGTTAGCATAGCATAGTGTTAACGCAGTATTAGCCTAGTTAGCGTATCGTAATGTTAGTGCAGTTTTAGCCTAGTTAGCGTATCGTAGTGTTAGGGCAGTTTTAGCCTAGTTAGCATAGCATTAGCGCAGTTTTAGACTCGTTAGCGTAGTGTAGTGTTAGCGCAGTTTTAGTGTAGTTAGCGTATCATAGTGTTAGCACAGTTTTAGTGTAGTTAGCGTATCATAGTGGTAGGGCAGTTTTAGCGTAGTTAGCATAGCGTAGTGTTAGCACAGTTTTAGCATAGTTAGGGTATCGTAGTGTTAGCGCAGTTTTTGCCTAGTTAGCGTATCGTAATGTTAGTGCAGTTTTAGCCCAGTTAGCGTATCGTAGTGTTAGCGCAGTTTTAGCCTCGTTAGCGCAGCGTTAGCGTAGTTTTAGACTCGTTAGCGTAGCGTAGTGTTAGCGCAGTTTTAGCCTAGTTAGCGTAGCGTAGTGTTAGCGCAGTTTTAGCGTATTTAGCGTAGTGTAGTGTTAGCGCAGTTTTAGCGTAGTTAGCGTATCGTAGTGTTAGCACAGTTTTAGCATAGTTAGCGTATTATAGTGGTAGCGCAGTTTTAGCGTAGTTAGCATAGCGTAGTGTTAGCGCAGTTTTAGCATAGTTAGCGTATTGTAGTGTTAGCACAGTTTTTTGTATTGTAGTGTTAGTGCAGTTTTAGCGTATTGTAGTGTTAGCGCAGTTTTAGCCTAGTTAGTGTAGTGTTAGCGTATTTTTACAGTAGTAAGCGCAGAGTTAGCACAATTTTAGCGTATTTAGTGCAGCGTAGTGTTAGAGCAGTTTTAGGGTAGTCAGCATAGCGTTAGTGCAGTTTTGGCATAGTTAGCGTATCGTAGTGTTAGCGCAGTTTTTCTGTAGTTAGAGTAGCGCAGTGTTAGCACAGTTTTAGCGTAGCGTAGTTTTACACAGGTGAAGTGTAGTTAGCGTAGCGTTAGTGCAATTTTAGCGTAGCATAGTGTTGGTGCAGTTTTAGCTTATTTAGCGTAGTGTAGTGTTACAGAGCTAGCAGAACTGCAGCAGGATACTGCCTCTGACCGCCAGGGGGTGTCTGCTCCAGTAAGGAGGGAGGGAGGAGTACAGGACAGGCCAGACAGGTACTAGTGGTGGGGGACTCAATTATTAGGGGGACAAACAGGGCGATCTGTCACAAAGACTGGGATCGCCGAACAGTGGGTTGTCTGCCTGGCGCCCGAGTTTCGGCACATTGTGGATCGAGTTGACAGGTTGCGGGGTGGGGCTGGAGAGGACCCAGCAGTCATGGTACCTATTGGCACCAATGTAAAAGTAAGAGGTAGGTGGAGGGTTCTTAAAAATGATTACAGGGACTTAGGCCACAAGCTTAAGGCAAGGACCTCCAAGGTAATATTTTCTGAAATATTACCTATACTACGAGCCGCACCAGAGAGGCAGCGGGAGATCAGGGAGGTAAACATGTGGCTCAGAAGCTGGTGTAGGAAGGAAGGGTTTGGGTTCATGGAGAACTGGGCTGACTTCGCTGTCGGTTACCAGCTCTACCGTAGGGACGGGCTGCACCTCAATGGGGAGGGTGCAGCTGTGCTTGGGGAGAAGATGGCTAGAAGGGTGGAGGAGTGTTTAAACTAGGGACTTGGGGGGAGGGAACCTACAGCAAAGAGGGGGAAGATAGTGTAGTTAGAGAGGTGGGAATTATAAATGTACCTGGGGGTAGAGCAGAGGGAGGGGTTAGAATAGTTAATAGGAATAGGCTTCATAGGAAAATAAAACTTACACCCTTGAATCCCATTAACCCCAATAACATAAAGGATGGAAATGTAAAGTGTATGTTCACAAATGCCAGAAGCCTAGCAAATAAAATGGGGGAGCTTGAGGCCTTGATACTGGAGGAACATATTGATATAGTTGGGGTCACTGAGACATGGCTGGACTCCTCGCATGACTGAGCTGTCAATCTGCAGGGGTTTACATTGTTTCGCAAAGATAGAATGAACAGAAATGGTGGTGGAGTCTGTCTGTATGTTAGAAGTGGTATGAAAGTCAGTGTGAACGATGCCATAGAGTGTGATGATTCTGAGGATGTGGAATCACTGTGGGTAGAATTACAAAAGGAGGGAAATACTGAAAAAATAATACTTGGTGTAATCTACAGACCCCCTAGTATCACTGAAGAGATAGAAGGTCGGCTGCATAAACAAATAGAGAGGGCCACCCGGGCAGGTACAGTGGTAATAATGGGAGATTTTAACTATCCAGATATAGATTGGGGTCCGGGGTCGGCTAAAACTACAAAGGGGCGACAATTGCTAAATTTATTGCAGGATAATTTTAATGTCAGTTTGTGGAGGACCCAACAAGAAGTGATGCCTTGTTGGATCTGATCATTTCCAACAACGCAGAGCTGGTTGGTAATGTAACTGTGCGGGAAAACCTTTGTAATAGCGACCACAATATAGTTACTTTTGACTTAAAATGTAGAAAACAAAGACAGACGGGGAAGGCAAAAACATATAACTTTAAAAAGGCAAATTTCCCTGGGCTGAGGGCTGCACTACAGGACATAGACTGGGGGGAGGTGTTCTCAAATACTGATACAGAAGGTAAATGGGACATCTTTAAATCAACTCTAAATAACTAAACAGCTAAATATATACCAAAGGGGAACAAATATAAACGATTAAAACTAAATCCTACATGGCTGACAAATGATGTTAAAAGAGCAATAAACAACAAAAAAATAGCCTTCAAAAAATACAAATCTGATGGGTCAGCTATAACATTTAAACTGTACAAAGAGCTTAATAAAATCTGTAAAAATGTAATAAAAACAGCAAAAATTCAAAATGAGACAGGTGGCCAAAGAAAGCAAAACTAATCCTAAATATTTTTTTTAGATATATAAATGCAAAAAAACCAAGGACAGAGCATGTAGGACCCCTTAATAATGATAATGGGGAGGTTGTCACAGGCGATCAAGAGAAGGCGGAGCTACTGAATGGGTTCTTTAGTTCTGTATACACTATGGAAAAAGGAGCTGACATTGACCAGGTCAGTGCTGGTAACACATCATGTAATGTACTGAACTGGCTTAATGTAGAGATGGTACAAGGTAAGTTAAGTAATATAAATGTAAGCAAATCTCCAGGGCCAGATGGACTACACCCAAGAGTTCTTAGAGAGGTAAGTTCAGTAATATCTGTACCCCTGTTCATGATATTTAGAGATTCACTGGTGTCTGGTATTGTGCCAAGGGACTGGCGCAAGGCGAATGTGGTGCCAATCTTCAAAAAGGGCTCTAGGTCTTCCCTAGGAAACTATAGACCGGTAAGTTTAACATGCATTGTGGGTAAATTGTTTGAAGGACTTATAAGGGATTACATACAGGAATACATAGGGGATAATTGTATTATAAGTGATAACCAGCATGGGTTTACTAAGGATAGAAGTTGTCAAACCAATCTAATTTGCTTTTATGAAGAGGTGAGTAGAAGCCTTGACAGAGGAATGGCTGTGGATATAGGGGGGCATTTACTAATCTTTTACTATGTAGTCTGGTTTTTACCCTGTTTTTTTCTACTTCATTTTTGACTATGTGCGACAAATGTACTAAATTGTTGCACGGCATTAATAAATTTGGCACACATAGGCAAAAGTGGGAAATTTACTTCATGTAGTAGAAAAAATAGTCTGTTCCTTTTTCCTGCTGTCTGAATAGGTTTGGCTGCTGGTTTCCTTCTGGATCTTTTGTTTTTGAGTTTTTTTTTAGCTTTTTCACCACATCTAAATAATTCAATAACTACAGTGGTCCCTCAAGTTACAATATTAATTGGTTCCAGGAAAACCATTGTAAGTTGAAACCATTGTATGTTGAGACCATAACTCTATGGAAACGTGGTAATTGGTTCTAAAGGCACCAAAATGTCATCCAAAATAGGAAAAAGTGACAAAGAAAAATAAGTAGATAACTGATATAGATAAAGCAAATCCCTACATATAAAAGTAATAAAGATCTGCTGGGAGCTGTAAATCACTGTCTATGTCAGTGTTTCCCAAGCAGGGAGCCTCCAGCTGTTGCAAAACTATAACTCCCAGCATGCCTGGACAGCCAAAGGCTGTCCGGGCATGCTGGGAGTTGTAGTTTTGCAAAAAATGGGGCCACCCTGCTTGGCAAACACTGGTCTATGTAGAGGACAGGAGCTTCTTCAGGGGTCCTGTACAGTACAGGCAATGTCCAAAACAAGTAATGGAGTCGCCCTCACCTGGTGTCCAAAAGAGCAGCTAACCCTGATACAGGTAAAGTGTACAGAACATGTAATACCAGTCAGTGCATACACTTCAGTAATACAGGGGTTTTACCAGTGAATGCCCATTTTGATTGGTTGGTTCTTCCAGCCATTGACACGTTTTACAGATCTGGACTGTCTGTAGCATTGTATGTTGAGTCTGGTTTCAACTTACGATGGTCCAGAAAAGACCATTGTATGTTGAAACTATTGTATGTTGAGGCCATTGTAAGTTGAGGGATCACTGTAAATTGTAGTCATGGCTCAGAAGTGGTAAACGGCGTTTAGTGTGTGTGTGTGTGTGTTTATGACATTTTTTTAACACAGTTTTTTTCTCCCTAAATGTACTTACACTTTTTTTTTTTTTGGTTACTTCTTCTACAGATCTGTGTATCCTGTGGACTCCTTCGGATTCGGTGGACTACTTCAATGACCAGCGTTTTTCTTTGCTCGATTCTTTGGTTAATGAGGGCTTGTGGGGGAGTGTTTTTTGTAATAAATTTTTTTTAAAACCTGTTGTGTTTTATTTTTATTTTACTTTACTAGACAGGCTTAGTGGTGGAAGCTGTCTTATAGACTGAGTCCATTACTAAGCCGGGCTTAGCGTTAGCCACAAAAACAGCTAGCGCTAACCCCCAATTATTACCCCGGTACCCAACACCACAGGGGTGCCGGGAAAAGCCGGTACCAACAGGCCCGGAGCGTCAAAAATGGCGCTCCTGGGCCTAGGCGGTAACAGGCTGGCGTTATTTAGGTTGGGGAGGGCCAGTAACAATGGTCCTCGCCCACCCTGGTAACGTCAGGCTGTTACTGTTTGGTTGGTATTTGGTTGAGAATAAAAATAGGGGGACCCTATGCGTTTTTTTTATATATTTAATTATTTATAAAAAAAAAAAAAAAACGCATAGGGTCCCCCCTATTTTCATTCTCAGCCAAATACCAACCAAACAGTAACAGCCTGACGTTCCCAGGGTGGGCGAGGACCATTGTTACTGGCCCTCCCCAGCCTAAATAACGCCAGCCTGTTACCGCCTAGGCCCAGGAGCGCCATTTTTGATGCTCCAGGCCTGTTGGTACCGGCTCTTCCCGGCACCCCTGTGGCGTTGGGTACCGGGGTAATAATAGGGGGTTAGCACTAGCTGTTTTTGTGGCTAGCGCTAAGCCCAGGTTAGTAATGGACTCTGTCTATAAGACAGCTTCCACTACTAAGCCTGTCTAGTAAAGTAAGAAAAAAACACAACAGGTTTTAAAAAATTTTTATTACAAAAAACACTCCCCCACAAGCCCTCGTTAACCATTTTATTAAAATCAAACAAAGAAAAACGCTGGTCATCGAAGTAGTCCACCGAATCCGAAGGAGTCCACAGGATAAACGGATCTGAAATGAGAAGAAAACAAAAAAATGGGTTAGTTCATTTATTATCACCTGCTCACACATCTCCCGCCCCGCACGACTACAACTGCCAGCATGCCCTTACAGTAAGGACATGCTGGGAGTTGTAGTTGTGTGGTGCAGGAGATGTGTGAGCAGGTGATAATAAATGTGACAAGCTTGTCCCCTGCCCCCAGCTGCAGGACTACAACTCCCAGCATGCCCTTACAGTAAGGTGGGGCGGAGGCCGGGCAGAGTGTTTCCCAACCTGGGACTTGTAGTTTTGCAACATCTGGAGGCACCCTGGTTGGGAAACACTGTTTTAGGCCAGTGTTTCCCAACCAGGGTGCCTCCAGATGTTGCAAAACTACAAGCCCCAGCATGCCTGGACAGTCAAAGGCTGTCTAGGCATGCTGGGAGTTGTAGTTTTGCAACATCTGGAGGCAACCTGGCTGGGAAACACTGGCCTAAAACAGTGTTTCCCAACCAGGGTGCCTCCAGATGTTGCAAAACTACAAGCCCCAGCATGCCTGGACAGTCAAAGGCTGTCCAGGCATGCTGGGAGTTGTAGTCTTGCAACATCTGGAGGCACCCTGGTTGGGAAACACTGGCCTAAAACAGTGTTTCCCAACCAGGGTGACTGTTTTAGGCCAGTGTTTCCCAACATCTGGAGGCACCCTGGTTGGGAAACACTGTTTTAGGCCAGTGTTTCCCAACCAGGGTGCCTCCAGATGTTGCAAAACTACAAGCCCCAGCATGCCTGGACAGTCATAGGCTGTCTAGGCATGCTGGGAGTTGTAGTTTTGCAACATCTGGAGGCAACCTGGCTGGGAAACACTGGCCTAAAACAGTGTTTCCCAACCAAGGTGCCTCCAGATGTTGCAAAACTACAAGTCCCAGCATGCCTGGACAGTCAAAGGCTGTCTAGGCATGCTGGGAGTTGTAGTTTTGCAACATCTGGAGGCAACCTGGCTGGGAAACACTGGCCTAAAACAGTGTTTCCCAACCAGGGTGCCTCCAGATGTTGCAAAACTACAAGCCCCAGCATGCCTGGACAGTCAAAGGCTGTCCAGGCATGCTGGGAGTTGTAGTCTTGCAACATCTGGAGGCACCCTGGTTGGGAAACACTGGCCTAAAACAGTGTTTCCCAACCAGGGTGACTGTTTTAGGCCAGTGTTTCCCAACATCTGGAGGCACCCTGGTTGGGAAACACTGTTTTAGGCCAGTGTTTCCCAACCAGGGTGCCTCCAGATGTTGCAAAACTACAAGCCCCAGCATGCCTGGACAGTCAAAGGCTGTCTAGGCATGCTGGGAGTTGTAGTTTTGCAACATCTGGAGGCAACCTGGCTGGGAAACACTGGCCTAAAACAGTGTTTCCCAACCAAGGTGCCTCCAGATGTTGCAAAACTACAAGTCCCAGCATGCCTGGACAGTCAAAGGCTGTCTAGGCATGCTGGGAGTTGTAGTTTTGCAACATCTGGAGGCAACCTGGCTGGGAAACACTGGCCTAAAACAGTGTTTCCCAACCAGGGTGCCTCCAGATGTTGCAAAACTACAAGTCCCAGCATGCCTGGACAGTCAAAGGCTGTCTAGGCATGCTGGGAGTTGTAGTTTTGCAACATCTGGAGGCAACCTGGCTGGGAAACACTGGCCTAAAACAGTGTTTCCCAACCAGGGTGCCTCCAGATGTTGCAAAACTACAAGCCCCAGCATGCCTGGACAGTCAAAGGCTGTCCAGGCATGCTGGGAGTTGTAGTCTTGCAACAACTGGAGGCACCCTGGTTGGGAAGCCTGCGCAACTTACCGGCTTCCGTAGGATCCAGCGCTGCACGACACTGCCGCGCGACACTGCCGCGCGACGATCTCCGACAGCGATCGTCGCTGGAGCCTCGGAAGGGTAAGTGAACTTCTTCGCCGGTCCCCTTCAGCTGTTTAGTTTTGCAACAGCTGGAGGACTACAGTTTACAGACCACAAACCAGGGGTCTGCAAACTGTGGCCCTCCAGTTGTTGCAAAACTACAACTCCCAGCATGCCTGGACAGCCAATGGCTGTCCAGGCATGCTGGGAGTTGTAGTCTTGCAACATCTGGAGGCACCCTGGTTGGGAAACACTGTTTTAGGCCAGTGTTTCCCAACAAGGGTGCCTCCAGCTGTTGCAAAACTACAACTCCCAGCATGCCCGGACAGCCAATGGCTGTCCAGGCATGCTGGGAGTTGTAGTCTTGCAACATCTGGAGGCACCCTGGTTGGGAAACACTGTTTTAGGCCAGTGTTTCCCAGCAAGGGTGCCTCCAGCTGTTGCAAAACTACAACTCCCAGCATGCCCGGACAGCCAAAGGGTGTCCAGGCATGCTGGGAGTTGTAGTCTTGCAACATTTGGAGGCACCCTGGTTGGGAAGCTTGCGCAACTTACCGGCTTCCGTAGGATCCAGCGCTGCACGACACTGCCGCGCGACAGTGCCGCGCGACGATCTCCGTCAGCGATCGTCGCTGGAGCCTCGGAAGGGTAAGTGAACTTCTTCGCCGGTCCCCTTCAGCTGTTTAGTTTTGCAACAGCTGGAGGACTACAGTTTACAGACCACACACCAGTGGTCTGCAAACTGTGGCCCTCCAGCTGTTGCAAAACTACAACACCCAGCATGCCCTGACAGCCAAAGCCTATGGCTCTCAGGGCAGGAGCCCGGGCTGACATTACAGTGCAGCCGCCCGGGCTCCTCATACGGTCTCCCCGCTACCCCCCTTGTCTCCCGCCCGGGCTCCTCATACGGTCTCCCCGCTACCCCCCTTGTCTCCCGCCCGGGCTCCTCATACGGCCTCCCCGCTACCCCCCCCCCCCTTGTCTCCCGCCCGCGCCGCTCAGCTCCCGCTGCTACAAGACTACAACTCCCAGCGTGTCCTCACTGTAAGGCCATGCTGGGACTTGTAGTCTTGCAACAGCAGACAGATGGGAGTTGTGTGGTGCTGGCAGGTGAGAGGGGGTGGATATAAATCACTTTAGTGTCCCGGTAGCACAGTGAGGGTAGCGGGGAGAAAGTATGTCGGAGCCCGGGCGGCAGTAGCTTTTCCTGCTCCATGTTGGAGCTGGAGTAAATTTAGTCAATTTTTATGGCCGTTGCGACAGTTTATTGCGCAACTGCGACTGTCTCAGTTAATAAATTCCTGACCACTGCAAGTCAAAACTGAAAACTTGCGTAAATTAAGCGGGAAATTTTTTTTTGACTTTCTAGCTCTTGCTAGGGAAAGTTGCACAATTTATAGGGTAGGCGCAATTGCGACAATTTTGCGCCAAAAATAGTCAGAAAAAAATGACTAAACCCCTTAGTAAATGCCCCCCATAGTGTTTCTGGATTTTGCTAAAGCGTTTGATACTGTCCCTCATAGACGTCTGACAGGTAAGTTAAGGTCTTTGGGTTTGGAAACTTTAGTTTGTAACTGGATTGAACACTGGCTCATGGATCGTACCCAGAGAGTGGTGGTCAATGATTCGTACTCTGATTGGTCCCCGGTTATTAGTGGTGTACCCCAAGGTTCAGTACTGGGCCCGCTGTTGTTTAATTTATTTATCAATGATATAGAGGATGGTATTAACAGCTCTGTTTCTATCTTTGCAGATGACATCAAGCTTTGTAGCACGGTACAGTCTATAGAGGAGGTGTATAGGTTACAAGATGACTTGGATAGACTAAGTGTCTGGGCATCCACTTGGCAAATGAGGTTCAATGTGGATAAATGTAAAGTTATGCATCTGGGTACTAATAACCTGCATGCGTTGTATGTCTTAGGGGGGATTAAACTGTCAGAGTCACTGGTAGAGAAGGATCTGGGTGTACTTGTAGATCACAGACTACAGAATAGCATGCAATGTCAGGCTGCTGCTTCCAAAGCCAGCAGGATATTGTCATGTATAAAAAGAGGCATGGACTCCAGGGACAGGGACATAATACTCCCCCTTTATAAATCATTGGTACGGCCTCACCTGGAATATGCTGTTCAGTTTTGGCCAGCTGTCCATAAAAGGGACACTGCGGAGTTGGAAAGGGTGCATAGACACGCGACTAAACTAATATGGGGCATGGAACATCTTAGCTATGAGGGGCGATTAGAGGAGTTACAATTGTTTAGTCTTGAGAAGAGACGTTTAACCCCTTAAGGACGCAGGACGTAAATGTACGTCCTGGTGCGGTGGTACTTAACGCACCAGGACGTACATTTACGTCCTGTGCATAATCGGAGCGATGCCCGTGTCATACGCGGCTGATCCTGGCTGCTGATCGCAGCCAGGGTCCCGCCGGCAATGGCCGACGCCCGCGATCTCGCGGGCGTCCGCCATTAACCCCTCAGTTGCCGGGATCAATACAGATCCCGGCATCTGCGGCAGTGCGCGATTTGAATGAATGATTGGATTGCCCGCAGCGCTGCTGCGGGGATCCGTTCATTCAGAACGCCGCACGGAGGTCCCCTCACCTTCCTCCGCCCGGCTCCCGGCGTCTCCTGCTCTGGTCTGAGATCGAGCAGACCAGAGCAGAAGATCGCCGACAACACTGATCTGTTCTATGTTCTATACATAGAACAGATCAGTATTAGCAATCATGGTATTGCTATGAATAGTCCCCTATGGGGACTATTCAAGTGTAAAAAAAAAAAATGTAAAAAAATGTAAAAGTAAAAAGTGAAAAATCCCCTCCCCCAGTAAAAAAGTCCGTCTTTTCCTATTTTACCCCCAAAAAGCGTAAAAAATTAATTTTATAGACATATTTGGTATCGCCTCGTGCGTAAATGTCCGCACTATTAAAATAAAATGTTAATGATCCCGTACTGTGAACGGCGTGAACGAAAAAAAAAAAAAGTTCAAAATTGCCACTTTTTAAATAAATTTTATTTAAAAAAAAATTATTAAAAATGTATTAAAAGTTTTTTATATGCAAATGTGGTATCAAAAAAAGTACAGATCATGGCGCAAAAAATGAGCCCCCATACCGCCGCTTATACGGAAAAATAAAAAAGTTAGAGGTCATCAAAATAAAGGGATTATAAACGTACTAATTTGGTTAAAAAGTTTGTGATTTTTAACCAAATATGTAAAAATGGGTATCATTTTAATTGTATTGACCCTCAGAATAAAGAACACACATCATTTTTACCAGAAATTGTACGGCGTGAAAACGAAACCTTCCAAAATTAGCAAAATTGCGTTTTTCGTTTTAATTTCCCCACAAAAATAGTTTTTTTTGGTTGCGCCATACATTTTATGATATAATGAGTGATGTCATTACAAAGGACAACTGGTCGCGCAAAAAACAAGCCCTCATACTAGTCTGTAGATGAAAATATAAAAGAGTTATGATTTTTAGAAGGCGAGGAGGAAAAAATGAAAACATAAAAATTAAATTGTCCTTAAGGCCAAAATGGGCTGAGTCCTTAAGGGGTTAAGGGGGGATATGATAAACGTATATAAGTATATTAATGGCCCATACAAAAAATATGGAGAAAAACTGTTCCAGGTTAACCCCCCCCCCACAGGACGAGGGGGGCACTCCCTCCCTCTGGAGAAGAAAAAGTTTAGTCTCAAGAGGCGACACGCCTTCTTTACCATGAGAACTGTGAACTTATGGAACATTCTACCTCAGGAACTGGTCACAGCAGGAAAAATTAACAGCTTTAAAACAGGATTAGATACATTCCTGGAACAAAATAACATTAATGCTTATGAAGAAATATAAAATCCCATCCCTTCCCCAATATCGCACCACACCCAAACCCTTAAATTCCCTGGTTGAACTTGATGGACATATGTCTTTTTTCGACCGTACTAACTATGTAACTATGTAACTATGTTAGGCTGGGTTCACATCAGCCATTTGCCCCGTATGCGGTTTTCCCACTGGACCTAAAACTGTGGCCGACCACGGTTTCAGGTCCGGTGAAAAACCACATACGGAACAAAAATGAGCAAACCAGAGTCAGCGTTCCACTCCGGTCGGCTCACTGAAATGAATTACATTCGGGCGGCATACGACAGGGATGCGGGAGAACCCGGTTTTAGCTCCCACCAGCCGTATGCGGTCCCGTGTGGCTGAAAATGTGATGTGAACCCAGCCATAGCACAGTTATAGCATATTAAGCGTAGTGTAGTGTTAGCACAGTGTTAGCATATTTAGCGTAGCGTTAGTGCAGTTTTAGCGTAGTTAGCTTATCGTAGTGTTAGTGCAGTTTTAGCTTAGTTAGCGTAACATAGTGTTAGCGCAGTTTTACAGTAGTTAGCGTAGTGTTAGCGCAGTTTTAGAGTAGTTAGCGTAGTGTATTGTTAGTGCCTTTGTTGGGGTGGGGGGGGATACAGCAGCTCCACGCATTCCACTGTCCTGCAAGACAGCTTCCTCAGGAGTGAGTGTGTGCTGTGTTTTGTGGGAATAAATATACCAATATATGAGTAACACCTGTGTGTAAACTATATGCTGGACAGCTTAAACTATTATGTCAGAGCTTGGTCTCACCTGTGTGTGCTGTGTGCTGTATTGAGCTCGCTGCCATTATCTCCAGTGCGGCCAGGAAGCCCACGCCATGTGTTATAGTTATAGTTCATAACATAGTAAACCACATAACTATCAAAACCATTAGAAGATGCATCCCCCAGGTGCGTCAAAAGAGACACACCCTTGTGGTCATACATGAGGGATTATTTCATACAACCTATACCCACTCCAAAAGTGAACATCTCATAATAAGCAGTACTGATCATATAATGTGACACATAGAAACACGTTGATAAAAAATACAGTAATAAGCAGTCCTAACCATGTAGTATAGCAAAAAATTTACGTATTATAGACTGATTTTCTTGTCCTGGACCTTGGAGGAGCAAGGAACATCAAAAGCTTATGTCACTTATGTTGAATCCATCTTGTAGAGTAGACTCTTGGGCGACCAGGAAAATAATAATAGTCCCTAGCGTCTAGAGAGACGTGTAAAAAGGAAAAAATGTGAGGAAGATTTATACACAAGCCTCTTCATGCAAAATAAATAAATAAATAAAACATTTAAAAAAATTCTGAATGTGAAAAGAAATGCGAAGTTCTAGCCCAGTTACCGTCGCATAGCGTTAGCGCAATTTTACAGTAGTTAGTGTAGTGTAGTGTTAGCGCAGTTTTAGCATATTTAGCATAGCGTAGTGTTAGAGCAGTTTTAGCGTATTTAGTATAGTGTAGCGTTAGCGCAGTTTTAGCGTAGTGGAGTGTTAGTGCAGTTTTAGCATAGTTAGCGTAGTGTTAGCACAGTTTTAGCATAGTTAGCGTAGCGTAGTGTTAGCAGTTTTTGCATAGTTAGCGTAGCGTAGTGTTAGCGCAGTTTTAGCGTAGCATAGTGTTAGCACAGTTTTAGCGTAGCGTAGTGTTAGCACAGTTTTAGCGTAGCTAACATAGCGTAGTGTTAGTGCAATTTTATCGGAGCATAGTTTTAGCGTAGTTTTACCCAGGTGTAGTGTAGTTAGCATAGCGTAGTGTTAGCACAGTTTTAGCATAGTTAGCTTAGCTTAGTTTTTCACAGGTGTATTGTAGTTAGTGTAGCGTACTGTTAGCACAGTTTTACACAGGTGTAGTGTAGTTAGCGTAGTGTTAGCACAGTTTTACACAGGTGTAGCGTAGTTAGTGTAGTGTTAGCACAGTTTTATATAGGTGTAGTGTAGTTAATTTGGTTTTACAGGCAGATAAAGCATTGTTTAGAGAGTGTAGCATAGGGTGTAGCTTAGCTAAGTCATACAGTGTAGTTTTGCAAAAGTAGCAGAGGTAAATGCACTCATTACGTTAATGTAGCAGAGGCCATTGAGCTCTGCTACATTAAAGTAGTAGAGGCCATTGTGCTCTGCTTAGTTAACATAGCAGTAGCAAGTACATCCTTGTATGTTAAAGTAGCAGAGGCAGTTGCGCAATGCTACGTATTACACCTGTGGAATACTAAAGTAACGCTACACTAACTACACTACACTACACCTGTGTAAAACTGTGCTAACACTATGCTACGCTAACTACACTACACCTGTGTAAAACTAGGCAAGCTATGCTAAAACTGCGCTAACACAGTTTCTAAAAACTACTTTAAAAACTGCGCATGCGCTAACTTACGCTAGCCTTCCTACGCTAAGTGCATAGCGGAGGAAAGCTGCGTATGCGCTTAGTTTTCTACAAATCATAGAAAACTGCTTGCGCGGTATGCACAACAGCGCATGCGCAGGGCTACGCTCCTAATACTGCCTATGTTAGCCCTTCGCTGTCAGCGTAGTGCTGCACACGCGCTCTAAGTTTTCTGCGGATCGAGGTAAACTTTACATAACCGGCTCTGCCTACAGCACCCTCTTGATGGGGGACATTGAGGAGGGGGCTTGTTACAGTGTGTCACCCCAGTAGTAAGGTGGGGCATGTCAAGGGCGACAAAATTAGCTTCCCTTTTGTTCATGGAGACATAAGTTTCTGCCAGAGGTGCCTAGCAGTGGCTTCCCCTCTCTCTCTTTTCAAATATATTAAGTTGGGATATACCTAGCTGTCCAGCTAGCTCAGGCAAAATCAATGTAAACCTTCTTGGTGAACAGCATAGGTAGATACCATATGTTGTACTCATATATAGTGTCCTTAGTTTACTCCTCTGTCCTCTAAATTTTGTGATACCCCTGCTCCAGTCAGTGCTGCTGCACAGACCTTTATATACTATAATACTACTGAGCATCGGAGCCGAGTTTTAGTAGGTCAGACAGAAGCAGTCATTTATTCATCTATTGTGGGTGATCAGGTCTGTAGACCTGCAGTCAGAGACAGTGACACAAAAGCAGGCCTTCTTCTGTCTTTATTTTTCAGTTATAAAACAAATACAGCCTTCACACTCTCAATTAACACAAAATAGATCCTGCTTGTCCAGCACTGACTATTTATCCAAGAAAACTATTATCAATTACATATATACCAAAATCCCTTTTTAAAGGGATCATCAGATTTTACCCTATATAACGCTTAGCAAAGCGTTATATAGGGTAAAGTCTTTATTTTCACCATTCCTGGGGGACGCTCCTGCCCCCAGGGATGGTGAAGATATGAAGTTATAAACTAGTCACCGCTGCCACCGTAAGTAGTCACCTGGGTGGGGAGCTCTTCTCACCTACTCCCGTTCTTCGGCCGGGAGCGACGCCCCCTCCGCTCGATTGACGGGCAGCATCATCGCTCTGCTCTGTCTGTTCAGTGAGCGGAACAATGACGTGGCCCAACAATCAAGCGGAGGTAGATGAGATGAGAAGAGCTCCCCGCCCAGGTGACTACTTACGGCGGCGGCGGTGACTAGTTTATAACTTCATATCTTCACCATCCCTGGGGGCAGGAGCGTCCCCCGGGAATGGTGAGGACAACAATTTTACCCTATATAACGCTTTGCCAAGCATTATATAGAGTAAAATCTGATGATTGGTTCCCTTTAAGGCTGCAGCTTTATTCAGAGGGTCATGTTCCTTATAGCATTAGTCTGCATACTGAGCTATACCTTCTTTGGATGTCCAGTAACCAGCTGTCTTCAGCACCTATGCTGATCTGGGCTAGTCTAAAAACCTACAGTTGCCCAGAACACTAGATGAAAAGCCCCTCTACCAAACCTACCTTTTATCCCATAAAAACAGGCATCTGTCACCAAGAATTAAATTGATTAAGCAGACATTACTGTAAGAAAACTCCACCACACATGGCTGTATTTCATCATCATTAGAAGTTTGTCACACAACAAGTAGTAACTGGGCAGGTGAAGGATATTATTCATGCCGTATGCATTATAATCATGCGCTTGCGCTCCAATACATGTTCTGCAAATGTTTAATTGAACCAAGGCACCCATACAACTATATATACTGTATATATATATATATATATATATATATATATATATATATATACATACCACAAATACAAATATTCCTAGAGCGTGATCACATGGCCATCAATGACAGCCACATAATCACAATTATTTATACATTAGTGCATAGATATATTTATGCAAATGAGAAAAAAAGATACATTGAGAATCAGAAAGACTATACTTAATCTTGGATTACCCTCTGGTGGTAAAAAATATGTATTACACCAAGAGTTGAAATTTAAAGCACTTCACTAGTTTATAAATTGCAATTGCAGTGGTTCTCAGGACTGAGACCCCATTTGTTTGACACTTTTGACATATCTGTTTTTTCAAATTACAGCAATGCTTTAAATGATATAACCTCAATAAACAGATATCTTTTATATACTGTGAAAAAATGCAAATATTAAAAAGATATCAACCACTCACCCCTCCATTTGCATGTCCCATGTGAAACAAAGCTATTCTGGGTGCACTGGACTTGGTATTTCTATATTCTTATAGTCCACCTTTTTCTATTTTTTTTTTTTTTTTTTTTAATATATAAAAAAAAAACTGTTACGCTTTAAGCAACCTCTGAGTGCCTGACTTTTTTCTCTGTTTGGAGTATTCCCCGAAATATATGCAGACTTTTTTGCATATACATTGCACTGATCGGTATTTGCAATTTAAATTGCAAAATATAGTCCCCCTGTGGGGACTGAAAAATTGTAAAAGAAAGTAAAAAAAAAAAGTTTTAATAAAAACAAATAAGCCCCACCACAATTAAAAATAAAATTCCCTTCTTTTCCCAGTTTCCCCTCAAAAAAAAGCCTGTGTGGCGAAACTTGTTGGAGGTGTAGGATGTTGCAGGCAGCAGAACGTTCCCATTGGTGTCTACAGTCACGTCTGTCACATGTGCTCAGTGTGAACCTGCTTTCATCTGTGAAGAGCACAGGGCGCCAGTGGCAAATCAACAAAACCATTTGTGGTCTTCTGGAGGTCATTTTGCAGGGCTCTGGCAGTGCTCCTTGTACAAAGGCATTGGTAGCGTGCATACATTTACAGCGTGCATACTGAGGCCTTTAGGTATAGAAACCTGCAAAGTGCAGGTGCCATTAATACACATGAAACACTTCGCATCGGTAAAACCTGCAAGATGTAGCCACTGCCAATAGGTTTAGCAGTGTGCAAAAACAAACAGAGCACAGGTGCCACCATGTGGTAAGTATGGACGTTGCATGCACTTCTAAAGCCCTGTCCACACTTGGAAACATTTTCAGAAAACTTTGTTTGGGAACTGATTAAAAACATGTTTCTTGAGTTTAGGGTTCTTCAAAGCTCAGTCTTTTAGTTTTTTTTTTTTTTTAATTGTTTCATTTTATAGTATTAAATGGAAAAACATTTTTTCCAAAAGCATGAATTTTTTTTAATGACTTCGTAATGCCGATATAGGCATTACATTGCCTCCCAATGGCACTTTTAAGTGCCATTGGCACTTGGTCTCCATTGGCATTGTGGGGCTGTGTAGGCACTTCTGACTTCTGTAGTTTTATGTATGGGAAATACAAAAATAGGAATAAAAATTGTTATGCTTGAAATTAAGTTGTGGACATATTTTTGTCAGCAACAATGACATTGCCAAAATATTTAAAGGGGTACTCCGGTGGAAAACTTGTTTTTTTTTAAATCAACTGGTGCCAAAAAGTTAAACAGATTTCTATTTAAAAAAAAATCTTAATCCTTCCAGTACTTATTAGCTGCTGAACACTACTGAGGAAGTTCTTTTCTGTTTGGATTTATTTTCTGTCTGTCCACAGTGCTCTCTGCTGACACTCTTTTTTATTATAAAAGTACAAAACACAAAACAAGTTCATTTCACTGTAACAAAATTAACAAAACTGAACATAAAAACAAACTATCCGTCTCAAAATAACAACTTAAACCTTCCTAACCGGCCAGCCCAGATAAACCAAAAATAAATGAATAAATAAATCATTACCTACTATAGTCCAACACACACACACACACATACCTAATGAACATAAATAAAGTTTTCCTCGCTTGGATCAAAAACTAAAAATATCCAAACTAGGAAACATAACCACACTCCCCCCCCCCCCCCCCTAAAAACAAAAATATGGCTAGCTGCCTTAACAAAAATAATATAATACTATAGTAACTGAAAACTGGTCCGACTGCCTTTCTCTCAAAATAATTATGACATTATATAAATAATAATAAAAATAAAATAAAATAAAAAAAATAAAAAATGTAAATAAAAATACAAAAAAATTCCCACTATACATAAAACCATACAGAATATACATACCAAAAAAAAAAAAAAAAAAAAAAAAAAAAAAAAAAATACATTTATAACACAGAAAAACAACCTATACTAAACTATCCCACCACCCCCTCTGGACATGGGTCAGAGTCCATAGGTCACAGTTTTTGTCCACAACTGACCCATACCAGACCCCCAAAATAGTACCCACTGCAACAGTCCAGTCCTGGGTACACACCACCACCACCCCCCCCCCAAAAAAAGAAACCCCACCCAACCTAAAATACACCCCTACCCACCTAATGTAAACAGAACAATATATACAAAACAATATATACATAGTCTACAACAAAGCAATATTAACAGTACAATACACCAAAACCACAAGGCCCAAGTTTGGTTGCCTGCAAGCCCTTTACAATCCATCCATAGAAAACAAAACAAAAGGCTAAGGTGACATGCATAGCCCCCCACCAGGAAGAAGGATGGCAATCCTGATAAAATTAAATTTAAATTCCTCTCCCTATCAACCTCTAACCCTATCACTATCCCTTCATGAAACTGACCCTATACTCACCCTAAGATATATACACTATCCCTGGCCAAAATAAGGTACTTCACCTTAAGGGCCTAGTACCTAGGGCACATCAAAAGAAAAACCTCTCCATAGGAGAGAAGCCCTACTGGTACCAAGACTGCCATACTCCAAAGACCTGATCTTCCCGAGGTCACCAGTGATGTTCCTACAGACCTCCACCTCGGAGAGGACTTTCTGTTGGGTCGATACTAAGCACCGTGCATTCCATGTGTAGTACCTAACCACTAAACTAACTAAGAATAAAGTGCCCCGGTCTCGGCCACCCAGGGACCTGAATGCCCCATAAGCCCACTCCGGATAGGTAAGGCCGGCAAGTTGACTCCAGTTGATGGAAGCGCCCACCCGGTTGTAAACCCCTATATTAAAGGGACAATGAAGCAGGAAGTGGTCCATGCTTTCCAGCGTGTCCCCGCACTCTTCTCGGGGACATCCCCGGTCATCAGAGTTCCTACACTTCAGGTTGTCCCTTACATATAGCTTCCCCTGAAAGCAGCGCCAGGCCAAGTCCCAAAACTTCTGGGGGATCCTTTTCATGTTCAAAAGATACAACCCCACCCTCAGATCCCGACCTGGGCAGTCCCTGAGCGCCAGAGGCTTCTGGAAGTGGGTCAACAGAACCCGTTTGTCAAGGAACTGCCTTGACTGGGTCCTGATCTCCCACACTCCCAGACCCCACCGGCGTATCGCCTTCAGAGTCGGGGTAGCGTAAGCCGGAAGATATCCATGGGGTGTACGGAGGTCCTTCACTCGCCCTCCTCTCTCCCATTCCTGGAAGAAAGGCCGAAACCATTCCCTGCAGGAGAGTACCCACGGAGAAGCCCTCTCTGACCAGAGGTTTGCGATGTTAGCTTTCAAGAAGGTGTTCGTAAAGAACACCACAGGGTTTACCATAGATAAACCCCCTAGTCTCCTCGTGCGGTACGTAACCTCCCTCTTGACTAGGTTCATCCTGTTCCCCCATAACAGTTGGAAAAACAGGCTGTAGATCCTAGTGTAGTAAGCCTCTGGCAAGATACATACACTGCCCAGATAGATAAACAAGGGGAGCAGGTATGATTTCATCAGGTGTACCCTTTCCCTGAGGGTCATAGACCAACCCTTCCACTGGTCCACCTTCTGAGCGGCATCCTGGAGCTTACCATCCCAGTTTTTGGTGGGATAATCATCTTGGCCGAATGTGATGCCTAAGACTTTTGCTGACTCTTGGGGCCCTGGAAGGGTGTCCGGGAGATCAAACGTGGGGTCTCCCCCTCCCAGCCAGAGACTCTCACACTTATCCCGGTTGATCTTAGACCCGGATGCCTCCGAGTAGCGGTCCACCTCCGACATCACCACATCGACCTCCTCTCTTGAGGAGACGAAAATAGTGACATCGTCAGCGTACGCCACCACTCTCTGGGCGACATCCAGCTCCGCCAGACTCATCCCGACTCCCGCCAACGGCCCACAATCTACCCTCCGGACGAAGGGATCGATTGCGAACACGTATAAAAGCGGGCTAAGAGGACAACCCTGACGGACTCCGGAACCCACCACAAAAGAGCGGCCAGACCACCCGTTCACCAGCGGGAAACTCTCTGCCCCTGCATACAAGATCTTAAGCCAATTAACAAAAGTAGTTGGTAAGCCATATCTCAGGAGGACGGACCATAGGTACTCGTGGTTCACCCGATCAAATGCTTTGGCCTGATCCAAGGACAGCAAGTACCCCTTCCAGAGACCTGCACTACTCCGCTCCACTGCCTCCCTGACACTAAGGACAGCACTTAAGGTGCTTCGGCCTGGAAAAGAGCAGTGCTGAGCCCCCGAAAGGAGCCGGGGTGCAAACTTCACCAGCCGATTAAACAATATCTTAGCCAGAAGCTTCCTGTCCGTATTGAGAAGAGCTATGGGTCTCCAATTCTCAATCCGGCTAGGATCTTTACCCTTTGACAGAAGAATCAGGGCTGACCTCCTCATTGACTTTGGCAGAGTGCCCGAGGAGAGACACTCATTGAATACCTCAGTCAAGAGGGGAGCTAAAGACTCCTTAAAGGTCCTGTACCACTCGGATGTTAAGCCATCCGGACCTGGCGACTTCTTAGGGGCAAGCCCCTCGATCGCCATTCTCACTTCCTCTTCCCTGATTTCTTCTGCCAAAACATCAAGAGAGGGGTCTACCCCTGGCTCAGGAATGGTTTCAGTCAGGAAAACCGACATCCTGTCTCGATCTAGATCTTTCCTTCCCAAGAGGTGCGAGTAGAAGGATCTGACAACCTCCAAGATCCCTGATCTGGACCGATTCAGAGATCCTGTACTATCAATCAGTCCTGAAATGACTTTACTACTCACTGACATCTTACAGTTTCTGTAAGGGTCGGGCGAGCGGTACTTCCCGAAATCCCTCTCAAAAACCAAAGATGTGTGCCTATCGTACTGACACCTCATCAGCAAGGACTTCACTCTGGAGATATCCTCTCGGCTACCTCCAGTCGAGACGAGAAGCTCGAGTTTCCTCCTCAGACCCTGATACAGGCGGTACCTGTTCAGGGACCTGAGGCTCGAGAGCTGGCGGAAGAACCCCGCAACCCGCTTCTTGAATATCTCCCACCACTCTGACTTACTACTACATAGGCCCAGTAAAGGTACCTGGCTCTGAAGAAAATCCTCAAAGGACTGTCTTACTTCCGCTTCCTCCAGGAGGGACGAATTCAGCTTCCAATAACCTTTTCCCATCCGGGGGGTCTCTGAAACATTCAGGGAAAACAAAATCATACAGTGATCGGAGAACTCCACCTCAACCACGGACACTACGGAAGAGACAGCTTCCTCCTTTAAATAAAACCTATCTATCCTAGACCTGCGACTACCTTGATGATAGGTGAAACCCGTGTGGCCTGAGGGGCTCCGGATGTGGGCGTCCTCTAGGCGAGCTTCTCTAGCTATGCTAATCAGTGCCACACTATCGCAAGTCAGCGGACCATTGGAGCCTCTCCTATCTTGGGACCTCGTGACATTATTGAAGTCCCCT
Source organism: Hyla sarda (assembly GCF_029499605.1). Taxonomy (NCBI): domain Eukaryota; kingdom Metazoa; phylum Chordata; class Amphibia; order Anura; family Hylidae; genus Hyla; species Hyla sarda. Next base: position 312,823,426 of record NC_079189.1, on the reverse strand, counting down.
CCAAAGATCACTTGCCGACTCGTAAAAAGAAAGGGCTTAATCCTCATAAAGAGATCTTTACGGCCCCGCTTAGTTTGCGGGGCGTAGATGTTAATGAGCCGGAGCTCTTGTCCCTTCATGAAGACATCTAAGATCAGGCACCTCCCCATTTCTAATTCAATAACCCGTCGGCATTCAACAGGAGCGGTAAAAAGGACCGCCACCCCACTATACGGCTCAGCCGCAAGAGACCAGTGGGAGGGACCGCGCCTCCACTCTCTTCTGGCTTTTACCAGAGAGGCTAGATCTGACAACCTGGTCTCCTGTAAAAGGAAAATGTCGGCTTCAACACGGCCGAGAAAATCAAAGGCTGCGAATCTAGCCGTATCTGACTTTATACTGGCACAGTTAATAGATGCCAGCGTCAATGGGGTGAGTGCCGCCATACAGGGTGATTAAATTAGACGGCCACACCCTTTACTTTCTCTTTCCCTTCTTTTTTGCCCCCTCATCCCCCGAAGAAGACGAGAGGGCAGGACCACTCTTGGATCTTTTTTTACACTCCGATTGATCCATATGGTCCCCGTCTCTGTCCGGCTCCGGTCTAGCCCTGCCCTCTGAGGAAGGTGCCTCAACAGGACAGGGCCCAGTTCCCCCCAGAGGCTCCTTCTCCCTAGGCACCCCGTCCTCACCTTCCCCCTCCAAGGAGGGGGAGGAGATGGTATCGAGGACGAGGTATCGGTTTGACAGGTCAATCAGAGGGGGGGCAGTCAGGCTTCCGTTTTGGACCTGGCCCGTAGTACAAGGAACTTCAGAGGGCTCTGACCTCTTCTTTCTCCCTTTCCTTTTGCCCTTATCTTTCTTTTTGGGCCTCACCCCACTTTCCTCATCCACACTTTCATAGTGGGAGGAATCGGAAGGGTCGGCCATATTGCCTTTCTCTCTGTGAAGTCTCCTGATCTCCTCATCCAGCACGTTCTCTTCTAGGGCTTCAGCGGTTACAGGGCCAGCTTCAGGAGCAGGGGCTAAAGCTGCCCCCGTCACCTGGGCACTCTCCAGCTCCCTACTCCTTCTACGATTTTCCTCCCGCCTTAGTTTGGCGGGGCCCTTTTTCCTCCTCACTAGCCCTGTTGCGCCCCCATCCCTGCCCGTACCCTCCCCAGCCGAGGCAACTTCGCAGCTCTCCTCAGCCGGAGCGGCCGCCGCACGGGCGAAGGCGCTAGGACAACGGCTAAAAGGGTGCCCGAGGACACCACACAGGTGGCACCGGATCTGCCTACAGGATGCGGCCAGATGACCCACCCCACCACACAAAGCGCAGACCTGCACAGTACAGGCTGCGCTAAAGTGGGTGGGGCTGCCACACCTGTGACAGACCTTGGGTTGCCCCTGGTAGAAGACCTGGATCCTATCGCGTCCAAGGAAGGCGGCTGACGGAATGTGGGCAACTGTACTCCCTGAACGCTTGAGTTTGACGGAAAACGTCCAGGCCCCGGACCAGATCCCGTGCTCATCCAAGTTTTTCTTGGGCATATCCGTCACATCCCCATACCGACCAAGCCAGGTCATAATGTCATAACAAGAAAGTGACTCGTTACGGGTCAAAACGGTAACTTTCTTGACAGAGTTCTGACGGGAAATCGCCTTGACGGCAAAATCCCGCCAGCCGGGCTCGTTCTTTGCCACTTCGTAGTTTGACCAGAAGAGTTCGAGACCCTCTGGCCGTACGAAACTGACATCAAACTCGGATGAACCGTAGGGGTGAATGAGGGCAAAGATGTCACTTGCCCTGAATTCCATCTGAAGGAGGAGCTCAACCACTTTAGAGCGAGGTGGGCACGCATCCTCGCCCCTCCAAATCAGACGGACCACATTCCTACGGTTACTGTCCTGCCCGGTTGTCGGGAGGGACCAGACCACCTCCCCATTCCGCTCTCGGAAAGCCCCCAAACCGTGCCTCTCTATCCAGAAAGACAGGTCGACCTCACCCCTTCCCTCTACCTGGATCGACCTGTCGCCCCTGCGTAAAGCCTCCAGGAGGCGCTGTTGCAAGTGGCCTCCAGAGCCGGACAGAGATGGGGACCCCCCTGAACCCCCGGCAGTGACATTGGCATAGCTCCTAGAAGCAGCCACTACCGGGGGGGCAGCCAGACCAGACCCAGACCCAGAACCGTCAGTACAGCCACTCACACCACTACTCCCATCTTTATTCCCATTCATACCCGACTTTCCACTCTTACCACTACTAGTCCCACCATCATTCACTCCACTTACACTCCCACATGCACTCCTCTCATCCACAACACTACTACACTCAGCATTCTCACATCCTCCACTCATTACCTGCCTAACAGATTCTGGGCTGGCTGGGACTTGTAGTATAGCTGGTTTAATAATGTTCTTTGCTTTCTTAGCTGTTGCTGGGGTTGACGCCAAGGGCTCCTCCTCCATGGGCGATGTCCCTTCTGGAGTCTGGAGCTGCCCCCCCGGGCGCACCCCAGCTCCGCCCACACTCTCTGACACGCAGGGAATCCCCACCGTGCCAGCTGTGCCCGTCCGCACGGGCTCTGCAGCAGACTCTGACGCCCGGACACTCCCCTCCCTCACAGAGGAGTGCCCCGCAGCGCCCACAGAACATATAGTACTCGGAGGACCGCCCCCTGAGCACCTGGACCCACCATTCTCTGCCAACGGCGCCTGGACACTCCCCCCCCTCACAGGGGAGTGCCCCGCAGCGCCGGTAATGCCCACAGCACTCGGGGAACCGCCCCCCGAGCACGCGGCGGCATAGCTTGCCTCGCCACTTCCCACCATGAGCCCATCCTGCCCCTCCCTACCGGCAGGATGGGTGGGCTTCACATCTATTGCGCCTACAGCCTTTTCAGACGCCATGCTGTACCCCCCTTGCTGGCCCCGGTCCATGACAGGAACGGGGTCTGGCAGTTTGGGGGGCCCAGCAGCCTGAACCAACTTCACAGCTGGCCCAGACTGCTTGAATGAATGAAAAACAAAAGATACCGTTTCCTGAACTTTCTGCTTCTTCCTTTTTTTCACTACATCATTCTTGCCAAGATCTTCACCAAAGGCAAAATCCTCAAAGCGGGTAGGTGACTCCTGCTGCACAATAGCTCTCAGCAAACCCCCACTAGCTGCGTCCTCTTCACAGCTATCCTCCATCTCCCCATCACTGGAAGGTAACGCCACTTGATAGGGCTCTGGGTAGCTATCTTGGGGGGGCTGGGGGTCACATGCACCAGGGGCAGCATCCCCCTCACTCTCCACAGCTTCACCTGACTCTCCATCACCTTCCTCCTCTCCATCTTCCTCCTCACTGCTGTCCTCATGGCTGTCTGCACATGCATGCGGGTTTTTAAATCTTTCATTGTTAGTAAGTTTTTCCTTAAAGAACCCTGCATCCTCAGCAATGTTCCTTCTGGCCTCCTCCACCTCAGCCACCTTTGCCTTAAGAGCCCGCACCTGAGCAGTAAACTTCTGCCTCTTACCTGCAGAGGCATTGTCAGCCTGGTAGCGTGAAAACTTCAGGTCTTCCCTCAGGCTCCTAAGTTTTCTTCCCAACTCTTCATACTCCGCCATCTTGGATTGGATCCGTGACCCATACATCTCCAGAGACTCCCTTGGACCCCGTACCCCCCATTGCTGGGGTTCAGGGGTAGCAGAAGGTCCGCTGTTCTTGGCTGTAGCCTTGCGTCCTTCGGGTTTGGACGGGGGAGCGGGCTCCGCATTTCTGCGGGCCCTGCTGGAACGCCTCACCCCGACCTTGGAACCGGCTGTAGATGCTATCTTCCCCCCTCTCGCCAGCCGGGAACGAGAGGTAGAAGCCCGAGACTCCCTTGGCTCCATGCAGGAAAGCTCTCCCCAGGGGCCTGCCACACCCCTGGGAAGGCAGGTGAAAAACGCTGCTTCTCTCTGTGTGGAAGTCTGGAGCTCAAAGGAGACACACCCGACAACTTCACACACTGAAACTGCTGTGTTCAGAGGATGTGCTCTCTGCTGACACCTCTGTCCATGTCAGGAACTGTCCAGAGTACAAAAAAAATAGCACACCTCTCCTGCTCTGGACAGTTCCTGACATGGACAGAGGTGTCAGCAGAGAGCACTGTGGTCAGACAGAAAATAAATCCAAAAAGAAAATAATTTCCTCTGTAGTTGTCAGCAGCTAATAAGTACTGAAATTATTAAGATTTTTTAATAGAAGTAATTTACAAATCTATTGTATGGTACACTAGCGCTGGAAATTGATCTGGTTACCGTATCTGCTGCTGGACTATTGGCATCCACCCCTGTATATAATGCCCAATGGTAAGTAAAGTTATTAATATATATATAGTTCGCGCTGATTTATTGCAATATGTAAATGTCGTACCTGTATGAAGACGTTGCTGTAGGTTGGGTGATATGGTATAACTGCAGTTCTGAAGCTGCGCTATATTTGACTGGAGAGAGAGTGAATGAGTATAAGTCAATATTAGTGCACATGAATTGTGGATAATCGCATATAGTGATGTTTCTATATGCTGTACCTGGCGTATATGCTTTTAGTAAGATTCCCACGTCCAGAGTTTTACTTATGGCTGTCCTTCATATATCAAACCAGGTTCTCAAATCACAGAAACTAAACAAGAAAAAAATCCCAGGTTACACAGATGTATCGCGGCAAGTTTCTCTGTACTGTTTTGTATAGTTCTGTATATACGCAGTGCTTCACCCTACCGGCCCTAAACAATAATGGTCCTTATTTGTTAGTTCGGGTACTTTACCAGTCCGTGTCTTGCTATTCTGTTTATCTGGATAATGCCATTGCTTTCCGTGGTGTTCTCCAATGGTTCTTTTGTGGTCCTTGTTGGTTTTTTCTCCTTGCAGCGGCGAGTACGCCCCGGCCGGCAACGTCTCTAGCCCGTGCTGCCTGCGACTTCCGGGTATGAACAATAGTGACGTCACTACAGGCGCTCCTCTGTACCAAAACACCTCAACGTGTTTCAGAAACTACTCGTTTGGTTTTCTCCCAAGTGATCACTGAGGATGGACCACATAGGTCCGAAACGCGTCTGTTCTCAGCTTGCCACCCACCACAGTCACTACAATTACTAATCAGAGCATCAACCAACATCCAGGACAACATCACCCTGCGATTTGCTGCACCTCTAACTCCGGGACCGGCACCGCACTTTCCACCACTGCCGCTACCACCACCACCATCTGCACTCTCTTACAGCAGAAGCAGCAAGCCACAGACACCACAAGGACTGAGGACAGGAGCACCGGAGGACTGACTTAGGAGACGGCGAATATAGCTGACGACGGGCCTGTCAGGAGACAGACCGCATCGCCTAACCACTACATCGCTGGAACCACCAGGTCACCAGAGACTCCCCAGTCACCCACGGTTGGGTAAGCGGTACATAGTACCGAACGGCTTTTTGCTTTCTGCGGCCGCTGAGCTGCTTTACATCTACTGCTAGTATTATTACCATCTGCTGGCCGTGACCGCCGAGTCACCACCAGGGAGTTTGTGACCGCCGTGTCACTGCATCACTGTACCACTACCGATGTACTATTGAAACAATCTTAACACAAATTGCATCATATTTGGATATAACAATAGGAGTGGGCAGCAAATAAGGAGGCTCCAGAAGTTGCAAATTGAATCACCCAATTCAGGATTATAAACTGTTTGAACCAAAAAACTGTGGACTAATATATATTTAAGGACATTCTGTGTGGCATTAATATATATATATATATATATATATATATATATATATATATATATATACATATATATTTTTTTTTTAACCCTATATTAACCTTTTTTTTTTATCTTTGTACATTTTTTGGAGGGGATTGCAAGGACCCTGCATATCCCTTTCCTGCATGTATGTTTTTATGTTTTATATGCTTTATAGAACATAATAAATCACCATTGTACCTTGGACAGCTTTTGATTATTCAGTCATACAGATACATTACTGAGCTACATTATTTACCAGTTTTTCACCAGACAAGAACATAGTAACATTCAGGACATTAGATACATTCTCACTGACACTTATACTGTTATCTAAACATCTACATATACTATTTCTCCTGACCATCCTCACACTCTCTCTATTACTGTTACCACACATAACCCCTCCACCTATCCGTTTCCTTTACACATTACACACACACCACTGATTGTATACTCAACAGATACAACTACTGATACAGTTACATTCCATATCCCACAGCTACATTAAACATTCTACACATCACCTGTTTCACATGTAACTGATTCAGTTACTGATACAGTTACACTCCACATCCCACAGTTATACCACACACTATACATACAAATTGGTATATACTGTATAACATTCTATTCCACCAATACTATTTTTCTACATAAATCTATACCACTTCTCAGGTCTTAATACTATGTACTAATTCTCACACACTATACATAGATTAATTTCACCTACATAAACCAACCCACAGTCCTTGAGAACCTCGCCATTTCTCTACACCTTTCCTTTTGTTTGATTTAAAAAAACATTTTGGGTCCATATATTTTATCCTAAGCTTATTATCAAAAGTTAAGTTTTATGTAATGCATATCCTCAATACTTGTGCACACTAAGGCTAGGTTCAGACTATGGAATCTCCGGGCAGAAAATTTCCGCCCAGAGATTCCGAGTGCGGCCAGCGCCGGCTGAATCAGTCGCGCTAGGACCGCGCGGACACTGCAGTCTCCAATAGACTGCAATGTGTTCCGCGCAGATTTCTGCCTGAAGAAAGAGCAACCCTTTTCTTCAGGCGGAAATTTCGAAGCGGATTTTCCGTTCACAAATTCCGCTTCACAAATTCCGAAGTGTGAATTTGTGAACGGAAAACCATTCACTACACTATACATTTTAGCAAGCGGAATTTCCGCCTGCAATTTCAAAGAAGAATTGCAGGCGGAAATTCCGTAGTCTGAACCTAGCCTAATACTTTTACAAAAGAAACCATTTTTTCTGTCTACCTGCCTCAGCTACTATTCTGATCCTGCCACCCGCCTGATGCAACACATCTGATGCCAAGTTCTCCTTTTTTCACCCACCTTCGTCATCGAGTACTGATATTGCCACCCACCGCACCACTCTGTCAACGGGTCACTTTCAGGACTCCTGATGCTGCTGCCACCAACTCCAAGCTGTGTCATTCGGCCACTATATGGTCTCCTGATGCTGCTGCCAACTCCAGGCTGTGTCATTCAGCCACTATATGGTCTCCTCATGCTGCCGCCACCTCCACGCTGTGTCATTCAGCCACTAAATGTTCTCCTCATGCTGCCAACACCTCCACGCTGTGTCATTCAGCCACTATATGGTCTACTCATACTGATGCCATATCCAAGCTCTGTCATTGTGCTGCTCTGCAACAGTGATTCTAATAGCGACGCCTCTGATCTGCATGTCATACTTAATAACAGTATTTCACTGACCTAGCACCTATGCGTGTTACAGCTAGGTAAAGTGTTCTACACCCCCTATTGAGGCTCTCTGTAGGACAGAAATAGCCGTTTTTAATAGTTATTTGCCTTGTATAAATTCAGACTTAAACAAATGTTTTGGGAAAATAGTAGCTGGATCTCACCACTAATGGTAGACCTAGGATGCCCTGATCAATACCAATGACTTAGAGCTTAGTACAGGTGTAACTTACATACCACTGCCGTCCAAGGTGTTGAAAGAATTAGTTATAAAAACTTGTTTTTCCTGTGCAACTAAACCGTCAAGGAGGCAGGGGCTAATTTTCCTGTGGATTTTGTGGATTAATGACAAAGTGAGAATAAAATGTTAGAAGTTGTTTGCTTATTTCATTTAAAAACACTAAAACAAAGATATTGCATTGACATAAAATGTAAGACCCTTTACAGCTTTTCTTCTTCCACCTACACACATGTTCTTTGGTGCTTAGACAAAGTGACCATTAGGTTCTTGGTTCTCTCTTACCATGGTCCTTTATCCTAGATTACTTAGTTTAGTTGGTTGGCCAGCTCAAGGAGGAGTCCTAGTTGTTCCAAACATTTTACATTTAAGAGTTGTGGAGACCACTGAGCCCTGCAAACTTTTAGTACAGCACACATTTTTTTGTACTTGTCTCCAGATCTGTGCCAACCCGGTCTCTCTACATGTAGCTCTTTCCACCTCATGGTTTGTCAGCTGTGAGACCTTATAAAGTAAGGGGTGTGTCTTTACAAACCCTGTCCAGTCACCTTAATTTATCACAAGTGACTTCAATCAAGGTGTAAAATCTAAAATCTATTATAAAGAGAAATAGGAGGCCACAGAGCTAAATTTCAAATGGCATAACAAAGGGTTTGAATACTTATATCCATGCCAAATTTTAGTTTTTCCTGTTTTCACTTCTGGTATTGAGTGCAGAATGATGGGTGAAAGCTTGAACCTCATACCTAGGGCACAGGTGCAAAATAAAAACTTAAAAATGATACAAATCACAAAAATTGTGTATGAATCCTGCCTTACACAGACAATATATATTGCATATTACACCCTGAATTTTTAAATAGTGCCTAATATAAATGCATTTTAAAAAATATCAATGTAAATTCTTTTCGCTATCTTTAAGAATTGCTTCACCTATTGTGTGAACTGTCTGTACTTATATGGGTGATTGCACACCCATCATCACCTAGATTTAGTATATTTCTGTATATATTTCATCTGCATAGTCCCACTGTTATGTTTTACGTCAAAACTGTTAGCACGTTTCAGATGTCCTTTTTTTGCATGACCTGGTAAATGAACATAAAAGAGCCATCATGTTTCATTATTGTCACTGGTTAAACAGTGGAAGTGTTTGCACAGTCTCAACTTCCAACTCATCAATTCTTTCTTAAGCAAGACAATCTCACCATTGCAATAGTGGCCTTATTGATACAAAAGGAAAGTGCTTGGTTTTCCACTGTTATTGTAGCAGTTATGTAACATAATATTTATCATTCCAAACTGATATTCCCAGAGAGATAGAACATGCAATGTTAAGTTAGTCTATTATACCTATATGCTCACAATAAACAACATCAATTCTAGTATGGCTGTTTGAAATCATGAACTATGATATAAAAAATATAAAAAATAAAATGTAGTACATATGCATAAGGAATGCACAGTAAGAAATCATTTTACTAGATAGAAGTTATACGTTAGGTTCACATCTGCATCCAAGCTCTGTTTAGGAGCTCAATCTTAACAAACAACAAAGCTGGGTGGACCATTGCAATATGGACACCAATTGGTCCCGATCGGTCCCATTGACTTTGCATGGGGTCCAATGGGTTTCTGTCTGGTGTTAGTTGGTTTTTGCAGGGGTGGAAGAACTGCAGTGGCAAAAAAAATGACTTGCTGTAATGGAGCTCCAATGTAGATGTGAATAAGCCCTAATTGCTAAAGCAACTCCACACCAATTCTGAGTGGTAATGACTGTTATCCTATAATGGTTTCTGTACCTCTGTATGACACGTGGTATTTTATAAAAATGTGCCATGCCCCATCAAATTCACTACGAAAGTAACTTACCATAAGAAGTCGGAGTGCAGCAAAAGGCTCATGGGCTCTTGGTGTGAAAAGTTAATCTTGAGCCTCCACCTAGAAATATACAGCACCTTTATATCTAGGTTTAGCACAGCCAAACATACAGGGCCACTAAGCATCCAAGCAAATAGCCTTAAACAGCATCCAGGTCCAGTGAAGAATGTTATAGTCTGCATTCTTGTGGTCCTGGGCTGTGAAGAGGTAAATGTTTATCAGCCTGGTGGTCTATGGCAGTGAATGTGTTGATGACAGTACACCTGGTGGTTTTAGAAAGAGGTTAATGTAAGGATTACAGGTGGCCTAGGGCAATGTAGGGTTTAATGTGATACCTAGTGGTCCATGCCAGTGAGGCGAGCAATGTAAAGATACCTGGTGGTCTAGTGCAGTAAAGGGGTTGATATCAGTGTACCTGGTGGTCTAGAACAATTAGGGGGTTAATGGCCCTGTTTTGTCTAGGGCAGTCAAATAGTCTTTATAGAGGGCAGTGGAGAGTTTAATGCTGCATAATTCAGGGCCACTGTTGCCCTGGCTGTAACTTTCTCTCATAAGCATAGTCTCTACTGATCATTGAAAAGAGTGCAGGGAGGGGATGTGCAGCTTCACAGTCCCCTTTATGATCAGTCAGCGCAGTTCAAGAGAGATCAGCCTGATTATTAAGGGGATAGTCAGAGTTAGTGTATTAAGGGGGGCCAGTAGGCCACCCTGCCTCTGGAGCTTGGTTACAACAAAAACCAAAGTAGACTGAAAAATTGCTTTTGTGTAAACTTGTTTCTCTCAAATCTGCAGTCCGGCGCTCGGTCTGAAAATCGGCTTCTTTCTGCTCTGAATTGCGCACTGGAGGAGGGCCCGTCGGCTGGATTTGAATATTCATGGTCACTGGTCATGTGAGCGCTCAGTAAGCACAAGCGCTCACATGACCAGCGACCATGAACATTCAAATGTGGTACATGTGGTACACTGTATGGAACAACATATAGAAATAACACTGAGGTACACAGAATTAATATGGTGCCAGTTTTCAGTTAGTTTTGTACATATCTAAAAAATCATTCACTACTCAACATTAAAATTGCAGCACCAAGAGGGAAGAGTAGTAGTGAAATTATAAAAAAAAAAAAAAAAAAAAACAGGGATCAATAGACATGGTAAGGAGATGCAAATAATAAAAAATAGAAACAAAATTTAGATCATCTTGAATACATGCACACACCTTGGCATGCTATCAATGAGGTTATTAATGGTTGTCTAAGGAACGTTCTACCATGCTGAATGCACTTGGGCATGCAAATCATCAAGATCATGCATAACCCCTAGAGTAGGGCCAGTGTGACATTCTCTTGTGCCAAAAAACAACAGAGCGCTTCTGTGTGCGATCTTCCAGACCAAATGGGATAATGTGGGTGAGTGGGGAACGCACTCACCTGGTCAGGTTGTGCATATTCCAGGCACAACGCTGATGTGGGCTTAATGTGACAACTGCTGCGGCTTCCCACGCTGGATCCACCGGCGTGTAAGAGACAGTGAAGGAGGAGGAAATCGGAAGCTGAGATCGCGCTGTTGCAGAAAAGATTCAAGGATATCCATTATGTTTACTTGTGTGAGAATTGTGGGCGTGTTGTTATCCAGGTGCGATACGTCACTTCCCTTATATATATCTCCTGCATTCTGTGTTTTGTATCACGCCTGAAGAAAGGATTATTAATATCCAGAAACGCATTGTGTGAATAGAATAAAAGAAATGAAGACTTCTACCAGTATCCTTGAATCTTCTCTGCAACAGCGCGATCTCAGCTTCCGATTCTCTTGTGCCGGCCTCTTTATGATGTTGTTAGTGTGGTCATCAACATGAAAGCCTTTGACAGAAGTGGAGTGAGGTCAATGAAACACCTTTAGTTGGATGTCTGGCTTGTAGCCCAAAGTGCAACCAATTTTTTTCACGTATATATTCTATTCAACTAAATTTAAAACACTGAAATGGATGCTGGATTGCTCTTCTCTTATTTGCTATGTCTCTGGGACACGTCAAAGTAAAAAAAATATATATATTTTAATGGTATTTTCATTGCCTCTCTTACTTGCTTGTGCTGCCAGTACTGAGAAAAATACACAGTGGCTCTGATTTACTATTGTAAAGCCGACCTGTTTTGTCAGGTCGTGTGCCAGAATATGGTTCATTGTGCCACAAACTGTGTCTGCGCCAGAAGTTGCGCCAAATTTTTCTAAAACCAACACACTATTTTACTCAGAAAACCTGAAAAGGGGCACAGACATCGGGAAAAGGGATGTGGTTGCAGAAAAGGGGTGTTTCCCCAACATTTTCAAAAAATCCTGACATGTTTGCTAAGGTTTCCACAGAAAATGTGGTAAATTTGAGCTCTGGAAAATCCCACAGCTCAGGGCAGTTGCTAAAAAAGCTAAATGTAGGGGAAAAGTATGAAACATTAGTGAATACATTGGTAAAATACTTGTAGGGAATTAAAACCTACAAAGACAACTACACTCTACTCTTAGTAAAGCAAGGCCATTGTGTGTACACTTTGATCCCGATTTACTAAAAGTAAAGTGTAGTTTTCTTTGTGGGTTTTGTTTCCTGACAGATATTTCCCTACATTTTGTACTTTTCCTTACCTTTTTTTGTTTTTGTTTTTACAACTGCTCTGAGCTGGGGGGGTTTTCAGAGCTCAAATACACCATATTTTCTGTGGAAACATTAGTAAATATGTTGAGATTGTTTGAAAATGTTGGGACCACACCCCCTTTCCCCAGCGGCCACACCCCTTTTTCAGGTTTTCTGTGAGTTAATGTGGGGCATTGTGTTTTGAGCAAAAATGTTTGTGTGAAAAAGTTCAATCAGATATTCAAAGTGTTTTACATGAGAATGATCCAATGTTTACACTAGTCACACAAGTTTTGCAAAAGTGTGCCTGGGTTTGTAAATTTCATGTTTTACATGATATTTTCAAAGGGGAGTCTATTTTACATAAAAAAATTTCACAACAGCTTTTTACTAGTGTAGAAATCACAGAAATGGTTGTAGATTTAAAAAAAATTTTTAATTATTTTTATTTTGCTTTATTTATTAATTTTTTTGGGGTGGGGGGGGGGTCAGAGGTGTTGTTTAATCAATTATTGAAAAATAAATAATTATTATTGGATAAAAATGTTAATAAGAAAAAAATGGTTGCAGCACCTTCACTTACATTTAATCCCTGGACATGTTTTATTTATACAGTTATCATTAATATAAGTACTAGTAATGACGGAATATTATGTGAGATGCTTCAGCCAGAATTTTCTGTCATTCAAAATTTGGTGCTAAAATTGACAGTGCAAGTTTGGTGCAACAAAAAATTAAAGATGGAGGCAAAAAAAAAATTCTTGTGCCAAAATCGGAAATTTTGGCACGAAAAAAAACTAAAGTGGCATGAAAATAAGCTCTCATATATTTTCATATTTTCAAAGCAGCACAAGAGACCTTTGAAAATGTGACACACAGTGAAATATGTCCCACTTCCATTTATTCTTAACTAAATATATGATCAAATATAACTTATCAAATACAACAGTATTAAATATGGTATTTGGGTTCATCATTAATGTGCTTTTCTAGTCTTCTTGCTCCTATTTAGAGATGAGCGAACTTACAGTAAATTCGATTCGTCACAAACTTCTCCGCTCGGCAGTTGATGAGTTTTCCTGCATAAATTAGTTCAGCATTCAGGTGCTCCCGTGGGCTGGAAAAGGTGGATACAGTCCTAGGAGACTCTTTCCTAGGACTGTATCCACCTTTTCCAGCCCACCGGAGCACCGTAAAGCTGAACTAATTTATGCAGGAAAAGTCATCAACTGCCGAGCCGAGAAGGTCGTGACAAATCAAATTTACTGTAAGTTCGCTCATCTCTACTCCTATTGTTGGTATTATGTTTCCTGTAGATTCTATAGAGTTTGAATATTTATTTGCTATCTTTAATTCTGGGCACCTTGTCCAAGGCTAGAAAAACATACTAGATCACAATCTATCGACATCATTCCTCAAATATTTAAGCAGAAGGAGGATTTAAAGGAGTACTCCGGTGGAAAACTTATTATTATAATTTTTTTTAAATCAACTGGTTCCAGAAAGCTGCTGAATACTATAGAGGAAATTCTTTTCTTTTTGGAACACAGTGCTCTCTGCTGACATCACGAGCACAGTGCTCTCTGCTGACATCTCTGTCCATTTTAGGAACTGTCAAGAGTAGTTTGCTATGGGGCTTTTCTCCTACTCTGGACAGTTCTTAAAATGGACAGAGATGTCAGCAGAGAGCTCTGTGTTCCAAAAAGAAAATAATTTCTTCTGTAGTATTCAGCAGCTAATAAGTACTGGAAGGATTAAGATTTTTAAATAGAAGTAAATTACAAATCTGTTTAACTATCTGGCACCAGTTGATTTAAAAAAAAAAAAAAAGTTTTCCACCGGAGTACCCCTTTAACTTTTTATTTCATTTTTCTAGGATGTGATGTGACCAAAAAGCTGCAATTTTTTTTATATAACTCTTTATTTATAAAGGTATTACACATTTTCAAACAGAAGAGAAAAGGAAGAAGGGAAAGAAATATAGACATTTCTTGACAAATATACCAACACTTGTCCGGTGAAACCAGGCTATCCATAATATAGATTAGTATCTCAAGAAGGCTATGGCATAAATGACTAATAACATGTCTCAGTAGGGGCATTTACTAAGGGGTTTAGTCATTTTTTCCTGACTATTTTTGGCGCAAAATTGTCGCAATTGCGCCTACCCTATTTTTCGTGCGACCTTCTCTAGCAAGAGCTAGAAAGTCAAAAAAATGTTCCCGCTTGATTTACGCTAGTTTGCATTTTTGACTTGCAGTGGTCTGGTATTTATTAACTGCGACAGTTGCAGCTGCGCAATAAACAGTCGCAACGGACGTAAAAATTGACTAAATTTACTCCAGCTCCAACATGGAGCAGAAAAAGCTACTGCCGCCCGGGCTCCGACATACTTTCTCCCCGCTACCCTCACTGCGCTACAGGGACACTGCAGTGATTTACATCCCCCCTCTCACCTGCCAGCGCCACACAACTCCCATCTGTCTGCTAACTGTTGCAAGACTAGAAGTCCCAGCATGCCTTTACAGTGAGGACACGCTGGGAGTTGTAGTCTTGTAGCAGCGGGAGCTGAGCGGCGCGGGCGGGAGACAAGGGGGGGATGTATATCAGTGCCCCCATAAGTGAGGGTAGTGGGGAGGCAGTATGAGGAGCCCGGGCGGCTGCACTGTAATGTCAGCCCGGGCTCCTGCCCTGACAGCCAAAGGCTTTGGCTGTCAGGGCATTCTGGGTGTTGTGGTTTTGCAACAGCTGGAGGGCCACATTTTGCAGACTACTGGTTTGTGGTCTGTAAACTGTAGTCCTCCAGCTGTTGCAAAACTAAACAGCTGAAGGAGACCTGTGAAGACGTTCACTTACCCTTCCGAGGCACCAGCGACGATCGCTGACAGAGATAGTCGGGGGGCACTGTCTTGCGGCAAAGTCGTGCGGCGCTGGATCCTACGGAAGACGGTAAGTTGCCCAAGCCATAAAACAGTGTTTCCCAACCAGGGTGTCTCCAGATTTTGCAAGACTACAACTCCCAGAATGCATGGACAGCCTTTGGCTTTCCAGGCATGCTGGGAGTTGTAGTTTTGCAACATCTGGAGGCACCCTGGTTGGGAAATACTGTTTTAGGCCAGTGTTTCCCAACCAGGGTGCCTCCAGATGTTGCAAAACTACAACTCCCAGGTTGGGAAACACTGTGCCTGGCCTCCGCCCCACCTTACTGTAAGGGCATGCTGGAAGTTGTAGTCCTGCAGCTGGGGGCAGGGGACAAGCTTGTCACTTGCCCACACATCTCCTGCACCACACAACTACAACTCCCAGCATGTCCTTACTGTAAGGGCATGCTGGCAGTTGTAGTCGTGCGGGGCTGGAGATGCGTGAGCAGGTGATAATAAATGTACTAACCCTTTTTTTTTCTTCTCATTTCAGATTCGTGTATCCTGTGGACTCCTTCAGATTCGGTGGACTACTTCGAGGACCAGCGTTTTTCTTTGTTTGATTTTAATAAAATGGTTAACTAGGGCTTGTGGGGGAGTGTTTTTTGTAATAAAAATTTTTGAAAACCTGTTGTGTTTTTTCCTTACTTTACTTGACAGGCTTAGTAGTGGAAGCTGTATTATAGACGGAGTCCATTACTAAGCTGGGCTTAGTGTTGGCCACAAAAACAGCTAGCGCTAACCCCCAATTATTACCCCGGTACCCAACGCCACAGGGGTGACGGGAAGAGCCGGTACCAACAGGCCTGGAGCGTCAAAATGGCGCTCCTGGGCCTAAGCGGTAACAGGCTGGCGTTATTTAGGCTGAGGAGGGCCAGTAACAATGGTACCGGGGTAATAATTGGGGGTTAGCGGTAGCTGTTTTTGTGGCTAACGCTAAGCCCGGCTTAGTAATGGACTCCGTCTGTAAGACAGCTTCCTCTACTAAGCCTGTCCAGTAAAGTAAAAAAAAAAAAAACACAACAGGTTTAAAAAAATTTTATTACAAAAAAACACTCCCCCACAAGCCCTCATTAACCATTTTATTAACATTGAGCAAAGAAAAACGCTGGTCATTGAAGTAGTCCACCGAATCCGAAGGAGTCCACAGGATACACGGATCTGTAGAAGAAGTAACAAAACAAAAAAAAGAGTAAGTACATTTAGGGAGAAAAAACTGTGTTAAAAAAATGTAATAAACACACACACACACACACACTAAACGCCGTTTACCACTATTCTGAGCCATGACTACAATTTAGTTATTGAATTATTTAGATGTGGTGAAAAAGCTAAAAAAAAACTCAAAAACAAAAGATCCAGAAGGAAACCTAGCAGCCAAACCTATTCAGACAGCAGGAAAAAGGAACAGACTATTTTTTCTACTACATGAAGTAAATTTCCCACTTTTGCCTACGTGTGCCAAATTTATTAACGCCGTGCAACAATTTAGTAAATTTGTCGCACATAGTCAAATATGAAGTAGAAAAAAAACAGGGTAAAAACCAGACTACATAGTAAAAGATTAGTAAATGCCCCTCTATATACATACAGAAATTCAGGGTGGATACAGCACCAAATAGCTGAGGACTCAGGCTGGTAGATGGAACAAGACTTTATTTGCCATCCATGTGCACATGGATGGCAAATAAAGTCTTGTTCCATCTACCAGCCTGAGTCCTCAGCTATTTGGTGCTGTATCCACCCTGAATTTCTGTATGCCTTTCCGGGTTGGCATTCCCGGATGATCACCTGCACATGCTGATTGGATCGGTGCTGTCTCTCCTCTTCACCCACCTCTATATACATAGTTAGCTATCATTAACAAATGCTCAATCTTTGGTTATGGTAGTATAAAATTATAAATCCAAGTACCTTCTTTTGTTTTTTAACGTCTATGCCGTTCACTGTACAGGATCATTAAAGGGGTACTCCGGTGAAAACATTTTTTCTTTTAAATCAACTGGTGCCAGAAAGTTAAACATATTTGTAAATTACTTCTATTAAAAAATCTTAATCCTTCCAGTACTTATTAGCTGCTGAATGCTACAGAGAAAATTCCTTTCTTTTTGGAACACTGATGACATCACGAGCACAGTGCTCTCTGCTGACATCTCTGTCCATTTTAGCAACTGTGCATAGCAGATGTATGCTAAGGGCAGCATGGTAGCTTAGTGGTTAGCACTGCTGCTTTGCAGTGCTGGGGCCTTGGGTTCAAATCCCACTAAGGACATAAATAAATAAACACTTCTTATTATTATTATAATAACGTCAGCAGAGAGCACTGTGCTCGTGATGGCATCAGAGAACATTCCAAAAAGAAAATAATTTCCTCTGTAGTATTAAGCAGCTAATAAGTACAGGAAGGATTACGATTTTTTAATAGAAGTAATTTACAAATCTGTTTAACTTTCCGGAGCCAGTTGATTTAAAAGAACAAAGGTTTTCACCGGAGTACCCCTTTAACGTTATATTTTATTAGTTCGGACGCAGAAGGTTATACTAAATATGTTTATTTTTTTACATTTTGTTTTTTGTAAAATAGGAAATGGGGGGAATTAAATTTTTATTGGGGGAGGGATTTAACTTTTAATGTCCCAAAGGGGACTATCTATAGCAATCATGAGATTACTATTACTGATTACTGCTTGGCATATGCATAGCACTGATCAGTAATATTGCCAATCTAATTCTCTGGTCTGCCGGAGGAGATTGTAGGAGCTACTGGGAGACAGCTCTGTCAAAGAAGCATTCATGGTATTTTGGTCATTACCAAATTTTGGTCAAGTACTACAAAAATGTTACCAATTAAAACTACAGCTGTGTGGAAGGGGAAAAAAAAACATTTCCTTACACAACTTCATTGAACAAAAAATGAAAAGGTTACGGCGTTCAGAATATGGCAACACAAAACATGTTCTGTATTTTGTTTTAACCACTTAAGGACAATGGATGTAAATGTACGTCCTGATACGCTGGGACTTAGTGCACCAGCATGTACATTTACATCCTGTAAATGAAACGAGCACTGGAGAGGTGCTCGCTTCATGCATGGCAGGTCATGGTTGTCATGCAGGCCCGGACTGGCCTACTGAGATACCAGGAAATATCTCGTTGGGCCGCTTTGAGATGTGGCTGCCTGCATTTTTTTCCCCTCCAGTGGCCGCCAGGGCCAGATCATCATTGGCGCTCAAGGAGCGCCTGCTCCAGGCCCCATGCCCGCAGGGGGCCCCCGTCATATTAGGGACATCCCTGTGTCCCGAAAACTCTTTTTGGGTCCCAAGGATGCCCCGGTTACTTCTCTGTGGCCGGTGGCCCCACGTTAACTTTAAAAATGCAGGGGCCGCCGCGAGGTAGCACACGCAGGGACGTCACTGACGTCCCATGCATGCTCACATAGTAACAGAGCAGAGCGGTGAGGACGCGGGTGCATGGTAAGTGACCAGCGGTGTATCATCTTCAGTATTCTGACCACCGCTCCGGGGTCACAATTTACTGCTATTGCCTATGGGCCACAGCAGTAGGCTACTGCTATGGCCCATAGGCCATAGCAGTAGATCGGGACCCCGGAGCGGTGGTCAGAATACTGAAATGGGGCAGTAAACAGGCGAACAGCCTCCAGCCATACACTGTATATGGCTGAAAGCTGTATGTCTGTGGCGGAACTGTACTGCACCTAATGTGGGGGAATATACTGCACGTAATGTGGGGGAACTATACTGCACCTAATGGGGGGGAACTATACTGCACATAATGTGGGGGACTATACTGCACATAATGTGGGGGACTATGCTGCACCTAATGTGGGGGACTATACTGCACCTAATGTGGGGAGCTATACTGCACCTAATGTGGGTGAGCTATACTGCCCCTAATGTGGGGGACTAACCTGCACCTAATGTGGGGGAACTATACTGCACCTAATGTGGGGAACTATACTGCACCTTATGTGGGGAACTATGCTGCACCTAATGTGGGGGAACTATACTGCACATAATGTGGGGGATTATACTGCACCTAATGTGGGGGAACTATACTGCACCTAATGTGGGGAACTATACTGCCATCCGAATGTGGGGGACTATACTGCACCTAATGTGGGGGAACTATACTGCACAAAATGTGGGGGATTATACTGCACCTAATGTGGGGGAGCTACACTGCACCTAATGTGGGGGAGCTACACTGCACCTAATGTGGGGAACTATACTGCACCTAATGTGGGGGAACTATACTGCCAACCTAATGTGGGGGACTATACTGCACCTAATGTGAGGGACTATACTGCACCTAATGTGGGGGACTATACTGAAAACCGAGCATGCGGCTTGGCCGAGGTAAGCAGGGGGACACGCTGCAGGTCACTGGCTACTATCTGCTGGCATTAAAACCTGCGACAAAAAAATGAAAATTAAGAATTGGTTTGGAATTCATTAAGGGGTGCAGTTATTAAAATGAGGGGATTATGGGGAGTTTCTAACATCCAGGTCTCTTAAACCCACTTCAGAGATGAACAAAATTGCTGATAAACTTCTAAGCCCTCTAACATCTTAAAAAAGTAAAAGCAAAATTTACCTCTACCTATAACTAAGAGTATAACACCTATAATACATCACATTCCTGTACCTGTCCCTGTGTCCATTTAATATGGAATAAAAAGTATTTCTTGACTGCACATCTCTGCGCTGGACTCCTGCCTTACGGAATGGGCTGCCATGGTGAGATGATTTTTGCTTCTTTACTTCACTAACCTAAAATGTTTCACAAAAAACAAGCACAGAATTACTTGAATAGGTTTAACCATTACAAAGTTATAAGCACATAAAGTAAGACAGGTCAGTTTAAAAAAAAATGGGCCTTTGTCCTCAAGGCCAAAATTGGCTGCATCCTTAAGGGAAAAATCTAAACTATTGTGATCCTCAGCAGGAATGCAATTTTGTCATTAGTTGGACATATATTGTCACATTTTTGTATTAAACTCACTTGTCTCAGTTTGGATGTGCATTTCAAGCTTCCTCAAGAAGACTATTCACACTTCTTCAACATAAATTACATTAATGGCACAAATCCGGGAAGAAAACTTAAACCATGCAGAGGAGAAAGCGAAGTCAATCATTTAAAATAGAATTGCATCAAGTTCTACATTAGATACCGCTATTTTACTTCGGGTTCTATATTTACTGCAGCATTGCTGAATAAGATAACATAATTTTCTCATTCACAAAGATTTTTAAAGCAGTCTGTATGTAATATCTTCAGGGTGATCCTCTCTAATCTGACAGGCTGAAAATGAGAACATTCTCTAGAAATAGCAGACGATCCGTTTAACAGGGTAAATGTTGTTTCCTCTTTGTACTCCCATTTATTACTGACATTAAACTGGGATGAAGATTTAGTGTGGTCTTAGCCATCATTTTAGAGAATAAATATTTAAGTTCTAATATTTTGCAACAAGGTCGCCCTTGTGCCATCATGACATGTCTAAGGGCATTCATATAATCCTGTATGCTACAGGGGAACTCAGACAAATCAAGTATTATACATATATTATACAAATCTAGACCTGAAGCCTGCTAACTTCAGCCGAATACAAAACCTTGAGTTCAATCTAACTCAATCCTAATCCTACGTGACTGCTGGACCTAAACAATTCCCCTAAATCCAGTGGAACAGCATAAAGCAAACCCTTCAAGCTTATTTCCTACAAGGTCCCAACCAAACCTGTGAGGAGCCTAAAGTCCGGTCCTCTGTAAAGACTGTTACTACGTTTAACTTGCATAAAATCTGCAGTAAAGTTATCTTAAGTTTGCTAAAACTCCAGTAGTGGACAATCTTTTATTCCTCCCTATCGTTCCTGGGACGGGTGGCGGTAGGATATATATATACAGAGAGGAACCCTCACCCTGGCGTCACAACAGTTAAGGGTTAATACAACACCCTTTCATCACTGCACAGCTACTCACTACCTACCCTACAGCCCCAAGCTACCACAGTTGCTATATCACAGTAGCTAAAAGCTATCCAATAAGAAAGTGCAATATATCAGCAATGTTTGCAACAATAATAATCTCTCTGTAAACAAATACATCCAACACAAATAAGATGCCTATAATCACTGTATGGCACATAAGCTCAATACATGTACGGTAAAAGACTATAAAGTGATATGTGCCGTGTAAAAATATATCCTCCTCAATAGCTCACAAAAAGTCCTAAGTAGAGGTTGCATGCAACATATATATGTAAAGTATCATACAAGATGCCCGTAAAAAAATGCAACAGTATAAGGTGAATGTGGATGTAAAAATACCATATACATGGATAGCATAGAGAAACATTATGCAGCTAAATAGTCTTACCCATGTGGGAGAGCAACTGAAGCACCGACCCCTACGATAGTTTCGGTTTCCCTTTTTCAAGAGGTACTACATTAATGGTCACTCACAGGGTTAATATAGTATACTAATTTGTTAAGATCACTTACAGCGGTGTGTATTCATTGTGGCGCTTGCGTACTGCCCCGCCGGGAAGGAACCCAGTCACGTCAGGGGGCCGCGCCACAGTCGGCAAGCAGGGCGCAAGCACACTGAAGAACAGCGCTGTTCCTATAGGTAGATACATCCACATTTACCCGATTCTACAACTGCGGTAATAAGGTTATTGGTATAGCAGTCTCATGACACATATTAAAGTTCATAATGTGCAATAGTGTACAAAAACCATGTTACAATATCACTCTTAAAAACACAAATGTGAAATCCCAGCATAATATAAAGATATCATATAAATATTCAAAACCATTTCTGTGTTACATAAAATATATTATAGTGTGCAAAGCAATATACTCATGAAAGATACATAAAGTACTTAAATAGTGGAAAAATAGTTATTACACCACATTTAAAATATCATTCTAAAAAACATTTCCGTGCAGTATATATATATATATATATATATATATATATATATATATATATATATATATAATACAATTATATCAAAAAGAGAAAAAACAAAAAAACTACCTAAAATTGTGTACAAATCAAAAGTGTCCCTAGGACTGCATACTGCATACCGCCCCCAAAAAATCCAATACCATCCGAGACATATGTGTATCTTGAACTGAGCTGCTTTCTAATTTTCCAGATGTTCCAACTGCTGTTCACAACATGTAGTCTACCGGTGAGTGACAATATAAATGAAAACACGTGAGTATAGATTCTTAAAGAAATGAGACAAACATTATCATCACAAACATCACATCAAACAAACAAACAAACAAACAAACAAACAAACATCACTTATAAACTTAAAAACTGGAGACTAATGGATAGACTGATTATTATCAAATATTTTTAACTTGTCATTTTTCCTACACTAACACAAGAAACCCCAAGACCAAAGTTGTGGACTAGAAAAGAAAGAAAGAAGGAGGGGAAAGGGAGAGGAAAAGAAGGGAAGAAGGGAAAATTTGGAAGAAAGGAAGAGGGGAGGAAGGATGGGGGGGGGGGCGGGAGAAAGACGGGAAAGGGACTGGGGGAGGGGAGAGGAATTGGAAGCTTAGATAACGGGATGAAAAATACTGCTATCCAACTATAGGAAGGGGGAGAAACTAAGCTGCTCATTTAAACCAGTTGGGATCATTGTGTTTAACCCCTTAAGGATCGGGGGGGTTTCCGTTTTTGCATTTTCGTTTTTTGCTCCTTGCCTTTTAAAAAATCATAACTCTTTCAATTTTGCACCTAAAAATCCATATTATGGCTTATTTTTTGCGCCACCAATTCTACTTTGTAATGACGTCAGTCATTGTGCCCAAAAATCTACGGTGAAACGGAAAGGAAAATCATTGTGAGACAAAATTGAAAAAAAAAACGCCATTTTGTGACTTTTGGGGGCTTCCGTTTCTACGCAGTACATTTTTCGGTAAAAATTACACCTGATATTTATTCTGTAGGTCCATATGGTTAAAATGATACCCTACTTGTATAAGTTTGATTTTGTCGTACTTCTGGAAAAAATCATAACTTCATGCAGGAAAATTTATACGTTTAAAATTGTCATTTCTGACCCCTATAACTTTTTTATTTTTCCGTGTATGGGGTGGTATGAGGGCTCATTTTTTGCGCCGTGATCTGAAGTTATTAACGGTACCATTTTTGCATTGATAGGACTTATTGATCGCTTTTTATTAATTTTTTCATGATATAAAAAGTGACCAAAAATGTACTATTTTGGACTTTGGAATTTTTTTGCGTGCACGCCATAAACCGTACGGTTTAATTAACAATATATTTTTATAATTCGGACATTTCTACACGCGGCAATACCATATATGTTTATTTTTATTTTTATTTACACTGTTTTTTTTATGGGAAAAGGGGGGTGATTCAAACTTTTAATAGGGGAGGTGTTAAATGATGTTTATTCACTTTTTTTTTGCAGTGTTATAGCTCCCATAGGGACCTATAACACTGCACACACTGATCTTTATCATTGATCACTGGTTTCTCATAAGAAACCAGTGATCGATGATTCTGCCGCTTGACTGTTCATGCCTGGATCTCAGGCACTGAGCAGTCATTTGGCGATCGGACAGCGAAGAGGCAGATAGGGGCCCTCCCGCTGTCCTGTAAGCTGTTCGGGATGCCGCGGCTATCCCGTACAGCCCACTGAGCTAACCGACATGCTTTCGGTTTCACTTTAGACGCGGCGTTCAAGTTGAACGCCGCGTCTAAAGGGTTAATAGCGCGTGGCACCGCGAGAAATGCCGCGCGCTATTAGCCACGGGTCCCCGCCTCTAACAGAGGCCGGGCCCGACCCGCTATGACGCGGGGCCACGCCGTGGTCCCGCGTTATAGATCGGTAGTGGACACATGACGTTCCAGTACGTCATGTATCCTTAAGGGGTTAACACAATGATCCACCGGCACTCCCTTTGCGCCAAAATTCGTTTAAGGTTGCCTCCTCGCATCCCACCTTGAATTTTCTCTATGCCCCTAACCTTCAGACTTCTCGGATCACATCCATATTTTTCTTTAAAGTGTGGCAGGGTTTTTAAAGTAGCAATGTCTGTACAATTTTGAGCTGACAAAATATCTTGTGCATGCTCAAGCACTCTAATATGAAGTTGTCTAGAGGTAAGACCAATGTATATTTTTGAGCAATCCCACATGGCATAATATACCACGTGTGTGCTACTGCATGAGATATATTGTCGGATTGTATACTCCCGAAAACCTCCTGTTTTAGCTCTAATTGTATTAGTGCAGGCCAGGCACTCTCCACAGGGATAGCACCCTATTCTTGGTGCTGCTTCTGTAAAAGGATGAGGAATTTTTGGCACATAATGACTTTTAACAAGCAGGTCTCTTAAATTGAGGCTCCGTCGCGCAGTCATAGGAATCCTACTGACACTTTTGTTGCTAGGACTGGGTCCAATTTAAGGATTCCTATGTGTTTCTGAATGGCCTCCTGCATGGTTTTCCATTCACAATTATATGCCAAGAGGAATCTCGTTTACTCACCACCTAATGCCTCATGTTTTTAGTGGTTGGTAGTTCTTCCCTGGGAGTGTACTTAGCTCTTTTATACGCTCTCTTAATGCATCTTTTACTATAGCCATGTTCTTCAAATCTTCTACTTAACTCCCTACTCTGTTCTTCAAATTTCTCCAAAGTAGAGCAAGTATGTTTCAAACATTAAAACCGACCAATAGGTACTACATTGATAGTTGATGGCATATGTGAGGAGCTTGCATGCAATAGTGAGTTTGTTTCGGTCTCTTTTCTATAGATGTCAGTTGCAAGATTTCCCTCCGGTTGTCACTGTATTGAGATGTCCAAGAAATTTGCCATAGTGGAACTGTAAGCACATGTTCATTTTAGATTGATAATGTTGTTATTGAGATCACTCATGAATTTCTGCAATAGTTCTACAGGACCCTGCCACAAAAATAGCACATCATCGATGTAGCTCCGCCACACTGAAAAACCTCCCTCTCCCAATATTCTAGGAAGAGGTTAGTGGTACGACGGAGCGCCGGCCGTACACATGGCAGTGCCTCATTTTTTGTAGATAGTAGCCATTTAAAAAAAAAAATATTTAAATTATGCATCAGCACAAATTCTAACAACTGCATTATTAACATACTCATGTATTGCTAGACTCTAAATAGAATCTCACTGCTCGTAATCCATCTGAGTGTGCAATGCACGTATTAATTCTACATCTGCCGTTACAATTAACATATCATGTTCCACAAAAATCCTGTCAATCCTCCCGAGGACGTCCGAGGTATCCATAACATATGATGGTAGATTTTCAACCATTGGTTTTAAGTATAAGTCAATAAATTTAAATGTCAAATCACAAATTCCTTCAATGCCTGACACGATTGGATGGCCGGGAGGATCGAGGGGATTTTTTTGGACCTTGGGCAGGAGATATAAGATCTGGGGATATGTAGGTATCAAAGCTTCCATTTTTTTTTTTAAATGATCCCTTTTTCCATTGCCTCTTCTAGGATCTCTCTTAATTGCTGGCTGAACACCCCCACTGGATTATGAGTAAGTTTTTTTGTATATGTTGTTTTGTCTTTTAATTGGCGCAATGCCTCCTTCTCATATTAGCTGGCCACACCACAACATTCCCCCCTTGTCTGCTAGTTTATTGATTACATCACTGAGATTTTGTAACTGCTTCAACGCTTTGCGTTGTGTATGAGTAAGATTGTCATGTCTCCGTCTTTTGGAGTTTTTCTTGAATTCCTTGTTGACCATTTTGGTGAAAATGTCCACCGCTGGACACAGAGGCAAAGGGGGAATGTCTTGGTCTTAGGTAAGATTGAATTAATCTACCTACCTGGTTCAGTTTCTGTCTGTTCCTGTAGAAGTTCTTCTAGTGCTTCCCTCTCAGATGGTGTACAGTCCAGGTTCTCTTTTTTAGCATGCAATTTTTTTAGTAGTAGTTTGCAGGAGTATAGGTGAAGATGTTTTATTGCTACAAAAAAATTAAAATGATTAGTAGGTGAAAATGTAAGGCCTCTTTTAAGAACATCACATTGGTCTTTTGATAGAATGTGTGGGGATAAATTAATCACCTCCATACTATTGCGTGTTTTCTAGTCTCTATTTTGTACCGGTAATTTTTCCATTTGTGAGACGATCTTTCTCAAGATCCTCTCAACACACGCACATCCCTTTCTCGAAAATCATTCTGAACTCTTGTTTCCCTCAGTCGCTGAAAGTCTTCTCCTGAGGTAGTTGAGATAATATAGGCTGATTGTTCCCTTGATCTGGAACAAGATTTCTCTCGATTGGAGTGCCATCTATATACTCTATTCAATGTAAAATCCAGATTATCTCTTTGGAATCTTCTTGTCTTAGTTTCTCAAATTTCTTTACCCCACTTGTCAAACAGGGATTCTAACTCAGTATTAAATCTTTCCAATTAATTGTTGGGGAGATTACTTTTAATCTAATTTTGAATTACTTCTATTTCTTGCTCTATGGTCTTGAGGGTTTGGGAATTATTCTCAATAAGTAATTGCATGAATCCTTTGGAGCAATTATTTGCATACTCCTCCCACTTTTTAAATTGCTTCTCTATGATGGGGAACAAGGAACAAACTTGGACACTAAGTCCTCTAGGAATTAGTCCTTTCACTAGGTATTTCTCTAAGAAAGCTCTGTTCCACCACACTCAGGTTCTTTTGTGTAGTAATCCCTTGAGTTTAGTGTACTTCCTGCTATGTCACATCCATTAGTCTCCATAAGTGTATTGGAACCATTAATGAATACTTCGTCCAGCTGCGTCAACCATGATTGCTCATAAGTACGGAAATCCATGTTGGACCTAGAACTTAGTGCTGTGAAGAACACAGAAAACAACAATAAATATATAATTTCTAATATTTTGCAACAAGGTCGCCCTTGTGTCATCATGACACATCTAAGGGCATGCATATAATCCTGTATGCTACAGGGGAACTCAGAAAAATCAAGTATTATACATATTGAAAAAGAGTTCAAACAACACCTGATATAAGATTAAAAAGCAATGTTTTTATTGAAATGACAATTACAAGACATATAATATGTGAAATGGAGAAGTACTGTAATGGTCAGCCAATACAAAAAAATGGGGCTTAAGAAGAAAAGGGTTGCTATATCATAGTAGCTAAAAGCTATCCAATAAGTGCAATATATCAGTAACGATTGCAATAATAATAATCTCTAAAGAGCTCTAAAGTTTATTATTATTGCAAACGTTGCTGATATATTGCACTTTCTTATTGGATAGCTTTTAGCTACTATGATATAGCAACCCTTTTTATTCTTAAGCCCCAATTTTTTGTATTGGCTGACCATTGTATCTCATAGAGCCCCTAAGGTGCTTCTGTACTGTCATATTTTCTAAAAAAAATTACTTCTATGATGGATTATATGGGTGGTTTGGGACGCATTTAATCTACCACTGATACCAGGGACAATTTAATCGACCATTAATTAAGTAGTCATAATAAGTCCAATACATACGGTTTGGTAATACATTCCCTGTTTCTGAGCTCTTCTTCTGGACCATGCACAGATACTGGTTCCTGTATATGTCCACCTCCATCATCAGAAATAAGTGCGCAGTGCATGCACAACATCCTAAGCAGGATGACATTAGGATCCAATGTGGCAGCACCTGGACCTGAAGAGGAGCCAGAAAGCAAAGATAGTAAGTATGAGGGTATGTTCACACGGCGGAATGTTTGTGCGGAATGCCGTTGGAATATTCTGCATGGCCATTCCTCTGCAGCGGAATTTCAATAGGATTCTGCTGCAGTGTCCAAACTGTGAAATTTCGGTGACAAATTAAGTTTCTGCTGCGGAAATCACGCTTACAGCATCCACAGAAACAATAGACGTGAATTATTTCTGCGGATTTCACTCGGAAATGCATTGCCATCTATGGAGACGGCACATTTCCAACTAGTCCTAGCGCCCTCTGAAACATTCAAATATACAGAATGTCTGCCAATGTTTTCCGAGTGGACATTCCACACATTTAACTACTGTGTGAACATACCCTTAGTCTGATCAGGGGTCTGCACTTAAACTCCTCCTGTCGCAGCCAATCTCAAATTTATTTTATTTTCGCAATAACTTCCTTATTTTCCTGTCAGGGTCACTGTAGAAGGGCTGTGGGATTTCAAACAACCTCCTTGATGTCTTATTTGGTGGGATAGGGAATCAGAGTGCTGATATACTTTAGCATTGAACAATGTTTTCAGTCAAAATATTGTGGGTGATAATCACCTAAAACTAAATAGTGAAATAAAGTGTTAAGAAAAGTGGATAATCCTCTCCCCTAATTAAATTTTAAATCACCCCCCTTCTCCAATTTTTCAAGTAAAATAATGTATAAAAAAAAAACATAAACATATTTGGTATCACCATGTGCGGAAATGTCCAAACAATAAAAATATAATGTATATGAAACCACTTAATGAATGGCATAAATGTTAAATGCTAGATTTTTTGGTCACTTAATTTACTAGAAAAAAAAGAATAAATAGTGATTTTAAAAAATGACACAGATGAAAAAAAACGACAGAAACCCCTCTGTAGTTACTAAATTGCGTTTTTTCTTATTTTTTTTTGTGCTACAAAATTTTTTTTTTTGGGTTATACTGTAGATTTTGTGGTAAAATTATGATGTCATTACAAAGTAATATTGGTCACATAAAAACAGCCCTCATACAGCCCTGTAGGTAGAAAATTGAAAGACGTACAGATTTTAAAAGGCAAGGAGGAAAAAACAACGCAAAAAAATGCTGTGTCCTCTAAAGGTTAAAAGGGTATTCCACTGGAAAAAAAAAATTTTATCAACTGGTGCCAGAAAGTTAAACAGATTTGTAAATTACTTCTATTAAAAAATATTAATCCCAATTTCCCAACAACCAATTCTGTAATGCCACTAGAATCCCAGGTAAAACTTCCTGATTGCTTTCTCAGTGACAGGAAGGCTTTCGTGACATTTTGAGAGTATTTTTGTTTCACCCCTATTCCTTGGGATCTGAAATCCAAGTAGTAGGAATTATTTTGTTATTCCTACAGGGTGAGCAGTCTCTTTTCCACCTACCTCCCCTATACATTCCTCTGCTGATTGCTTTTTCTTCTTTCTTGGGTTACTATACAATGAAAGCGCCACACATGCTGAATCCCATTAAGTTTTACCTGGTCAAGGCTGTAGGCCAGTGGAGGAAGATTGTGATGACTTAAGGAAATATTTTGTTTATATATGTTTCTTTTCAGTAGAATTAACCAGTGCTACACAGCTCATTCAGGTTAGGTTTGTCAGAAATGCTTAAAGTCCTATTAGTCCCTGACCCATTGGACCAGGCTACAACTCTTGCAGTAAGTTTGGATAGATGACTCAGACATTTGGGGCCCTAGTCAGCTGCCATACCAGGCTCCTTCTACCCAATCTCCAGTGGTGGACGATAAACCCATGCCACTCACCAAGACTATGAGTCCTTAGTAATGGAGATGTTCTTGGAGGAGTAGGGGACTTTGTTTTTACTGCAGTGTGTGGTACATCTCCTAAAGTCCTGCCCCGGGCATCAGTAGCTTGAAAACTAGCATCTAAAAGACCATAGGAGAGATTGCTTGGGTGCACAGATATTTCCCAAACCCTCCTCTAAGATCTTGATCTCTGTATGTATCACTTATAGTGGTAACAGTCCGTCTTGGCTGGCCTTTGTACATTATGGTTCAACTGCTGATTGTATGCATAGTATATTGTATACTTTAATATCTCTAAATCCAATTTTTAGGGAAAACCTATCGTAATCTGAAGATTTCCCATAAAGAAATGACACAATTGTTGAGCATAGTGATCATGTAACGTATTTGTTGCCATCAAGTAAAAGGCTTTATTGGTGGTGGCAGTATATACAGACCCTAACCACTGAGGCCACTGATTTTGTGCAGGCCATGCCAGACCAAATGTTATTGCTTGTTAAAAAAAAAGTTGGCAGGTGACCACTGGAGCATCAGTACTGGATCACCAGGGAATGTAAGAGATGTGCACCTTTTTATTTTTATTTTTTATTTTTTATTTTGCTGCAGCATTTTTTCAAATCTCAGCCAAACATCAAACATTGAATATTCTCTTCAAATGTTCATAAAATATCCCATGTCTTATTGCTATACATGCATACAAGCACTAGGTGGCATCTAAAGTTCTTATTTTAAAAGTCAAGCTACATTTTTCTGGTCTGCTTGAATAACTTGTTATATAAAACAAATAGCAAAATATCTTCAAATACTCATTTATGCTGCTGCTTTTTTTTTTATTTAGCACCGCAGACAGACCTATATTTTTTAGAAAAAAGGGAATGCAAAACAAAAGTACACTTTTTGTATTTTTTATTACCTTTTTTAAAGTAAATATGGAGAGAGAATACGTTAGGCATGATTTTAGTCCTTCCCTAAGCTGTAGACAAATGTATTTATGACAGACTGGTTCTTAAGGGCTGCTTCATGATGAATGCCTTTTTAAAAGGAGGTAGCTGTTTGGCAGTATTTACTTACCAACTAGTCTTCCAGACATGACTAGGACTATTCCCACCATAGAATGTGATAAAATATGGAAAGAAAATGTTACTACTTTCTGAGAGGTGGGGTCTGATTTCTGCAATCTCAACCAATCCTAGTTTAGCTATGCAGCCCTTTTATTTATTTTTTTACTGTATTCCCAGTTGAATGCAGAAAACTGCAGCACAAACATATTCTGTTGAGTCTTAGGAATGGAGGTCCCATGCTCAGAAAGTAAAAACATACTCTAGCAATTTGCCATCTCGTTCTTTGGTGGGAAAACCAATTTAACTGTTCAGCTCAAAGCTGAATTTATATTGTGCAAGCAAGAGACTGGATAGTCAGGCACTGCACCTGTATCTCCCGGAGTCTGATGGAGTCTGATATGGACTTAACCATGCAGGCTAATGACCCTAACATACAAGCGATGAGAGCAGTTGCGGGTCAGTATTTTATGTCATGAAATGACCAAGATGAGCTGGCTGTTATGAGCACTTGGGCATTGGAGCAATGCATCACCTCATTTGCCTATAGAGAAATGAGGACATTCTGGACAATTCAATCATAACAGTCTTATAAAGACAGACAGTAACAGAGTAACACGTGGCTTATGCATTTACAAGACAACTTCCCAGTTTATTGAAGATGAGGTTTTCTTGGAGGCTTGGGAGCAGGCACACAAAGATCATGCCAATAAAGCTGTTACAATTGGTTTTGAAAAGGAAACAAAACATTATGAGCTGACTGAATTACCTCCTGACTGTGTTTCTTTGTTATAAAAAGGACTAAACTATGGGATCTATAAAGAGTTGGATGATGTACAGTTTAATATTGATTTATTAAAATATATTTGCAAAATGAATCCACAGAGTTTTTTTCAGTAAGGGAATGGTGTTGTGAATGGTGACATGGTGCCTAAGGAAGGTGAGTGCCCAGTGTTATAGGTCCCTTGGGATTCAGTGCAGTAGAAGGTTTCACTTCTGAGGAAATATTCAAATGAGGTGTTAACTGGCACTCTGAGGTCAGTGCCGGGCCACAGCGCCACCCAGCTCATCAATATTCCTCCCCTTCCTCTGCCTCTCCCTCTTCTCCCTGCTCTGTAATGAAGAGAGAGGGGAGGAATATTGATGAGCTGGGCGGCGCTGTGGCTAGCGGCACTGACGTCAGAGTGCCAGTTAGCCCGGCCGGTGCCAGATAGCACCTCATTTGCATATGACGAAAATAGAAGATTACGGCTGAATGGCATGGCAGATCTGAGCACAGTAAGGATCAAACCGATTAGCGTCCCCCACACTACCAGCCAGTACCGCTGGTTAGTGCGGGGGAAGAAAGCTGACAGTTTTCCTTTAAAGCTCTTTTATACCCTGAAACTAAAATAAATCTTTCTGATAAAGAAAAAAGAGCCCTTAAATGGCTCAAAGGTAGACCTGTTCTAAAAATTTGTTGTGTGGATAAAGGTAGCAGCACCGAATAACTGAATATTATAACTGAATATTATGAGAATGAAGCTGCCCGCCTGTCTGAAACTAATACGTACAAAAAGTTACCCAATAATCCTACTCACCAGATGTGAAATACACTGATTCTGTTAGGAAAAAAATAGACAAAAAAAATGCACCAGCTCACCATGCACCGGTCATTCAATTGGGGCAACTTCATAGCAGGGAGCACAGGAAAGAAGGCTGAGCCACATTCTCAATCCAGGTGAATGCAATCCAATAAAGGGGTGTCCAGCTCCACAAACTTCTATTAAAACTTCATGTTATGAACAGGGGGCAGGGAGAAGTGAGCCCTGAGCTTTCTCTAAAAAACACTCTCCCTGACTACTTGCCTATCCACCCTAAATGATGGATTGATAATTTTGAGCCGGTCCCTTCCTTGTGCTAAAGTGCATGGGTGTCGAAGTCAACAAAGCAAACGGAACTGTACAAATTCAGGGAACATGTCAGGAACATAACAGGAATACAATAACCAACATACAGATAAACCAGGCAGCATATAGCATACTAACATACATTTAAGAAACTGGAATCAAGATTAACGGCAGATATAATAATAGGAACAAGACTAGATATGGGGATAAGTTTACAGCAGACAAAACCAGGAGATACAGGGGATCAAAAGGTTAACTGAATGTCAGAACACTAAGCAGGTCAGGAAATCAAGGGCAATATTCACACTGGGCACAGAACAAAGAACACACTAGACACTCCACTCTAAACATGGAGGGACATTAGTAACAAAGCCAAATAGACTCCTAGCTAGCGATCTCCACCGAGTGATCAGGATACTGTATATGAATATAACACTGGTGCTGAAATGTTTTCATCACTTTATGTTCGCCAAGATACTACTCAGTAGATCCCTGTTACTATCAATTTGAAAATACAATTTATTACTATAGAAATATGAGTATCAGCGCTCACATAGATGTGTACGAAGATGGCACTTTTTTCCCAGTAGCTGGAAAAACTGATTTCTCAGTTCAGTAGGTGTGACAAGATGAGGCAGCTGATGGTGCATTAACCCCTTAAGGACTGGGGTTTTTTCCGTTTTTGCATTTTCGTTTTTTGCTCCTTGCCTTTTTTTGCACCTAAAAATCCATATGATGGCTTATTTTTTGCACCACCAATTCTACTTTTTAATGACGTCAGTCATTTTGCCCAAAAATCTACGGTGAAACAGGAAAAAAAATCATTGTGAGACAAAATTGAAAGAAAAACCCGCTGTTTTGTAACTTTTGGGGGCTACCGTTTCTACATAGTAAATTTTTCGGTAAAAATGACACCTGATATTTATTCTGTAGGTCCATACGGTTAAAATGATACCCTATTTATATAGGTTTGATTTTGTCGTACTTCTGGAAAAAATCATAACTACATGCAGGAAAATGTATACGTTTAAAATTGTCATTTCTGACCCCTATAACTTTTTTATTTTTCCGCGTATGGGGCGGTATGAGGGCTTGATAGGACTTATTGATCGCTTTTTATTCATTTTTTCATGATATAAAAAGTGACCAAAAATGCACTATTTTGGACTTTGGAATTTTTTTGCGCGCACGCCATTGACCGCACGGTTTAATTAACGATATATTTTTATAATTCGAACATTGTGATACCACATATGTTTATTTTTATTTACACTGTTTTTTTTTTATGGGAAAAGGGGGGTGATTCAAACTTTTAAAAGGGAAGGGGTTAAATGATCTTTATTTACTTTTTTTCCACTTTTTTTTTTGCAGTGTTATAGTTCCCATAGGGACCTATAACACTGCACGCACTGATCTTTATCATTGATCACTAGTTTCTCATAAGAAACCAGTGATCGATGATTCTGCCGCTTGACTGCTCATGCCTGGATCTCAGGCACTGAGGAGTCATTCGGCGATCGGACAGTGAGGAGCTGTCCTGTAAGCTGTTCGGGATGCCGCGATTTTGCCGTGGCTATCCCAAACAGCCCACTGAGTTAACCGGCAATGGTTTCAGTTTTACTGTAGACGCGGCATTCAACTTTGAACGCCGTGTCTAAAGGGTTAATAGTGTGCGGCACTGCGATCAATGCCGCTATTAGCCACGGGTCCCGGCCATTGTTAGAGACGGGGCCACGCTGTGGCCCCACGCGTTATAGATTGGGAGCGGACACATGACGTTCCAGTACTTCATGTGTCCTTAAGGGGTTAAAGGGGTATTCCAGGCCAAAACTTTTTTTTTTATATATCAACTGGATCCGGAAAGTTAAACAGATTTGTAAATTACTTCTATTAAAAAATCGTAATCCTTCCAATAGTTATTAGCTTCTGAAGTTGAGTTGTTGTTTTCTGTCTAACTGCTCTCTGATGGCTCACGTCCAGGGAGCTGTGCAGTTCCTATGGGGATATTCTCCCATCATGCACAGCTCAACTTCAGAAGCTAATAACTATTGGAAGGATTAAGATTTTTTAATAGAAGTAATTTACAAATCTGTTTAACTTTCCGGAGCCAGTTGATATATATAAAAAAAGGTTTTGCCTGGAATACCCCTTTAACTACAAAGAAATATATATGTTCAATGTGTATCCATAAATTCCTTTAGGATTTTCAGTGCACAAATCATTAAAAAGGAAAGTCCAAAAAATCTAACTGGCGCTACTTTCAATTCAGCATAATATGTAGGTCTCCATAACACTTACTCCAAATATATATGTAAAGTCCCAAAAAAAAAGAGAGAACAATGCAGGTACACCAAGATCATATACAGATGCAATTCTGATACTATAAGTACCAATAGCCTTCTAGTCCACAATAGTTCCTCTTTCTGAAACCTGTCAGTTGTTTTTTGGCCTGTGCCCCTGTTGTAGTGACATCACTCTCAGACCAGGCTGTGGCTTTCTGTATCCTCCGTCAGTGCAGCCGGCAGGTGAGATTCTTCCTGCTGTCACGCCCCCTCCATAGGCTTGCATTGAGGGGGCGGAGCGCGACGTCACACGGGGGCGGAGCCGTGACGTCACTATGCTCCGTCCATGTGATCGCTAGTATTCAGACCCGGAGCGAGCACGCTCCGGAGGCTGATTCTAGCGGGGTGCGGTGTGGAAGATCACAGGGGTCCACAGCAGGGGCACCCCCGCAATCAGGCATCTTATCCCCTATCCTTTGGATAGGGGATAGGATGTCTTTGTGCCGGAGTACCCCTTTAAGAAGATATCAGCTATTATGGACTAAAAGGCTATCGGCACTTATGGTATCAGCACTGCATCTATATAGGACAGTGATGGAGAACCATTTTGACCCCGAGTGCCCAAACTGTAATGCACGCCAACTTTTTTCCCTCAAAGTGCCAGCACAGCAATTAATTCAGAATACTGAGGCTTAAGTTTAGAAAAAACAAGTTTTGTCTTAAAAGAAGAACACAAAGTGTGGTAATAAGTGATGCACTCTGCAGTCTCTGTGTGTACTCATATTATCCAATATGGCAAAAGGGAATCAGAGGGAGGGGGAATAATAACACAAGGGCATAAAGATGGAGGGGAAATAATAACACAAGGGGATTAAGATGGAGGGGGGAATAATAGCACAAGGGGAGTAAGATGGAGGGCTAATCAACCCCCCCTCCATATTAATCCCCTTGTGCCATTATTCTACCCTCCCTCTGATTCCCTTGTGCCATTTTTCCTCCCTCCCTCTGACCCCCTTGTGCCATTATTCCCCCCTCCATCTTAATCCCCTTGTGCCATTATTATCCAATATGGCAAAAGGGGATCAGAGATTCCCCCCGAATGGCGCAAGAGGATCAGAGGGAGTGAGGAATAATGGCACAAGAGATAAAGATGGAGGGGTAGAGGCATAATGGCGGAGGGGGGGGGGGATGAGGGGGGTTGGGGAGTAATAAAGCAAAAGGCATTACATTTTAATGCCTTGTGCTTTATTACTCCCCATCCCCCCTCCATCATTATCCCTTTCCCCCTCCATCATAATGCCTTGTGCTTTATTACTCCCCATCCCTCCTCCACCATTATCCCTCTCCCCCTCCATCTTAATGCCTTGTGCTCCGTCTCATACATCCGGCCTCCATCCCATACAGTCCCCCTCTGTCCCATACAGTCCCCCACCATCCCATACAGTCCCCCTCTGGCCCCTACAGTTGTTTTTAACTTTTTTTATTGTTTTTCCTGGCCTCCTGCGGTCCCGTTAGCTGTTACTTCATGCAGCGTGTCCCATTTGGCGGGGCAGCACTGACATGTGATGTCCTTCTGTGCTGCGCAGTGGGGGCAGGGCTTCACAGACAGCGGGGATTAGTGACTCCACTTCACTAGGATGTGGAGTCACAGACAATGAATATGTAAATTAAGCAAATGAAGCCCTACCCTTGCAAAGCCCCACCCCCACTTTGCGATTCACTAAATTCTGCAGTGGATTTTCTGACCCCTCGTTGGAATCCTGTTTACCCACACTATAAGCCAGTGTATAAGGTTTAGTGTGGGGGAACGGGCTGACAGATTTCCTTTAAGTAGCATAACACAAAATAAAAAAAAATAGTGCTCACGTGAGATAACCCACAGATGCCAACGCGTTTCAAACTCTACAGTTTTTAGTCTTGGCTCGAGCGATGCTGATTCTGTTATGATCTCCAGAAAAGCAGCAGAGAAGCTTCTGCCCATCTATCCTACACTTCCAAGGTGGTAGTTTATTCCCAAGGTCACAGAGCCGACCCCCTGGCAGTCAATTGTCATTGGGATCGTCTCTGCGACTGAGGCCATGTTAAAATATACCAACTGGCTACTGTGCCCCCTTTTCAGTTCTGTCCCCACTTATTTAAAAGATACAGGAAATCTAAAGAGACTAGAGGAATTTCAGTGGCAGGATAACTTCCATCTGGCTTCAATAGATGTTGAAAGCCTTTACACCAGCATCCCTCATGATGCAGGTGAGGTGTATACAGGCAATAGGAGAATTTCTCCTGAGCACAGATAATTCTGATGATTATATTGAGTTAATTAAGGAGACCCTATTATATCTTATAATACAGGGTGGGCCATTTATATGGATACACCTTAATAAAATGGGAATGGTTGATGATATCAACTTCCTGTTTGTGGCATATTAGTATATGTGAGGGGGAAACTTTTCAAGATGGGTGGTGACCATGGCGGCCATTTTTAAGTTGACCATTTTGAATCCAACTGTTGTTTTTTCAATAGGAAGAGGGTCATGTGACACATCAAACTTATTGGGAATTTCACAAGAAAAACAATGATGTGCTTAGTTTTAACATAACTTTATTCTTTCATGAGTTATTTACAAGTTTCTGACCACTTATAAAATGTGTTCAATGTGCTGCCCATTGTGTTGGATTGTCAATGCAACCCTCTTCTCCAACTCTTCACACACTGATAGCAACACCGCAGGAGAAATGCTAGCACAGGCTTCCAGTATCCTTAGTTTCAGGTGCTGCACATCTCGTATCTTCACAGCATAGACAATTGCCTTCAGATGACCCCAAAGATAAAAGTCTAAGGGGGTCAGATCGGGAGACCTTGGGGGCCATTCAACTGGCCCACGGCGACTAATCCACTTTCCAGGAAACTGTTCATCTAGGAATGCTCAGACCTGACACCCATAATGTGGTGGTGCACCATCTTGCTGGAAAAACTCAGGGAACATGCCAGCTTCAGTGCATAAAGAGGGATACACATCATCATATAGGCCACTGGATATGCGAAATTGCTACATGATGATGTTGTTTGTGTGACTTTTTGTGCAGCTCAGATGCCCGGGACTGCTCACGTCTACCACCTGCCCGCAAGCTGTTGAGACTACAAGTCCCAACAGCTTGCGGGCCGGTGGCCAGAGAACGTAGCCGCCGACAGGAATATGAAATTACAGCACTGTAATTTCATATTTCCCGGGAAGACCTGTGATTGGTTCAGACCTCCTGACCAATCACAGCTGCCAGAGGGAAACATGAAGTTACAGTGCCGTAACTTCATTTTCCCCGCTGGGAAGCCAGGGAGCGTAGCACAATGCCACAAGCTTCCCTGGCTTCCTTGTCACCCGTCTGTGCCGCACTACTACAACTCCCAGCATGCCCTTACAGTAAGGACATGCTGGTGGTTGTAGTGGTGCAGCGTGGCGGGTGGGCGGAAGATGTGCGGACGGATGACCAGCTTGTCACCAGCCCGCATATTGTCCGCCTGCCTGCCCGTGCCACACAACAACTCCAAGCATGTCCTTATTGTAAGGGCAAGCTGGGAGTTGTAGTTGTACGGTGGGTGGGCGGAAGATATGCTGGAGAAGGCGACAAGCTTGCAGCACGACTACAACTCCCAGCATGCTCTTACAGTAAGGACATGCTGAGAGTTGTAGTCCTGCAGTGGGAGTGGGTAACAAGCTGGTCACCTGTCCCCACTTCATGACTACAACTCCCAGCATGCCCTTACTGTAAGGGCATGTGGGGAGTTGTAGTTGTGCGGCGGTGTGGGTGACAAGTACATACTTTGCCCGCCTGTGTCCCAAGACTAAAACTCCCAGCATGTCCTTACTGTAAAGGCACGCTGGGAGTTGTGGTCATTCTTTGGGGCAGGTGACAAGCTTGCTACCTATCCGCACATCTCCCGCCCATGCCGTACATCTACAATTTACTGCAAGGGCATGCTCGGAGTTGTAGTCCTGCGGTGCGGGGGGCAGTAAATGTGTAAGTGGTTGACAAGCTTCTCTGACCTGCTTGTCACCTGCCTGCACATCTCCCCCAGCCTGACGTCGCATGATTACAACTCCCAGCTTTCCCTTACAGTGAGGAAATGTTTGGAGTTGTAGTTGTGCGGCATGGGCGGGTGACAATAAATGTACTAACTAGAGATGAGGGAATCAAATATGACGAATCTGAATTCATTACGAATTTCATAAAAAAGTCAGTTCGTAACGAATCCGAATGTTGCTGCGATTCGTTTTAACAAATTGCTTTATGGACTCCATTATCTGCAGGCTGGGGGGCTAAAATGGTGGATCCACATGTGAGGACATGGGGCAAGAAATCCTGGGAAGGTGGGACGGACGGATGACCCTTAATCACATGGAGGCATGCAGCCTATTAGCAGCCAGCCAGACCCTCTGATGTTGCAGCCCTATATAATCGGGAGCCATTGCTGCAGCCAGGCGTTTCGGGGTATTATTGCAGAGAGAGAGAGCAGACAGTGTGTGTGTTCCACAGAAAAAAAAGCTTTACAGCAGCAATTCACCACAAGCCCAACCAAATCACTGCAGAAAAGCAGTGACAAGGGAGAAAGAGAGAAAGAGAGAGAGAGAAAGTACAGTGGTCCCTCAACATACGATGGTAATCCGTTCCAAATGAACCATCGTTTGTTGAAACCTTCGTATGTTGAGGGATCCGTGCAATGTAAAGTATAGGAAGCTGTGCTCACCTGTCCCCGCCGCTCCGGACCCGTCACCGCTGCCCTGGCTGTCGCCCACTATCGCTGTCGCCGCATCCCCGTGATGTCCCCGACGCTCCACACGTCTCTGCTTCTCGCTCCTCGTTCTCCGCTCTCTGTCGCCATCATCACGTCACTACGCACGCACGCCCCTCCTATTGGATGATGGGACGGCGTGCGCGCGATGTGATGACGACGATGGAGAGCACTGGCGATGGAGGGGATCATGAAGATGACACTCCGGAGCCCCGAGGACAGGTAGGAGACCGTCACCGGAGCACACGGGGCACCGTAAACGGCTATCCGGCGGCAGCTGAAGCAGTCAGCACTGCCGGATAGCCGTTTATGCGATGGCCCGACATACAAAAGCATCATATGTTGATGCTGCCTTAAACAAGCGATGGCCTCTGAGAAGCCATCGCATGTTGAAATTATCGTATGTCGGGGCCATCGTAGGTCGGGGGTCACTGTACACTTTTGGGTGTACTACACAGCAACTCTGTACTGGAGCACTGGGGTGTACTACAACTCTAAAGCTAATAGGGTCCAGTTAGGGTGAGCACTAAAAGCCATAGTCACCTGCTTTTAGTGCCTAATACAGGTTGTAAGTATAGTGGAGTGCATTGTCCTCTCATAAGTGTAACTTGTATGTACATAGTTGGTGTACGATTTTTTTCCCTGATAAACTCATTTGGGCCAGTTACTCTGAAAGGCCAGCCAAAACTACACACCTGCTTTTATAGCCTAATGCAGTTGTAAGCGTAGTGGAGCATATTGTCCTCCTCTCATAAGTGTAACCTGTATGTACATAGGTGGTGTACAATTTTTTTTCCTGCTAAACTCACTTGGGCCAGTTACTCTGAAAGGCCAGCCAAAACTACACACCTGCTTTTATAGCCTTATACAGTTGTAAGTGTAGTGGATCGTATTGTCTTCCTCTCATAAGTGTAACCTGTACGTACATAGGTGGTGTTCAATTTATTTTCCTGCTAAACTAATTTGGGCCAGTTACTCTGAAAGGCCAGCCAAAACTTCACACTTTCTTTTATAGCCTAATACAGTTGTAATCGTAGTGGAGTGTATTTTCCTTCTCTCATAAGTGTAACCTGTACTTACATAGGTGGTGTACAATTTTTTTTCCTGTTAAACTCTTTTGGGCCAGTTATTCTGAAAGGCCAGCCAAACCTACAAACCTAGTTTTGTCGCCTAATACAGTTGTAAGCGTAGTGGATCGTATTGTCCTCTCATAAGTTTAATGGATACGCACTCATCTGGTGTATAAGTATGTCAGGCAGAGAAGTGCCAGGATGTGCACAGAGGAGTGACAGAGGCTTAAATTCCTCAGGTGCAGGCAGAGGTCACAGCAGACCAGGGGCGAGTGGCAGCAGGAGTTGCAGCAAGAGGCCTGAGCTCTTGGTATCAGCTAGCAGATCTGTCTCGACCAGCAACCCATCTGCCGTCATTGATTGTTTATCTCAGTCATCCATTTCATCCCAAGTGATGTCTGACACTCCCAGTCAACAGTTGTTGGGTTCCTCAGACACAACCCTCAGTTGGCATGGCCCGGGAGCAGTCCCTGTCCTCCAATTGCCTCTGTCCTATGCTGTTCCTTCCCCCCACATAAGTATCGTATGCTGTGGCTTCAGCTCCACTATTCACTGAGGACGACCTACTAGAGGACAGTCAGCAGCTACTGCCCAGCCAAGAATTGGAGGAGACATCCGCCGCTTCCTCTGCTATGCGGGCAAGAAGTAATGAGGAGAGTGGTGTGGGAGGTGGTGTTGCGAGCCTTGAGGCTCCGGAAACAGACACTGTTGAGGAACCTGAGGAGGACATCAGACACAACTAGATGATGATGAAGCCGATTGCACTTGGGAGTGGGTGCAGAAGGGGCTTCATCATCATCAGGAGAAGAGGGTTGCAGGTTGACCGTGAGGCAGCAGCTGAGCCAGCATGGTGGTAGCATGGTTGGGAGTCAGCGTGGTGGCAGCAGTGGGAAGTCTGGAGCCAAATGTGCCCCGAGTAGACCACCTGTTTTGCGGCAGCCTACCTGCCCAGGAGCTAGTGGAACAGGGGTTCCTGGAGTCGGCGGCAGTAGCAGTCAGTCAGTGCAGACTGTTGGGGGGAAAATCAGCTACTCGGCGGTGTGGCAGTTTTTCATCAAGCATCCAGAGGATGTTAACATAGCCACATGCAAGATGTGTCGGCAGAAGGTGAAGCGTGGCCAGGGTCCCAATGTTGGCACCACGGCCCTGCGTCAACATATGCAGCATCACCATAAAGCAGCCTGGGAGAACCATGGCTCTGATGGGGTGGTCCAGCCTGCTGCATCACCCAGTGGCATGCCCCTCCCTGTTTCAGCCAGCCAAGGCTCCACCACCTCAGCCGAAGGGAGCTGTCTGTCATACCCATCTTCTGTTGGTCCAGATGCTCCTGCTCCTCCTACTTTGAGTAATTCCAGCAGCAATCCATCAGCGAAGCAATGTCCAAGAG
Organism: Hyla sarda; assembly: GCF_029499605.1. Taxonomy (NCBI): domain Eukaryota; kingdom Metazoa; phylum Chordata; class Amphibia; order Anura; family Hylidae; genus Hyla; species Hyla sarda. Next base: position 312,781,289 of record NC_079189.1, on the reverse strand, counting down.
ACAGCAGTATGCATCCACTCATCCAACGGCACAGAAGCTGAATTTGCTCCTGTCCAAGTTGCTCGTGCTGCAGTCCCTCCCTTTTCAAGTGGTGAACTCTGCATCTTTCAGAGAACTGATGGCTTGTGCCGAGCTTAGGTGGGGAGTCCCAAGCTGTCATTTCTTTGTGAAGAAGGCAGTACCAGACTTGCACAATTATGTGGGACAGGTGGGCCAGTCCTTGAGCTTGTCGGTGTGTACCAAAGTACTGAGAGGCAGCGGCTGGGACAGGAGGTCGCTGGCCTCACGTTGGACCGCCAGCTTAGTTTTAAGATACAAGTATGAGCTTTTTCACTGCAGCAACTTATAGCAGTTTGTGCCCACGCATCCAACGGCACAGAAGCTGAATGTGCTCCTGTCCAAGTTGCTGGTGCTGAAGTCCCTTCCTTTTCAAGTGGACACTCGGTCATGATTCATGAGCATGGGGGTGCGCTGAAAGGTAGGGGCTGGGACAGACAGTAGCTGGCCTAGCAGCGGACTGCCAGCTCGATTTTAAGATTCAAGTATGCGCTTTTTCACTGCACCAACTTATACACTGCAGCAATTATACACTATTGAAGCTGGAATTACCACGACTGCTGGCACCAGACTTGCCCTCCAATGGGTCCTCAAAAAAGATTTAAAGTTTGCTCATTCCAATTACCAGGCTCTGTCATTGTGCCACTCTGCAGCAGTGATTCTAATAGCGACATCTGTAATCTGCATGTCATACTGAATAACAGTATTAATTCAGTAATACAGCACACTCCCTATGCCTATTATGACAAGGCAACAGAGGGTCTATTGAGGGTCTCTGTAGCCCAGAAATTTGTTTTAAATTCGCTCATCTCTAGTACCAAACCTATTTTCCGCGTTTTATTTTCTTCTCATTTCAGATCTGTGTATCCTGTGGACTACTTCTGATTCCGTCTACTCCCGTGACCAGTGTTTTTTTTTTTTTTTAAATAATGAGTTATGTTTTTTTTTATTCACTTTACAGGTTTATTTGTAAAAGCTGTCTTATAGGCGGATTCCATTAATAAGCTGTGGCTTAGCATTAGCCCCCAAAACAGCTAGCACTTACCCCCAATTATTACCCCAATACTCACCGCCACAGGGGTGCTGGGAAAAGCCAGTACTAACAGGCTCGGAGCGTCAAAAATGGCGCGGCAGGGCCTAGGCGGTAACAGGCTGGCATTATTTATGCTGGGGAGGGCCAGTAACAATGGTCCTTGCCCACCCTGGTAACGTCAGGCTGTTGCTGCTTGGTTGTGTCTGGCTGAGAATGAAAATAGGGGGAACCCTATACATTTTTTCTTTTTAAATAATTAATTATTTATGAAAAAAACATGTGGGATTCCCCTTATCTTCATATCTTCACCACTTGTGATAGTATGATGAATATGTCACACATTAGCAAAACAAAAAAAAAAAACAAAAAAAAATTACTACAGAACTCACTTACCAAAGCAACAATGATAAATGTCCTTCAAGATGTTTAGGGGTGGCGTATCCCTTTAACTCCTTCCTGCTATAGAACGTATGCATACGTCCAATCATCCGACACATTCGCGCAATTGGACGTATGCATACGTCATAGCGATCTCCAGCACTGCCGCGGGCAGCACAGGAGATCAGCGACGGGACCTGGCTGTCAATCACAGCCGGAGTCCCGCCGCAGCTGCTGGAGCCGCGATCAGTGAGCAGCATTGACCCCATAGATGCTGTGATCAATCGCCCTGTTCTCCAACGGCGGTGCTACGGCAGCAGGAGGTCAGATCATGACCTCCTGTCTGCCTGCTACGGAAGCCTGTGAGATCCAGCCAGAGGCTGGGTCGCACAGGCTGTAGTGTCTGCAGCTCATCAGGTTATACTGTGCTGCAGTACAAATGTATTGCAGCATAGTATAACCTGTAAAAAATAAATTAAAAGTTCTTCAATAAAAGTATGAAGTGTAAAAAAAATTTCAAAAAATGCCCCTTTCCCAATAAAAGCCCTGTATTATCACCAAAAAAAAGATCAAAAACACAAATCTACGTCTACTATAAAACTATAGTGTAAATTATCCTGCACGGTGAACACCGTAAAAAAATTTTTTTTTTAAAGCGCAAAATTTGCCAATTTTGGTACAAATAGCAGAATAAAAAAGATGAAAAGGTAGCATGTAGCACAAAAATGATACCAATAAAAAGTACAGCTCATCCCTCAAAAAATAAGCCCTTACTCAATGGCGTCGGACAAAAAATAAAAAAGCTACGGCTGCTGGAAAATGAATGGCAGAAAAATAATTTTGCTCAAAAAAGGAAAAAGAACATAGAAAGCCATATAAAATGGGTATCGCCATAATTGTACTGACCCACAGAATAAATATAACATCATTTTCACTAAATAGTGTACACCATCCACCAGAAATGTTCCAGTTTTTCACAATATTTTTAAGTTTTTCACAAAAAATGCTTCATGTGTCAACAAAAATGCACCACTTATATAAAGTACAATATGTCACGAAAAAACAATCTCAGAAAAAGCGTTCTAAAGTTATTACCATTTAAAGAGATTCATCGGTCCTTAAGGGGTTAACATAAAAACATTGGTCTATTTCTGATGACACATTTCCTTTAAATTCTTTTATTTTTTTCCAATGTTGTTTATTTAAATTATTGATACATAAAGTATTCCTTACCATTTCCAAAAACTCCCTCTTCCATTCCCTGTTCCCTATTTCCAAATGCAAAAGCAAAGGTTCGGCATAGTGGTTGCTAGGGAACCCTGTGATGTCAGTAATGTCAGCGCTTTTTTTTTTCTATTTTAACAAATTGACGTTAATCAATGGACTGTTTGTTTTTCCCAACAGTGCATCAGTTCTTGCAAAACTCCCAGCATGCCTGCACAGCTGTGTGCCTTCAGCATTTTCAGAAATTCAGCTCCCAGCATGCCTGGACAGTTCAAGGGTGTCCAGGCATGCTGGGAGTTGTAGTTAGCACTCTGTTTGGAAAACACTGGTTCAATGCATGGACCTCTACAATCTCCCAGAGAGATATACACTTTGTAGCCACTCAGCCCTTTGTCTGCTAGATAAGGGTTTTGAATAGGTGATCCCCCGCTATTAATTCAGAATACACTAATAGGGATGGGAAAAATGGTGTCAGAAACACATTTTAGTCTATAGTACATATGAAAGAAAGCAATTTACAGGTTAAATCTTCATTTATTGCTATTTACTTTGCAGTATTGCAATGATTCCTTACCAAAGATACAGTAAATGCTAACATAATATTTATTTTACAGTATATTTAACAGTTCCAACAATCATTCTCTTTTTCCACCTTAAGTGCTATATTAAACTTTTTTTTTGTATATGCGAGATGTCAGAATCTCCAACAAGAACAATTTATAGTTTTCCATTTCACATCTCCATTAAAATTTACCAAATGATCCACAATGCTTCACTATGTATTCCATCTTACCATCTCATGCTGAGTTTCTCTGCATGATCCACATTATGTTCATCTGCTATAAGAACATATTCGGAATTGCTTTTCTTCCTAACTACAGCATCTTATGCTTCTTACCCGAACACTACGCATGATGTGCACTATATTTAGTATGGAATATTATGTGCACTAAACCTCTCTTCTGCTCAGTCATTGTCTAGCTGGTACAGACGTGGACAAAATTGTTGGCACCAGTCTGATAAAGGCAGAACCAGGCTAAATGCTACTCTAAATCCTTAAGGACTCTAAAAATCATAACTCTTTCAATTTTCCACCTACAGACCTATATGAGGGCTTGGCTTTGTGCACCACCAATTTTACGTTGGGATGACAGCAATCACCACAAAATCTACAGAGAACCCCCCCCCCAAAAAAAAAATAAAAAAAAAATAATAATATTTGTAGGGCAAAATTGAGAAAAAAAAAGAACAAATAGTAAATTTTGAGGTAAAAATTACACCTCATCTTTATTCTGTAGGTCCATTCGATTACAACCATATCCAATTTTTATAGGTTTTCTATGTTTTTTTTTATTATTATAATTTTTTTGAATGGAAATTAGTATGTTTAAAAATCCCTCTATGGACCCCTATAACTTTGGACTTTTTGATTGCTTTTTATAAATTTTTTTTTAAAGTAGTACTCTGGCAAAAATGTACTTATCCATTATCCATAGAATAGGGGATAAGTAGCTGTTTGCAGGAGGTCCGACCACTGGGGCCCTCTTAAATCTCTAGAACAGGACCTTGGCGCTCTCGATGAGGAGCACGGTAGACGGCACACGCTCCATTTATTTCTGTGGGAGTGCCAATGATGCCTGAGAGCTGTACTCGTGTCTTTTCGGTGCTCATATTGAAATGAATAGAGCGTGTGCTGGCAGCTACATGTGCTCCTCACCAAGCACCGGTTCCCATCACATTGATCGCGGGGGCCCCAGTGGTTGGACACCCCGCGATCAACTGCTAAATACATTTTCACCAGAGATCTCCTTTAAAGCAGCTTAACAAACTGGAATCTACTAGTGAGGTCACAGTAGTTCAATTGACTAAAATTCACTTAAAAAATCTGCAGATACTACAGGAGAAAAAACTCACAGCAATTAGGTTGATATATACTACCTTGGGTATAGAGCTATGTTTTTTACTACATCTTACAGCACCAGCTTTTCTTAAATTTATCAAACTTTATTTAATCAATCCTCTTAAAAATATTCCCAGAAAATATCAATAAAAAACTACCATAACATTTTCAGTTTTTACACCTTACTCTTGTTTATAGTGGCCTGTGTTATTAATGGTGGGTCAGTAAGGCTCTATATTTGTTACTGGATCAGGGTTACTCTCCTGTAGTGCATGAAAGGGCCTGGTGAACCATATATAGTTAATGTACCTTAAAAAGCAAGTTATGATAGTGTACAGCAAACAGAAAAGTTCTCCTATGCATATTGTTAGCGGCCTATCCCCACTCATCATTAGACATCAGACAAATGTATTCTCCAGATATATATAGACTACATCAGACAAATGTAAAACTAAGCCCATTCTGTTACACAAAGTGAATGCATACATTGCCGGTGGTTAATCCACAGCATAGATAAATGTGACCTGTATCATATCAATGCCAAATAGGATGCAAACCTATGCAAATCATTTATTACCCACATATCCATAAGGGCGCATAGAGGTAGAAGATAGAAAACATCTACTGTGAGAATCCTGGTTCATTTATATACACCAGTATATACAAAATTTTACTTTTGAAAATAACATTGATATGATAAGAGTCACATTTATCTATGTTGTGGATTGGCCACAGGCAATGTATGCATTCTCTTTGTGTTACAGCACAGGTTTAGTTTTACATTCATCTGACATAGTCTGTATTTATCTCGAAATGACATTTGTCTGATGCCTAATGGTGCGGATTGGCCACTAAGAATGTGCATTGAAGATTTTTTCTGTTTTCTCTACACTATCAGATTAACTTGTTTGTTTCTATTGAGATGCATTTACTATATATATGCACTATAGAAGATTAACTCTGATTCAGTATCAAATATATAGCTGAACTGAGCCACCATTAAAGGGGTTCTCCGGTGGAAAACGTATTTTTTCATCAACTGGTGCCAGAAAGTTAAACAGTTTTGTAAATTACTTCTATGAAAAAATCTTAATCCTTCCAGTACTTATTAGCCATAGAAAACATATGCTGCTCTGGACAGTTCCTAAAATGGACAGAGATGTCAGCAGAGAGCACTGTGGTCATGATGTCAGCAGAGAGCACTGTGTTCCAAAAAGAAAACAATTTCCTCTGTAGTATTCAGCAGCTAATAAGTACTGGAAGGATTAAGATTTTTAAATAGAAGTAATTTATAAATCTGTTTAACTTTCTGGCACCAGTTGATAAAAAAAAAAAGTTTTCCATCGGAGTACCCCTTTAACCCCTTAAGGACCAGGCCATTTTACACCTCAGGACCAGAGCGTTTTTTGCACATCTGACCACTGTCACTTTAAACATTAATAACTCTGGAATGCTTTTAGTTATCATTCTGATTCCGAGATTGTTTTTTCGTGACATATTCTACTTTAACATAGCGGTAAAATTTTGTGGTAACTTGCATCCTTTCTTGGTGAAAAATCCCCAAATTTGATGAAAAATTTGAAAAATTTGTATTTTTCTAACTTTGAAGCTCTCTGCTTGTAAGGAAAATGGATATTCCAAATAAAAAAAATTTTGATTCACATATACAATATGTCTACTTTATCTTTGCATCATAAAATTGACGAGTTTTTACTTTTGGAAGACACCAGAGGGCTTCAAAGTTCAGCAGCAATTTTCCAATTTTTCTCAAAATTTTCAAACTCACTATTTTTCAGGGACCAGTTCAGGTTTGAAGTGGATTTGAAGGGTCTTCATATTAGAAATACCCCATAAATGACCCCATTATAAAAACTACACCCCCCAAAGTATTCAAAATGACATTCAGTCAGCGTTTTAACCCTTTAGGTGTTTCACAGGAATAGCAACAAAGTGAAGGAGAAAATTCACAATCTTCATTTTTTACACTCGCATGTTCTTGTAGACCCAATTTTTTTATTTTTACAAGGGGTAAAAGGAGAAAATGTATACTTGTATTTGTAGCCCAATTTCTCTCGAGTAAGCACATACCTCATATGTCTATGTAAATTGTTCGGCGGGCGCAGTAGAGGGCTCAGAAGCGAAGGAGAGACAAGGGGATTTTGGAGAGTACGTTTTTCTGAAATGGTTTTTGGGGGGCATGTTGCATTTAGGAAGCCCCTATGGTGCCAGAATAGCAAAAAACCCTCACATGGCATACCATTTTGGAAACTAGACCCCTTGAGGAACATAACAAGAAATTAAGTGAGCCTTAATACCCCACAGGTGTTTCACGACTTTTGCGTATGTAAAAAAAAAATTTTTTTTTTCACTAAAATGTGTGTTTCCCCCCAAATTTCACATTTTTGCAAGGGTTAATAGCAGAAAATACCCCCCAAAATTTGTAACCCCATCTCTTCTGAGTATGGAAATACCCCATGTGTGGACGTCAAGTGCTCTGCTGGCGCACTACAATGCTCAGAAGAGAAGGAGTGCCGTTGAGCTTTTGGGAAAAAAAATTGTTTGGAATGGAAGTCAGGGGCCATCTGCGTTTACAAAGCCCCCCGTGGTGCCAGAACAGTGGAACCCCCCACATGTGACCCTATTTTGGAAACTACACCCCTCACAGAATTTAATAATGGGTGCAGTGAGTATTTACACCCCACTGGCGTTTGACAGATCTTTGGAACAGTGGGCTGTGCAAATGAAAAATAAAATTTTTCATTTTCACGGACCACTGTTGCAAAAATCTGTCAAACACCTGTGGGGCGTAAATGCTCACTGTACCCCTTATTACATTCCGTGAGGGGTGTAGTTTCCAAAATGGGGTCACATGTGGGTATTTTTTTGGGGGGGTTTATGTCAGAACCGCTGTAAAATCAGCCACCCCTGTGCAAATCACCAATTTAGACCTCAAATGTACATAGTGCGCTCTCACTCCTGAGCCTTGTTGTGCGCCCGCAGAGCATTTTACACCCACATATGGGGTATGTCCGTACTCAGGAGAAATTGCGTTACAAATTTTGGGTGTCTTTTTTTTCCTTTTAACGCTTGTGAAAATAAAAAGTAAAGGGCAACACCGGCATGTTAGTGTAATTTTTTTTATTTTTTTACACTAACAAGCTGGTGTAGCCCCAACTTTTCCTTTTCCTAAGGGGTAAAAGGAGAAAAAGCCCCCCAAAATTAGTAGTGCAATTTCTCCCGAGTACAGGGATACCCCATATGTGGCCCTAAACTGTTGCCTTGAAATACGACAGGGCTCCAAAGTGAGAGAGCGCCATGCGCATTTGAGGACTAAATTAGGGATTGCATAGGGGTGGACATAGGGGTATTATACGCCAGTGATTCCCAAACAGGGTGCCTCCAGCTGTTGCTAAATTCCCAGCATGCCTGGACAGTCAGTGGCTGTCCGGAAATGCTGGGAGTTGTTGTTTTGCAACAGCTGGAGGCTCCGTTTTGGAAACACTGCCATACAATACGTTTTTCATTTTTATTGGGGGGACAGTGTAAGGGGGTGTATATGTAGTGTTTTACTCTTTATTAGGTGTTAGTGTAGTGTAGTGTTTTTAGGGTACATTCGCACTGGCGGGTTACGGTGAGTTTCTCGCTAGAAGTTTGAGATACGGCGAAAAATTTGCCGCAGCCCAAACTTGGAGCAGGAAACTTACTGTAAGCCTGCCCGTGTCAATGTACCCTGTACGTTCACATGGGGGGGGGGCAAACCTCCAGCTGTTCCAAAACTACAACTCCCAGCATGTACTGACAGACCGTGCATGCTGGGAGTTGTACTTTTGCAACAGCTGGAGGCACACTGGTTGGAAAACCTTCAGTTAGGTTCTGTTACCTAACTCAGTATTTTCTAACCAGTGTGCCTCCAGCTGTTGCAAAACTACAACTCCCAGCATGTACTGATCGCCGAAGGGCATGCTGGGAGATGTAGTTATGCAATAGCTGGAGGTACGCAACTACAACTCCCAGCATGCCGAGACAGCTGATTGCTGTTTGGACATGCTGGGATTTGCAGTTTTGCATCTGTTGGGCTACAGTTTTAGAGACCACTGCAAAGTGATCTCCAAACTGTGGACCTCCAGCTGTTGCAAAACTACAATTCCCAGCATGCCCTGACAGCAAACAGTTGTTTGAGCATGCTAGGAGTTGTAGTTTTGCAAGATCTGGAGGGCTACAGTTTAGGGACCACTATATAGTGGTCTCAAACTGTAGCCCTCCAGCTGTTGCAAAACTACATATTCCAGCATGCCCAAACAGCAGTCTGGGCATGCTGGGAGTTGTAGTTTTGCAACATCTGGAGGGCTACAGTTAGAGACCACTGTATAATGGTCTCAAACTGTACCCTCCAGATGTTGCTAGGCAACTCACCGGCTTCCGTCGGATCCAGCCGCACGTCATCGCCGCCCGCCGATCTCCGTCGCCTGCAGCCTCCGACGCCCGCCCGGATCGGTAAGTGGATCTTCGGCGCCGGTCCCCGTCGTTTCCCCGTCCTGCCCCGCCTATTGTGGGAGGGCAGGACGGGGAAAACGAAAGTAAACCCCCCCGCCCCCGATCTGCTATTGGTGGTCGCGTCTAGACCACCAATAGCAGGGATAGGAGGGGTGGCACCCGTGCCACCTCACTCCTATCGCTTCAGGGGGATCGTGGGTGTCTTAGACACCCGCGATCCCCCTTACATTGCGGGTCACCGGGTCACTATAGACCCGTAATGACCCGGAATCGCGCAAATCGCAAGTGTGAATTCACTTGCGATTTGCCGCGATCGCCGACATGGGGGGGTCTGATGACCCCCCTGGTCATTTGCACGGGATGCCTGCTGAATGATTTCAGCAGCCATCCCGCTCCGATCCCCGCCCGGCGCACGGCGGGGACTAAAACTGCCCATGACGTAAATGTACGTCCCTGGTCCTTAAGACCCAGGGTGTCGGGACGTACCGTTACGTCATGGGTCCTGTAGGGGTTAATAATAGGGGTACATAAAAAAAAGTGGTGTAGAAACTGAAAAAAGAGGCTGTAAAGTGCAGTGAAAAAATGCTGTAGCTTACCTAAGTACAATTCACCGCTGCTAACTAGACTGAAACAAACCAGTGATGTCACAGCACTCTACAAACTGAATCACAAGACAGATATCACAGTAGGGTTACTGACTAAAGTTCACTTATGATGTCATAGCAGCATACTTAAAATGTACTTGCGATATTACAGAGGGTTCTTTGACAGAAGCATAGTTGTTATTTCACAGAAACTTACTTGACTTGAAGCCTGTTTGCAAGACAAACAACTTAGGCTAGATGCCCCTGAGAGGTAGGTATGCCCCCCTGTAAGCAAATTGGTGCACCTAGTATAAAGATGGGGGCTGCCAGTATGTAGATGGGTGCCCCAGTAGGTATATAGGCTTCACAATAAGTAGATAATTCCCCAGTTGCTAGAATTCCTCCAGTCCTTAGTTATAGAGAGGTGAAGTGCATGGTTAGGCCGCATGCTTCACTCCCCAGCTGGTGCTCAATGCAGGAGACTGGCTCCTGTAATCAGACTGTGCATTGAGCTTGAAATTGGAGGATTATTTGCCCACATATAACAATTTATTGATTGGAGGGGGTCCCAGCACTGGGACCTAGACCAATCTTAACTTTTGTCATGTCTGTGCAACGTGTCAAAAGTTAATTTAAATGACAGTAACACTTTAATGGGTTGTGAATATTAATGACTATGTACTAAAAATAGCACCTAAATAAAACACAATTTATTCTGCAACACAAAGCTTTGTAAAGCTGTGTTGCATCCTTAACCTCTTCCTTATCCATGACTACATTAAAATCATGGAACAGGCCTGGAATTTGGAGCCGCGTCATAACCGACAAACGCCTGCTGCTATTAGCAGTAGACATCTGCCGGCAATAACAGACAATGGAAATCTCTCTGAAGATCAAACATTTTTTACCACATTTTTAAGTTGTATAAATTATTGACCACTAATAATAAAAATAAAAAAGAATAAAAATTGTTGCCCCTCACAATGGTGCAGTACCCCCACAATATCTCGCTAGTAGCTTACTCTTCTTCCAGGGGTTGGCTTAAAAACACCCACCTAAGCTTATTACACACTCACAAGTAACCAGAATAAAACAATATGGCATAATATTTTTGGGGAGGTTAAATGTTGATGGGCCAAGTAGAAGGAATAGAGACATGGAAAACTTGCAGCACATCAAATAGTTTTTTTATGGTGAGACCCCTAGTGCTGAAAAATAGGAACATATGCCATATAGAGATCCTACTCTGTAATCGTTCTACAAGATCATTAATAAAGATATTGAAAAGAAGTGTACCCGGTACTGACCCCTGTGATACCCCACTAGTAACTGTCACCCAACCAGAGTAAGTTCCATTGATATTCACCCTCTGCTTTCTATCACTGAGCCAGTTACTAACCCATTCACTTATATCCTTCTCTAATCCCAGCATCCACATTTTATGGCACAGTATCAAATGCTTTAGAAAAGTCCAGATATCTACAGCTTCACCCCAATCCACCTATAACTGACCTCCTCATAGATGATCAGATTAGTCTGACAGGACCGATCCTGTATAAACCCATATTGGTCCTGTGTCAGAAGGTTATTTATATTAACATACTCCAGAATAGTATCTCTGTGAAAACCCTCAAAAATCTTACCCACAACAGGTTTTAAACTTTCAGGCCAATAGTTCCAAGGATCCCTTTTTGACTCCTTTTCATATATTGGTACAACATTAGCCAGGCACCAGTCCTGTGGACCAATCCCTGTCACTATATAGGAGGATACTTATCAAAACCTGTACAGAGGAAAAGTTGCAGAGTTTCCCATAGCAACCAATCAGATCGCTTCTTTCATTTTTGAAAAGGCCTCTGAAAAATGAAAGAAGCGATCTGATTGGTTGCTATGGGCAACTCAGGACCCTGTGATTTGTATGTCTTAGTGTTACTAAGGCGGCACTGTACTTCTTGTTGAGTTTAACAGGTGAGATTTGCTGGAAAAGTTACATTATTCCTTCCTTGTCCTCTGACATGTCCTCTGTGTTAATACAGTAGAGAAGACAGCATTAATTACATTGGGTGACATTCACCATTGGCTTTACACCACTTCAATGTTCTAAATGTCCCTGCAATTGCATTTTTTGCACAATTTTCTTGCTCAATTTTCGGTTGAACATCTTTCAAAGTTGTCTACTATTTGGTGCACCATACCCCATTTTATGCAGCACAGTTGTATTTATTATTTATTTTGTGTAAATCTAAAGCATCTAATAGGACTCGCACAAAAGTGTCAGATTTTAGAGTACAAAGCTTAAACCTGTCTCTGCAGCCCACTGGTTTCTATAGTTGAGCAAAATTTATCAAGTCCTGTGCACCTTTTTAGTAACTTTTGAGCAACTAAATTATCACATCCCTAACTGTTTTGGTTAACCTAATAGTTTTTTTCCTATTTCTAACAGGTTTATTACTGTAGGGCAGGGGTACTCAACTACTTTTAGTAGGGGTCCGCTTTTCCAGTTCTTCCATCCGGTGAAGGTCCGAGCTAAACCCTAAGACTTGGTTCACACCTGGCGGCCACAGTGCCATGCCAGAAATAGGCAGTGCCCGTTGTAGAACATAATTAGTACTTAATAAGTCATAAACGTTCTTTAACTGCAATACACTGTGCCCCTGAATGTATAACTGCCACACACTGTGCCCCTGGTATAATACTACCACACCCTGTGCCCCTGAATATATAACTGTCACACACTGTGCCTCTGGTATAATAGATACTGCCACACACTGTGCCCCTAAATTTATAACTGCCACATACTGTGCCCCTGGTATAATACTGTTGCACGCTATGCCCCTGAATATTATACTGCCACATGCTGTATACCTATATACCCCTGCATCATCCTTCTTTACATTTTTCTGTCCCCCCAGACCCCTCTGCCCCATTCTGCCCTAACACTCCCCACCACCAAGACCTCTGCATCATTCTTCCTTAAACTTTTCTGCCCCCTCATACCTCCCCATCCCCTTCTGCCCTAATACCCTCCACCTCCCAAGACCCCTGCATCATTCTTCTTTACACTTTTCTGCCCCCCAGACCCGTTTATCCCCTTCTGCCCTAACACCCACCCTTTATCCCCTTCTGCCCTAACACCCCCCCAAGACCCCTGCATCATTCTTATTTTCACTCTTATGCCCCCAGACCTCTTTATCTCCTTCTGCCCTAACATTCTCCCAACCTCCCAACACCCCTGCATCATTCTTATTTTCACTTTTATGCTCCCCCCATTCCCCAGACCCATTTATCCCCTTCAAACCCTAACACCCACCCAAGACCCCTGCATCATTCATATTTTCACTTTTAACCCCCCTCCCAGACCCATTTATTCCTTTCTGCCCTAACACCACCACCCCCAACCCCAAGACCCCTGCATCCTTACTTTCACTTTTATGGTGCCGGACACAGATGGCTGGCCCTGTGGACGGCCCGGTCCTGCTGCTTCTCAGGTCCCACACTGCTCCGCTGCTCTGGCGTCTTCTTGTCAGGCCTGGCCAGAGCAGATGATGCAGGCAGCGCTAATCGTGACGCGAGAGAAGTGCTAGCCAGGAAGGGAGAAGAGTGTTCCCTCGCTCCGGCAGTGCTCAGCTATTCATTCGTATCGGTGTCTTAAAGACATGATCCATATAAATGCCAGGACAGCAGCTTCCACCTCTGGCCAGTTTCCTGAACTGGCCGGAGGTCCGGATGACTGGAGGCCGTGGTCCGGTTATGGACCACGGTCCGCCAGTTGAGTACCGCTGCTGTAGGATATATGTCATTCACAGGATTTACTCGGGATGCTCTTAAAAATGTCCCATTTAGCCTGAGTACTTTTATTACTGAGGACAAGGTCCCAATCTATGTCACTGAAGTCCCCTCTCAGTTGGTGAAAATTGGCCTTCCTGAAGTTTTAAGTTTTTGAAGTCCCACATATAGGCATCCTGTTATAGGATAAATGAAAACTTATTATGCAGTGGTCACTATTGCCAAGATGGTTGTTACGCCGAGCGCTCCGGGTCCCCGCTCCTCCCCGGAGCGCTCGCTACACTCCTCTCACTGCAGCGCTCCGGTCGGTTCCACGGACCCGGGGCGCTGCGATACCGCCTCTGGCCGGGATGCGATTCGCGATGCGGGTAGCGCCCGCTCGCGATGCGCACCCCGGCTCCCGTACCTGACTCGCTCTCCGTCAGTTCTGTCCCGGCGCGCGCGGCCCCGCTCCCTAGGGCGCGCGCGCGCCGGGTCTTTGCGATTTAAAGGGCCACTGCGCCGCTGATTGGCGCAGTGGTTCCAATTAGTGTTTACACCTGTGCACTTCCCTATATCACCTCACTTCCCCTTCACTCCCTCGCCGGATCTTGTTGCCTTAGTGCCAGTGAAAGCGTTTCCTTGTGTGTTCCTAGCCTGTGTTCCAGACCTCCTGCCGTTGCCCCTGACTACGATCCTTGCTGCCTGCCCCGACCTTCTGCTACGTCCGACCTTGCTTCTGTCTACTCCCTTGTACCGCGCCTATCTTCAGCAGCCAGAGAGGTTGAGCCGTTGCTAGGGGATACGACCTGGTCACTACCGCCGCAGCAAGACCATCCCGCTTTGCGGCGGGCTCTGGTGAAAACCAGTAGTGACTTAGAACCGATCCTCTAGCACGGTCCACGCCAATCCCTCTCTGGCACAGAGGATCCACTACCTGCCAGCCGGCATCGTGACAGTAGATCCGGCCATGGATCCCGCTGAAGTTCCTCTGCCAGTTGTCGCTGACCTCACCACGGTGGTCGCCCAGCAGTCACAACAGATTGCGCAACAAGGCCAACAGCTGTCTCAACTGACTGTTATGCTACAACAGTTACTACCACAGCTCCAGCAACCATCTCCTCCGCCAGCTCCTGTACCTCCTCCGCAGCGAGTGGCCGCTTCTGGACTACGACTATCCTTGCCGGATAAATTTGATGGGGACTCTAAGTTTTGCCGTGGCTTCCTTTCCCAATGTTCATTACACTTGGAGATGATGTCGGACCAGTTCCCCACTGAAAGGTCTAAGGTGGCTTTCGTAGTCAGCCTGCTGTCTGGAAAAGCCCTGGCTTGGGCCACACCGCTCTGGGACCGCAATGACCCCGTCACTGCCTCTGTACACTCCTTCTTCTCGGAAATTCGAAGTGTCTTTGAGGAACCTGCCCGAGCCTCTTCTGCTGAGACTGCCCTGTTGAACCTGGTCCAGGGTAATTCTTCCGTTGGCGAGTATGCCGTACAATTCCGTACTCTTGCTTCTGAATTATCCTGGAACAATGAGGCCCTCTGCGCGACCTTTAAAAAAGGCCTATCCAGCAACATTAAAGATGTTCTGGCCGCACGAGAAATGCCTGCTAATCTTCATGAACTTATTCACCTAGCCACTCGCATTGACATGCGTTTTTCCGAAAGGCGTCAGGAGCTCCGCCAAGATATGGACTCTGTTCGCACGAGGCGTTTCTTCTCCTCGGCTCCTCTCTCCTCTGGTTCCCTGCAATCTGTTCCTGTGCCTCCCGCCGTGGAGGCTATGCAGGTCGACCGGTCTCGCCTGACATCTCAAGAGAGGACACGACGCCGCATGGAGAACCTCTGCCTGTACTGTGCTAGTACCGAACACTTCCTGAGGGATTGTCCTATCCGCCCTCCCCGCCTGGAAAGACGTACCCTGACTCCGCACAAAGGTGAGACAATCCTTGATGTCCACTCTGCTTCTCCACGTCTTACTGTGCCTGTGCGGATGTCTGCCTCTGCCTTCTCCTTCTCTTCTGTGGCCTTCTTGGACTCGGGATCTGCAGGAAATTTTATTTTGGCCTCTCTCGTCAACAGGTTCAACATCCCAGTGACCAGTCTCACCAGACCCCTTTACATCAATTGTATAAACAATGAAAGATTGGACTGTTCCATACGTTTCCGCACGGAGCCCCTTCTAATGAGCATCGGATCTCATCACGAGAGGATTGAACTTTTGGTCCTCCCCAATTGCACCTCGGAAATTCTCCTTGGACTTCCCTGGCTTCAACTTCATTCCCCAACCCTGGATTGGTCCACTGGGGAGATCAAGAGTTGGGGGCCCTCTTGTTCCAAGGACTGTCTAAAACCGGTTCCCAGTAACCCTTGCCGTAACTCTGTGCTTCCTCCAGTAACCGGTCTCCCTAAGGCCTATATGGACTTCGCGGATGTTTTCTGCAAAAAACAAGCGGAGACTCTACCTCCTCACAGGCCTTATGATTGTCCTATCGACCTCCTCCCGGGCACTACTCCACCCCGGGGCAGAATTTATCCTCTCTCTGCCCCAGAGACTCTTGCCATGTCTGAATACGTCCAGGAGAATCTAAAAAAGGGCTTTATCCGTAAATCCTCCTCTCCTGCCGGAGCCGGATTTTTCTTTGTGTCCAAAAAAGATGGCTCTCTACGTCCTTGCATTGACTACCGCGGACTTAATAAAATCACGGTTAAGAACCGCTACCCCTTACCCCTCATCTCTGAACTCTTTGATCGCCTCCAAGGTGCCCACATCTTTACTAAATTGGACTTAAGAGGCGCCTATAACCTCATCCGCATCAGAGAGGGGGATGAGTGGAAAACAGCATTTAACACCAGAGATGGACACTTTGAGTATCTGGTCATGCCCTTTGGCCTGTGCAACGCCCCTGCTGTCTTCCAAGACTTTGTTAATGAAATTTTTCGTGATCTGTTATACTCCTGTGTTGTTGTATATCTTGATGATATCCTAATTTTTTCGGCCAATCTAGAAGAACACCGCCAGCATGTCCGTATGGTTCTTCAGAGACTTCGTGACAATCAACTCTATGCTAAAATTGAGAAATGTCTGTTTGAATGCCAATCTCTTCCTTTTCTAGGATACTTGGTCTCTGGCCAGGGACTACAAATGGATCCAGATAAACTCTCTGCCGTCTTAGATTGGCCACGCCCCTCCGGACTCCGTGCCATCCAACGTTTTTTGGGGTTCGCCAATTATTATAGGCAATTTATTCCACATTTTTCTACCATTGTGGCTCCTATTGTGGCTTTAACCAAAAAAAATGCCGATCCCAAGTCTTGGCCTCCTCAAGCGGAAGACGCCTTTAAACGACTCAAGTCTGCCTTCTCTTCGGCTCCCGTGCTCTCCAGACCTGACCCATCTAAACCCTTCCTATTGGAGGTTGATGCCTCCTCAGTGGGAGCTGGAGCTGTCCTTCTACAAAAAAACTCTTCCGGGCATGCTGTTACTTGTGGGTTTTTTTCTAGGACCTTCTCTCCGGCGGAGAGGAACTACTCCATCGGGGATCGAGAGCTTCTAGCCATTAAATTAGCACTTGAGGAATGGAGGCATCTGCTGGAGGGATCAAGATTTCCAGTTATTATTTACACCGATCACAAGAACCTCTCATACCTCGAGTCTGCCCAACGGCTGAATCCTCGTCAGGCCAGGTGGTCTCTGTTCTTTGCCCGATTTAATTTTGAAATTCACTTTCGGCCTGCTGATAAGAACATTAGGGCCGATGCTCTCTCTCGTTCCTCAGATGCTTCTGAAATTGAACTCTCTCCTCAACACATCATTCCTCCTGACTGCCTGATTTCCACTTCTCCAGCCTCCATCAGGCAAACTCCTCCAGGAAAGACCTTTGTTTCTCCACGCCAACGCCTCGGAATCCTCAAATGGGGTCACTCCTCCCATCTCGCAGGTCATGCGGGCATCAAGAAATCTGTGCAACTCATCTCTCGCTTCTATTGGTGGCCGACTCTAGAGACTGATGTGGTGGACTTTGTGCGAGCCTGCACTATCTGTGCCCGGGATAAGACTCCTCGCCAGAAGCCCGCTGGTTTTCTTCTTCCTCTGCCTGTTCCCGAACAACCTTGGTCTCTGATTGGTATGGATTTTATTACTGACTTACCCCCATCCCATGGCAACACTGTTATTTGGGTGGTCGTTGATCGATTCTCCAAAATGGCACATTTCATCCCTCTTCCTGGTCTTCCTTCAGCGCCTCAGTTGGCTAAACAATTTTTTGTACACATTTTTCGTCTTCACGGGTTGCCTACGCAGATCGTCTCGGATAGAGGCGTCCAATTTGTGTCTAAATTCTGGAGGGCTCTCTGTAAACAACTCAAGATTAAATTAAATTTTTCTTCTGCATACCATCCTCAATCCAATGGACAAGTAGAAAGAATTAACCAGATCTTGGGTGACTATTTACGACATTTTGTTTCCTCCCGCCAGGATGACTGGGCAGATCTTCTACCTTGGGCCGAATTCTCGTATAATTTCAGAATCTCTGAATCTTCCTCCAAATCCCCGTTTTTCGTGGTGTACGGCCGTCACCCTCTTCCCCCCCTCCCTACCCCCTTGCCCTCTGGTCTGCCCGCTGTGGATGAAATTTCTCGTGATCTTTCCATCATATGGAGAGAGACCCAAAATTCTCTCTTACAGGCTTCTTCACGCATGAAGAGATTCGCGGATAAGAAAAGAAGAGCTCCTCCCATTTTTTCCCCTGGAGACAAGGTATGGCTCTCCGCCAAATATGTCCGCTTCCGTGTCCCTAGCTATAAGTTGGGACCACGCTATCTTGGTCCTTTCAAGATTTTGCGCCAGATTAATCCTGTCTCTTACAAACTTCTTCTTCCTCCTTCTCTTCGTATTCCTAATGCCTTTCATGTTTCTCTTCTTAAACCACTTATCATTAACCGTTTCTCTCCCAAATCTGTTCCCCCCACTCCTGTCTCCGGCTCCTCGGACATCTTCTCCGTCAAAGAAATTTTAGCATCTAAAAAGGTCAGAGGGAAAACCTTCTTTTTAGTGGATTGGGAGGGTTGTGGTCCAGAAGAGAGGTCCTGGGAACCTGAGGACAATATCCTGGACAAAAGTCTGGTCCTCAGGTTCTCAGGCTCCAAGAAGAGGGGGAGACCCAAGGGGGGGGGTACTGTTACGCCGAGCGCTCCGGGTCCCCGCTCCTCCCCGGAGCGCTCGCTACACTCCTCTCACTGCAGCGCTCCGGTCGGTTCCACGGACCCGGGGCGCTGCGATACCGCCTCTGGCCGGGATGCGATTCGCGATGCGGGTAGCGCCCGCTCGCGATGCGCACCCCGGCTCCCGTACCTGACTCGCTCTCCGTCAGTTCTGTCCCGGCGCGCGCGGCCCCGCTCCCTAGGGCGCGCGCGCGCCGGGTCTTTGCGATTTAAAGGGCCACTGCGCCGCTGATTGGCGCAGTGGTTCCAATTAGTGTTTACACCTGTGCACTTCCCTATATCACCTCACTTCCCCTTCACTCCCTCGCCGGATCTTGTTGCCTTAGTGCCAGTGAAAGCGTTTCCTTGTGTGTTCCTAGCCTGTGTTCCAGACCTCCTGCCGTTGCCCCTGACTACGATCCTTGCTGCCTGCCCCGACCTTCTGCTACGTCCGACCTTGCTTCTGTCTACTCCCTTGTACCGCGCCTATCTTCAGCAGCCAGAGAGGTTGAGCCGTTGCTAGGGGATACGACCTGGTCACTACCGCCGCAGCAAGACCATCCCGCTTTGCGGCGGGCTCTGGTGAAAACCAGTAGTGACTTAGAACCGATCCTCTAGCACGGTCCACGCCAATCCCTCTCTGGCACAGAGGATCCACTACCTGCCAGCCGGCATCGTGACAATGGTCACTATTGCCCCTGATGACACCCTATCCAACATCGCTCAGCTCAGCCACTCAATCTTTTCTCAATGACTCTTTCTCCGTCAGGTTGCAAATATGAACAGAAGCAGGATAAAGATGATGGATGCTTTAGTTAGTGAAAAAAACTGTGCCGATGCCTGCTGTTATTAGTTACTGCTTGGCATCCGCTGTGGCATCCGCTACACACAATGCTTCCTCTTCAGAGCTTACTCAAGTTTTTTTTAAACAATTCATTTGGTGCAATGATGATTTATATATTATCGAGTCCCTTGTATTTATAAGCTTAACACTGGCCTAGCTTTCCTACTACCAACTTACTGACAAACCCTAACAGTTCATGTAAAAACATATGAAGAGAGGGTGATGTAGAATTTGGAGGAGGGTGACAAGGGAGAAGATAAGGGCAGCGAATATCAGGTATATGTATTGTATAAATAGTGTGTAAAGTAGCCACATACATGAACTGTCAAAATTCTGGCAAAAAAAGAGCTTCAACATGTGCCAGAAGACAGCAAATGTACTAATAAAGGAGCCAATAAGCAAGCATGTAAATGCATTTGCAGTTCTAGTTTCTATGACACTCTCTTTTTTTGTAACATGCATACAAATTTACATCCTGGATGACAACAACTATTTGTCATCTCAAAATAATATCTTGAAATCCTGTTTTTCAAATATAATTTTGTATATTTTGGGGAACAATTGTTCCCTGGTATGAATTACAGGAAACAAAGACATCATTCAAAAGCAAGAAGAGATCCTGACAGCACTGCCAGGAACACAGCCTACAGATTGGCTGTACTATATGGGAATGGATTACAAGCTGTGTTCTGTCAAACCCTTTGTTTTACTGGTTTTGATTTGATTACTGTTTCCATTTCAATAAATTCTGAATATTTTCATTCTTGATTTTAAAGCACCAGTCCCTGATAATTTAAAACTGGGGATCAATATTACAAATTTTGGAAATACTTAACCATGAAAATTATTGACGTATAATTAAAGCACTGAATATATCCCTCATCAGAAATAATGCAACCGGACAATGGGCAAGCATGAAAATAAAAGGCCATCCAAGAACCCTGTATCTGCCACAAAAGTGAAATTATATTCCACATGCAAGCTGTGAGCGCTTCATGAATCCAGTTGGCTTGATTTTTGTTATAACTGCTGTGGCAAACACAAGCCAAATGAAGACAATACAACACCTTAATGCAAAGGATAAGAGAGAATGTATTTTCACTAGTTCCTAGCATGAGCAGTTTTAATTATAAAAATGATCTTTAACTGCTAAGTATAAAATATGCAAAACACATTTTTAAAATATTTCAGCTACAACCTAAACAAAATATGACCACAGTCTCAAACATAAAAAAAAATATGAAGCAAACTGTGTTCTGACACCTTTCTATCATAACCTGCATTTGTTTATTTGGCAATCACGCAAGGTTTAGTATACTGTATGTTCCCAATGCCTATTAAAGGGATGCAGAATGAAGGTTGCAGGCAGCAGCAGTCTTGGTCAGAAAATAGAGGTTCGTGTCCCCCATCCACGACGCGGAGGTGGCCTCACTTCGGATGGGACCCTAACATGCTCATTCTACTCACCTCCACTGGGCATATAGCCTCTGACTGGGTGACATGCAGGATATACTATCAATTTAAAAAAGTATACAAAATGAAGGTTTCAGCAGCACTCTTGGTCAAAAAATGTAGGCTCTTAGCACACATTTTGATCAAAATGTGTCCCTCATACACTGTGCTGAGGTGGCCACACTTCGGATGGGACCCAACATGCTCCTTCTACTCACCTTTGCTGGGAATTTAACCTCTGTCTGGCTGACCTCCTTTAAACAGGGAGGGATGCACTGCTATAGAGGGTGCCACTCCCCCTAACTAGCAAAAAGAAAAATAGCCAGCACAACTACTGCAATCTACTATGTAAACTACACAGGAGTCACCAAATGGGTTTTGGACTCATGGTGTCTATTAGAGAAAGAGCATGGATTAGATATGCATCAACCAGGTTGTCCTGGTGGTGTTGTATATCTCTTTGGTGACAATTCATGTCAGGATGGAAAACCGGATGTAACAACTTTGTCACAATGTACTCCAATATGAAGCTGCCTCTGCTCCTGCCTCCAGCAGTGGTAGTGCTGGCAGAGGGATTTAAGTATTGACTAAGTGGGGAGCAGACAGTAGATCCCCATTCGGCAGGAGTTTCATGCTGTAAAGCCTTTGCAAGCTGGCTGTGTATCTTCTCCCTATAAAAACCAAATGCCCCCGTTCTAGCTTTCTACTGAGGATCTAAGAGTGTGGCTATCCAGTACTTATGTCTTTCCTTAAAGGGTGTGAAATGCCTGAATGTCAGTACTCAAGCATGAAAGCATAAAGTTCCTCATCCTTGTCAGCTTTTCTGAGGGCCTGACTGGTTCTGTCTCAGTCCCATGCTACCAAGGTTGGTCATCGTGGTCATCATTATCACTGTCACCTTGTGTAGTTTTTTTTTGTCCCCTATCACTTCAATAAATTCCATCTCCAAATCCTCTTCCGATCTCACTTTCTCATCCATCTCCTCTTCAAGAAGAACCTTTATACTGCTACCAGCCAGATGTGAACTTTCCTCCATCCCTCCTTGGTCAATCATCACCATGAGCAATTGCTCAATTAGTAATATCATGCTAACTTTACTGTTGTCCTTGCTGATAAATCTTGTTGCTTCTTTGAAAGGCCTGAGCAGGGGAGAAATGTCTATGATTAGCTGCCAATGACGAAGCTGAAAATCACACTGGTTTCAAAAGCTGTCTGCTGCATTAGATCGATCCCCACTTTGCACCGCTGGAACAGGAGGTCTAACATTTACAATGTTAAGCTTCCTCATGTTGGAACTTTGCAAATGAGGCGGCGTTGATAAAGACTATTTGGCACTGTAGGTCTAGGAGGTCATGTTTAAAAGTATAAGAATGGCTAAACTGAATGCAAACTTTCTTGCACATAGCCAGAAAATCACTGAGACCATCCAACATTTCGAAATAAATGTTTGACAGCGAAGATGAAGCACAGCCACAATGGTTGTACCATTATCAATTACACGTTTTCCAATATTAGATAATGAGTAGAGAGCCAGTGTGAAACTTCCTGCTGTAGACAGGACAGCAATTCCTTTGTCGGATGGCAGAAGGAATATAGCATGGCAGCACTTGACTTTGCACCAATGAAAGAATGCAGAAGGGGAAAGGTAAACTGTGCCTAATGAGGGGTCTGCAAGATGTCAGTAAAGGAGGATGAGGAGAAGGAGGAGGAAAATAGGCGGCAGTAGCCAGATCCGTGCAACCTTAAAGGTATCCCTAGGTTTTTCTGTCCTGGGGGTGAAGGCTTGTGCTGCAAGATGTTGACCCAATTGGCTGTAAAGGACAAGTATTGTAGAAGAGCTACTAAAATAGTACATGGATTGCAGGATAAAACTTACTGGGAAAGGTTAAAGGACCTTAACATGTATAGCTTGGAAGAAAGAAGAGACAGAGGGATATGATAGAGACTTTTAAATACATAAAGAGAATCAACACGGTAAAGGAGGAGAGCATATTTAAAAGAAGAAAAACTACCACAAGAGGACATAGTTTTAACCCATTAACAACAATGGAGGTAAATGTACGTCATGGTGACGTGGTACTTAACGCACCATGACATACATTTACGCGCCGACATGATCGCGAGCACCGGAGCAATCACGCAGATGTCTGCCATTAACCCCTCAGATGCCGCGATCAATACGGATCGCGGCATCTGCGGCAGTGCGGTACTATGAATGGATGATCGGATCACCCGCAGACCTGCCGCGGGGATCCGATCATCCAGCATGGCAGCCACAGGTCCCCTCACCTGGCTCCGGCTGTCTCCCGTGGTCTTCTGCTCTGGTCTGAGATCGAGCAGACCAGAGCAGAAGATCACCGATAATACTGATCAGTGCTATGTCCTATACATAGCACTGAACAGTATTAGAAATAAAATGCTAGCTATGAATAGTCCCCTATGGCAACATAAAAAGAGTAAAAAAAAAAAAAAGTAAAACAATGTGAAAAATCCTCTCCCCCAATAAAAAAGTAAAACGTCCGTTCTTCCTATTTTACCCCCCAAAAAGTGTAAAAAAAAATGAATACACATATTTGGTATTCCCACGTGCGTAAAAGTCTGAACTATTAAAATATATTGTTAATTATCCCACCGGTGAACGGCGTAAACGTAAAAAGAAATTTTAAAAAAGTCCAAAATTGCTGCTTTTTTGTCACATTTTATTCCCAAAAAAATTTATTAAAAATGTATCAAAAGTAAAACCTAAGCAAAAGTGGAACTGATAAAAACTACAGATCATGGAACAAAACAGGAGCCCTCATACTGCCCCATATACGGAAAAAATTAGAATGTTATAGGTGGTCAAAATAGGGCAATTTCAAACAAACAAATTTTGTTAAAAAGGTTTGAAATGTTTTTTTAAGCATATAACATGGTTATCATTTTAATTGTATTGACCCACAGAATAAAGAAAATATATCATTTTTACCGGAATGTGTACAGCGTGAAAACAAAAACCTTCCAACATTTGCTAAATTGTGTTTCTCTTTTCAATTTTCCCACATAAATAATATTTGTTTGGTTGTGCTGCACATTTTATGGTAAAATAAGTGATATAATTACAAAGTACAATTGGTGACGCAAAAAACAAGCCCTCATATGGGTCTCTGAATGGAAATATAAGAGTTATGATTTTTAGAAGGCGAGGAGGAAAAACGAAAATGCTAAAATAAAATTGGTCTGGTCCTTAAGGCCAAAATGGGCCTGGTCCTTAAGGGGTTAATTTAGAGTGGCAAAGGTTTCTGCCGTAATATCAGGAAGTATTACTTTACTGAGAGAGTTGTGAATGCATGGGATAGTCTTCCTGTAGAAGTGGTAGCTGCAAATACAGTGAAGAATTTTAAGCATGATTGGGATAGTTATAAGACTATTCTTCATATAAGACAGTGCCATATGAATATATGGGCCAAATGGTTCTTATCTGCTAACACATTCTATGTTTCTGTCTAGACTGTTCCACAGTTCCTTGTGATGCCACTCCTTGTGCCTCCATAGAGACGTAGTTCCTATACATACCGTATTTTTCGCCCTATAGGACGCACCGGCGTATAAGACGCACCCTATTTTTAGGTGCAAAATCTAAAAAATTAAAGATTTTGAACCCAATAGTGGTCTTCAACCTGCGGACCTCCAGATGTTGCAAGACTACAACTCCCAGCATGCCCGGACGCGGCGGTCCCGAACAGCCCGACTGAACAGCCGGGTTAGTGTCACTTTCCCTTCAGACGCGGCGGTCAGCTTTGATTGCCCTGATCCCCCTTATTTTCCTTGTCACCGGGTCACCATAGACCCGTATGACCCGGAATTGTGCGAATCGAGTCTGGTGACCCCCTGGGCATTTGCTTGATCGATATCAGCAGTCACTCCGGTCCAGTCCCCCCAGCGGGCGGCGGGGACCGGAATTCCCACGGACGTATCGGTGTGTCATGGGTCCTTAAGACCCAGGGTCCCATGACGTAGCGGTACATCATGGGTCCTTAAGGGGTTAAGGACCAAGCCCATTTTGACCTTAAGGACCAGGCCAATTTTCTTTATGCATTTTCATTTTTTTTCCTCCTCGTCTTCTAAAAATCGTAACTCTTTTATATTTTCATCAACAGACTAGTATGAGGGCTTGTTTTTTGCACGACCAGTTGTCCTGCATAATGACATCACTCGTTTGTGTATATAAAATTTTTATAGATTTTTTTTATAATTTTTTTTATAAAATGTGACAAAAAAGCATAAATTTGGCACTTTTTATTTATTTATTTTTTACATTCACACAGTTCACCGTACGGAATCAATAACGTTATATTTTAATAGTTCAGACATTTACACGATACCGAATATGTGTATTAATTATTTATTTATTTTACACTTTATGGGGTAAAATGGGGAAAAAAGAACATTTTACATTTTTATTGGGGAGGGAATTTCTTAACTTTTTTTTTTTACTTTTTATTTTATTTTAATTGTTACACTTTAATAGTCCCCATAGTATAGCAATCCTTTGATTGCTTATACTGTTCAGTGCTATACATAGTGCATCATCTTCTGCTCTGGTCTGCTAGATCTCAGACCAGAGCAGAAGACCCATGGAAGGCGGTGGAGGCAGGTGAGGGGATGCGTGTTCTGGATGATCGGATCGCTGTGGCAGCACTGAGGGCGATCTCATCATCCATATTTCTGACAGCACTCCCGCAGATGCCGTGATCTATATTGATCACGGCGTTTGAGGGGTTAATGGCGGACATCCGCGTGATCGCGTATATCAGCCATTACCGGTGGGTCCCTGGCTGCGATCAGCGGCCAGGACCAGCCGTGCATGATCTAAGCATCGCTCCGATGGTCATGTACAGGACGTAAATATACGTCCTGGTGCGCTAAGTACCGCAGGACCAGGATGTAAATTTACGTCCTTTGTTATTAAGGGGTTAAACCCAGCCCTATGCTGTCTCCTGATTGGCCTGGGAGCTGTATGCATGAAATAATTGGCTAACCTGCTTTCATGTGATCTTGCTATTAGCTGCAAGGTATGCTGGGCTACCCTCACATAATCTCATTTGGGGAGATTTTTTAAAGCCTGTCCAGATTGCTTCTTTCATTTTTGAAAAGGCCTCTGAAGCAATCCGATTGGTTGCTATTGGCAACTCAGCAACTTTTCTTCTGGACAGGTTTTGATAAATCTCCCCCCGGTGTCCCTACTTCTTCCTCATTCTAAGCTGACATGGCACCAAAAAGTTGTCTGTTCTTCATCTCTTCTCCTATAATAGCGCTGTTATCAGGCATGCTTGAGCTGAGCCTGGCAAAATTCTAGC
The DNA here is from genome assembly GCF_029499605.1 of Hyla sarda. Taxonomy (NCBI): domain Eukaryota; kingdom Metazoa; phylum Chordata; class Amphibia; order Anura; family Hylidae; genus Hyla; species Hyla sarda. The sequence continues at coordinate 312,755,017 of NC_079189.1, read as the reverse complement.
ATGTTTCATTTTACCCAAAGTTCTTTGCTTTACCAGGTTTGCTGGGCCGTAGAGGTTATCTCTACTCTTAGGGTGCGTTCACACTGAGCAATCCAAGAGGAATTCACGAGGAATAATTTCGGTCAGGAAATTGTTGCCTTCTCCATCAAGCAGAATTCGAGCGGAATTCAAGAGGAATTTCCAAGCGGAAATGAAGAGGAATGAAGGAGGAGGCTATTTATGTGACACTTAGTCAAGCTAGAACATTTGTGACTTGGGGTCCATGAAACTCAATGTTTGAGTGTGTGTGTGTGTGTGTTCCAGCATCACGTCCAAACCGCTAAAGATATTAACATAAAACTTGGCACACATGTTACTTATATGTCAACAACAAACATAGGATATATAATTTAACCCTTTCCCACCCCCCATTTGCCAGGGTCGGGGTTTTTATTTAAAGTCCAATACAAGTGTATGGGAAATATATGTTACTGCATAATTTCCAAACAGCTGGAGATATTTCGATACTTGGTCACATGTTACTTATATGTCAAATAAAAATATATAATAGTTAAATTAACCCCTAACCTGCCCCCATATGTGAAGGATGGGTTTTTTGTTTCAAGTCCCATGCAAGTATATAGATGCCTTCTGGTGCCTTACTCCACAAGACCCATTCTCCATCTCCTGGTGAAGGTGTCAGTCTGGCTGGTAAGCCACACCTCATCTCACAAAGACACGCTCACCTTTTAAGCCACACCCCTTTTATTTTCAGCTTACAATATCTTTACCACAATGCAGCCCCACCTGAGGATGGGATATGAGGATTAGAAATGAGGATTAGCTATGGGGACGGCATATGAGGATGGGATATGAGGTCGGGATATGAGGACCGGATATGGCGACGGGATATGAGGACGGGATATGAGAAAAAAATATGAGGACAGGATATGAGGTCGGAATATGAGGAGGGGATTTGGGGTCGTGATATGGGGTCACGATTTTGGGACGGGATATGAGGACAAAGCTTCCTCCTTTGTTGCTTTTCCCCCATATAAGGTAGGATAAGGTAGGAAAAAACTGGCATCGCCGAGTACTCAGCTAGTGTAAATATATAGATAGATAGATAGATATAGAGATATATATGTATTAGTTAAAATAATGCAGATGGACTCATTTAACAATTGAACCTGAATGAGTCAGAAAACAAAGAGATGGACAGAAACACCCGCACAAATGTGAAACACTACTCATAAGGTCACCAAGAGTCAAAACTACCTGACAATAAATAAAAGTGCTAAAAAAATTATATAAAACTGAAGTCTTGACTTCTTGCCAAGGTATGCTGTAATGGGCAGAGAAGGGAGGGAGAGTGAAGACTGTGACAATTTTCTTCTCAAGCTGAAATGACACATGCCAGATGAACATGTAGGTTACAAGCAGATTGTTTACACAACTATAAAACAGACTTATTTTTCTACCAGATGTCACAGAAAACGAATAAGAATAACTTGCAAATGTAACTTTTATGATTCATCAAATATATTAAATATATTGAAGACAAAATTTTTAGAATCTTTTTATATAAATTATATGTATAATAACTGTACATAATATTCTTTTTAGATTTTGTTATTCTTTCACAACTAGAGAAACTTCTAGGTTAACACCTAACTGCCCCTTTAAACTTCTGTTAGGGGCAGCACTCCGGCCATCTATCCTGGCCATGAGCACTCCCCTGTTTCTGCCCACCCCGGGACTCGTGTGTCCCGAGCGTTGCTAGGGGCAATGCTCTGACCATTCCGTCCGTCCGTGAACGATCCCCATCCTGTGCCCACGGTGGCTCCGTAACTCACTATGCGTGATGCGCCCGCATGTGAGTCACGAGCTTCTCCTTACCTTGCTCTGCGCCCAGCAGTTCCTCTGCCCTCCTTCGCCGGCATGCGCATTCCCTCGTCTTAGGGTGCGCACGCGTTGGCATTGCTAAGTCTACAGGGCCAGTATGCCCATAATTGGTTCTTCTCTGGGCGGACTCTTTATTAGTTTGGCACCTCCCTAATATGGTGTCGGATCTTTGTGCTTAGTGCCCTAGAGAAAGTGTTTTTGTGAGTTTGTGCCATACTAGTGTTTTTGACCTCGAGCTTGTGACCTGACTTTGCCGCCTGGCTCCTGACCTTGTGCATGTGACCTGACTTTGCTCCTTTGCTGCCTGCCTCCTGACCTTGTGCCTTTGACCCGACTACGCTTCTTTGCTGCCAGCTTCCTGACCGTGCTACGTCCGACTTCGGTTCTCTGTGCCAAGTTCCTCTGGGCATTCTGTGTGGACGGATCGTGCCAGGGGTAGCGACCTGGGTGCTGCCTGCTGCAGCAAGACCATCCCGCTTTGCGGCGGGCTTTGGTGAAAACCAGCGGCACCTTAGACTCCGCTCCCTGGTGCGGTTCAGCCATTATCCACACAGATCACTTCCCAGCCGTCTATGTTAAGACTGTTACAACTTCCCATAGCAATGTTACCTGTACATTTTGTGATTCCTCTACCACAGTCTCTCTGGCTGTTTCCTCAATTGCCCCCATTATTTCAGTTTTCTATGAAGTGTTTACACCTTTTTCTGGGTTCTAATACATTAAGAGAACAGCAAATCACATCTTTTCTAGTAGTTATCACATACTGTACATATATATATATATATATATATATATATATATATATATGTATAGATAAAGGGATATATATATATATATATATATATATATATATACAGTATATATATATGTGTATATATATATATATATATACATATATATATATATATATATATATATATATATACAAAATGAAAATAATCCTTGCAGCACACCCGTATAGTGCAAAAAGAGTGGAAGTTTATTCACCCATCAGGACATACAACGTTTCAGCGGCATCACGCCACCATTCTCAAGCATAATGTGAAGTTACAAGTGCTGATTCTTATAGGATAGACAATTTACAACATTGGTAATATCAATCAAATAGTGTTCCAATTATAAAATACAGTACAGATGTATAAGGCAAACAAAATTCTATAATAAAATCACAGTGTACATAGTGTATATAAATAGTGTATTAAAAAAGCCCAATCTCAAAAATAAAGTGCATACATTATTAAAAAATACTTAAATAGTGTCTAATAAGCAGCTGTGCATAATAAAAACAATTACAAAGGATTACGGGGGTTGTCCGGGGCAACATACCATCCAGTGTCCATGCTGGCTCGCGTCCGTGTTGCAGTGTCTCAGGCTAACTGCGTCATTATCACATAGGAAACGCATAGCCAATAGTAGGTGTAGTAATACTATGTCATTACAGGCGGCCCGTGTTCCGTGTGCGCGCATGCGTACCAAACATCGGGATGTCTGCACGGCCATTAGACATAAGGGCAAATGAATACGTAATCACAGCATGATTTCTAACATATAGAATGCATGCGCGCACATGGAACACGGGCCGCCTGTAATGATGTAAAGTATTACTACACCTACTATTGGCTATGCGTCTCCCATGTGATAATGACGCAGTTAGCCTGAGACACAGCAACACGGACACGAGCCAGCATGGACACTGGATGGTATGTTGCCCCGGACAACCCCCGGAATCCTTTGTAATTGTTTTTATTATGCACAGCTGCTTATTAGACACTATTTAAGTATTTTTTTTAATAATATATGCACTTTATTTTTGAGATCAGGCTTTTTTAATACACTATTTATATACACTATGTACACTGTGATTTTATCATAGAATTTTGTTTGTATTATACATCTGTACTGTATTTTATAATTGGAACACTATTTGATTGATATTACCAATGTTGTAAATTGTCTACCCTATAAGAATCAGCACTTGTAACTTCACATTATGCTTGAGAATGGTGGCGTGATGCCGCTGAAACGTTGTATGTCCTGATGGGTGAATAAACTTCCACTCTTTTTGCCCTATACGGGTGTGCTGCAAGGATTATTTTCGTTTTGGATGTACCTTCACGGTCTGCGATTGGGACCGTGCTTCATTGCTTGCCTGCACCCCAGGACTTTCTACATTACTTCGGCTGTGCTGCTTCTACATTTCTTTTGTGTGGACTTATTAATCTGGGAGTTTAGCACCCACTATATTACCTTTCCATTCAACCATGGAAACACCACCTGCCACTAACATCCGTGGACCGGTCTTCTCAGAGGTAGACATCAGCCGCATCTTTGGGGCTGTAGATGGCGATGTGTCTTTTCTACATGTCCCCACTATGCTAGATGTCCAACGACAATATGAGAATGACACCAAGAGACTGTTTGCTCTAAACCTTCATTTATCTACATTAAGTGAATACTATAAAGCACAACCCATTCCTCGCGGTATGCGATTCCAACCTCGGGACAATGCATATATTCACAACATGGAGTACCGCATGAAGTATGAATTGTTGTCTAACCGTTTCTCTTTGGATTTGATACTACTTAATATGGAGTTCCTGCAAAAGGATATTACTTTCCATTAAAGATAAAGTCTCTGTCTCCGACACTACCCTCAAGACACGACTGCCGGAGGATGAATATAACAACACTATCTCCAGACATGCTGCTCATCTGGAGAAACTGAAGTGTGATCTAGAGGGAACCAAAAGACACAAATGGTACCACGACTCGACTGATTACAACAACGGCCGTGTCTATACATGGGGACAGACACCTTTTATGACTAGCAAATCTCCTAAAAAACCTTGGGAGAACAAGTCGGAGATGGCCAAGAAACAACGAGACACAAATCACAACAATTCTACTCCAGCCTCTACTCAACCTGATTTTTTAGGGGTCAGTCCCCACTCAAACGACGCCCCACCTGAAGAGGAGGTCAGCACCACAAGCGGATCAACAAGATCCAGAACACAGCGGACACCGAAAGTACCACAGACCAAGAACCAACAACGAAAGAAGTGGTAAATATCTCTTCTGTTAATTTATCTGATGACCAGCTTCTATTGCTTGCTAAAGGCTTGAACTTCTGTCCTTCAGCGGGGCCGAATTGGTTCCAGCTTGAACTAGACTGTCTTCAATTCTTTCGGAAGTTGCGGCTTAAAGTCTGGTTTGACCAGAGAAAACAAGAGGGTTTTTCTATTGTATCTGATCAGGTTCAACCTGCTGATTTCTGTGCTGTGGACTTTGATCTCAGGGTCCCCAGTAGCTTTAATCCGCAGGTGGAATCTCCTGCTATTGAAACTTTTTTGTACTTTGGTTAAGCAAGATTTAGACAAATTGCGGGTGTCAGACAATTCTCTTCCTTCCTACAATCTGACTAAAAAACAACAAAGGGTGCTTAAAGAACTGGTCCATGACCACAACTTGGTCATCAAACCCGCCGACAAAGGCGGGTCAGTTGTGGTCATGGACCGTTCTTAGTACCTTAAGGAGGTTAACCGACAGCTAAATGATTCTCTTACGTATTGTAAATTGAGACATGATCCTAGGCTTGACATTGAAAAAAGTATTAAAAAAACTGCCTACAAATGGCTCTTGACAAAGACCTGATTGACAGGGCCTTGTTTAACTATCTGCTTGTGTCACATCCTATGACCCCCTATCTTCACATTTTACCCAAGATTCATAAATCTCTTGAGGGAATCTATAACTAGCCATATCTCAATATTTCTGGATCAGATTTTGAGGTCATATGTTACCTCTACCTGCTCTTTTATCAGTGACACCTCAGATTTTCTTAGAAGGATCTAGTCAATCAGAGTCCCCCCAAATACCATATTGCCATGACCTCTCTGTACACATCCATCCCCCATGAAAAGGGGATGCAGGCAGTACAGAAAGCTATCTCTACAGATTTCACTCCAGACCAATGCCAGTTTATTCTTTCTCTTTTGGAACTCGTTTTGACTAACAACTATTTTTCGTTTAATGATGAATTTTATTTACAGTTAGCAGGGGCACGAACGTGGTGCCTATATATGCCAACGTGTTCATGGCGGCCCTGGAGGAGATTTTCATCTATGGCAGCCACCACTTCAGCCTTGTGCTGGGGTGGTGGCGCTACATAGATGACATCTTCCTCATCTGGACAGGTACTGAAACACAACTCCATGACTTTTTTTCTTTTCTGAATCAGGTTGATCATCACATTAAATTTACTTTAGCGTTTTCCTCTACATCTCTACAATTTTTAGACACTTTAGTCATCATTGATGGAGACCGGTTGAATACAGATCTCTATGTCAAACCAATGGACAGTAACTCTGTCCTTCATTTTGATAGCTGTCAACCTAGACCAATGGTCAGGTCCCTTCCCTCCAGCCAGATGATGCGGGCACACCGCGTCGTGGGCATGGAGGGCAGGATAGAACCTGTCCTGGACAAAATGATTGAGAATTTTTCTGACAGAGGTTATCCTAAACGCTTATTACAACAGAGCAAAGAAAAAACCCTCAGACTAAACCGTACTGAACTTCTTCAAACCACGAATAGGGTACAGAATCCCCCAAGAATAGCCTTTGTAAGTACATACAGTTCTAGGTCCAATACAATTGCTAGAACAATACGTAAGCATTGGTCTGTGGTGAAAGACTGTTATTCTCAAGTGACTGAGTTTCAAACTCCTCCCTTGATGGCATACCGCAAACCTCCTAGCCTAAGGGACAAATTGGTTAAAACCGATGTCTCTATAGGCTCAGGGTTACGCCAGAAATACCTTACTGTGATGCAGAAGGGCTTTTTTCCTTGCCGTTCCTGCAGCAATTGCCCTCGTATGAACAAGGGCAAGTCCTTCTGCCACCCTGCAACAGGAAAGCAATTTGATATACGGTTCTATCTAACATTTAAGTCGGACCATTTTGTGTATATTTTTACTTGTCCCTGCCATCTCCTCTATGTAGGAGAAACCACACTATATTTTCGTACCCGCCTCAATCAACATCGGTACTCCATACGTAAAGCACGTATGGATTTACCGGTGTCCAAGCATTTTATTGAGGCGGGACATACGGAGAATGACTTGCGTAATACTCTCATAGACCACATACTGATCTCCAGATGTGGAGGGGATCGGGTCAGCAAATTGAAAAAAAAAGAGTTATTTTGGATCCATACACTGGATACTCTGCGGCCCAGAGGGAAGAACATAGAGTTTACTGTGACCCCTGCGATTTACTGTGCTTAATGTTGCTACCTCTGAGTTGATTATGTATGTGACTTTTGTTACATAATGCTGAATACTCGCATTTTGTTTTCTTTTCTGCTCTTCTGTAGATTCTGAAGCTCTGTGGAATTCCGGGGGACAGTCCGAACCATTTATTCCACACTGCACTCGCTTTTTCTGCTAAATATTGCGTTATCGACATAATTTGTACTTTTGGCAAATTTTCTTTATTCTAGATACTTCTACATACCCACTAATAAAACTTCGACCACTATTATTGCACAAATTGTAGTTATAATATATTTCCGTCTTTATCCTTCTTTTTATAGTAATTTTTTTTCTTCTTTTCTTATCCTCGCCTTTTTTCCTAATGCACATTCACACAGTGCTTTTTTGTTTTTAAATATGTTTTATTGAAAAGTAAGGTGCAATCAGCCCGCAGGCCCAATAAAGTAACAGGGTAGTACACGGTATGGTAATCCAAAGGCACCTGAGCAACAGTACAATCCGACAGAATGTAAACGACAGAGGTAATTATCCTAGAATACATATCACACAGTGCTTTTTTCCTTTTTCATCACATCTACCTTTGCATCTTTTTTTACACCCTTATTCCCACTAGACTTATTCCCACATTTGAGTGACCCACCTTGACTCCGGACCACGACGCTGATGACCTGGTGCTGTCTGCGCGTAGTGGATCCTATGTCTGGGCCAGCACCCAGATCTTTACATCTTTACAATTTTACACTATCATCATTTTATACAACTTACATATTCCCTTTTCACCCATTAAATCTCTATTTTACATTCTATATGTTAGAAATCATGTTGTGATTACGTATTCATTTGCCCTTATGTCTAATGGCCGTGCAGACGTCCCAATGTTTGGTACGCATGCGCGCACACGGAACATGGGCCGCCAGTAATGACATAGTATTACTACACCTACTATTGGCTATGCGTCCCCCATGTGATAATGATGCAGTTAGCCTGAGACACAGCAACACGGACGCGAGCCAGCATGGACACTGGATGGTATGTTGCCCCGGACAACCCCCGTAATCCTTTGTAATTGTTTTTATTATGTACAGCTGCTTATTAGACACTATTTAAGAATTTTTTTAATAATGTATGCACTTTATTTTTGAGATCGGGCTTTTTTAATACACTATTTATATACACATTTTATCATAGAATTTTGTTTGTATTATACATCTGTACTGCATTTTATAATTGGAACACTATTTAATTGATATTACCAATGTTGTAAATTGTCTACCCTATAAGAATCAGCACTTGTAACTTCACATTATGCTTGAGAATGGTGGCATGATGCCGCTGAAACGTTGTATGTCCTGATGGGTGAATAAACTTCCACTCTTTTTGCCCTATACGGGTGTGCTGCAAGGATTATTTTCGTTTTGGATGTACCTTCACGGTCTGCGATTGGGACTGTGCTTCACTGCTTGCCTGCACCCCAGGACTTTCTACATTACTTCGGCTGTGCTGCTTCTACATTTCTTTTGTGTGGGTGTATATATATATATATATATATATATATATATATATATATATATATGATAAAAGGGTAAATTCTCCTTAGGGAGGAGCCTGCTTCCGGTGTATGGAGATTCAGAAAAGGCAATTAGCACTTCACAGAAGGGTCCTCTTCCCTTCTGGACAAATTCTGGCTTGGCAGAAAATCCCGGTCAGCTTCTGAAAGTCTGTAACTGGATCTAAAGCTGATTTTAGGAAATGCTACCTGTAAAGGTTGTGTAATGAGCTGCTTTTCATATTCCATGCTTTTATATATCATTCAACAGTAAGATCGGGGCTCTTCTGATAATGTCATTGGAGGGACGATCAAGAGGCGCATAAGGGGACCTTCGTCTCCATTTTCACTCATTGAACTCCCATGGTTGTGCTGCGGGGGTCTGATGAGCACTCCGAGTTAACCAGCTATTAACATGTATCCCCTATCCATTAAATGTCAGTGTCCAGAGTTCTGACCATCCATCTAGTTTACCTAAATCCATTTCCCTTTGGCAGATCCCTCCAGGAACATCAACCCTGTTACAAATCTTTGTGCAATATCACTGATAAAGATATTAAACAAAATGGGTCCCAGTACAGATCCCTGAGGTACCCCACTGGTAACAAGATCTTGCTGTGAATATACTCCATTGACTACAACTCTCTGTTGTCTGTCACTCAGCCACTGCCTAATCCACTGAACAATATGGGAGTCCAAGCTCAAAGACTGCAGTTTGTTGATAAGCCTTCAATGTGGGACAGTGTTAAACGCCTTACTTAAATTTAGATAAGTAATGTACTGCACCTTCACCATCTATGATTTTAGTCACCCTGTCAAAGCATTCAATAAGTTAGTTTGACATGATCTCCCTGAAGCAAACTCATGCTGTTTTTCATCTTGCAAGCCATGAGATTAGAGATGTTCCACAATCCTATCCTTTAGTAGGGATTCCATTAATTTCCCTATTATTTATGTCAGACTTACTGGCCTATAGTTGCTTGATTCCTCCCTACTACCTTTCTTGTGAATGGGCACAACATTTGCTAATTTTCAATCTTCTGGGATGACTCCTGTTACCAGTGATTAGTTAAGTAAATCTGTTAATGGTTTTGCTAGTACACCGTTAAGCTCTTTTGATAGCCTTGGGTGTATCCCATCAGGCCCCTGTGACTTATTTATCATAACTTTAGACAGCTGACTTAGAACCTCTTCCTCTGTAAACACACATGCATCATCATTAGTCTTCCTCCCTAACTAAGGTCTTTTCCCTTCATATTCTTCTGAAAAAACTGAACAGAAGTATTCACTGAGGCAGTCAGCTACTTCTTTATTCTCTTCTATATAACTTTCTTCCTCTGTTTTCTATTTAGTTATTCCTTATTTTAATTTCTAAGTCTAAGTCTAAAATGGCCTCCTTCTGGGTTGGCTCCCCAACTGCTTGTTTTAGACATTGTCTCAGAAGGGAATTTAGAATATCTGTACTCCTGGCAGAACTAACTATTTTGGTTTTCCAGGTCACATTAGGAAAATTAAAGTCTCCCATAATGACAACTTCCCCTTTCCATGTCATTTTAGCTATTTCCTCCCCTAGTAGATCATCTAATTCTTTAACTTGGCCAAGCAGTCTATAAATCACACCCAAACGAGTTATTGTATGATTACCAATCTGCAACACAACCCAAACTGACTCTATGTTGGTCTTGTTGTTTCCCCCAGCTTGTATTAGGTTAGTGTCATGAACAGGGATGGGGGTGTTGGTGTCTGGGAGAAATGAGCCCTAAAACTGTCCTTAAGACCACTCTCCCTGCCTACTTGCCCATCCGCCCTAAATAACGGATCAACAGCTTTGAGACAGTCCCTTCCTTGCACAAAAGTGCATGGCATCAAAGTCAACAAAACAATCGGAACTGTACATAGTCAGGGAACAAGTCAGGAACATAACAGAACAAACAAATAGATATATAAACACAAACAAGGCAAGATATAGCATACTAAAATAAAACAGGTCAGGAATTTAAGAGCACTGTGCACACTGGACACAGAACAAGGAGCACACTAGACACCTCACTCCAAGCATGGAGTGACATCAATACCAAAGCCAACAGCAGGCACTCTCCACTGAGGAATCAGGATACTGGGCTAGGAAGAAACAAAAATCCTAAATACAAGCAAACATGGGTACAGGCAAAAGACTCACTCACCCCTAGATGGATGGAATAGGCCAAGGCTTAGAACAGGATTCTATCCTCGGAGAAGTAGGATCAAAAGGTCAAAACAGGACTTACAAAACGCACAGTGTGAATTTTGTTTTGATCGACTTGTCAATGGAGCTCCATATAGCAGAGGCCTTACTCTAATTCTTGGTAGAAATGAACACTAGTAGACAATTTTTTTTAGCTGTCACTGACATTAGCTGAAAGAAATAATTCCCAACTGTTCCATGAGAGTCAGCAGAGGGAGAGTAATAGAATTTCTGAAAAGCTCCATATGTCAATGGGATTAAGATAAGAGCTCTGACTTGGTTTTCAAGACCTTCCAGTTAATTTTACCCATTCCCTGGTAGATTTACTGTTGTGTTTAAATTCATTTAGTATAGTATAGTATACACTGATAATGGGATGTGCCTTTCTCTTCAAGAGATTATGAGTAAAGGGACAGAATAGATGTTTTTACTAGATGTTCATGGGAAAACTTTAGTCTTATGCTGATGTACTTTCTGGGGGGCAAAGGTTTACTCCGTGCAATGATCTGATAAGTTTACAGTCTTTTCCACTTTTAGATTACCTTGATTGATGTTAAATTGTTTGGTGACCTTTTAAAATCCACAATCATAGGAATTTATACATTTATTCTTAACATTCATATTATTTATATCATAATTTCTAAAGTTCTCAGAAAGCTCTTTAGATCTAGGAATAAAGATGTTATGCTTTAACCCTAAAAGGTAATGTTCACAAATAGTATTTTGGTAAGCATTTTTAACACAATTTTTAGCCAATATAAGGAGTAGGAGTGGGTCCAAAACACAGAAGAGGTACAAAGCTTTCCATTATACACTGCTCAAAAAAATAAAGGGAACACTTAAACAACACAATGTAACTCCAAGTCAATCACACTTCTGTGAAATCAGACTGTCCACTCTGGAAGCAACACAGACTGACAATCAATTTCACATGCTGTTGTGCAAATGGAGCAGACAACAGGTGGAAATGATAGGCAATTAGCAAGACACCCGCAATAAAGGAGTGGTTTTGCAGGTGGTGACCACAGTCCACTTCTCAGTTCTTATGCTTCCTGGATGATGTTTTGGTCACTTTTGAATGCTGGCGGTGCTTTCACTCTAGTGGTAGCATAATACAGAGTCTTCAACCCACACAAGTGGCTCAGGTAGTGCAGCTCATCCAAGATGGCACATCAATGCGAGCTGTGACAAGAAGGTTTGCTGTGTCTGTCAGCATAGTGTCCAGAGCATAGAGGCGCTACCAGGAGACAGGCCAGTACATCAGGAGACGTGGAGGAGGCTGTAGGAGGGCAACAACCCAGCAGCAGGACTGCTACCTCCACCTTTTTGAAACGAGAAGCAGGAGGAGCACTGCCAGAGCCCTGCAAAATGACCTCCAGCAGGCCACAAATGTGCATGTGTCCACTAAATGGTCAGAAACAGACTCCATGAGGATGGTATGAGGGCCCGACATCCACAGGTGGGGATTGTGCTTACAGCCCTGCACCGTGCAGGACGTTTGGCATTTGCCTAGAGAACACCAAGATTGGCAAATTTGCCACTGGGGCCCTGTGCTCTTCACAGATGAAAGCAGATTAACACTGAGCACATGTGACAGACATGACAGAGTCTGGAGATGCCGTGGAGAATGTTCTGCGGCCTGTAACATCCTCCAGCAGGACCGTCTGACTTGGGTCAGTAATGGTGTGGGGTGGCTTTTCTTTGGGGGGCCGCACAGCCCTCCATGTGCTTGCTAGAGGTAGCCTGACTGCCATAAGGTACCGAGATGAGATCCTCAGACTCCTTGTGAGAACATATGCTGGTGCGGTTGGCCCTGGGTTCCTCCTAATGCGAGACAATGCTAGACCTCATGTGGCTGGAGTGTGTCAGCAGTTCCTGGAAGAGGAAGCATTGATGCTATGGACTGGCCCTGGCCTGAAACCAACGCCACATTGCACCACAGACTATCTAGGAGTTGGCGGATGCTTTAGTCCAGGTCTTGGAGGACATCACTCAGGAGACCATCCATCACCTCATCAGGAGCATGCCCAGGTGTTGTAGGGAGGTCATACAGGCACGTGGAGGCCACACACACTACTGAGCCTCATTTGACTTGTTTTAAGGACATTACATCAAAGTTGGATCAGCCTGTAGTGTGGTTTTCCACTTTGATTTTGAGTGTGACTCCATATCCAGACCTCCATGATAAGTTGATAAGTTTGATTTCCATTGATAAATTTTGTGTGATTTTGTTGTCAGCACATTCAACTATGTAAAGACGAAAGTATTTCATACAATTAGTTCATTCATTCAGATCTAGGATGTGTTATCTTAGTGTTCCCTTTATTTTTATTTTTTGAGCAGTGTAGTTTTTACAGTATCAGTTTCACTCCTGGTTTTGGCTACAAAACTAATAAAAATACTGACCAAAATACTGTGCGTAAATATATCCTAAGAACGAGGCCTTCTTTGACCATCAAGACTTTGTTTTTCTCCATATTCTTTATTTATTTTTCATTTGCCTTTGGAGAGACATGGTAGCTGGATAAGGGCTTGTTTTTTGTAGGACTGATTCATTTTATTGGTATCATCGGGGTATATACAACCTTTTGATTACTCTTTATATATATATATATATTTATTTATTTATTTATATATTTATTAGGAGCTGGGATAATAAAACACAACAATTCTGGCATTTTTTTTTTTTTTTTTTATCACCAAGAGGTATAAATAACAAGATGATTTTGTCATTTAGTTGGTTGAAGATACACTAATACTAAATATATTTTTAATATAGTTTTTTCCCCCTATGGGGCACATATATCGTATTAAAAAACAACAACTTCATAAATTTTGGGTTTATTTGACAAATTTGACCTTTATGGCATTGATCGTGAGGTATAAATTATATGTTAACTTTATTTTGTGGGCCTGTATGGCGATTATACCGATACCAAATTTATCTGAAATGACTCGTAACCTATATCTTCCATTTCTGTTATAACTCTTTTAGGCAGTCAAAATATTAATAACCACATAGTTTTCTCTTGCTCTACATTTTGGACTATATATATTTTTTTATGTAAATAAAAAAAGGCACTTTCTTCTCTGATTGTCAGAGGAGGAGATTGCAATTGCCCTTGCTATATATAATAATTTAGATTTCAAAGATGTTGCGACCATCGCATGGCAAATGCAATAGTAGGAAATTCAGAGTTCCATTTTCTTTTTTGAACAGCTATCTTACCTGCCAATCTGCAAAAGTGCTTGTGGTGTATGTCGGTGACATGCTGCCAGCACTAATGCATCTGAGATTTTCCCCTTGGAGGATTGTCCCCTTCTCAAGTGATGGAGAGAGTAATATAAGGCAAGCTGTGAATGCATTCAAACCTAATATCTATCTACCACATGTCACTAGTCAGAAAGCTGATATGTAGGATTTGTTTGGCAGGGTCCTCACATTGGAACTATAGAGGTCACTGCTGAATTTCTTTTACTGGCTAGCAAAATAGTGGTTGTACTATTTTAGATGACCCCACAGATCTGTAAAGGAAAATGACTAGCTGTTATGGCAAGTGCTCCGGCCGGTCACACTGGCCATGAGTGCTCTCTCCCTCTGTCCTCCGGGGGGCCCAGAATTCGCATCACTGGACGTGCCAGCAAGCGAATCTTGGGCCGTCACTCACCTCCTCCTTCCTCTGTTCTCACACCACCGGCACGTGTGTCCTGGCCTCCTAGGGTGCATGCGCTAGAGCTCTGAGAGTTAAAGGGCCAGTGTGCCCATAATTAGTGTTTGCACCTGTCCCTTCTCTATAAGTATGTGCACCTCCCTCTACCTCTTGTCCGATCTTTGTGTGCCCAGTGCCCTGGTGAAAGCATTTATTGTGTCTTGCCTTACCGTTTTCCTGACCTACCTGCTCCGTGACCGGACCTTGCTCCTGTGCCATCTGCCTACTGACCTCTTGCTTCGTCATTGTTCTCGCTACCATGCTGCCAGCTCTGACAATATCCTGACTATGAGTTGCCATATTCCTCCTGTACCACGTTTTCTCCTCAGCAGCCTGTGTGGATGAGTCATGTCAGGGGTAGCGAACTGGGTGTCGCCTGCCGCAGCAAATCCGTCCCGCTTTAAGGCGGGTTCTGGTGAAAACCAGCAGCACCTTAAACTCCGCTCCCTGACACGGCCCAAGCCATCATTCACACAGGATCAGCGGATCTACTACCTCCTTGCTCCTAACACTAGCAAGCCAGTGTTTTCTAGTTTTTCATTGTGTTGACCTAAACAGCCACCCATATCAATGGTTTCCTGTTCTCTCAGCAAGACACAAAGGTCATTGAGAGAGAATACTTATTTCTGTTAGCCTCTATCCTCTATTAGCTCCTCTGCAAATTAATTGCTCCTTCATAAACAGGTAATATAGGTCAACCTGTGTTCATATAGTGAATAAATTATGTCACATTGCATGGTCTAAACAATAACTCTTTCAATTACTTAGAATTACCCCCACATAGGTACTTAAAAAAGATGGGAGAGATTTATAAAGCCATCTTACTGTATTGACGTAACGTCTAATAGTGAAAACTATTTGTGAGGCTCATAAGGGGCTACATAAAGGAATATGGAATATATAAAATCTTTGTGTAGACGGTTTGTTAAGCCCAGGTGTGGATGTCCACCAACTCCACAATGGACAATTCCCATTAGAAAACGTGGACTACGTATAATTCCTTGAAAGAATTCAGGCACTCACTGTTAGATGATTCATTGTTTTTTCGTTTATTCTGAACATTCTGCACTTTTCATAGCTTGTAAGATAGTATATAGGCAAACATCCATGCGAGCAGAGGTCAGCAGAATGTTCAGAATAAACGAAAAAAGAATGAATCCTCTAACAGTGAGTGCCTGAATTTTTTTCAAGGAATTACACGTAGCCCACGTTTTCTAATGTGAATTGTACATACACGAATATGTAGAAGGGTAATAGTATTATAAGTACAGTGATCACTCAACTTACAATGGCCTCAACATACAATAATTTCAACATACAATGGTCTTTTCTGGACCATTGTAACTTGAAACCAGACTCACCAATGGTCTTTTCTGGACCATTGTAACTTGAAACCAGACTCAACATACAATGCTACGGACAGTCCAGATCTGTGAAACGTGTCAATGGCTGGAAGAACTGACCAATCAGAGTGGGCATTTACTGGTAAAATACCTGTATTACTGAAGTGCATGCACTGACTGTCTGTTTGGTAGCGCCTCCTTACAGTACAGGGTCATACTCCATGTTCTGTACTACGTTTTACCTGTGCTAGGGATAGCTGCTCCATTGGACACCAGGTAACAGGTAAAGTGGGCTCCATGTTACTTTTTTAGGACACTGTGTGTACTGTACAGGACCCTGAAGAAGCTCCTGTCCTCTACATAGACAGTAATTTACAGCTTCCAGCAGATATTTCTTACTTTTATATGTAAGGACTCGCTTTATCTGTATTAGTTATCTACTTATTTTTTTGGATTACATTTTGGTGTCTTCAGAACTAATTACAAGGTTTCAACATACAATGGTTATCCTGGAACCAATTAAAAATGTAACTTTGAGGAACCACTGTAATAGCCAACATGGTTTTACTAAGGATAGAAGTTATCAAACTAACCTAATTTTCTGTTAGGCAGAAATGAGCAGACGCATTGACAAAGTGATGGCTGTGGATATAGTGTTTTTAGATTTTGCGAAAGCATTTGAAACTGTCCCTCACAGACGTCTGCATAAGTAAAATAAAGACTATATATATATATATATATATATATATATATATATACATACAGTGGGGATCAAAAGTTTGGGCACCCCAGGTAAAAATTTGTATTAATGTGCATAAAGAATCCAAGGAAAGATGGAAAAATCTCCTAAAGGCATCAAATTACAGATTAGACATTCTTATAATATGTCAACAAAAGTTAGATTTTAATTCCATCATTTACACTTTCAAAATAACAGCAAAAAAAATGGCGTCTGCAAAAGTTTGGGCACCCTGAAGAATTTATAGCATGCACTGCCCCCTTTGCAAAGCTGAGACCTGCCAGTGTCATGGATTGTTCTCAATCATCATCTGGGAAGACCAAGTGATGTCAATCTCAAAGCTTTTAAATGCCCAGACTCATCTGACCTTGCCCCAACAATCAGCACCATGGGTTCTTCTAAGCAGTTGTCTAGAAATCTGAAACTGAAAATAGTTGATGCTCACAAAGCTGGAGAAGGCTATAAGAAGATGGCAAAACGTTTTCAGATGTCAATATCCTCTGTTCGGAATGTAATTAAGAAATGGCATCAGAAACAGTGGAAGTTAAAGCAAGTTCTGGAAGACCAAGAAAAATATCAGACAGAACAGCTCGTAGGATTGTGAGAAAAACTATTCAAAATCCACGTTTGACTGCATAATCCCTCCAGAAAGATCTGGCAGACACTGGAGTTGTGGTACAATATTCCACTATGAAGAGATACTTGTACAAATATGGTCTTCATGGAAGAGTCATCAGAAGAAAACCTCTTCTATGTCCTCACCACAAAAATCAGCATTTGAACTTTGCAAATGAACATATGGACAACCTTGATGCATTTTGGAAACAAGTTCTGTGGACCGATGAGGTCAAAATTGAACTTTTTGGCCTGAATGAGCAAAGGTACGTTTGGAAAAGAAGGGGGACAGAATTTAATGAAAAGAACCTCTGTCCAACTGTTAAGCATGGGGGTGGATCAATCATGCTTTGGGGTTGTATTGCAGCCAGTGGCACAGGGAACATCTCACGAGTAGAAGAAAAAATGGATTCAATAAAATTTCAGCAAATTTTAGATGCTAACTTGATGCCATCTCTGAAAAAGCTGAAGTTTCTACAAATGGATAATGATCCTAAACACACATTGAAATCCACGGGGGATTACTTCAAGAGGCGTAAACTGAAGGTTTTGCCATGGCCTTCACAATCTCCTGACCTCACATAATTGAAAATCTATGGATAGACCTTAAAAGAGCAGTGTGTGACAAACAGCCCAGAAATCTCAAAGAACTGGAAGACTTTTGTAAGGAAGAATGGGCAAAGATACCTCAAAAAAGAATTGAAAGACTCTTGGCTGGCTACAAAAAGTGTTTACAAAATGTCATACTTGCCAAAGGGGGCAGTACAACATATTAACTCTACAGGGTGCCCAAACATTTGCAGACACCATTTTTTTGTTTTCTGTTATCTTGAAAGTGTAAATGATGGAAATAAAATCTAACTTTTGTTGACATATTATAAGAATGTCTAATCTGTAATTTGATGCCTTTTGGAGATTTTTCCATCTTTCCTTGGCTTCTTTATGCACATTAACCCCTTAAGGACCAAGCCCATTTTCACCTTAAGGACCAGGACAATTTTATTTTTGCGTTTTCGTTTTTTCCTCCACGCCTTCTAAAATCCATAACTCCTTTATATTTCCATCTACAGACCCAAATAAGGGCTTTTTTTAGTTACGTGACCAATTGTACTCTGTAATGAAACCTCTCATTTTACCATAAAATGTACGGCAAACCCACAAAAAACATTTTTAGTAAGGATATTTAGATGAAAACCACAATTTTGAGCATTTTGGAGGGTTTTCTTTTCACACTATACACTTTACTGTAAAAATGACAGGTGTTCTTTTTTCTGTGGGTCAATATGATTAAAATGATACCCATGGCTAGATACTTTTATATTTTTGTACCGCTTAAAAAAATCTTAAACTTTTTGTACAAAATCAGTAATCTAATTTGCCAGCTATAAATTTTTTATTTTTCCATATATAGGGCAGTGTGAGGGCTCATTTTTTTCACCGTCATCTGTACTTTTTATCGATACCACATTTGCATATATAAAACTTTTAGATCATTTTTTTAAATTATTTTTTTAAATTAAATGTGACAAAAAAGCAGCATTTTTGAACTTAAATTTTTTTTTACGTTTACGCCATTCACCATAAGGGATAATGAACATAATATTTTGATAGTACGGACATTTACGCACGCGGTGATACCAAATATGTTAATAAAAAAATTGAATTACGCTCTTTGTGGTAAAATGGGAAAAACTGACAATTTTCATATTTATTGGGGGAGGGGATTTTTCACTTTTTTTTACTTTTTATTTTAACATTTTTCAACTTTTATTTTACACTTTTTATGTCCCCATAGGGGACTATCTATAGCAATCCTTTGATTGCTAATACTGTTCAGTGCTATGTATAGGACACAGCACTGATCAGTATTATCGGTCATCTGCTCTGGTCTGCTCGATCGCAGACCAGAGCAGAAGACCCCGGGAGACGGCCGGAGCCAGGTAAGGGGACCTCCGGCCGCCTGAGGGGTGAATGGTGGACACCCGCGCGATTTCTGATGTCGGCCATTAAGGGCGGGTCCCCGGCTGCTGCTAGCAGCCGGAACCTGCCGTGTATAACATGAGCACCATTCCGATGCTCGCGGTCATACACAGGATGTAAATGTACGTCCTGGTGCGGGAAGTCCCGCCAAACCAGGACGTACATTTATGTCTGTGGTCTTTAAGGGGTTAATACAAATTTTTACCTGGGGTGCCCAAACTTTTGATCCCCACTGAATGGGCTTAAGCCCTTAACCCGTTTAGGACAAAGGATGTACCAGTATGTCCTGAGTCCTTTCCCTTTCTATAACGCGGGGCCACGACATGGCCCCGCATCATAGCAGGTCGGGACCCGTGGCCTGGACCCGTGGCTAATAGTGCGCGGCAGTGATTGCGGTGCCGCACGCTATTAACCCGCTGTGTTCAAAGTTGAACGCCACATCTAAAGTAAAAGTGAAACCCTGCCGGTAAGCTCAGGAAGCTGTTCGGGATCGCCGCGGCGGAATCGCGGCATCCCAAACAGCTGTTAGACACAAGGAGGGTCTCCTACCTTGCCTCCTGGAGTCCGATCGCCGAATGACTGCTCAGTGCCTGAGATCCAAGCATGAGCAGTCAAGCGACAGAATCATCGATCACTGGTTTGAGAAACCAGTGATCAATGTGAAAGATCAGTGTGTGCAGTGTTATAGGTCCCTATGGGAGCTATAACACTGCAAAAAAAATTTGAAAAACAAAAATGAATAAAGATCATTTAACCCCTTCCCTATTAAAAGTTTGAATCACCTCCCTTTTCCCATAAAAAAAACACAGTGTAAATAAAAATAAACATATGTGTTGTCGCCGCATGCGGAAATGTCCGAATTATAAAAATATATTGTTAATTTAACCGCACGGTCAATGGCGTACGTGCAAAAAAAATTCCAAAGTCCAAAACAGTGTATTTTTGGTCACCTTTTATATAATGAAAAAATGAATAAAAAACGATCAACAAGTCCGATCAATACAAAAATGGTACCGCTAAAAACTTCAGATCACGGCACAAAAAATGAGCCCTCATACTGCCCCATACACGGTAAAATAAAAAAGTTATAGGGGTCAGAAGATGACAATTTTAAACGCATAAATTTTCCTGCATGTAGTTATGATTTTTTTTCAGAAGTACGACAAAATTAAACCTATATAAGTAGTGTATCATTTTAATTGTATGGACCTACAGAATAAAGAGAATGTGTCATTTTTACCGAAAAATTTACTGCGTAGAAACAGAAGCCCCCAAAAGTTACAAAATGGCGCGGTTTTTTTCAATTTTGTCTCACACTGATTTTGTTTTTTCTGTTTCGCCATAGATTTTTGGGTAAAATGACTGATGTCTTTACTAAGTAGAATTGGTGGTGCAAAAAATAAGCAATCATATGGATTTTTAGGTGCAAAATTGAAAGGGTTATGATTTTTTAAAGGTAAGGAGGAAAAAACAAAAGTGCAAAAACGGAAAACCCCCTGGTCCTTAAGGGGTTAAGGACCAAACCCATTTTGGCCTTAAAGGGGTACGCCACCCCACCCAAAGGATAGGGGATAAGATGTCAGATTGCGGGGGTCATGGCACTGGGGACCCCCGGGATCTCGGCTGCAGCGCCCCGCTTTCATTACTGCACAGAGAAAACTCGCTGTGTGCGTAATGACAGGCGATACAGGGGCCGGAGCATCATGACGTCCCGGCTCCGCCCCTTGTGACGTCTCACAGCCCACCCCCTTAATGTAAGTCTAAGGACCAGGCCAATTTTATTTTTGTGTTTTCTTTTATTTCTTCTCGCCTTCTAAAATCCATTTTGCACATTTTGGAGAGTTTCGTTTTCACACTGTACACTATACAGTACAATTGCCATATTTTCTTAATTTTGTGGGTCAATACGATTAAAATGATAACCATCTTTACATACTTTTCTATTATTGTACTGCTTAAAAAAAATCTCAAACTTTTTGTACAAAATCAGTATTTTAAAATCGCCCTATTTTGACCACCTTTAACATTTTCATTTTTCCATATCTGGGGCGGTATGAGGGCTCATTTTTTGTGCCGTGATCTTTACTTTTTATTGATACCACACTTGCACATATGAAACTTTTAAATAACTTTTTATACATTTTTTGGGGAATAAAATGTGACAGAAAAGCAGCAATTTGAGACTTTTTTTTTAATTTTTACGTTTATGTTTATTTTACGTTTTACGTTTATGCCGTTCACTGTACACGATCATTAACATTATATTTTGATATTTGATGTTCAGATATTTATGCATATGGTGATACCAAATATTCTTATAACATTTCTTATTTTTTACGCTTTTTGGGGGTAAAATTGGAAAAATGGACAATTTCCATTTTTACTGGGGGGGGGGGGGATTTTTCTAATTTATTTATTTTTTACTTTTTTATTTTTACAGGTTTTTTTTTACTTTTGTTTTATACTTTTTTTTTTTGTCCCAATAGGGGACTATGTATAGCAATCACATGATTGCTAATACTGTTCAATGCTATGCATAGGGCCTTAGCATAGGGCCTTGTCGCTGGTCCGGGCCTCCAGCGATGGCATCGCAAAGGGACAGAGCTACACAAGAAAAGTCCTGAGATGGTAAGTATCACTTTCTTAACTGTATCTGGAGGCATGGTGGGGGACACCCTGGCGGGGGTCATCCCAAAATTCCGACTTGCGGGATCGGCGCTTCAACGGGATGTTGAAGAAGTTTTCACAAAGAGTTTACTGTGAAAAACTTTTTATTTACCAGAGTATATATCATACAGAGGCAAATTGGTTTACACAGATAGCTGAGTTAGCAGGACAATGCGTTTCAAGAGGGGATTCCTCTCTTCGTTAGGGTGTCCCGCAACCTGCCTCCAGCTACGTTCCTGACTGCTGCCAGCGGTACCGACGATGGGTGGCTCCTGGACCGTGCCGCAACCTATCTGTAGCGCTTCTCAGAGTTGTGCCTGCCATTTGCAAAACATAATAAGTTGAGCGGTATTTCTTCATTTTACACACCTTTACCATCCAAAATGTACTACACTATCAGAGCGCTGTATTCTCTGTCTCCTTTTCACCCCCATGTTCTCTTAACTGTATAGATTATACAACTATATATTTATACACACCCTTCCCCACCCCCCAAAGAGTTAACAAGAGCTGTTCAGAAGCGCAAATTAACTCCTTCCTTGCTAGCGTAGCTGTACACACTGTATATATTTAATTTTTTAGGGCACAGTTTATGATTAATTTATTTGTGGGGCAGGGTATATAATAATGGATATCAGGGAACGCAGTGTATATTCAATTACAGGTGGGTGGTGTAAATTATAAGGAATTGCTAGGGTGGCATGGTTTCAAGGGCTCCAGTATGTGGCAGCATTGTATTCAGAGGGGGCAATGTTTGGCAGTTCCATTTTCAAGGTGCACACTGTGTGGATCTATTGTTTTTTAAAGGCATAGCGTTTAGAGTATTACAGTTTCTGGCAGGGTTATATTCAGAAGTCATAGCATGGCAGTATTCAGAAGGAATGGTGTCTGACAGGGTTATATTCAGAGGGCATAGCATGTTAAAGTTTTACATTTAGGAGTACAGTGTCTGTCAGGGTTTAACCCCTTCCTGAACCATGATGGTTCTTTTCTGTCATGGTGCCACTAAGGGTTTACAGAGAAGAATCCTGACTCAAGCCTGTTTTATATACGGTAACTCCGGCTGATATCAGTAGCTTGGGGCTGCTGCTAATAGCCTGCAGTGATCATACATGCAGTGATCACCATGGGCGGCTAATAGCACTATAGATTCACTTTTAAATGCAGGTTAAAACCATCATTGGTAGTGCAATGAATTGGATCTCCTGGAAATCAGACCTACTGCACCACCAATGATTGTCCCAGCAGCCGAAGTGCTTACCTGAGCCTCCATCACTGCTGAGACTCTGTACCAGGCTCTACAAATAGAGCACAGATTTCATGAATCAATGCAGTAAATTCAGTGCTTCATTGATCTGTATGAGCAATCTAATGATTGCTTATACAAATCCCCTAGGGGGACTAATAAAATAAATAAAGAAACTAAACTACAATATTTTAACCCATCTATAAATGACCCCTTCCATAATTAAAGTTAAAATTATCCCCCTTTTCCCATTTTTTCCAATAAAAAGCAAATAGATAAGCACAGAAAGGACAAAATAGGCCTCATAGGTGCTGCTCAAAACTGGCATAAACATGACCATAGGCAATGCACAGGACGACAATAACTTTATTGGGTATATAGTTGGATAATGCTTTTTGACATTTTCATGTGCCTTCCTTCGTAACTGATGCACCGTCCTAATGTGATGCTATGCTGCCGTGATCTGTCAGATGGGGCTTTAGATAGAAAAATAAGAGAGTTATGGCTATTAAAAGATAAAAAAAAATTATAATGCAAACACGAAAATTTGCCCAGTTCTGAAGGGGTTAATTTAGAGGGTACACTGTGTATGGCAGGGTTATGTTCAGGGGGCATGGTGTATGGCAGGGTTATAATAATTACTTTCTTTATCCAGGAGATTAATATCTGCTGACAAAGTAAGGAACCAATGATGTCTGGACGTCAAACTCTGCAGAGTGGATATGTAGCTGGAAGAAATCACAGCTTTTTGTACCAGATGAATAAGACAAGGAGAAGACTACAGAGAAGATGTCACCTGTAAGTCAATGATATCATAGTGTATTCTGAGTCCAATGGGGGTTGCAGTCACTTGTAAGGTCTGTAGTAATAATGGGTATGACTACAACACTTGGCATACCACTGCTTAGGACATACTGGGGACTTTAATTTCACATAATTAAAACATCTTTAGTGCTTTACTTTCACTTGGCAATTGATGTATTTGATTATTACAGCAGAAATAATTTTCTGTGACGTACTACACCACAGGTGTCCATCACACTAAGTAGACAACCCCTGGCTTAATGTTTTCTGTTGCCATTGTTCTGAAATCCATGGTAATTACCTTTGCTTCTTGTTCGATTCACTTTGCAAAAGTTAAAAGGGAAATGGTGAATTCATAATAAGCCCCAACTACTGCCTTTGATTACCCAGACACTGTGCCCTAAATATTTCCTTGTCTACAACACAAAAGATTTGAAAGACAGTTACAGCATTTCCAATATATAACTGTAAACTTTTGCATAAAATTGCTATTATTAGCAGAGTGGACTGTCATTATTTGTATCACCCATACAGAGAAATGACACACAATCACAAATAGTTTTTCATTTAAGATGATGGCCTGATTTCTTTTGCATGGATGCCCAGGTTTAATAAGCTGCTGAGCACTAAAACATCACTGCAGCTTACTGGTAAAAATACCCCTTAAAATAAATGTCTATCCATGCTCCATGAATATAAATATTCAGAGACAGGATTTGTGAAAGCAAAGATCTGGAGAAGAGTGACAAAGAATTCTGCTGTACTGAAACTGGCCAAATTCTCATATGGTTGGAAGTTTGGAACAACCAGGACTCTTCCTTGAGCTGGCCACTTCACCAAACAGTAAGGGAGAAAAGAAGTGACCAAGAACCCAATGGTAATTCTGGATGATCTCCAAAAAAACAGCACTGGTCATTACTGAAGCACTCCACCAATCTGGACTTTATGGCAGAGTGTCCAGAGTGTCTTCTCCAAAATAAAAGACACAGGAAAGCCTGCCTAAAGTTTGCAATAAAGGCCTGTGAAAAACAAGACTCTCTGCTCCGATGAAACGTTTTGTCTTTAATTCTAAGCATCATTTCTGTAAGAAACTATGCACTGCTCATCACCTGCCCAATGCCATCCCTGCAGTGAAGCGTGCTGGTGACAACTTCATGCAGTGGGGTTGCCATTAAGCAGCTAAGGCAGGGAGACTGGTCAGGGTTGAGGGCAAGCTGAATGGAGCAAAATACAAAGACATTCTAATAAAATCCAGATCCAGTTTGTTGTGGACCTCACACCTTTACACTAATGACACTCCAAATGTCCTCCATGTATCTACCATGGCATGCACTGTACTGCACACTGGCAACTGCATAGAGTTGCCTCTCCTCCACATGTTTTTGCAAGGCAGGGACAGCTTTTCTTTTAGATAAGTAATGGTGGCTGGGTATGCACCACCACCATCCCAGGAACTCTCTAATGTCTCATCGGCTCCTTGACCCCCCCCTCATCCTATCTACCTCCATGAATAACACTATAACCACGTCTACCACCAGTACCACTACTGCAGCTATGTAAAGCCACTGCTTTTACCTTCATACCGCCGGCAACACACTCAATCTGCAACAATTAGACAATGTTTTTTTCTCAACTCGTTTCTCAACTTATTTTAAAGGGGTATTCCAGGCAAAACCTTTTTATATATATATATCAACTGGCTCCGGAAAGTTAAACAGATTTATAAATTACTTCTATTAAAAAAATCTTAATCCTTCCAATAGTTATTAGCTTCTGAAGTTTTCTGTCTACCTGCTCAATCATGATGTCACGTCCCGGGAGCTGTGCATGATGGGAGAATATCCCCATAGGAACTGCACAGCTCCCGGGACGTGAGTCATCAGAGAGCAGTTAGACAGAAAACAACAACTCAACTTCAGAAGCTAATAACTATTGGAAGGATTAAGATTTTTTAATAGAAGTAATTTACAAATCTGTTTAACTTTCCGGAGCCAGTTGATATATAAAAAAAAGTTTTGGCCTTGATAAACCCTTTAACTAACTATTCATGTGCTGTGTTTTTAGATTTTTTTTCACTAACTATATGTGTGACTCTAGCAAAAACTGGCATACTTCAATATGCACTTACACAGCTTTGTGCGAAAGTGACAAAAATCCTTTGTTTCCACAATTTTTTCCCCAAATGGCATGTTCACACAATTACCTAGCAGAATACGTTGGAACAATTCCGCTCCGAAATTCTATTGCAGCAGAATCCCATTGCTTTCAATGGGATTTTGCTGCACTGTGCACACAGCAGAAATCCTGATTCCTGCCTCCGCCGAATGATTTGGCTTGTCAATTCCTTCAGAGGAATCTGATCAAAAATGCATTGTCGTCTATGGAGAAATGCATTTTTAAGCAGTCCTAGAACAAGTATATTCTTCCCTTTATCCCATAGGCTAAGTTTCCACTAACAGACGCCCAAAAAAAAAAAAAAAAAAGCCAGAACAGCTGCAAGGCCTTTTTACTTTAAAAAAAAAAAAAAAGCTGCACCCAGATGTTAGCTGCAATTCAATAGGTGATTGCAAAATGCTATATATCAACTTGGCATTTTTTTTTGGTTTGGCTTTTTTACTCTGGCGTTTTTCTACTTTTTGGGCTCAGTGGCAATAATTTAAAAACGACAGCATGTTGAGACTATGGCTTTTTTGAGAAAATCAAAGTCTATGGGAGTGAAAAAACACCATCAAAAATGCCATGTGGGTTTTAACAATGATTGACCAATGAGGGCTTCTGCTGGGGAATATTAATTTTCAGATTGTAAACATCCCCAGCTGGCTGGGGAGCGGAGCATGCCGCCCGCTTCCCTGGCTTCTAAGTTAGGATGGCAGTGCATCTCAGGAGGGAGACCCGGAGCCATCAGTCCCTCAGCCCCTGTACTACTACTACTACTACTACCATGAAAGAGTCTATTCCATGATGGGAGTAACGCAAGCGCTAAGGGAAAAATACAGTACCTAAGAAAAAAATAAAAGTACAGTCAGTAAAATCATTATTACACATTAATAAAATAATACTAATAATTGCACAAAATAAATTAATACATTACACATAACAAATGTATCCATTTTTGCAATTTTCAATATTGTAGCCGGCTGTTAATTCCCTGCACAGCTTCCGATAATTGTTCCCTGCTTAAAAAAATATATTAAAAAAATAATTATTTGTTCTGTACAAATGCATCATTTCTTTTGAGAGGCCAAAAATGCAATTTCCACACAAAGGTAAAAATGCCAGAAAAAAACACCAGAAAAAAAGCAAAAGACGCAGGATAATTCAGTGGCAGTTTTTTTTTTTTTTGCGTTTTTTGGGCCAAAACATCGTAGTGGAAATGTAGCCTTACAGTCACAGAGATCTTCTTCTGACCCTGACCTCTGACCCTTGCTTATTTATTCACAATTAACACTTAATAATTTGAGAAGAACAAAGGTGTAGCAAAATAAGCTATCCACCCTAAAACACATGGTACCGTATGATCCCTGATGAAGCCACATATTTAAGCAGCGCATGTTCATGCTGTATGCAGTACTCTATTTTGGTATTACCTGACCATGTTTTCCCTTTTGGCTTAGTATTCAAACGATTGCTGTAAATTTTTTGGTTAATGCTGCAATTCTTTTTGTCTATATATTTTTTCTCTTACTGTGCACATTACCTATTGACATCTTTATTGGTGATTTTTTTTTTTACTGTTTAGATATCCTGTTCTGTTCATTTCCATGCTGTGTATATTGTGTTATTTTGCAAATGATAAAGGCAGTGATCCTTAACCCCTTAAGGACCCAGCCCAAATATGCCTTAAGGACCAGGCCATTTTTTGAGCATCTGACCACTGTCCCTTCAAGCATTAATAACTCTGGGATGCTTTTACCTTTCATTCTGATTCCGAGATTGTTTTTTCGTGACATATTCTACTTTATGTTAGTGGTAAAATTTTGTCGATACTTGTATAATTTCTTGGTGAAAAATTCCCAAATTTGATGAAAAAATTGAAAATGTTGCATTTTTTTTAAACTTTGAAGCTCTCTGCTTATAAGGAAAATGGATATTCTAAATAAATTATACATTGATTCACATATACAATATGTCTACTTTATGTTTGCATCATAAAGTTGACATGTTTTTACTTTTGGAAGACATCAGAGGGCTTCAAAATATAGCAGCAATTTTCAAATTTTTCACCAAATTTTCAAAATCGGAATTTTTCAGGGACCAGTTCAGTTTTGAAGTGGATTTGAAGGGCCTTCATATTAGAAATACCGTATATACTCGAGTATAAGCCGACCCGAGTATAAGCCGAGACCCCTAATTTCAACCCAAAATCCCAGGAAAAGTTATTGACTCGAGTATAAGCCTAAGGTGGGAAATACATCATCCCCCCTGTCATCATCCAGACCCGTCATTAACATCCTCATCATCATCACCACCTGTCATCATCCAGACCCTCATCATCATCACCTGTCATCATCCCCTTGTCATCATCCCACACATCCCCCCTTCATTATCCCCTTGTCATCATCCCCACCCCCCTTCATCATCCCCTTGTCATCAACCCCATCCCCCTTCATCATCCCCTTGTCATCATCCCCACCCCCCTTCATCATCCCCACCCCCCTTCATCATCCCACCCCCCCCTTCATCATCCTCTTGTCATCATCCCACACCCCCCCTTCATCATCCTCTTCTCATCATCCGCCCTCAGGGGTCTTCAACCTGCGGACCTCCAGAGGTTTCAAAACTACAACTCCCAGCAAGCCCGGGCAGCCATCGGCTGTCCGGGCTTGCTGGGAGTTGTAGTTTTGAAACCTCCGGAGGTCCGCAGGTTGAAGACCACTGCGGCCTTCAACATCATCCAGCCCCCTCTCACCCCCCTTTAGTTCTGTACAGTACTCACCTCCGCTCGGCGCTGGTCCGGTCCTGCAGGACTGTCCGGTGAGGAGGTGGTCCGGTGGGATAGTGGTTCCGGGCTGCTATCTTCACCGGGGGCGCCTCTTCTCCGCGCTTCCGGCCCGGAATAGAGGCGTTGCCTTGACAATGACGCAGAAGTACGTTGGCAATTAACGTACCTCTGCGTCGTTGTCAAGGCAACGTGACTATTCTGGGGCCGGGCCCGAAGCACTTAGAAGAGGCCTCCCCGGTGAAGATAGCAGCCCGGAACCACTATCCCACCGGACCACCTCCTCTCCGGACAGTCCTGCAGCACCGGACCAGCGCCGAGCGGAGGTGAGTACTGTACAGAACTAAAGGGGGGTGAGAGGGGGCTGGATGATGTCGAAGGCCGCAGTGGTCTTCAACCTGCGGACCTCCGGAGGTTTCAAAACTACAACTCCCAGCAAGCCCGGACAGCCGATGGCTGCCCGGGCTTGCTGGGAGTTGTAGTTTTGAAACCTCTGGACGTCCGCAGGTTGAAGACCACTGCGGGTGGGGGAGTTCACTCGAGTATAAGCCGAGGGGGGTGTTTTCAGCACGAAAAATCGCGCTGAAAAACTCGGCTTATACTCGAGTATATACGACCCAATTATAAAAACTGCACCCCTCAAAGTATCCAAAATGACATTCAGTACGTGTGTTAACCCTTTAGGTGTTTCACAGGAATAGCAGCAAACTGAAGGAGAAAATTCAAAATCTTCATTTTTTACACTCGCATGTTCTTGTAGACCCAGTTTTTGAATTTTTAGAAGTGGTAATAGGAGAAAAAGCCCCCCAAAATTGTAACCCAATTTGTCTCGAGTAAGGAAATACCTAGTGTGTATCTCAGAAGGGAAGGTGCAACAATGGGATTCTGGAGAGTGAATTTTGCTGAAATGGTTTTTGGGGGGGCATGTCACATTTAGAAAGCCCCTATGGTGCCAGAACAGCAGAAACCCCACATGGCATACCATTTTGGAAACTACACCCCTCAAGGCACGTAACAAGGGGTCCAGTTAGCCTTAACACCACACAGGTGTTTGACAACTTTCATTAAAATCGGATGTGTAAATGGAAAAAAAATGTTTATCACTAAAGTGCAGTTTTTCCCCAAATTTACAATTTTTACAAAGGGTAATGGGAGAAAATCCCCCCAAAATTTGTAACCCCACCTGTTCTGAGGAAATACCCCATGTTAGGACTTAAAATGCTCTGCTGGCAAACTACAATGCTCCGAAGAGAAGAAGTCACATTTGGCTTTTTGAAAGAAAATTTTGCGTAAATGGTTTTTTGGGGGCATGTCGCATTTAGGAAGCCCCTGTGGTGCCAGAACAGCAAAAAATACCCACATGGCATAATATTTTGGAAACTACACCCCTTAAGGAACATAACAAGGGGTACAGTGAGCCTTAACTAACCACAGGTGTTTGACAACTTTTTGTTAAAGTTGGATGTGTAAATGAAAACATTTTTTTTTTTTTTGCTAAAATGCTGTTTGTTCCCTAAATTTTACATTTTTACAAGGGGTAATAGGAGAAAATGACCCCCAACATTTGTAACCCCATTTCTTCTGAGTATGGAAATACCCCATGTGTGGACATCAATAGCTCTGCTGGCAAACTACAATGCTCAGAAGAGGAGGAGCGCCATTGAGCTTTTGGAAAGAGAATTTGTTTGGAATGGTAGTCATGGGCCATGTGCATTTACAAAGCCCCCCGTGGTGCCAGAACAGTGAACCCCCCCACATGTGACCCCATTTTGGAAACTACACACCTCACAGAATTTAGTAAGGGGTGCAGTGAGTATTTATGCCCCACTGGCGTTTGACAGATCTTTGGAACAGTGGGCTGTGCAAATGAAAAATTCACATTTTTCATTTTCACGGACCACTGTTCAAAAAATCTGTCAGACACCTGTGGGGTGTAAATTCTCACTGTACCCCTTATTACATTACATGAGGGGTGTAATTTACAAAATGGGGTCACATGTGGGGGGGGGTCCATTGTTCTGGCACTATGGGGGCTTTGTAAACACAAGTGGCCTTCAATTCTGGACAGATTTTCTCTTCAAAATCCCAATGCCGCTCCTTCTCTTCTGAGCATTGTAGTGCGCCAGCAGAGCACTTTACATTCACACATGGGGTATGTTCTTACTCAGAAGAGATGGGGTTACACATTTTGGAGGCTTTTTTCCTATTTTCCCTTGTGAAAATGAAAAATTTAGGGTAATACAAGCATTTTAGTGAAATTTTTTTTTTTTCCCATCCAACTTTAATGAAAATTTGTCAAACACCTGTGGGGTGTTAAGGCTCACTATACCCCTTGTCACGTTCCATGAGGGGTGTAGTTTCCAAAACGGGGTCATATGTGGGTATTTATTTTTTTTGCGTTTATGTCAGAACCGCTGTAAAATCAGCCACCTCTGTGCAAATCACCAATTTAGGCCTCAAATGTACATGGTGCGCTCTCACTTCTGAGCCTTGTTGTGCACTCGCAGAGCATTTTACGCCCACATATGGGGTATTTCCGTACTCAAGAGAAATTGCGTTAAAAATTTTGGGGGTCTTTTTTTTCCTTTTACCGCTTGTGAAAATAAAAAGTATGGGGCAACACCAGCATGTTTGTGTAAATTTTTTTTATTTTTTTACACTAACAGGCTGGTGTAGCCCCCAACTTTTCCTTTTCATAAGGGGTAAAAGGAGAAAAAGCCCCTCAAAATTTGTAGTGCAATTTCTCCCAAGTACGGAAATACCCCATATGTGGCCCTAAACTGTTTCCTTGACATACGACAGGGCTCCGAAGTTAGAGAGCACCATGCGCATTTGAGGACTAAATTAGGGATTGCATAGGGGTGAACATAGGGGTATTCTACGCCAGTGATTGCCAAACAGGGTGCCTCCAGCTGTTTCTAAACTCCCAGCATGCCTGGACAGTCAGTGGCTGTCCAGAAATGCTTGGAGTTGTTGTTTTGCAACAGCTGGAGGCTCCGTTTTGGAAACACTGCCGTACAATACGTTTTTCATTTTTATTGGGGGGGGGGGGGCAGTGTAAGGGGGTGTATATGTAGTGTTTTACCCTTTATTATGTGTTAGTGTAGTGTAGTGTTTTTAGGGTACATTTGCACTGGCATGTTACGGTGAGTTTCCCGCTAGGAGTCTTCGCTGCGGCAAATTTGCCGCAGCCCAAACTTTAAGCAGAAAACTTACTGTAAACTCACCTGTGTAAATGTACCCTGTACATTCTCATGGGGGGACAAACCTCCAGCTGTTTCAAAACTACAATGCCCAGCATGCACTGACAGACCGTGCATGCTGGGAGTTGTACTTTTGCAACAGCTGGAGGCACACTGGTTGGAAAACCTTCAGTTAGGTTCTGTTACCTAACTCAGTATTTTCCAACCAGTGTGCCTCCAGCTGTTGCAAAACTACAACTCCCAGCATGTACTGATCACCGAAGGGCATGCTGGGAGATGTAGTTATGCAACAGCTGGAGGTACGCAACGACAACTCTCAGCATGCCGAGACAGCTGTTTGCTGTTTGGACATGCTGGGATTTGCAGTTTTGCAACATCTGGAGAGCTACAGTTTATAGACCACCGCACAGTGATCGCCAAACTGTGGACCTCCAGATGTTGCAAAACTACAAATCCCAGCATGCTTAGACAGCAAACAGCTATGTGGGCATGCTAGGAGTTGTAGTTTTGCAAGATCTGGAGGGATACAGTTTAGAGACCACTATATAGTGGTCTCAAACTATAGCCCTCCAGCTGTTGCAAAACTATATATTCCAGCATGCCCAAACAGCTGTCTGGGCATGCTGGGAGTTGTAGTTTTGCAACATCGGGAGGGCTTCAGGTTAGAGACCACTATATAGTGGTCTCAGACCGTAGCCCTCCAGATGTTGCTAGGCAACTTACCGGCTTCCGTAGGATTCAGGGAACCGTCCTCTTCTTCCGCACGACATCGCCACCCGCCGATCACCGTCTCCCGCTGCCTTCGGATGGGTAAGTGGACCTTCGGCGCCCAGTCCCTGTCGGTTTCCCCATCCTGCCCCGACTATTGTGGGTGGGCAGGACGGGGAAAACGAAAGTTAACCCCCCCGCCCCCAATCTGCTATTGGTGGTCACGTCTAGACCACCAATAGCAGGAATAGGAGGGGTGGCACCCCTGCCACCTCACTCCTATCCCTTCAGGGTGATTAAAGGTGTCTTAGACAACCGCGATCCCCCTTATAATCCGGGTCACCATAGACCCGTATGACCCGGAATAGGCGCAAATCGCAAGTGTGAATTCACTTGCGATTTGCGCCGATGGCCGATATGGGGGGGTCTGATGACCCCCCTGGACATTTGTGCGGGGTGCCTGCTGATCGATATCAGCAGTCACCCTGGTCCGGTCCCCCCCCCGATGCATGGCGGGGACCGAAATTCCCACGGGCGTATGGATACGTCCTGGGCCCTTAAGCACCATAAAGCCAGGGCGTATCCATACGCCCAAGGTCCTTAAGGGGTTATAGAAAATTTGCGGTCCACATTTTTTAGAATCCCCTGTGCCCAGGCTGCAAAAAGTAACAAAACAAACTTTTTGCGCTATCGGTGTCTTGGTCTTCCAGTGATGGGCTTCTTCCTGCTTCTTGGGGACGGTGACTCATACTGCCCTCAGCGTATCGCCAGCCGCTGCGATGTCCCGCCTCAGCCGGTGATAGGCTGAGTGCAGTGTCATGTAAGGAGCCCAGGCAGCAGGGAGAAGGCGGGGCCCAGACTCCTTACATGACAGTGCACTCAGCCTATCACCGGCCGAGGTGGGACATCGCTGTGGCCGGCGATACACTGAGTGCAGTATGAGTCACTTTCCCAAGGAAGCAGGAATAAGCTGGCTGCACCAGAGGACTGGGGACCAAGACACCGATAACCAGAAGGTGAGTTAAAATTTGTTTTGTCACTTTTTGAAGCCCGGGCACAGAGGATTATAAAAAATGTGTACCACAGATCTCCTTTAAGTTACAATATTAATTTTCCACAGGATGACCATTGTATGTTAAAACCATTGTATGTTTAGACCAGGGGTGTTGCTAGGTCTCCAAAAGACCCATAGCCTAAGCCACACCCCTTACCACACCTCAGTCATGCCCCTAACCATGCCTTCATTCATGGCCCCAATCACACGCAGTCTCCTTCTTTAATATTCACACTAATACCAGCAGGCAACTGTACAATCACCATCGTACTGTTATTGACCAAATCCTGTATACTGAGAGACCAATATAACCAATAATACTAGTGTACAAGCAGAAATATTATCACCATACATATTACCATCATACTGTTACTGATATATTTTGACCAAAATAAAAATTATCAGCATCTCCAAACAAAATGAAATATGTGCACTGATGCACACTGGTTGTTTATGTTTTACCAGTAGGGATACAACCATACCATGACCCCCATCACCATTACCACTAACTAATACCGCTATATTGTTACTGAATTAAATCAACTATACAAAAGACCAATATTCCCACAAATGTTCATCATATAGAGGTAGATACCAGCTGTATACAGGATCTGTATACCAAATTAGTGATTAAGGGTTCATTCACACATGCGTATTATCTGCTGTAGATTTTTCCACCCATTGAAGTCTGTGTAGCAAAATCTACTGAAGCAAATCTGCAGCAGAAAATACACACTTGTGAACGTACCCATAAATTTACATCTAAGGACTCACAGGTGACATCTATTCTGATCAGCCGTGTCCTCTTCCCTTTTCTTCTCCTTCTAGATCAGACCACCATGATGAATTCTTACAGCCAAAACTTCATGCCTCAGGCATCTGCTGGACAAACATGTTATACACTGTATTTTTCCAGTGCTCTCCCTACCTCATCACAATCTCCTCATCTATAGGACCTCAAGCTATAATAATACCCCCCTTTTAAGTGTCCCGCTAATTAAAAGGGCAGTAAGGTAGGTAGCCAGGTAGGTAGGTAGTCAGGTATGTAGGTAGATAACTAGCCAGGTATGTAGGGAGCTAGTGAGGTAGTCAGATATGTAGCTAGGTAGTTAGGTAGCCAGGTATGTAGTTAGCTAGCTAGGTAGTTAGGGAGCCAGGTATGTAGGTTAGTAGTTAGGTAGGCAGATATGTAGGTAGGTAGTAAGGTAGTTTTGAAACAGCTGGATGCACCCTGGTTGGGAAACAGTGACCTACCTACACACCTAGCTACCTACTGCAGTGTTTCCCAACTGGGGTAGCCTCATCTGTTGCAAGACTATAACTACCAATATACCTGGACAGCCTTTGGCTTTCTGGGCATGCTGGGAGTTGGATTTTTGCAACTTCTGGAAGCACCCTGATTGGTAACCACTCCAGTAGGTAGCCAGGTATGTAGGTAGGTCACTGTTTTCCAACCAGGGTGCATCCAGCTGTTGCAAAACTACAAACAGAGGCTGTCTGGGCATGCTGGGACTTTGCTACAGCAGAATGCACCCTGGTTGGGAAACATTGAAGTAGGTAGCCAGGTATACAGGTAGGTCACTGTTTCCCAACCAGGGTGCATTCGGCTGTTGCAAAACTACAACTCCTTGCCTCTGGCTGTCTGGGCATGCTGGGAGTTGAAGTTGTGCAACTTCTGAAGTCGCCCTGGTTGGGAAACACTACACACCTGGCTAGTTTGATAGTCCACCTCGTCCTCAGGTAATCCCCAAACTGGCCCCCTCCCTACCCCTTTTTTGCCTTGTTGTAAAAAAAATATAAACAAAGATACTCACCTAAAGTCCAACGCAGCAATCTGGAGTACACCGTAGCAGCGTCCCTTTCCCTCCACAGTGCAGGTGCTGATGAGTGACGTAATCGTGCCTGCACTGCATAAGGGCAGAGGTCATACTCTCTTGTCAGAGTAAGCCGCAGCCTGAGGCTTACACTGATGGGAAGCTTTCAGCTGTATGCGCATACAGTTGAAAGTGGCGCCTGCTCACTCGCCTGGGGATCCAGGACATAAGCAATCAAGTGGGAGAGAGAGCTGGGGCTAGGGGGCCACACCTGGAGCTATAGCCCCTTTAGCCCCCCTAGCGATGCCCCTGCTTTAGACTATAACTCCATAAAAACCTGGTAATTGGTTCTAAAGCCCCAGAATGTCATTCAAAAATAGGAAAGAGTGAGGATTAAAGAAAAATAAGTAGATAACAAATGCATGTAGCACATCCTTAATAAAAAAATAAAAAAAGAAAGCTGCTGGAAGCTGTAAATCACTATCTATGTAGAGGACAGGAGCTTCTTCAGGGTTAATACACATTAGCCCTGATTTACTATTGTAAACCCGACATGCTTTGTTGATTTGGGCACCAGGGGTCACTGAAAAGGGGGCATGTCCCCAATATTTTCACAAAAACCCAACATATTTACTAAGGTTTCCACAGAAAATGTAGTGGATTTGAGCTGAGGAAAACCTGACAAATCAGAGCATGTGTAAGAAAAGCAAAATATAGGGAAAAGTACAAAGCGTAGGGAAACCTTAGTAAATAATGTGGGAAAAAATTGTTAGGAATTAAAACCCACAAAGAAAACTACACAACACTCTTAGGGCCATTGTGTACCTAAAAAGAAAAATGATGCTGCCCTCACCTGGTGTCCAAAGGAGCAGCTAAGGCTTCTTTCACACTCCCGTTAGTGCCCGGCAGTGTGACAACCGTTGGAAGATAGCGGTAGAAAAATTTGTGCTTGACACATCTTTTTCTCCCACTATCTTCATGCGGAATAACGGCCGCAATAACGGACATCAGAGAATTCCATTCAAGGGAATGGGATCCTCTGTGCCCGTTATGCCCCTTTGGGCTCCGTCACACTAACGGCTGTTAAAGGCAGGAAAAAAAAAAGAGCCTAAACAGCTGTTTGTGGCGAAGCCCAGGAGCAGTGTGAAAGTAGTCTAACCCTGACATAGATAAACACTAAGGGGGGCAAGTATCAAAGATTTTATCCCTGTTTTGTGTGTATTTTTTTGCGCAAGATTTTGTGCAAGCCCTTTTTTTGCGCATTTTTTGGTAGAGCATGTCCTCCAGATTTGGCCGAATCAGGGTACCTTGGAGTGACATCTATAGTACGCATGGATTTATTAACTACGTACTTTTCCTTTACACCAAAAATGTTGCCGCAAGAGCTGTTTTTTTTGCGCAAATATAAGCCATCTTGGACTTAACGTAGCAAGATGCTCTAAATCATCGATTCTATTTTCCAAAGAGTGGATTGAGGAGATTACTATATTTACCTGCAATTTATGAAGCTCATTGCGCTTGATTGATACATTTAGCGCTTCTGCGCATAATTTAGAATTCGGGAAAAGGGGTAAACTGCTTCTACCATACACAAATAATGATAAATGTCCCCCTAAGAGTAGTGTTTATATATGTTATAGGAGTCTACATTTGGCTATACTGATTCATTTATGAGGGGTGCCTATTGCCATAATTTTTATATGAGTGTACGATACAATCAATATATATATATATATATATATTTATATATACAATTGTTGTGATAAGCAACTGTGGTTACTAACGAGGTAAAGAGTAGTACAGAATGTGTAGTACCTCCATATACTGTGGGGAGGCACTATCAGACTGACAATCAGTGCCTGCACTTCAGTAATACAGATATTTTACCAACGAAATTCCCATTCTGATTGGTCAGGACTTTCAGCCATATTGCACACATTTTGCAGATCTGGACTGTCTGCAACATTGTATGTTGAGTATGGTTTTAAGTTACAATGGTCCATGAACGATCATTGTATGTTGAAAATATTGTAACCTGAGTTCATTGTAAGTTGAGAGAACACTATATACTGTACATATATATTGTGACAGAGTGTCTGCACAAGTCATAGAGGGTGTGTATATCTGCCCAAGATTTCTTGTGTCTGTCAGGTGGAAGCAACCAGGAAGTTAGAATCACTAGAGATCTAGGATCTTTAGCTTTAGGGTTTGAATAAAAACAAGTTTACAGGGCCTGTGTTGCTGGAGTGGGGAAGAGAGGGTGGGCCCCCACTCCACCCGACAGTCCGGGTCTTGGGCTGTCTGATTAGTCCAAGGTGTGCTTGCCTGATATAAGGCCAGGAGTACAGACACACTCTCTCTCTCAACCTGGGAACAGGACATCTGCTAGAAGCCTGTGGGAGCATTGCCTGTGGTATGTACTGTTATGTTGTGGTGCCCGGTACTAGGCCGGCACCGGGTTAGATAGGAGGAGCACATACTGTTTAGTTAGAGCCGGACAGGCATAGGATTTATTTTTTGGTTTGTTTATTTTTGGTTTATCCTTTATACCACAAACCGGCAATAAAAAACTGGCTGAAGTCAATTGAATATACTTCCTGGACTTTGTGCCTGCTGAAAGTGTGCCCGTCTACCCAGGAGACGACCAACCCGCTACCCCAACGCTTACAATATGTGTATATATATATATATATATATATATATATATATATACACACAGGGTGGGCCATTTATATGGATACACCTTAATAAAATGGGAATAGTTGGTCATATTAACTTCCTGTTTTGGGCACATTAGCATATGTGAGGGGGAAACTTTTCAAGATGGGTGGTGACTATGATGGCCATTTTGAAGTCGGCCATTTTGAATCCAACTTTTGTTTATTCAATTGGAAGAGGGTCATGTGCCACATCAAACGTATTGGGAATTTCACAAGAAAAATAATGATGTGCTTTGTTTTAACGTAACTTTATTCTTTCATTAGTTATTTACAAGTTTCTCTTTGTTTGCAGCCATTGACATGTCGTCGAGTTTAACACGTGAGGAGCGGATAGAAATTGTGTTGATGTCTGGTGAACGCAGTAACTGAGTCATTGCAGCAGATTTCAATGCAAGACACCCTACGAGACCACTAATGCTACAGTTAGCATACTGCTTGCTAAGTTTCGTGAAACTGGTTCAGTGTTGGATTTCCCAAAATGTGAACGCATGAAATCTGTCACTAATTAATAAACATCAGTCGCTGTCCTAGCTTTATTCAGCAAGAGCCCACAGCGTAGCACTTGCCGCATGTTACTGGAGAGTGGCATGTTGGTTACTCACAAATGGCACCCTTACAAACTCCAGCTACTGCAGCATCTCAATGAGGATGACCCAGATTGGCGCACTGAATTTTCAGAATGGGCAAAACAAAAATTGGAACAGGACCCTCAGTTTACGCAGAATATTTTGTTCAGTGATAAGGCAAACTTGTATGTTAACCAGCAAAACCACCGCTATAGGTCTGACACTAACCCACATTGGATAGATCCCTCCTAGACTGTTCGAACACAAACATTTATGGTATGGTGTGGTATATGGGGTACAAAGATAGTGGGGCCATTCTTCAACAATGGAAACCTGAAGGCCACTAGATATGCGAAATTGCTACATGATGATGTGTTTCCCTCTTTATGCACTGAAGCTGGCACGTTCCCTGAGTTTTTCCAGCAAGATGGTGCACCACCACATTATGGGTGTCAGGTCCGAGCATTCCTAGATGAACAGTTTCCTGGAAAGTGGATTGGTCGTTGTGGGCCAGTTGAATGGCCCCCAAGGTATCCAGATCTGACCCCCTTAGACTTTTATCTTTGGGGTCATCTGAAGGCAATTGTCTATGCTGTGAAGATACGAGATGTGCAGCACCTGAAACTACGGATACTGGAAGCCTGTGCTAGCATTTCTACTGCGGTGTTGCTATCAGTGTGTGAAGAGTGGGAGAAGAGGGTTGCATTGACAATCCAACACAATGGGCAGCACATTGAACACATTTTTTAAGTGGTCAGAAACTTGTAAATAACTCATGAAAGAATAAAGTTACGTTAAAACCAACATCATTGTTTTTCTTGTGAAATTCCCAATAAGTTTGATGTGTCACATGACCCTCTTCCTATTGAAAAAACAAAAGTTGGATTTAAAATGTCCAACTTCAAAATGGCCGTCATGGTCACCACCCATCTTGAAAAGTTTCCCCTTTCACATATGCTATTGTGCCACAAACAGGAAGTTAATATCACCAACCATTCCCATTGTATTAAGGTGTATCCATATAAATGGCCCACCCTGTAGATCTAAGGGTTAGATAGAGCGAGGCCACTATCCTGTTTGGAATGCTGTAGATTTTCCAACTTTAATTTGGTCTTCCTTCCGTTCCATATCAATTCCCTGAATTGTGAATTGATTCCTTGGAAGAGAATAAACGGTTTCCAAACAGGAGAGTTTTGTATTATGTATAATAGTTGAGGCATAAGGATCATTTTATTAGATTCACTCTACAAACCGGAGAGAGTGGCAATTTTCTCCAGGCATTGCTTTTTTGCTTAAATCTGTTCAACAGAGGGATTACATTTAGTTTCGAGAAATCTTGTATATTTGGTGAAACTTCCAAACGAAGATACTTGATTTGGTTGACACACTTTATACTAATGTTCCCAGCTACTTGAACATCTGTTGCAGTGCGATCTAGGAGCATTAAAAAGGACTTATCCCAGTTTATCTCTACCCCTGAGAGTTTCCCGTAGCGTGTTAACAAGTTCATCTCTGTCTGTAGTGATGACCCAGTGTCATTTAGAAATAACAGTGCGTCATCCGCATGTAAAGCGATCTTACTGATATATGTCCCATATTGAAACCCTAATATCGCATGGGTAGAATGAACATGCTCTGCTAATGGTTCCATTGCAATTGCGAATAGCAAGGGTGATAAGGGACAACCTTGTCCCACGAAACAGCGGGAAACTGTTGGATGTATCTCCATTAGCTCTTATACAAGCCATAGGTTCTTTGTACATTAATTGTATCCAATACACAAATTTGGGGCCAAAGCCCATTTCTACTGAATCAAAGGCATTTTGTGCATCTAAAGAAAATATGGCCCTGTCTCTGGGAGAGTTCGGAGGAATTTGAAGACTTCAAAACAGACGTCTAATATTAATGGAGGTAGATCTAGCCGGAATGAATCCTGTCTGATCAAAATTAATTAGTTTAGTATGTGGTAGCCCTTGGGGGGTATAGTGTAGTTGGGGTGTTGTTCAGAATATAAGGGGTTAATTTAACCCCTGTCACTCGTGACGCCAGGGTGAGGGTTAATAAGCTGAGGTAAATCTCCGGCCTATCGCCACCCTTCCCAGGAACGATAGGTGCGTGCTTAAATGAATGAAGGTCCACAATGGAGATGAACTTGAACTTGCATAAACTTTACTGAAGTACTTGCGGTACATCCAATTAACAGCAACAGTCTTAGTAACACAGTCTCTATATAGCACGGCAGTGATTGACAGATGCTGAGGACCATTGACTTATCCAAAAAGTTATTAGATTTAGGATTTTTGCAGAGATCCATCCGGATTTAGGGTAATATTTTGGTCCGGTGACCTTGCTGAGGTAATAGGGATTGAAGTAACTCACTGTTTTTAGAGATGACTGTTGCCGCAAGGCTTAGGCCTGGTTACTGCAGATGACAGCTGCGCAGATCCGTCCTCATCAGCAGCCCACGAGGAAAAAAAAACTAGTAATGGCCTCCGCTCCCTTATATGGGCAGGGGCAGGGCCGTTTTGGATTGGTCCATGTCAGCTGTCACTCACGGTTACAAGGCATAGTGGGTGAACACGTCACGGGGACCTCCAAAGGTCCTTAAGCAAAACCATAGAGTTTCTACCTGATCACGTGACCCGCAGGTCCTGCTACACTCCGTACAGGTAAATAACCAAATATATACAGTTTCTATACCTATAGCTATACAAATATCAAATAGAACCACTATATATCTATTGACTAAGTGAGAGGTGACAAGGGGAAGACTAGACAAGAGGGACCCCGACGTCCTAGGGACTCTGGCTATGGGGACCTCTACACAGGTATCGTATAGGATACGGTACCGGGACACCACAAGTAATTACCTTATTCAGGCACGCAGCTAATATCTTGGCCAATAATTTAATATCACTGGTGATAAGGGAAATTGCAAGGAAGAGCAAGGGAATTTAATAAACAGTTAAATAGTTCAAGCACAACTTTTTCCATTTTTTCCCCGAAAAATATACTTATTCAATCTTTGTATAAGATCTAATGTGTAAAAAAAAAATAGCTTTGACAAAATTATCAGCATTGGTGTCTTACAGTCAACAGTTTTGCTTATCTCTGGATGTGCCTTATGGATTACCTACTCTTATTATGTAAATTACTTTCTAAAAGGTTTTTTCAAGGGTGAACTCGAGGGTGAAGGCTTCTGAAAATGGAAAAAAGTGTGTTAAAAATGAATTCTTAGTTTAGTAAACAATATTTTAAAGTACACATGATGAAGAATTTATTTCTCCATTTAATTCGGATGTTTTTATATATTGCTAAACCCTGTACAAACTATAACAGTGAGTAAAATGGTGATTAATTATCAGAGACAATTCTTTTTTGGTACTAATTATCAAGTGCGATTCTGTGGTTGTTACAGCTTAAAACATATTTATATAATTATGTGATTATAATGCTACACTGTAGTTATCTATGTACTGTACACATAATTGCTTTCTCCAAAGCCACAGATGGTCTCTGTTTATCTATGGACTTCTTAGAGAGGCCTCCTCTCAAAGGGGAATGTTTTAATCTGTTTGATGGAACATTATCTGATTGAGTTTAATTTAATCTGTTTATTTAATATTTAACAGTTTTCAAATTTTAACAATGCTTCCAAATGATCTCTGAGTGACAGAGAGCTTGATAAGCAACTAGCTTAATACCTGGCGTTGCCTAGTGTTTCCTACCTAATTCTTGTGGGGATGAAAAGCATACATATTTCCTCCTCATATCCCAACCTCATATCTTGACCCCATATCCCAGTCTCATATCTTGTCCTCATATCTTGTTCAAATATCCCACTCTCTTATCCCGCCCTCATATCCTGACCTCTTATCCCGCCCTCATATTCAGACATCATATCCTGTCCTCATATCCTGCCCTCATATCCTGTCCTCATATCCCGTCCCTATATCCCTTCCATTATCTTGGTCCCATATCCCAACCTCATATCTCTGACCACTTATAAAATGTGTTCAATGTGCTGCCCATTGTGTTGGATTGTCAATGCAACCCTCTTCTCCCACTCTTCACACACTGATAGCAACACAGCAGGAGAAATGCTAGCACAGGCTTCCAGTATCCGTAGTTTCAGGTGCTGCAGAATGGGCAAAACAAAAATTCGAACAGGACCCTCAGTT
The DNA here is from genome assembly GCF_029499605.1 of Hyla sarda. Classification (NCBI taxonomy): domain Eukaryota; kingdom Metazoa; phylum Chordata; class Amphibia; order Anura; family Hylidae; genus Hyla; species Hyla sarda. The sequence continues at coordinate 312,711,802 of NC_079189.1, read as the reverse complement.
TACGCAGGAGATTTTGTGCAGTGATGAGGCAAACTTTTATGTGAATGGTGAACCACCGCTATTGTTCTGACACTAACCCACTTTGGATAGATCCCTCCACGACTGTTGGAACACAAAAATGTGGTATGGTATGGTGTGGTATATTGGGTACAAAGATAGTGGGGCCATTCTTCAACAATGGAAACCTCAAGGCCACTGGATATGCAAAATTGCTACATGATGATGTGTTTCCCTCTTTATGCACTGAAGCTGGCACGTTCCCTGAGTTTTTCCAGCAAGATGGTGCACCACCACATTATGGGTGTCAGGTCCGAGCATTCCTAGATGAACAGTTTCCTGGAAAGTGGATTGGTCGTCGTGGGCCAGTTGAATGGCCCCCAAGGTCTCCCGATCTGACCCCCTTAGACTTTTATCTTTGGGGTCATCTGAAGGCAATTGTCTATGCTGTGAAGATACGAGATGTGCAGCACCTGAAACTACGGATACTGGAAGCCTGTGCTAACATTTCTCCTGCGTTGTTGCTATCAGTGTGTGAAGAGTAGGAGAAGAGGGTTGCATTGACAATCCAACACAATGGGCAGCACATTGAACACATTTTGTAAGTGGTCAGAAACTTGTAAATAACTCATGAAAGGATATAGTTACGTTAAAACCAAGCACGTCATTGTTTTTCTTGTGAAATTCCCAATAAGTTTGATGTGTCACAACCCTCTTCCTATTGAAAAAACAAAAGTTGGATTCAAAATGGGCGACTTCAAAATGGCCGCCATGGTCACCACCCATCTTAAAAATTTCCCCCCTCCCATATACTAATGTGCCACAAACAGAAATTTTATATCTCCAACCATTCCCATTTTATTAAGGTCTATTCATATAAATGGCCCACCCTGTATATATATATATATATATATATATATATATATATATATATATATATATATATACTTGCTGAGTACCCGGCGCTGCCCAGTTTTTCTTATCTTATTCTTGTGGGGGAGAAAAAACAACAAAAGGAGGATGCTTTTGTCCTCATATCCCATCCTTAAATCCTGACCCCATATCCCCTCATATTCCAACCCCAAATTCCCTCCTCATATTCCGACCTTATATCCGGTCCTCCTATTTTGTCCTCATATCTTGACCCCATATTCCGTTCTTATATTCCATACCCATATCCCAAATTCACATCATATTCCGTCTCTATATCCAGTCCCTATATCCCGACCTCCTATCCCATCCCTATATGCCATCCCCATATCCCAACCTCATATCCTGTCCTCATATACTGTCCTCATATCCCATCCTCATATTCCGTCCCCATATCCCGACCTCATATGCCGTCCCCATATCCCATCCCCAAATTCTGACCTCATTTCCCAACTTCATATCCCGTCCCCATATCATGTCCTCATGTCCCGCCCTCATATACCATCCTCATATCCTGGCCTCATATCCCGTCCTCAAATCCCAACCTCATATCCCGTCCTCATATCCCAACCTCATATACTGACCTCATTTCCTGACCTCACATCCCATCCTTATATCCCGTCCCCATATCTAATCCTCACTAATCCTCCTGTCCTCAGGTGGGGCTGTGTTGTAAAGATATTGTAACATGAAAATAAAAGGGGTGTGGCTTAAAGGATGGGCGTGTATTTGCAAGATGGGGCATGGAATGCGGGCAGGGTGTGGCTTGCCAGCCGGACTGACGCATTTACCAGGAGATGCAGAGTGTTGCTTGTGGAGTAAGGCACCAGAAGTACTATATACTTGCATGGGACATAAAACAAAAACACCATCCTTCACATATGGGGTAGGTTAGGGGGTAATTTAACTATTATATATTTTTATTCGACATATAAGTAACATGTGACCAAATATTATGGAAATATCTACAGCCAAAGGTAAGTTATGCTGGAACAAACATTTCCCATAGATTTGCATTGGACTTTAAACAAAAAAAAACGACCCTCGCAAATGAGGTTAGGGTTAGATTATCCTATATTGTTAGGGGACATATAAGTAACATGTGACCGAGTATTATCGAAATATCTCCAGCTGTTTGGAACTTATGCAGTAACATATATTTACCATAGATTTGTATGGGACTTTAAATAAAAATTCTCAAATGGGGGTGGGTAAGGGTTAAATTACCTATCCTATGTTTATTGTTGACATATTAGTAACATGTGTACCAAGTTTCATGTTAATATCTTTAGCCGTTTGGAAGTGATGCTGGAACATACTGGCTTTTCCTTCCAAATCTTTGTTGGGGAGGAAAATCAACAAAGGAGGAAGCTTTTGACTTCATATCCCATCCACATATATTGTTGTCATATCCCAACCCCATATCCGATCCCCATATCCTGTCCTCATATCTCAACCTCATATCCCATCCTCATATCCCGACCTCATATCCCGTCCTCATAGCCCGACCTCATATCCCTTCCTCATAGCCTCATAGCCCGACCCCACATCCCAACCCCATATCCCGTCCCCATATCCCGTCCTCATATCTTGACCTCATATCCAGTCCTCATATCTGGTCTTCATATCCCGTCCTTATATTCCGACCTCATATCTCACCCTCCTATCCCTTCCTCATATCCTGACCTCATATCCCGTCCTCATATGCTGTATGCTGTCCTCATATCCCATCCTTATGTCCCATCCTCCTATCCTGTCCTCATTTGGGACTGATTTGTGATGAAGATATTGTAAGCTGAAATAGAAGGGGACGTGGCTTTGTGGGACTGGGCATGATTTGCAAGCTAGACCGATGCACAAAAAGGGTAGAGAATAAAAGGGGGGGTGCTTAAACAGTGGGTGTGTCTTTGTGAGATGGGGTGTGACTTGCAAGCCGGACTGACACATTCAGCAGGAGATGCAGAGAGAAGCTTGTGTAGTAAGGTAACGTAAGTCCCATATACTTGCATGGGACATGGAACAAAAACCCATCTTTTATATAAGGGTGTATGTAAGGGTTAATTTAACTATCATATCTTTTTATTTGACATATAAGTAATATGTGTACCAGTAATTTTTGAACTATCTCCAGCCGTACGGAAGTTATGTGGGAACATACATTTCCCATAGATTTGCATGGGACTAAAAACAAAGACCCTGGCAAATGGGGGTGAGTAAGGGTTAAATTACCTATCCTATGTTTGTTGTTGACATATAAGTAACATGTGTGCCAAGTTTCATGCTAATATCTTTGGCCATTTGGACGTGATGCTGGAACTTACACACATACACACACACACACACACACACACACATATACACACATTGGGGGAGATTTATCAAAACCAATGTAGAGGAAGAGTGGTGCAGTTGCCCATAGCAACCAATCAGATTGCTTCTTACATTTTTAACAAGGCCTTTGAAAATGAAAGAAGCAATCTGATTGGTTGCTATGGGCAACTGGGCAACCTTCACTCTGCACAATTGAGTTTTATATATATGCTAGCTGAGAAACCGGCATTGTCCGGTTTTTCCTTTCGAATCCTTGTTGGGGAGGAAAATAAACAAAGGAGGAAGCTTTTGACTTCCAATCCCATCCCCATATATTGTTGTCATATCCCAACCCCATATCCCGACCTCCTATCCTTACCTCCTGTCACGTCCTCCTATCCTGTCTTCCTATCTCGACCATCTATCCTGACCTTCTTTCCCGACCTCCTATCCCATCCTCCTATTCCGTCCTCATATCGCGTCCTCCTATCTCCACTTCCTATCCCGAACTACTATCCCGTCCAACTATCCCGTCCTCCTATCTCCACCTCCCATCTCCACCTCCTATCCCGACCTCCTATCTCGACCTCCTATCCCTACCTCCTCTCCCGACCTCCTATCCCGTCCTCCTATCTTAACCTCCTATCTCGACCTCCTATCCCGACCTCCTCTCCCGTCCTCCTATCCTGTCGTCCTATCCCGACCTCCTATCTTGACCTCCTATCTTGACCTTCTATCCCGTCCTCCTATCCCGACCTCCTATCCTGTCCTCCTATCTCGACCTCCTATCCCGTCCTCCTTTCCCATCCTTATATCTCGACCTCCTATCCTGACCTCCTATCTCGACCTCCTATCCTGACCTGTAATATACGTACCAGGTATTGAAATGTCTCCAGCTGTACGGATGTTGTGTGGGAACATACATTTCCCATTGATTTGCATGGGACTTTAATCAATTCATCAGTCGATATAGAGTAATTTTAAGTGTATTTTCTTGCGCAAAATATTGCACAATGATATTTTCTGCCTTCTTTTTGTGCGTATTTTTTGGTGGAACTTTTTCTAAAGATGTCACCCTTCGGGTGTACCGTAGAGCCATTTTTCCCGTAGACATCGATTTACTAACTGCGTATTTTTTTGGGGACGCACAAACAGAACGCAAGTCTCATTTTTTTGCGCAAATATACACCACCTCAGAGGACACGTACCAAAGTGTCCATTTTCACACAGTAAGGACTGCAACTCCCATCATGGATAGACTCTGCCCATGATGGGAGTTATAGTCCATGGGCTGAGGTGCAGATCACACTGGGTCATTATCCAGAGACCCGCTGCGATCCGCATTTATTAACTATACAAGCCAACGGTACATGCGGCTTAACTGCTCTGCCTGCAGGCTCTTGTATACACTGTCATAATTCATAATCCCCACCGCCGGAACACGGGAGCTCTGATTGGTCAATAGCTATCCACCAATCAGAGCTCCCCTCACCCGGTAGGGATTATGAATTATAAGAACTGTACATAGGAGCGTGCAGCACAGTGTAGCCCCATGTACCGGCGGCTTGTATAGTAAATAAATGCGGATCGCAGGAGAGTGATCAGCAGTAATCTGCCCCTCTGCCCTTGGACTACTACCTCTATCAGAGTCTGTCCCATGATGGGAAGAGTTGTAGTCCCGCAGCGTTGCTGAGGGATGGCACTTGCACATCCCCCGCCTACGGGACTTTTAGGACTATTACTCTCATCATGGACAGACTCTGCCCATGATGGGAGTTATAGTCCAGGGGCAGAGGTGCAGATCGCACAAGGTCATTCTGCAGAGACCCGCTGCGATCCGCATTTATTAAAATAACAAGCCAACGGTACATGAGTCTACAATTCACTGCCCGCCAACTTGTATATACACTGTCATAATTCATAATCCCCGCCGCCGGGAAAGGGGAGCTCTGTTTGGTCAATAGCTATCCACCAATCAGAGCTCCCGTGTTCCGGCGAGGATTATGAATTATGTCAGTGTATATAGGAACGCAGTGTAGCTGCATATACCGCCGGCTTTTTAACTTAAATGCGGATCGCATCAGATCATTCTCTGGAGATCTGTTGCGATCCGCATTTATTAACTAAATTACCGGCCTTACATGCGACTACATCGCGCTCCCCGACGGCTCCCATATGCAGCTGTTATAATTCATAATCCCCGCCGGGAGACGGAAGCTCTGATTGGAGAATAGCTATTGACCAATCAGAACTCCCTTCTCCGGACAGTGTATATACAAGTCGGCGGGGAGCGCAGTGTAGACGCATGTACCGCAGGCTTGTTAACTTAAATGCGGATCACAATGGGTCTCTGCAGAATGACCTGCTGCGATCTGCACCTCAGCCCCTGGACTACAACTCCCATCATGGGCAGAGTCTGTCCATGATGGGAGTAGTAGTCCTAAAAGTCCCGCAGCCGGGGGATGTGCAAGTGCCATCCCTCAGCAGTGCTGCGGTACTACAACTACTCCCATCTTGGGACAGACTCTGTCCCATGATAGGAGTAGTAGTCCAAGGGCAGAGGAACAGATCTCTGTTCACATTATGCATTTTGCATAATGGGAACAGATCCTTTCTGGCAGTGTGTTCCCAAACAGGGAGACTCCAGCTGTTGGTTAACTACAGCCCCCATGATGGGAGTTGTAGTTTAGCAACAACTGGAGGCTCCCTGTTTAGGACAACGATGCATTATGTATGCTCTTCCCAGGGGAGAGCAAAAAAAAAAAAATGTACTAACCCATATTTCTTGTTTTTCTTTTCTTCTCATTTCCGATACGCGAATGCGGAGGACTACGTCAGATGCGTTTTTTTTTATTTCAATAAAATGGTTAACAAGGGCTGTGGGGAGTGATTTTTTTTAAATACATTTTTTTGTCAATGTGTCATGTTTTTTATCATTGAATTTTCAGGGTTAGTAGTGGAAGCCGTCTTGTAGACAGAATCCATTACTAAGCCAGGGCTTAGCATTAGCCCAAAAATCAGCTAGCGCTATCCCCCAATTAATACCCTGATACCCACCGTCACCGGGGTGTTGGTAAGAGCCGGTACCAACAGGCCCGGAGCGTCAAAAATGGCGCTCCTGGGCCAAGCAGTAACAGACTGGCATTATTTAGGCTGGGCCAGTAACAATTGTCCTTGCCCACCCTGATAACGTCAGGCTGTTGCTGCTTGGTTGGTATCTGGCTGATACTGAAAATAGGGGTAACCCTATGCGTTTTTTTTTTTTAATAAGAAAAAAAGTGTGTGGTTCCCTAATTTTTTCAGTATCAGCCAGATACCAACCAAGCAGCAACAGCCTGATGTTACCAGGGTGGGCGAGGACTATTGTTACTGGCCCTCCCTAGCCTTAATAATGCCAGCCTGTTACCGCCTAGGCCCAGGAGCGCCATTTTTGACGCACCAGGCCTGTTGGTACCGGCTCTTCCTGGAACCACTGTGGCAGTGGGTACCGGGGTAATAATTGGAGGTTAGCACTAGCTGTTTTGGGGGCTAACGCTAAGCCCCGGCCTTATGTCTGCAAGACGCCTTCCGCTACTAAGCCTGAAAATTCTATTATAAAAAACACAACACAATGAAAGAAAGAAAAATTTTATTTAAAAAAACACTCCCCCACAGCCCTCGTTAACCCTTTTATTGACATTTAAAAAAATAAAATAAAATAAAAAACGCTGTTCATCATCGTAATCCACAAAATCTGACATAGTCCTCTGCATAAACATATCTACATTTCAAAGAAAAAAAAAAGTTTAGTACATATTTTGGTTTCCACACACCATCAAAAATGCAAGAAAAAAACACAAGAAAAACTGACAAAACGCAGGAAAAAGCTGGGACAGTTTTCTGGCGTTTTTTATGATGGACCAAAAACCTCAATGGAATCCTGGCCTCAAAATAATAGAAAAAAATCCCTACGTCCACTTTTCCTGTGAGGTAGGGAAGGAGTGTACAGTAGAGCAGGGGGGGGGGGGGGGGTGTTTCTACATTTGCACAAGATTTATCAAAGGAGTGTACAGCCTTAGTAAATTCTGAGCAAGAGTGTACAACAGACAAGCAGTGTAAATGGATAGAACTGTGTCTACAATAGACACATAATGATGAATATCCCCCATTGAGTTTATATATATATATATATATATATATATATATGTAGATATACTAGTTTAAAAGGAAGCTTTTAACTTCATATCCCATCCTCATATATTGTTTCCACATCCCAACCCCGTATCCCATCCTCATATCCAGTCCTCATATATCTCAACCTCATATCCCGACCTTCTTTCCCATTCTTATAACCCCACCTCATATCCTGTCCTCATATCCTGTCCTCATATCTCGACCTTCTATATCTACCTCATATCCTGTTCTCATATCCTGTCCTCACATCCTGCCCTCATATCCCGTCCTCATATCCTGACCTCATATCCCGACCTCATAGCCCATCCTCATAGCCCGACCCCATATCCTGTCCCAATATCTCAACCTCATATCTCGACCTCATATCCCATCCTCCTATCTCGACCTCCTATGCTGTCCTCATATCCCATCCTCATATCCTGTCCTCATAGCCCGTTCTCATATCCTGACCTCATATACAGTCCTTATATGCTGTCCTCATATCCTACCCTCATATGCCGACCTCATATCACATCCTCATAGGCTGTCCTCATATCCCGTCCTTATGTCCCATCCTCACATCCTGTCCTCAGGTGGGACTGACTTGTGATGAAGATATTGTAAACTGGGCGTGATTTGCAAGCCAGACCGATGCACAAAAAGGGTAAAGAAGAAATGGGGTGGGGCATAAACAGTTGACGTGTCTTTGTGAGATGTGGTGTGGCTTGCAAGCCGGACTGACACAGGAGACACCAGGAGATGCAGAGCAGAGCTTGTGGAGTAAGGTACTTTAAGTCCCATATACTTGGGGTGTATGTAAGGGTTAATTTAACTATCATATATTTTTATTTGACACATAAGTAATATGTGTACCAGGTATTATTGAAATATCTCCAGCCGTTCGGAAGTTATGTGGGAACATACATTTCCCATAGATTTGCATGGGGCTTTAAACAAAAACCCCGACCCTCACAAATGAGGGTAGTTAAGGGTTAAATTAACAATCCTATATTTTAAGCGGACATATAAGTAACATGTGACCATGTATTATCGAAATATCACCAGCCATTTGGAAGTTTTGCAGTAAAATATAGTTCCCATAGACTTGTATGGGACTTTAAACAAAACCCCAACCCTGGCAAATTGTTGTTGACATATAAGGAACATGTGTACCAAGTTTCATGATAATCTTTGGCCGCTTTGACTTGATGCTGGAACATACACACACACACATACAAACATTGGCCCTCATTTACTAAGAGTGGTGTGTAGGTTTCTTTGTGGGTTTTAATTTCCTACAATTTGTTTTTGATGGTATTTACTAAGGTTTCCCTACATTTTCCACTTTCCCTACACTTTGCTTTTTTTACACATGCTCGGATCTGTCTGGTTTTCCTCAGCTCAAATCCACCACATTTTATGTGGAAACCTTAATAAATATGTTGTTTTTTTGTGAAAATGTCAGGAACACGGCCCTTTTCAAAGACCACGCCCCTTTCCAGGCGACCACACCCCCTTTTCGGGTTTTCTCAGCAAAATGGAGAGTTAGCAATGTGACAGAATCTGGCGCACAAGCCGACAAAACGTGTCATGGTTTGCAATAGTAAATGAGGGCCATTGAGTTTTATATGAATAGCTATGGATATACTAGCTTAGTACCCGACGTTGCCCGGTTTTTCCTTCCTAATGCTTGTTGGGGAGGAAAATCAACAAAGAAGGAAGCTTTTAACTTCATATCCCATTCTCATATATTGTTTCCATATCCTAACCCCGTATCCCATCCTCATATCCAGTCCTCATATCTCAACCTCATATGCCGTCCTCATATCCTGACCTCATATCCCGTCCTTATATCCCGTCCTCATTTCTCAACCTCAAATCCTGACCTCCTTTCCCATCCTGATATCCCAACCTCATATCCTGTCCTCATATCCTGTCCTCATATCTCGACCTCCTATATCGTCCTCATATCCCATCCTCATATCCTGTCCTCATATCCCGTCCTCATATCCCGTCCTCATAGTCCATCCTCAGAGCCCGTCCTCATAGCCCGACCCCATATCCCATCCCAATATCTCAACCTCATATGCTATCCTCCTATCTTAACCTCCTATCCTGTCCTCATATCCCATCCTCATATGCTGTCCTCATATCCTGCCCTCATATCCCAACCTCATATCCCATCCTCATATGCTGTCCTCATATCCCGTCCTTATGTCCCATCCTCATATCCTGTCCTCAGGTGGGACTGACTTGTGATGAAGATATTGTAAGCTGGGCGTGATATGCAAGCCAAACTGATACACAAAAAGGGTAGATAATAAAAGAGGTGGGGCTTAAACAGTGGACGTGTCTTTGTGAGATGGGGTGTGGCTTGCAAGCCAGACTGACACATTCACCAGGAGATGCAGAGCAGAGCTTGTGGAGTTAGGTACTGGAACAAAAACCCATCTTTTATATAAGGGAGTATGTAAGGGTTAATTTAACTATCATATATTTTTATTTGACATATAAGTAATATGTGTACCAGGTATTATTGAAATATCTCCAGCTGTTCGGAAGTTATGAGTGTAGTTAAAGGTCACATTAACTATCCTATATTTTAAGTGGATATATAAGTAGCATGTGACCATGTGTCATCAAAATATCTCTAGCCGTTTGGATGTTATGCAGTAACATGTATTTCCCATAGACTTGTATGGGACAAAAACCTCGACCCTCACAAATGAGGGTAGTTAAAGGTCACATTAACTATCCTATATTTTAAGTGGACATATAAGTAGCATGTGACCATATGTCATCAAAATATCTCTAGCCGTTTGGATGTTATGCAGTAACATATATTTCCCATAGACTTGTATGGGACTTTAACCCCTTAACGACGCAGGACGTATATTTACGTCCTGCGCCGGCTCCCGCGATATGAAGCGGGATCGCGCCGCGATCCTGCATCATATCGCGTGGGTCCCGGCGCTAATCAACGGCCGGGACCCGCGGCTAATACCACACATCGCCGATCGCGGCGATGTGCGGTATTAACCCTTTAGAAGCGGCGGTCAAAGCTGACCGCCGCTTCTAAAGTGAAACTGAAAGTATCCCGGCTGCTCAGTCGGGCTGTTCGGGACCGCTGCGGTGAAATCGCGGCGTCCCGAACAGCTGATCGGACACCGGGAGGGCCCTTACCTGCCTCCTCGGTGTCCGATCGACGAATGACTGCTCCGTGCCTGAGATCCAGGCAGGAGCAGTCAAGCGCCGATAATGCTGATCACAGGCGTGTTAATACACGCCTGTGATCAGGATGAGAGATCAGTGTGTGCAGTGTTATAGGTCCCTATGGGACCTATAACACTGCAAAAAAAAAGTTTAAAAAAAGTGTTAATAAAGGTCATTTAACCCCTTCCCTAATAAAAGTTTGAATCACCCCCCTTTTCCCATAAAAAAATAAAACAGTGTAAAAAAAAAAAAAAAAAAACATATGTGGTATCGCCGCGTGCGTAAATGTCCGAACTATAAAAATATATCATTAATTAAGCCGTACGGTCAATGGCGTACGCGCAAAAAGATTCCAAAGTCCAAAAAAGCGTATTTTGGTAACTTTTTATAACATTAAAAAATGAATAAAAAGTGATCAAAAAGTCATATCAAAACTAAAATCATACCAATAAAAACTTCAGATCACGGCGCAAAAAATGAGTCCTCATACCGCCCTGTACGTGGAAAAATAAAAAAGTTATAGGGGTCAGAAGATGACATTTTTAAACGTATAAATTTTCCTGCATGTAGTTATGATTTTTTCCAGAAGTGCGACAAAATCAAACCTATATAAGTAGGGTATCATTTTAATCGTATGGACCTACAGAATAATGATAAGGTGTAATTTTTACCGAAATATGCACTGCGTAGAAACGGAAGCCCCCAAAAGTTACAAAATGGTGTTTTTTTTTCGATTTTGTCGCACAATGATTTTTTTTTCCGTTTCGCCGTGCATTTTTGGGTAAAATGACTAATGTCACTGCAAAGTAGAATTGGTGACGCAAAAAATAAGCCATAATATGGATTTTTAGGTGGAAAATTGAAAGGGTTATGATTTTTAAAAGGTAAGGAGGAAAAAACGAAAGTGCAAAAACGGAAAAACCCTGAGTCCTTAAGGGGTTAAACAAAACCCAAGCCTTGGCAAATAGGGGTGTGTAAGGGTTAAATCACCTATCCTATGTTTGTTGTTGACATATAAGTAACATGTGTACCAAGTTTCCTGTAAATATCTTCAGCCGTTTGGTCGTGATGCTGGAACATACACACACACACACACACACACACGTTGAGATTTATCTATCTACTAGCTGAGTACCCGGCGTTGTCCAGCTTTTCCTTCCTCATCCTTGTTGGGGAGGAAAATCAACAAAGGAGGAAGCTTTTGACTTCATATCCCGTCCCCATATATTGTTGTCATATCCCAACCCCATATTCCGACCTCCTATCCCGTCCTTCTATCTCGACCTCCTATCCCGTCCTTCTATCTCGACCTCCTATCCCGTCCTTCTATCTCGACCTCCTATCCCGTCCTCCTATCTCAACCTCCTATCTCCACCTCCTATCTCCACCTCCTATCCCATCCTCCTATCCTGACCTCCTATCCTGACCATCCTGTTCTCCTATCTTGACCCCCTATCTCGACCTCCTATTCCGACCTCCTATCCCATCCTCCTATCTTGACCTCCTATCCCGTCCTTCTATCCCGTCCTCCTATCTCGACCTCCTCCCGTCCTCCTATCTCAACCTCCTATCCCAACCTCCTATCCCATCCTCCTATCTCAACCCCCTATCTCGTCCTCCCATCTCCACCTCCTATGCCGACCTCCTATCCCGACCTCCAATCCCAGTCTCCTATCCCGACCTCCTATCTCCACCTCCTATCTCCACCTTCTATCTCCACTTCCTATCCCGTCCTCATATCCCGACCATCCCGTCCTCCTATCTTGACCTCCTATCTCGACCTTCTATCTCGACCTTCTATCTCGACCTCCTATCCTGTCCTCCTATCTCGACTCCTATCCTGTCCTCCTATCTCGACCTCCTATCCTGTCCTCCTATCTCGACCTCCTATCCTGTCCTCCTATCTCGACCTCCTATCCCATCCTCCTATGTCCACCTCCTATGCAGCCCTCCTATCCCGACCTCCTATCTCCACCTCCTATCTATCTCCACCTCCTATCTATCTCCACCTCCTATCTATCTCCACCTCCTATCTATCTATCTATCTCCACCTCCTATCTATCTATCTATCTATCTATCTATCTCCACCTCCTATCTATCTATCTCCACCTCCTATCTATCTATCTTCACCTCCTATCTATCTATCTCCACCTCCTATCTATCTCTCTCCACCTCCTATCTATCTCTCTCCACCTCCTATCTATCTCCACACATACATTTCCGATTGATTTGCATGGGACTTTAAACAAAAACCCTGACCCTCACAAATGTGGGTGGTTAAGGGTTAAATTAACTATCCTATATTTTAAGTGGACATATAAGTAACATGTAACCAAGTATTATCGAAATATCTCCAGCCATTTGGAAGTTATGCAGTAACATATATTTCCCATAGAGTTGTATGGGACTTTAAACAAAACCCCGCCCCTTGCAAATGGGGGTGAGCAAGGGTTAAATCACCTATCCTATGTTTGTTGCTGACATATAAGTAACATGTGTGCCAAGTTTCATTTTAATATCTTTAGCCGTTTGGAAGTTTTTGTGGAACATACACACATACATGTACACACACGTTGAGTTTTATATACTAGTTTCTTGTCCGCGTATCCCATCCTTATATTTTATAAATAGAAAAGAAAAAAAAGGGAGGACAGCGCCTCGTGTAATTCCGATGACACTCGTTAAAGCGAATGGTCAGGTAATATGCTCACCTTAGGTGAACCTTGGGTTCATGCATGTAACCCCTCCGTGTTGGGGTAGTGAACGATATTCCGGAGCTGCAGCCTGCGGGTTGCAGACGATGGTGCAATAATGTGGATGGTACCCAGAGTATTATGTAACAATATTTTATTGAAACACATACATATGGGGGTACAACATGGACAAGATGCGTTTCTGGAGTGAGCCCTCCCTTTTTCAATTGTAGACATATGCAGTCTGATGTGGCAGGGGATGTGGTACACATAAATACATTTACAATCTGGCGCCAAAAGCATTCCGGCACAGGTCAAAGGTTAAACATAAGAAAAAAGTAATACTGCATATTCATTTTAAATAAAAATGGTCATATTTATAAAGCAATATAGAAAATATTGTGTTTAGTTTTTGTAAAACATTGGAATTCACTCTATTTATTGTAAACCCACTTATATAAGTCTGACAGTTATGTACTAGTCATGGTAGCCACGGACTCAGAACGAGGCTTGGGCTAGCTAATACTGATAGCGAGGCATGGTCTAGATGGCCGTGGTTCGTATTTGCCGCTGTTTGCCTGTGTGAAGCAGGCGGCCAATCAGAGTATAGATACGCGATGACGTACTATACCGTCCTTATGGGTAAGTCGGGATTTGGACGTGCCGCTTATTTCAATGCAAAATTGGCGACCAATCAGATTGTCAGATTAGGGTGACGTATTGTGTTGATGTTGTAACACGCTTCTTTTGTTTATATAGTCACGTGGTGCGCGCTTTCAACCAATGAAATAGATAGTTAGCCGGCTGCTCACCCAATCGATGAGCTAGAGGATGGTTGTGTGGCGGTAAACACAAGTGTTATGAATGTGAGAAAGCATATAGTTTTAGCCAATCATAGGTTTCTTATGTGATGTAGGCAGGCAGTTTGACCAATCAGATCAATGCCTACCAAGTAATGTAAAGTTTATGGAAGAGAATACTGCGGTATGGGAGATTTCTGATAGGTGGACGCTTAAACCAATGAGAGCGTCACCTACTCCGTCATGTGTTTGCAATAGAAGGCAGGTAAAATCAGAATTCCTGATAGGTGGATTGTCAGACGCTTTCGCCAATCAAAACTTCGCCTACTTTATCATGTATTCCCAATGGGGGATACAGGGTTTATTTAAAGTCCCTGATAGGTGGGTTGTTGATGTATGTTCAGCCAATCGCTCCGGCGCCTAAGGAAGAACGGATGGACGTAAGGGTGACACCGGCAGGGTAAGTAAATATATATTGAGAATGTATGTGGGATTTTCAGTACATTCATTAAGTCCCTGAGGGATAAGGGTTTTAAGCTTGAAAATCCAGTAGTTCTGCCTCCTGCATAATTGGGTGTAGCGTCGGTGGCAAGTGATCGGTATCTGCTCGATCGGGGTAACAGAAAAATGCGAAAAATCACAGTTGTGCATTAATGAGGCATAGCGTGATACACTGTGCAATTGGTATCCAGTTTTTACATTTACATTACAGTTTTTACGCGTCTTGTCCATGTGGTACCCCCATATGTATGTGTTTCAATAAAATATTGTTACATAATACTCTGGGTACCATCCACATTATTGCACCATCCGAGCAGCGCCGGCAAAGAGGGTTCTCCTTTTTCTTCAATCCGTATCCTTATATTTTGTCCTTATATCCCGTCCTCATGTCCCGTCCACATATCCCATCATCATATCCCGTTCTCATATCCCAACCTCATATCCCGTCCTCATGTCCCATCCTCATATCCTGTCCTTATATCTCGTCCTGAATTCCTGTCCTTATATACCGACCTTATATCCCGACCTCATATCCTGTCCTCATATTCCGTCCTCATATCCTGTCCTCATATACCGACCTCATATCTCATCCTCATATCCCATCCTTAGGTGGGGCTGAGTTGTGATGAAGAGATTGTGTGCCAAAAATAGGAGGAGGAGTTGTTTAATATATATATATATATATATATATATATATATATATATATATATATATATATATATGGTAATTAGCCATGTAGTAACTGGTTGAAGAGATTTTAAAAGCTTTCAGTATACTAATAGAACTAAACACGTAGCTAAAAATGACTACGTTCTGAAGAAACTGCAAGAGGAAACAATGGGATCTGCAGTTATGTATGATACACATTTACAGGTGATGATTAGATTGCTATATGTATTGGTTCAAAAATGAAATGCTCAGTCAGTTTTTCAGAATTTCATTTTCATGTCCACTCCTTTTAGAAAAACACTTATTTTTTAATGGGATTTTGTCACAAGTTTTATGCTGCCATATTAAAGGGGTATTCCAGGCAAAAACTTTTTTTTATATATCAACTGGCTCCGGAAAGTTAAACAGATTTGTAAATTACTTCTATAAAAAAAATCTTAATCCTTCCAATAGTTATTAGCTTCTGAAGTTGAGTTGCTGTTTTCTGTCTAACTGCTTTCTGATGACTCACGTCCCGGGAGCTGTCCAGCTCCTATGGGGATATTCTCCTATCATGCAAGGGATATTCTCCCATCATGCACAGCTCCCGTGACGTGACATCATCATTGAGCAGTTAGACAGAAAACTTCAGAAGCTAATAACTATTGGAAGGATTAAGATTTTTTAATAGAAGTAATTTACAAATCTGTTTAACTTTCCGGAGCCAGTTGATATATAAAAAAAGTTTTTGCCTGGAATACCCCTTTAAAGGCATTGACAGGCACCTTGATTCATGTTCTGAGATTTGCAGTAGTTTTTCTAAAATTTGATAAATTTCTGAGAGTGCCGGAAATGCCTGAGTTCTGTACTATTATAAAAAAAAAATGCTCCAATGCTGTAGACCACCAGGAATAGAGACAGTATCATCTGCACTGTCTCAGATTTCTAAAGGATTTGACATTAACCCCTTTCACTGCTCTAGACGACCAGGAATATCCATTAGATCACCAGGTATACTGATAATAGCACTCTCCCTGCCCTAGTTTACCGGACACTGACACTTTCACTGATTCCATGGACAACCAGGAATACTGGCATTAACCTCTTGACTGTTGAAGACTCTAAGAATAGAGACATTAAGTCCCTCACTGGCCTAGACCACCAGGGAAGCAAACAATAGCTTTCCCCATGTTAGACTTGAATGATGTTCAATACTTTTTACTGGATGCTATGTGACCCTATATGCAGCATCTCCCAGTGAGTACACCCCTCAAATTTTGTAAATATTTTATTGTATATGTTCATGTGACAACAGTATAGAAATGACATTCTGCTACAATGTAAAGCAGTGTACAGCATGTGCAAGGGTACATTCACATGTACGCAGATTTGATGCGCAGGATTTGATGCACAGGATTTTCTGTTGCAGATTTCAATGTAAACTAAATGAGTACAGTTTCTAATCTGCAGTTACAAATGCTGCGCATCAAATCTGCACAGGATCCTGTACATGTGAATGTACCCTAAAAGTGTTGTTGCGGCCCCCTCAAAATAACTTATCATCCAGCCATTAACCTCTTAAGGAAGCGTGCCATACATGTACGTCTCTGCAGCAAGTAATTTTGTGCACTGCGCCATTTACGACACAGCTATGTATCGTGTGCAGGAGCAGCGCTCGCTACATAGCGGGCAAGCTCTGGCTGCTATCTGCAGCCGGGACATCGCTGATAATGGTAGACATCAGCCATCCTGCTGATGTCTACCATTATCCCCAAAGATACTGTGATCAATGCCGAAAAGCAGAGGTTCTGGTGGGCTTAACGGACCCCCAATGAGCTTCTTGTGCAGCCTGGAGAGCTAGGCTATAGGAGAAGATCACCAATAGTGGCCCTGATCAGTACTATGATATTACATAGTACTGAACAGTTCATAGCAATCTGTGGCCTATAGGACATAAGAGGGGAAATAAAATAAGTTTTTAAAAATATATAAAAATCCTTCTTTCCCAGTAAAAATATTAATTATACCCCTTTCTCAATAAAAAAAGTAACAAAAAAATAAAAAAATAAAAACACTACATAGCTGATATTGCCCCGTGCATAAATGTCCGATCTATCAAAATATGATGCTTACCATCCTGCACAGTAAGCATTGTAAACGTAAAAAGAATTCCTGATTTTTGGTCACTTGTCAGAGAAAAATTAATAAAAAGCGATCAAAAAGTTTAATAAAAAATAAATAAAAATAACAAACAAAAAAAACCAGTACTAATAAAAACTGTATATCATGTGCAAAAAAATTTGTCCTTATACAGCCCTGTATACAGAAGGTATAGGGGTCAGAATAGGGTCATCTTAACCCCTTAAGGACTGAGTCCTTTTTCACCTTAAGGACAGAGCCCTTTTTGGAGGGGCAAGCTGTGCATAACTAGCTTGCCCCCTGACTGGTGAGCAGTTAAGGGGTTAAGAAATGTACAGGCAAGGTTTTTTAGCCCCCTCCCCCGCCTGTAAAACTTGCCAGTGGCTACAGTGGTATGTCCCATGGGTAGGGGGGAAGGAGTGCACCAATCAGGGGTTTAATAGTTTCCCGGGCTCTCAGGGGCCCTCCCCTGGGTATTTATAGCTTTGGTGCCTCCCTTCCCCCCTCAATCTGCCCAGGACCCGGAGTTTTGTCTGCCGGTTGGTATGTATCTGCCCCTTATTTATGGCCCGGATGGAGCAAGAGGGTGAGGGCTGGCATGCTCGCTTGTGGCTGAGCTGTCCTCCCCTCCTGTTGCACCCTGGCGTTGGTTTCGGGAGGCTGGCGGACCTCTCACAGTCCCGCTCTCCTTCCCCCTGTCCTGCCCGTTCCTTTAATTCCCTTCCCTGTCCCGTTCCTTTAATCTCCTGCCCGTTCCTTTAATCTCCTGCTCGTTCCTTTAATCTCCTGCCCGTTCCTTTAATCCTAATCTCCTGCCCCTTCCTTTCATCCTTTTCCCTGGCCCGAACTCCCCTTCCCATGCGTGCTCCTTTTGAGCGCGCTTTGCCTCTTTCCCCCGTTACTGTCCCCTTCACTGCGGTGGCGGCCCCCTCGGTGGCTGCTGCCGCAAATGGACGTTTATTAACGTCCATTTGCGTGTTCCCAGCTATAATGCGCGCTCACAAGTTGAGCGCGCATCATAGCCGTTGGGTCCCGGTTGCTATTAGCAACCAGGACCCATGCTAATGCCGGACATCGCCGATCGGGCAGATGTCCGGCATTACCTTTTGGATGCGGCGATCAAAGTTGATCGCCGCATCTGAATGTATGTACGGGCGTTCCGGCTGCTCAGTCGGGCTGATCGGGACCATCGCGATTAAATCGCGATGTCCCGATCAGCTGGAACGCAGCAGGAGGGTCACTCACCTGCCTCCTGCGCGTCCGCTCGTGGATTGATTGCTCCAAGCCTGAAATTCAGGCTTGAGCAATCAATCACTGATGACCCAGATCATTGCCATGTTATCACATGGCAAGTGATCTGTGTTAGGATCTGTGTGTGCAGTGTTGTGGCTACTGCAAATCTCAGAACATGAAAAAAAAAAGTATGTTCATGAAGATCTATTTAACCCTTGCCATAAAACGTTTGGCACACTACTCCCCCCCCCCCCCCTTTTTTTTTTTTTTTCCCCTATACAAATAAAAAACAAATAAATAAATAAAAATAACTAAATAATAGAATAAATTGAATAATAATTAAATAAAATATAAAAATCTGTATTACATCAAGCATATACACGTATACGGTATCGCTGCTTGCGTACATGTCCGTACTATCTAAATATATCTTCGATTGCAGTACTCCTTCAATGGTGTACGCGCAAAAAAAATAAATAAAAAAATATATATATATATAAATCAAAAATAACGTAAATTAATTAATTAATTTATATTACAAAAAAAAAAAATTTTTTTTTAAATAAATAAATATTTATACATAATAATAAATAATTAATAAATTACAATGAAATGAACAAGTACAAACTGTGTAGATTTCAATACACATACACATGTGGTATCAAAGGCCACGTGCGTCAATGTCCGAACTATCAAATTATATATCCTCATTTGATCGCACGGTTTAGGGTGTAGGCGCAAATTAATAATTAAATATATAAATTCTACAGTCCCATATAGTGTATTTTGGTCGCTTTTTATACCTAAAAAAAATAAAAAA
Organism: Hyla sarda; assembly: GCF_029499605.1. Classification (NCBI taxonomy): domain Eukaryota; kingdom Metazoa; phylum Chordata; class Amphibia; order Anura; family Hylidae; genus Hyla; species Hyla sarda. The sequence goes on along the minus strand of NC_079189.1, from coordinate 312,692,365 downwards.
AATAAATAATCACAACTCTGATTGACACGACACTGGTACCGCTGTAAACTTCGGATCACGGCGCATGGTTCTTGCAGCCACTGCACCCCAAACCCTCCATCACCTCTCCGCCCCGAGTTCCCAAAAAACAAAAACAAAAAAAAAATTATAATAAAAAATACAAATGAAATAAAAACCCACTGTGGCCGCGGCTGTCCCTCTTCCTGAGTCCTCTGCTGCTGGTTTTCCGGCGCCATTCCAGGCGGTGGCAGAGTACCCGCGACCAGGTGGTCTCCAGCGTGCCTTGTCCCACGCCTGTGGTGGTGAAGTGGTTCCTCCATCTTTTGTGCCTTCTACATCTTCTGGACTTAGTGAGTGTTCTGTTGCGGGGGGCAGGGGTGGCTCTATTTTCGTGCCTGCCCTTGGGGCTTTGGCAGGCCAGTTGTCTTCAGCTGGCTAGGCTGGGTTGGTGCCCTCTCCTTCCCTGGTTAGTGTGCTTATGGCTGTTCTGGGTAGTATCCGCCTTTTGTTCCTGTGTGTTTGTTGGGTTTGGGTCTCGGATATAGGTGTATGTCTATGTTGGTCTCTGGTTGTGAGTTGGGTACGTCTCTTCTTGATGGGGTGCTTTGGTGTGGTATCATTTTCTGCGGTGCTCACTTAGGTGAGTGGTCTTTTGGCCTTCCGCTCTGGATGACCGGGTTTTGTGGACTTAGTTCCTGAGGCTTGTTCCATATCCTGATTGGGTGGCACCCAGTTACGGTTTTGTTTCTTTTGGTTTTCTCCCCTCTTGGTTTGGTGTTTCTCTCCGTCACTAGTTGTAGTCTCTCTCTGCAGCTCTGTTCGTCCCAGTGTATTGTCTGATGTTTTTGCCTGTTTTGCTCCCGATCTCTGGCAGGCATGGGACTCCTGTATGTCGTGCTGGGTGCTTTCGCTGATGTGGCGGTGGGTAGGTTTCGCTTGGGTCTCAGTTTGTCTTTCCTTGTGGGTTCTTCTTTGTGGTTGTTTTTCCGGAGGGGGATTCTCCTGTGCTCTACGCTCTACGCAATGCCGTGTTGGCGTTGGTCTGCAGTTTTCCTGTGAACGGGGAGTGTTTGCATTTTCTCTGTTTTGGTTTCCTCGTTGCTTGCTAGGTGCCCCTGTTCCGGTCCTTGCTGGTTTACTGTATGTTCCGCATGGAATATGGTTCTGGGCTGAGTTTTTTCCTGCAGGTTGTCTCTGGCCACCGAGGGTGTCTGGTATTTGTGCCCCCGCATATGTGCCCCTGGTACGCTATGGGCTGACATTTCGGTTGGTTGGGGTTTTTTCAGGAGTTGGGCAGTGGACTGGCCTGCTTTCAGTTCCCCGTTGCAGTGCACGGGGAGCTCGCTCTGTTCTCGGTTGTGGCTGGTTTGGTCGGTTGTTGGTGTGGTGTTTGGTTTTCCAGTGATGCTGCGGTGGGTTTCTGCCATGCTTGGGGTTTTGTTTGAGCTTTTCCCTTGGTGTTGGTTGTGGGACTTTGGGTGCTTGCTTCGGCAGCTCATGTTTTAGACTTGTACTTGGTTGCGCGCTTTTTTTGTGATGCTTTTCTTCTTTTCTAGTGTGTGATTTGAGTGATCAGGGGGCGTGTTTTCTTCCTGTGCTCTGCCTGTTGCATCTAGTGCTTCGCTGTTTGGAGTTACAATTTCTTTCGGGGCTACGCTCCCTGGGGTCGGTATTGGGTGTTGATGTTTTGTCCCATTTTCTCTGGCTGTAGTTCCGGAGGGTTGCTTGTGTGGCCAGCCCGTGGGTCCTTGGGGAGAGTGGTGTAATTCTTGGTCCGCTTTGGTGGCTCCTGCGGCTTGGTCGCACTCACGGTACGGCGCTTGCGAGTGGTTAGGTTGGTGTGGAGGCCGGGATGTCTACAGTCGAGGAGGGTCCCGGAGGTTCCAGAGGGTCTGTGGACAGCGGATAAAAAATAAAAATTAAAAATTAAAAATAAAAATAAAAAAATTATATATATTGGTTTCCATGCCTGGACTGCCCTTTGATGTACCTTACAAGGCTCTGATGTTTGATTTACTGTTTCGTTTTAATAGGATGTGATAATGGAAGTTATCTGCTGTGTCACCTCTCCAAGGAGGTTCGAGATTTGGGCAGTGTTCTCAGTGTATCCAAATAACATTTTGAGTATGTGATGCTGGGATCTTCACCTGTTCATGTGAATCACCTACAAAAAAAAAAAAAAAAAAATGAAATGTTGGTTGGCTTTCCCGCTGTGCTGCGATCCAGTGGGGTGCGGTTGGCGCACGGCACATGGCAGGGGGTGATTTTCTTTCTGCTTTGCAGGTGGTGTATACCTAGGGGGCCCGTGAGTGGGTGGTGTATACCTAGGGGCTGGGCCCGCGAGTGGGCGGCCTTGCTGTCGGCGACTGTTTTTTTTTCCTATCAATTTTTGGGTCGCTTGGTGGCGGCTGCGGGTCGGGTTTTTTTTTTGGTTGTCGTTTTGTGTAATTTTTCTAATCCGAGATTTTGCGCTAGCTTTTTTCAGGGCTATGTGGATGGGGTACTTTTCTTTCTCCTCGTCTCCTTCCATGGGACTTGGGGGTCCGTGTTTTTGGGTGCCTATTTTGTGCGTTTCCTGGAAAATGTTTAAAAAGTTAAAAAATAAAAAATAAAAAAATTAAAAAAAATAAGGCCCGTCGGTCCGAGACTGTTTAGGCGATCCGGGAGACGCAGCTCGTGCTCCATGAGGGTCCGTGAATGACTGTTTTGTGAGTTCGGGTTTGCTCTCTTTTTGTATCGGGGCCGGCGGAGGTGGCTGGGTTTCCGGTAGCGCTGCACGTGGGGCGCAAGCGATCTGCTTGTTGTGTTGCTATTTTTGCCCAGTTTGATGTTTCCCATGTGTGTTTTTGTTTTAAGAGCGGCTTTCCGCAAGGTGGTGCGAGTGCTGCAGCACTCTTCGGTGTATGGGCGAGTCTGAGAGAGAAGTTCACACGGGTTATTTAAAAAAAAAAAATAAAAAATTTAAACACATAAAAACAAAAAAAAAATAAAAAATGGTCCTGGTGGCAGGTACCTCGGATTTCCTGGAGAGGAAATGTGTTGAGCGGATTTCCTGGAGAGGAAATGTGTTGGGCGGATTTCCTGGAGAGGAAATGTTTTGGGTGTGCCACTGGGCTGAGGTGGCCCCAGTTGTTGGCTATCCAGTATCTCTCGGGTGGGGATCGGAGTCCAGTGTAGGGCTAACTGGTCTCCTCCGTGGCGGTAAGAAGACGGTGAAAGCGGGGTCAACCCGGGGTAGACCTCCACACAGGACGGTGTGGCAGCACCTCTCGGGTTGGCAAGAAGCCAATCGGTGTCTTTGTTACAGTTAAATTGTTATTTATATAAGTAATTTTATAAATAAAGCTGTGGCCGATCCCCACCCACGGAAAAGTTGAATTGTTGTTGTGTCAGTTATTATTTAATTAATTATTGTAGTAAGGGGGAGGGGTAGTTATAGCCTGCTAGGAGCTAATTGGGTCTCAACAGTCTGGAGGGGCAAGCTGTGCATAACTAGCTTGCCCCCTGACTGGTGAGCAGTTAAGGGGTTAAGAAATGTACAGGCAAGGTTTTTTAGCCCCCTCCCCCGCCTGTAAAACTTGCCAGTGGCTACAGTGGTATGTCCCATGGGTAGGGGGGAAGGAGTGCACCAATCAGGGGTTTAATAGTTTCCCGGGATTTCAGGGGCCCTCCCCTGGGTATTTATAGCTGTGGTGCCTCCCTTCCCCCCTCAATCTGCCCAGGACCCGGAGTTTTGCCCTCCCTCCCTCCCTTTTTGTATGTCTGTTTATTGTAAGTCACAGCTTGGCGGTAAGAAGACGGTGAAAGCCACACAGGACGGTGTGGCAGCACCTCTCGGGTTGGTAAGAAGCCAATCGGTATCTTTGTTACAGTTAAATTGTTATTTATATAAGTAATTTTATAAATAAAGCTGTGGCCGATCCCCACCCACGGAAAAGTTGAATTGTTGTTGTGTCAGTTATTATTTAATTAATTATTGTAGTAAGGGGGAGGGGTAGTTATAGCCTGCTAGGAGCTAATTGGGTCTCAACAGTCTTGCAATTCTGACCACTGTCACTTTATGCATAAATAACTCTGGGATGCTTTTATCGATTATTCTGATTCCGAGATAGTTTTTTCGTGACATATTCTACTTCAACATAGTGGGAAGTTTTTGTCATTACTTGCATCCTTCCTTGAAAATTTAGCATTTTTCTAACTTTGAAGCTCTCTGCTCGTAAGGAAAATGGATATCCCAAATAAATTATATATTGATTCACATATACAATGGGGGATATTTATCAAAGTTGTCTATGTCCCGCATCAATATAGACCAAACTACAGAGTGTTTGGCTGGTCTATTGTGCGCCTAATTTATCAGAAGGCGCACAGTTCTTGATAAATTCTGTGCACAGACTTCGGGATCTAAGGTTTAGACTATATTTAAACCTGCTCCAACATGGTCTGACATTTCGGCGTACTTTCAGCCGATGCGACTTGTCGCTGAAAAGTCGCTTTTGATAAATTCAGCACCAATGCATTTCAGTCTAAAATAGACTAGCATGCATCATGTTCTAAAAATCCTCTAGAGCAAAAGTCGCAGAAAAGTCGCACATATGTAGACTGCGACTTTCTGTGCGACAAATTTAGACAAGAAAAACCAGTCTAAATCCTTTGATAAATCTCCCCCAATGTGTCTACTTTATATTTGCATCATAAAGTTGACATGTTTTTACTTTTGGAAGACATCAGAGGGCTTCAAAGTTCATCAGCAATTTTCCAATTTTTCACAAAATTCAGTTCAGTTCAGATTTGAAGTGGATTTGAGGGGTCTTCATATTAGAAATACCTTATAAATTACCCCATTATAAAAACTGCACCACCCAAAGTATTCAAAATGACATTCAGAAAGTTTGTTAACCCTTTAGGTGTTTCACAGGAATAACAGCAATGTGAAGGAGAAAATTGAAAATCTTCATTTTTTACACTTGCATGTTCTTGTAGTTCTTGTTCTTGCTCAAGTTTTTGAAATTTTACAAGAGGTAAAAGGAGAAAAAGCCCCTCGAAATTTGTAACACAATTTCTATCGGGTAAGGAAATACCTTATATGTGGATGTTAAGTGCTCTGTGGAAGCACTAGAGGGCTCAGAGGAGAAAGAGTGACAATGGGATTTTGGAGAGTGAGTGTTTCTGAAATGGTTTTTGGGGGGCATGTCACATTTAGGAAGCCCCTATGGTGTCAGAACAGCAAAAAAACAAAAAAAACAACATGGCATACTATTTTGGAAACTACACCCCTCAACAAATGTAACAAAGGGTCCAGTGAGCCTTTACACCCCACAGGTGTTTGATGACTTTTCGTTAAAGTCAGATGTGTAAATGAATTTTTTTTTCACTAAAATGCTGGTTTTCCACCAAATTTTACATTTTTAAAATGGTTATAGGAGAAAATGCCCCCCAAAATTTGTAACCCCATCTCTTCTGAGTATGGAAATACCCCACTTGTGGACGTCAAGTGCACTGTGGGCGCACTACGATGCTCAGAAGAGAAGAAGTCACATTTGGCTTTTGGAAAGCAAATCTTGCTTAAATGGTTTTTGGGGGGCATGTTGCATTTAGGAAGCCCCAATGGTGCCAGAACAGCAAAAAAAAAAAAAAAAAAAACGCACATGGCATACTAATTTGGAAACTACACCCCTCAAGGAATGTAACAAGGGTTACAGTGAGCCTTAACACTCCACAGGTGATTGACAAATTTCCGCTAAAGTTGGACGAGAAAAGGAAAAATTGGATTTTTTCCCTAAAATGCTGATGTTACCCCAAATTTTTCATTTTCACAAGGGGTAATTGGAGAAAAAGCCTCTCAAAATTTGTAACCCCATTTCTTCTGAGTATGGAAATACCCCAAAAGTGGATGTAAAGCGCCCTGCGGGCGAATTACAATGCTCAGAAGAGAAGGAGCGCCATTGAGCTTTTGGTGAGAGAATTTAGTTGGAATAGAAGTGGGAGGCCATGTGTGTTTACAAAGCCGCCCCGTAGTGCCAGAACAGTGGACCTCCCCACATGTGACCCCATTTTGGAAACTACACCCCTCACAGAATTTAATAAGGGGTGCAGTGAACATTTACACCCCACTGGCGTTTGACAGATCTTTGGAACAGTGAGCTGTGCAAATGAAAAATAAAATTTTTCATTTTCACAGACCACTGTTCCAAAAATCTGTCAGACACATGTGGGGTGTTGTTTCCAAAATGGGGTCACATGTGGGGGGGGTTCCACTATTCTGGCACTATGGGGACTTTGTAAACACACATGGCCTTCAATTTTGGACACATTCTCTCTCCAAAAGCCCAATGGCGCTCCTTCTCTTCTGAGCTTTGTAGTTTGCCCGCAGAGCACTTTACATCGACATATGGAGTATGTTCTTACTCATAAGAAATGGGGATACAATTTTATTTTTTCCTATTCTCCCTTGTGAAAATGAAAAATGTAGGGTAACACCAGCATTTTAGTGACATTTTTTTTTTCATTTTCACATCCAACGTTAACGAAAATTCGTCAAACACCTGTGGGGTGTAAAGGCTCACTATACCCCATGTTATGTTCCGTGAGGGGTGTAGTTTCCAAAATGGGGTCACATCTGGGTATTTATTGTTTTGTGTTTATGTCAGAACCAGCCACCCCTGTGCAAATCCCAATTTAGACCTGAAATGTACATGGTGCGCTCTCACTCCTGAGCCATGTTGTGTGCCCTCAGAGCACTTTACTCCCACATATGGGGTGGTTCTGTACTTAGGAGAAATTGCGTAAAAAATGTTGGGGGTCTTTTTTACCTTTTACCGCTTGTGAATATTAAAAGTATTGGGCAACACAAGCATGTTAGTGTAAAAAATTATTAGTTTTTACACTAACATGCCGGTGAAGACCCAAACTTCACCATTTCATAAGGTGTAAAAGGAGAAAAAGCCCCCCAAAATTTGTGACGCAATTATTCCCCAGTACAGAGATACCCCATACGTGGCTGTTTCCTTGAAATACAACATGGCTCCAAAGCGAGAGAGCGCCATACGCATTGAGGCCTAAATTGGGGATTTGAATCCACCACAAAAATACCCTATGGCAGTGTTTCCCAAACAGGGTGTCTCCAGCTGTTGCAAAACTCCCAGCATGCCTGGACAGTCAGTGGCTGTCCCGCTATACTGGGAGTTGTTGTTTTTCATCAGCTGGAGGCTCCTTTTTGGAAACAGTGCCGTACAAGAAGTTTTTAGTTTTTTTATTTGGGGGGGGGGGGGGGGGGCTATGTAGGGGTATGTGTATATGTAGTGTTTTACTTTTTATTTTGTGTAGGTGTAGTGTAGTGTAGTGTTTTTAGGGTACATTTACAGGGGCGGGTTTACAGTGAGTTTGAGTTGGGAGTTGAGCTGCAGCGGAAAATCTCAAACTCGCAGCAGAAAACTAGCTGTAAACCCACCCGTGTGAATGAACATTCAGCTGTTGCAAAACTACAACTCCCAGCATGCACTGACAGACCATACATGCTGGGAGTTGAAGTTATGCAACAGCTGGAGGCACATTGGTTGTGAAACACTGAGTTAGGTAACAAACTCGGTTTTACAACCAATGTGTCTCCAGCTGTTGCAAAACTGCAACAATCAGCATGCATTGACAGCTGAAGGGCATGCTGAAAGTTGTAGTTTTGCAACAGCTGGAGGCACACTGCTACAACTCCCAGCATGCCCTTGGTAGTCTGTGCATGTTAGGAGTTGTAGTAATGCAACAGCTGGATGCACACTTTTTCATAGTAAAAAATGTGCCTCCAGCTGTTGCATAACTACAACCCCCAGCATGCACAGGCTACCAAAGGACATGCTGGGAGTTGTAGTTTGTACTCCAGCTGCTGCAAAACTACAACTCCCAGCATGCCCTCTGGCTTTGCATGCTGAGAGTTGTTGCTAAGCAACAGCAGGAGGTGAACAGACCTCACCTCCTGCTGTATCCTGCCGCCGTCACTGCTGCTCCTGTTGCCGCCACTCCCCCTGAAGGGACCCCGCCGGACCAGGGAAAAGTAGGAGACCCCTGCCAGCCCCAATCGTCATTCAACGTCCAACAGGGTCGTGATTGGTCGGTCGTTCTGTTGGTAGGTCACCTCACTCCTGCTGGATAAGGGTGAATGGGACTGTCTCGGACAGCCCCATTCACCCTTTTTTTCCAGGTCACCGGGTCACCAGAGACCTGATTGACCCAGAATCGCTGCAAATCGCTGGTTTGAATTGACTTTATCGGGGGACCTCAGGCCCCTCCTGGTGATGTGCCGGGATGCCTGCTGAATGATATCAGCAGGCATCCTGTTCCGGTCCCTGCCTGGTGAGCGGCAGGGGCCGGAAGAACGCAGGACGTACCCATATGCCCTGAGTCCTTAAGCACTCGGAAACAGTGGGTGTATGGATACGCCCTGCGTCCTTAAGCGGTTAAACATAGTTATTTTGTTAAAAAAAGTTTACGTTTAAGTAGTGTTATTATAGTTATTATAGTATTGAAAAATGGGGAATCATTTTAATTGTATTAACCCTCATAAAAAGAAAACATAGTAGTTTTACCACCAAAAAATGCAAAATTGTGGTCTTCTTTTTAATTTCCCCACACAAATTATATTTTTTTGGTTGTGCCATACATTTTATGGTATAATGAAAGGTGTCATTACAAAGTACAATTAGTGGCACAAAATCAAACCTCATATGGGTCTGTAAATGGAGAAAAAAAGTTTTGCTTCTTAGAATGCGAGGAGGAAATAACAAAAATGCAAAAGTGAAATTATCTGTGTCCTCAAGGCCAAAATGGGCTGTGTTCTTAAAGGGGTATTCCGGTGAAAACCTTTTTTTTTTTTTTTTAAATCAACTGGTGGCAGAAAGGTAAACATATTTGTAAATTACTTCTATTAAGAAATCTTAATCCTTCCTGTACTTATTAGCTGCTGAATACTACAGAGGAAATTCTTTTCTTTTTGGAATGCTCTCTGATGACATCACGAGCACAGTTCTCTCTGCTGACGTTATTATAATAATAACACTTTATTTATTGTTGTCCTTAGGGGAATTTGAACCCAAGTCCCCAGCACTGCAAGGCAGCAGTGCTAACCACTGAGCCACCATGCTGCCCTTAGCATACATCTGCTATGCATGGACAGAGATGTCAGCAGAGAGCACTGTACTCGTGATGTCATCAGTGTTCCAAAAGGAATTTCCTCTGTAGCATTCAGCAGCTAATAAGTACTGGAAGGATTAAGATTTTTTAATAGAAGTAATTTACAAATATGTTTAACTTTCTGCCACCAGTTGATTTAAAAGAAAAAAGGTTTTCACCGGAGTACCCCTTTAAGGGGTAAATGTCTAAATCTTAGCAACAAAAGTGAGTACACCCCTAAGTGGAAATGTCCAAATTATACACAAAGCGTGTTGCCACCTTTTGTTCCAGCACTGCCCTAAGCATGGAGTTCACTAGAGCTTTGCAGGTTGCCACAGGAGTCCTCTTATGCTCCTCTATGACAACATCATGAAGCTGGTGGATGTTGCAGACCTTGCCCTCACCCACCTTCCAATTAAGGATGTCCCACAGATGCTCAGGGTTTAGGTCTGGAGATATGCTTGGTTAGAACATCATCTTTACCCTCAGCTTCTTTAGCAAGGCAGTGGTCATCTTGGAGATGTTTGGGGTCATTATTGTGTTTGAATACTGCCCTGCAGCCCAGTCTCTGAAGGTTGGGTGTACTTGCGCTTCATCTTTAGAAGAAGCTTTTTTCTGGGACGACAGGGATGTAGACCAATTTGACGCTATGTACGTTGTATGGTCTGAGCACTGACAGTCTGACCCCTCCCCCACTTCAAATTCTGCAGCAATGCTGTCAGCACTCATACATCTATTTCCCAAAGTCAACCTTTGGATATGGATATATTAATGCTGAGCATGTGCATTCTACATCTTTGGCTGACCATGGCGAGGCCTGTTCTGAGTGGAACCTGTTCTGTGAAACCGCTGCGTGGTCTTGCCCAGATCAGTTTTAGGTTATTGGCAATCTTATTTTAGTCTAGGTCATTTTTATTTAGAGAAACAGTACTTTTGTTCAGATCCCCAGAGAGTTCTTTGCATGAGTTGCCATGTTGAACTTCCAGTGACCAGTATTAGAGAGTGCGAGAGTGATAACACCAAATTAAAGGCACCTTCTCACCATTCACACCTGAGACCATGTAACACCAAAGAGTAACATAAAACCATGGAGGAAAAAATACTAATTTGGCTGAATTATGACATTTCCACTAAGGAGTGCGCTCACTTTTGTTGCCAAGACATTAAAAGGGCATTGTCAGATTCAAAAACTTTTTATATATTGTTTATCTTGGCAAAACATTAACCTTTCTAATATACTTCAAAAGAAAATCTTATTTCCTTTTTTTTGGAAATCATGGCTTTGTCCAAAAAAATGTTTTTTTTTATCTGACAGTGCCCATTTAATGGCTGTATATTGAGTTATTTGGAGGGTCACAAATTTAAAAACAAAGGAAAATTGATCCAGCAGAGTTCATGCAAATCCAGTCTTTATTGAAGATAAAAGCAGTACATCAAATATGGATGGGAACAAGGTGGGTTTTGAACGGTAATCCATCCTTTGTCATAGGATCTGTGACAAAGGACGGATTACCGTTCAAAACACGTCCAGACCTTGTTCCCATCCATATTTGATGTACTGCTTTTATCTGCAATGAAGATTGGATTTGCATGAACTCTGCTGGATCAATCTTCCTTTGTTTCTAATCTGCACGCACCTGGTGGATCCGTGCAGAGTTTTTAGGGAGGTGTTTTCTGTGTTTGCTTGACAACATTAAACACTGTAAGGGTGCGTTCACACCATGTTTAGTCAATACGGGGACCTATCTGACTCCGGTCGGCTCATTCAAATGAATGAGTTGGGTCCCCGTATACACTAACCGTGGTGTGAACCCAGCCTTAGGCATCTTTTCCACTGCTGTTAGTACACGGCGGTGTGACAGCCATCGGGAGAGCTGGGCAGAATAGCTGGACAAAAATAACTGCTTGTGCCATCTTTTTCTCCCGCTATTCATAAAGGCCACTTGCGGCCCCATAATAGTAAATGGGAGCTGCTGGGACCCGTTGTTGCCCATTGTGCCCATTATGAGAACGTCCATTAAAGTCAGAAACAAAAGAGACTTTGAAGGCCGTTATCGTCCGGGAGAAATGACAGTGTGAAAGGGGCCTTATACAGGATGTGCACTCATTACTTTAAATTGTAGCAGAGTATCATTTTTCCAGTGCTGTCACATAAAAAGGTATAATTGAATATTGTACAAAACTGCGAAGGATGTACTCACTTATGTGAGATACTATATCTTGCTGCTTTATGGTTAGTTAGTAGGACTTTGTGCATTATAATTGATCTGCTGCAGTTCTGTATGCCCTGTATCCTCTACAAATAATTAGGAGGAATATTGCTAATAGGGTATATTGAAAGAATCAGTTGTCCCAATAAGATAATTTATTTAACAGTCACTTTACACAACTTTAAACAACTTAAATTTTTATCATAGAGGGCAATAAGTTTTTCAGCACTTTCTGCTACAGTAGTGCTTTTGTAGGACTGAGCAAGACAGGCTAGTCTTTACTCCCTTAGTAACTGACTTCATTTTCTCAACATATCCCTTTGTTTGGTAGGTGCCATTGTCAGGAGAGATTCCTTATTATTTACTTCACCTGTTTGTGGCTATAATATTATAGCTGAGTGATGTATTTTTAGCTCATATAACATCAAGTATATTAGTAATATGTATAGTGGAGAGGTTTCACTGTATTCATGACCATTTTATTTTGTTTATTTTCTCTGTGTAAATTGTATGTAGATTGTAAGTGCAAACCTTGTGTTGCTTCGTAGGCATCATTATTAAGTGAATGTATTGCTGTTAATTATTTTATTGTCACTTTTATACTATTTTTATAGCATGTGTCTCTGTTTACTACCTTGCATGAACCAAAAGAATTATTGAGTATTTGATTGGAAGGATGTGATTGTTATGTGATTTTAACACCTTAAAGGAAACCTGTCATCAGTGTCATCTGAACTAACCTGTGAGTACAGACAGGTTGTGCAGGTGACACTGCTGACAATGGTACTTACCTTGTCCTGTTCCGTGCAGTCATTCTTTGATAAACTTCTCTGGTATCTTCAGCTCCGGGCTCGGCTTGGAGCATGGGCGGTGCTTAGGGACGTCACCACCGCTGTTCTCTGCTGGGTCTTGCTGCTAGAGAACAGCATAGTGACGTCGCTAAGCTCTGCCCATGCTCCGATCCAGGCCCGGAGCTGAAGATACCAGAGAAGATTACCGAAGGACGACTACACGGAATGGGACAAGGTAAATACCGTTGTACCAACAAGTTAGTGCAGGTGAAACTAATGACAGATTTCATACACCAAAGAAAATAGGGTATTGAAAGCTCAATGATACAAATATAAAGTCATACAAAATCTTTATTATAATTAGCAAATCAGTAAAAACATACATAAAATAAAGGTGGCACAGTACAATAACAACATGGATGACATGACATAGGGAAGGTGGTCACATACATAATAAACATAAAGATAATAAAGAGCTCCCTATCATCTACATGTGAGATAAAGTACAAGTGTAAAAATTATTCAGATAGGGGACATAAATAGTGAACCAGTACCGAAGGATATAGAAACCTTACCCAGGTCAATGCCAGACCCGTACATACGTTTCGCTCCGTTGAGCTTCCTCAGGGGTCGTGGTTACCAACAGGTCAATGCTGGCCATTTATATAGGGCCTAAACCAATCACATACACTCTCACATTAATACTGTAAAGCATAAACTAATCCTGGAGGGTCATATAGAATGAAACTGGCGCCAAACTAATGCTCCAATACCTGCCTGCGGAATTATCCATGCGGTGGCGTATTACGCAACACCGAGCACCTGGCCGGAAACACGTAACAGAGGTTACGTGATTGGGCGGGCACGAGGTCCCGCGAGAACATTGCCACAAGTCCCGGCTTCATATCGCAAGATTCCGGGCTGCGAGTGGGGTCACGTGACTATGAGTCACGTGATCGGACTCACTGCGGGCTGACGTCAGTCAACGTCAGCCAGGAAATAACCTTGTAATATCGACGCACGCGCAGTGAAGTCAACAGGTAAGTATTTTCAGTGCATGTGCAAAAGGAGAAAAGAGTGAGGACACACGTGAACAAAAAACACACAGTGAAGTGCACAAACTGTGATCAGTGAAGTGAATGGGTGCCAATCCATGCCAGTGAGTCCCACCACCCGTGACGATTTGAAAATTGTCACAGGTGGTGGGACTCACTGGCATGGATTGGTACCCATTCACTTCACTGATCACGGTTTGTGAACTTCACTGTGTGTTTTTTGTTCACGTGTCCTCACTCTTTTCTCCTTTTGCGCATGCGCTGATGTGACTTATCTGTTGACTTCACTGCGTGTTTGTCGATATTACAATGTTATTTCTCGGCTGACGTTGACTGACGTCAGCCCCCAGCGAGTCCGATCACCTGACTCATAGTCACGTGACCCCACTCGCAGCCCGGCATCTTGCGATATGAAGTCGAGACTTGCGGTGGTGTTCTCGCAGGAACTCGAGCCCAGCCGATCACGTGACCTCTGTTATGTGTTTCCGGCCAGGCGCTCGGTGTTGCTTGATACGCCGCCGCATGGATAATTACACAGGCAGGTATTGGAGCATTACTTTGGCGCCAGTTTAATTCTATATGACCCTCCAGGATTGGTTTATGCTTTACAGTATGAATGTGAGAGTGTATGTGATTGGTTTAGGCCCTATATAAATGGCTCGCATTGACCTGTTGGTAACCACGCCCCCTGAGGAAGCTCGACGGAGCGAAACACATGTAGGGATCTGGCATTGACCTGGGTATGGTTTTTATATCCTTCGGTACTGGTTCACTATTTATGTCCCCTATCTGAATACATTTTACACTTGTACTTTATCTTACATGTAGATGATAGGGAGCTCTTTATTATCTTTATGTTTATTATGTATGTGACTACCTTCCCTATGTCAGGTCATCCATGTTGTTATTGTACTGTGCCAGCTTTATTTTATGTATGTTTTTACTGATTTGCTAATTCTATTAAAGATTTTGTATGACTTTATATTTGTATCATTGAGCTTTCAATACCTTTTTTTCTTTGGTGTATTATGTCATAATTGGGTATTAGTGTAATATTTTCCCTATAGTGGTGTTCCCTATAGGATGGTTCTTTTGGAGTAAATTAATGACAGATTTCCTTTAATCTTTAATTTAGTAACGCTTGAATTCACAATATCTGCTAGATTTATACCTTTTTTGCTGATCAGATTTGTACACCCAGTTCTTGGTGGGTAGAGATAAAAAGATTATGTTTAATCTCTAGATATAATTTCCACTCAAGATTATTCGAAATAATTTGCATTATGACATTATGTTTAACTGTGGAAATGCAGGTTTTCAATGCATAAACATGCATCTTTTTGTATCAGAGCTTCTAATTATATTTATTATAATGTTAAGTCAACATTTTTGTGCTCACATAAGCATATGTTATCTACAGTAAAAAATACATTAAGTATGTAATTAATGCAGACAAGTAAAGAACATGTACACTGCAAAATTCACTGAGCATAAAACTAGCATTGAATGCATTACAGTAGAGATGAGCGAATTTTTGAAAAATTTGATTAGGCCGATTCGCCGAATCTTCTGAAAAAATTTGGTTTGATCCAAATTTATTTGCGGCAAATCGCTATTAAAAATGTCTATTTCTGGCCTACAGAGAGCCTCAATAGGGGTGTAGAACACTTTGCCTTGCTGTATCACGCATAGGGAGTGTACTGGGTTAGTGAAATAACACTGTTATTCCTTATGACATGCAGATCAGAGGCATCGCTATTAGAATTACTGTTGCAGAGCAGCACAATGACAGAGCATGGAGGTGGCATCAGTATGAGGAGACCGTATAATGGCTTAATGACACAGCGTGGAGGTGGCGGCAGCATGAGGAGATCATATAGTGGCTGAATGACACAGCGTGGAGGTGGTGGAAGCATGAGGAGACCATATAGCCTCAATAGGGGTGTAGAGCACTTTGCCTTGTCCTAACACGTATAGGGAGTGTGCTGTGTCAATGAAATAATACTGTTATTCAGTATGACAGGCAGATTACAGGCATCTCTATTAGAATCACTGCTGCAAAGCATCTAGATGTGGCAGCAGGGAGACCATGTGGAATCAAAATTGAAGAGAGAAAAGAGAATTTTTATGTAATTTTAATTTCCTTTCATTTGAATTTATAAAAAATTTTTGGGTACCCATTCTGGTGAGCATCAAGCTGGCGGTCATCCGCCAGGCAAGATACCACCTGTTCCAGCCCCTGCCTCTCAGCGCCCCTCTGACTATGAAAGTGCAAATTTTTCATTTAATCAGTTATGGATCATTGTTATCGCTCTATCGATTTAAAAATTTTTAATATAAGTTTAATAATAAATTGTGTGGTTACAGAAGACCAAATCAAACTAGGAGTCACATGTCACATAACGGCACAATGACAGAGCCTAGAGGTGGCAGCAGCATGAGGAGACTATAATCTTGCAGAATGACACAGCCTGGAGTTGGCGACAGCATGAGGAGACCATAGGGCCTCACAATCCATAAGATGAATTTTCAAATTTAGATTGAAGATTTATGGTAGCTAGTGATATCCTAAAAATGTCTAGGTAATGTACAAGCAGCATCAGGAGACCATATAGTGGATCAATGACACAGCCTGGGGTTGGCGACATCATGAGGAGACAATAGGGCTTCACAATCCTTAAGATTAAAAGATAAATTTTCTAAGTGAAATTGAATAATTATGGTAGCTAATGCTACCATGAAAATGTTTAGGTAATGTCCCAGCAGCATGAGGAGACCATATAGAGGCTGAATGACACAGCCTGGAGCTGGCTGCAGCATGAGGAGACCAAGTAGTGGCTGAATGACACGGCCTGGACTTGGCGACAGCATGAGAAGTAGACCAAAGGGCCTCACAATCCCTAAGATAAAAATATGAATTTTCAAATTTAAATTGAAGATTCATGGTAGCTATTGCTACCATAAAAATATTGAGGTAATGTCCCAGCACCATGAGGAGACCATATAGTGGCTTAATGACACAGCCTGGAGTTTGTGGCAGCATGAGGAGACCATAAGGCCTCACAATCCCCAAGATAAATAGATGAATTTTCTATTTTTAATTGAAGGTTTATGGTAGCTAGTGCTACCTTAAAACATTTTAAGGAATCTACAAGCAGCTTGAGGAGACCATATAGTGGCTGAATGACACAGCCTGGAGGTGGTGGCAGCATGAGGAGACAATATGGTGGCTGAATGACACAGCCTGGAGGTGGCGGCAGCATGAAGAGACCATATGGTGGCTGAATGACACAGCCTCAGTAAAGCCATGAAAAGGAGTGGCTGAATGACACTGCTGGGAGGTGGCGGCAGCATGAGGAGACCATATGGTAGCTGAATGACACAGCCTGGAATTTGCGGCAGCAGGAAGAGACCATATGGTGACTGAATGACACAGCCTGGAGTTTGCGGCAGCATGAGGAGACCATATGTTTGTTGAATTACACAGCCTGGAGGTGGCGGCAGCATGAGGAGAACATATGGTGGCAGTAATAGACAGCCTGGAGGTGGCAGCAGCAGCATGAAAAGTCCTGAAAGTGACCAGTGACAGAGGGGTGTGGTGGGTGGCAATACCAGTACCCAGTGACGAAGGTGGGTGAAAAAAAGGTCTGATGCGGAGGAATGTTTGTAACTGGGGAGCAGCACCTTAAATCTGTTTTGCACTATCCATATTTGTGAATTATTGGTGTGGCACCATGGTCAATCTACTCTGATGCATCAGGCATTGGTGGGTGGAAATCCTGGCTGATCCATGCCTGATTCATCGTTCACAAAGGTCAGTCTCTTCACAGACGACTTCTCTCTGGGGTGACTATGGCCCCCCGCCGCACTAGACAACCACTCTGATGGCACACTACTGGTCAGATAGGACAGCTTTTCCAGGGCAAACTCGGCTAGTTGCAGCCACAAATAAGGTTTGGCTGGACAGAAGTCCAGCGGATCTTCAAGGTGTGTTAGCATGGGCATGTCAAGATATGCCACCACCTGCTGGTTCAGGTCCTGCTCCAGGCTTGCTGACGTCACCAATGAAGAGCGCTTGCGCTAGAAACGTGTCTGACTGACTGTCATTTTTATGGTGTGATGTATCTTCAATAAAGCTGCTTGCAACGAAGTGCTGGACCCTCCGTACTTTCTTCCTGCTCCAGGTCTACCTGCTGTTGATGAGTTGCTTCACTATGCTGAAGAAAGGTACTTATCAGCGACTGTAGACTCAGGCTGCTGCTGATGGAGCTGGTACTGCTCCTGCTATAACCCCCCCCCCCAGCAGCCATGAGAGTGGAAGGTGAGCGCAGAGGGCCTGCCCGAGTCAGACATGCGAGAGGATGGACGATGGCGCCGATAGGCATCAGGGATGTCTCTGTAGTAGGTCAGTTTTCCCTCCCTCTCAGTGGGTGTAAAAAAGGCCCCCATTTTGTGCCAGAAGCGAGGGTCCAATAAGGTGGAGAGCCAGAAGTCATCCCGGTGCCGAATGGTGACAATTCAGCAGTCACTATGCAAGCAACTGCACATGCATCGTGCGACTTGAGCAAGTGACTTCGAGGGACTCCCTGCCTCCATCTCCACAGCATACTGCCACGGTGTGTCTGAGTCCTCTGTCTCGCCTTCCTCATAAACCTCTAGCTCCTCTTGCTGCTCCTGCTCCTCCTCTCCTGTCAGATGAGTAAAAAAAATACGCATTTGGTGACACCTAAACTGTGCTCCGCTGTGCCCCTCCTCCAGTTCAGCGCCCCACAGGGCTCATGTGGCCGTGAGATGCTGCCATCGTTTCCAACACATGTTGAAAGAAATGAAGCAGTGGAATGACGTTGTTCATCCCATAATCCTGGTGACTGAGTAATAATGTGGCTTCCTCAAAGGGCCTGAGCAAATAGCAGGTGTCCCCTATGAGCTGCCACTGGTTGACATTGAAGTTACACAGGGGAGTTCCCTTATCCACTTGGATCATCAAGAAATGGGTGATGGCTTTTCTCTGTTCGTATAGTCTGTTCAACATATGGAGGGTGGAATTCCAACGTGTGAGAAATTCGCAAATCAGACTATGTTGGGGAACACCGTTCTGACGCTGCAGGAACCACATTCACCCAGTGGATCATAAAGGACATGTATTGTCCCTGACCATAGTTACAACTCCAGATGTTGGCGCTGCCGTGCACTTTGGTATGTGCTGACAGGCACAAGGACTGGCCCACTTTCTCTTCCATAAAATTGTTCAGGGCTGGTACTGCCTTCTTCCCAAAGAAATAACTGCTTGGCACTCTACACCTCGGTTCGGCACAAACATCAGTTCTCTGAAAGGTGCAGAGTCCACCACTTCAAAAGGGAGGGACTGCGGCACCAACAACTTGGATAGAAGCACATTCAGCTTCTGCGCCATTGGATGAGTAGACGCATACTGTTGTCTCTTGGACATGGCTTCCCCAATGGATTGCTGGCAGAATGACTGACTCAAAGTAGGAGGAGCAGGAGCATCTGGAGCGACAGAAGGAGGGTATGACACACAGCTCCCTTCAGCTGATGGGATGGAGCCTTGGCTGGCTGAAACATGGAGGGGCGTGCCACTGGGTGATGCAGCAAGCTCGACCCCCACATCAGAGCCACGGTTCTCCCAGGCTACTTTATGGTAATGCTGCATATGTTGATGCAGGGCCATGGTGCCAACATTGGGACCTTGGCCACGCTTCACCTTCTGCCGACACATCTTGCATGTGGCTGTATCCAGGACAGGAGTCTGAAGTGTCTCCCGGCATACAGCTTCCTGACACTCCATACAGCTTCCTGACACTCCAGACTCCCGAAGTAGACAATTTACCTACTCGTGTCATGCAAGATGCACCGAAATACCGCAGACAGAATGGACTTAACAAGCAGTGAAACACAGTAAGCGTGTAATGCCCTAACACCTGTATGGGATACATAAAGGTGGGCAATTAATTAGATAAATTTTAAGTACTAAAACGATCTATTATTTGTATAGTCCTGCAGTGGATGAACATAATAACTGCCTATAGGACAAGCAGAACTAGGTACAATTTAGCTATATACTGATGAATACTGGATTGTTTTTAGAGTAAGTCTCGCCAATTGTGGATGTGGTACTCACCATCTTGAAAAGAGGGTGATGTAAACCTCCATATATATTTCACTTTTTTCTAGTGGACTACTGTGTATCTTTTTTTCCTGGCATCTATCTCGTAAGAACTCTTCACCAGAATCACAGTAAGTGCCATTAATACAATCATTTTCATCCTCCATAGTGCCCATACACAATTTATATGTTTTCTTTTTATAATTATTTTTTATTTTTGTTAGTAATTTATTTTAATATTGTGTTTAATAAGGTATGTGTGTGTGCATGTATGTTTCACTTTTTTTTCTAGGTAGTACTACTACTTCCAGCATGGAACAGACTGTTCCTTGATGGGAGCTGTAGTACCTGTACTAATACTGGTCACTGATATGACTAGATAGGAAAATTAGGTCTCCCAGAAAAAATAATAGAAAAATTTTGACTGTACAGGGAACCTTAAAACTTAGCTATTACTGTGCTAGTATGAAAATAGCAATAATGTGTCAAAAAACAAGAAAAAACAACAAAAATCATAAAACAAATATTCAGATTAGGTAATCTGAAGTATTCTGAGATTATAGAAGTATTCACAATCATTGTTGATGAATTTGAAATACTGTAAGTATTTAAAATTCACCAACAGTGATTGTGAATTAATTATAAAAAATATAACTTGTAAATTGTGTAGCTATGGAGGATGAAAATTATTGTATTAATGGCACTTAATGTGATTTTGATGAAAAGTTCATACAAAATCGATGCCAGGAAAAAAAGATACTAGCATAATAAAAGTTAAGTTTTAAGGTTCCCTGTACAGTCACAATTTTTCAGGGAGACCTAATTTACCTATCTAGTAATATCAGTTCCCCGTATTAGTACAGGTGCTACAGGTCACATCATCATGGAACAGTCTGTTTCATGCTGGGAGTAGCAGTACTACCTAAAATATAAAAATAAAAAAAGAGAAAAAAAACTGAAACACACATACACACACTTTATTAAACAAAATATTAAAATGCATTACTAATAAAAAAAATATTTATAAAAAAATATGTAATTTTTACATTTAAATGGCCCCTTTCTACATTTTTGTTATTGTTGGCTCCATTTTTGTTATTGTCGGCTCCATAATATATCAAAAGTTTTTTTGATGAGAGGTAACCTTTAACATACTTTTTTTTTTTGTCATTCAATTTTCGGGAGCGGACAGGGACCAGAAAATTCAGCGCTCCATATTAAAAATTATGTGCATTTCATAATTTTTTTTTCTAGTTTTCGTTCTAAATCATAATTTCTTTTATTTTCACTTTACTTTTTTAGCCCCATTTTTAATATTGAGCGCTGAAAACTAAAAGACAAAAAATAAAAAACATGTATACAGGGATCAATTTATGTGGGTGGGCAGGGACCTAAAAATTTAGCCGACAATAATAAAAATGTAGAAAGGGGACATTAAAATGTAAAAAATAATACATTTTTTTATATTTAATTTTTTATATTAGTCATGTATTTTAATATTGTGTTTAATTGTGTGTGTGTTTCAAATTTTTTCCTCTATTTTTTACATTTTTTTTAGGTAGTACTACTTTCCCAGAATGAAACACACTGTTACATGATGGGAGCTGTAGTACCTGTACTAATAGACGTATTTCCCCAGTGCGATCGTCATATCTATTGCAGAGATGGAGCGGCTTTCTCCTGCGCTCACATCTCTGCACTATACTCTGCCTGGCCAGTGATGTGAATAGAATTCACATCACTTATTCATATTTTCCGCAGAGCTATGATTGGCCAGGAAATATCTCTGCAGGAAATATGAATAATAGGTATATATACGGCATATACTCATACTACAGTGGGACAAGAGAAGAACAGACCAGCCACCCGCATCTATACATTATACATGACTATGGCATCGGGTGTCCGAAGTGACACTCGCTGCGATCGGAGCAGAGTGTGTTCCATGTTGGGAGAAGTAGTACGTGCAGTTAACAGCAGGTATCACTCCTGACACCCTATGCGATGGGAGTAGTAGTACTACCTAAAAAAAATAAAAAAAATTAGAAAAAAAAGTGAAGCACACAAACACACACACACATACACACACTTTATTAACCCCTTAACGACCAAGGACGTATATTTCCTTGGCCGGCTCCCGCGATATAACGCGGGGTCACACGGTGACCCTGCATCATATCTGGTCGGTCCCGGCAAGTATCTGAAGCCAGGACCCAGGGCTAATAGTGCGCGGCAGTGATCGCGGTGCTGCACACTATTAACCCTTTAGGCGCGGCGTTCAAAGTTGAACGCCACATCTAAAATGAAAGTGAAAGCTGCCCGGCTGCTCAGTGGGGCTGATCGGGACCACCACAGTGAAAATGTGGTGTCCCGATCAGCTGGGACACGAGCGGAGGTCCTCTTACCTTCCTCTGGCATGTCCCTTCGGAGATTGATTGCTCCAAGCCTGAGATGTAGGCTTGAGCAATCGACCGCCGATAACACTGATCACTGCAAAGCTATGGCTTTGCAGTGAATAGTGCTGGCAATCAGTGTATGCAATGTTATAGCCCCCTATGGGAGCTATAAAACTGCAAAAAAAAAAGTGTAAAAAAAAAAGGTAATAAATGGGATTTAACCCTTTCCTTAATAAAAGTTCAAATCACCCCCCTTTTGCCATAAAAAAAATAAACACCATGTAAATAAAAATAAATATAAACATATGTGGTATCGCCGCGTGCATAAATGTCCGAAATAAAAAAAAGATATCATTAATTGAACCGCACGGTCAATGGCGTACATGCAAAAAATTTCCAAAGTCCAAAATAACATATTTTTGGGCGCTTTTTATATCATGAAAAAATGAATAAAAAGCGATCAAAAAGTCTGATCAATACAAAAATGGTACCTCTAAAAACGTCAGATCACGGCGCAAAAAATTAGCCATCATACCGTCCCTTACGCAGAAAATTAAAAAAGTTATAGGGGTCAGAATATGACAATTTTAAAAATATACATTTCCGTGCATGTAGTTAGCATTTTTTCCAGAAGTACGACAAAATTAAACCGATATAAGTAGGGTATTATTTTAATCGTATGGACCTACAGAATAAAGATCAGGTGTCATTTTTACCGAAAAATGTACTGCATAGAAACGGAAGCCCCTAAAATGACAAAATGGGGTATTTTCTTAAATTTCGTCGCACAATGATTTTTTTTTCCGTTTTACTGTAGATTTTTGGGTAAAATGACTGAAGTCACTGCAAAGTAGAATTGGTGGCGCAAAAAATAAGCCACCATATGGATTATTAGGTGCCAAATGATGATATGATTTTTAAAAGGTGAGGAGGAAAAAAACGAAAGTGCAAAAACCGAAAAACCCTGCGTCTTTAAGGGGTTAAACACATTATTAAAATACATTACTAATAAAAATTTGGATCGAACCAATTTTTTTTTATTTGGCGAATCGGTCGAATTGAATTTTTCATCTCTAATTGTTACAGAAAGTACAGTCTGTTTTTACTTAAAGGGAATGTGTCACCAGAAAATTACCAATTGTTTAAATCAAGTTTTTATGTTAACCATATTCTTAAAGAATTTTAGGTAATTTTTTTTTTATCCAGGTTACTATCTATACTTATCATAAGCCTGACATTTTGCAATTTTTATTTCTGGCCTCTAGGATTAAACTAAGGTGAGACTTCCAGTTCTGTACAGATCATTTCTCAATAATTCACAGCAGAAGCCCAATGAACTCTGAAAGGCTCACAGATAAACTCTGCACATCATATGAATAGGACAGGTCTGGTCTATTGTTCTTGATGGTCCGTGGGTCCTGCTGTAATCCATATCACTAAATGAGGTTATTAGAGATGAGCAAATTTTGGAAAAATTAGATTCAGCAGATTCGCCGAATTTTCCCAAAAATTTGTTACGGGTCAAATTTATTTGCGCCGAATCTGTATTAACTTTTTAAAATTTTACTTTAACTTTAATCGATTTTTTTAAATTTTACTTTAAGATTTATATTAGATTCCAAAGTTTACTTTGAACTAATACTGTATAACTATAAAACCCAATCTAACAAGTAGTCACATGGCGGCACAATGACAGAGCCAGGGCCATCACGGTGGTTGTTAAATACATATACCGGTCATAATGTATGACACGGTAACCATTGGAGAAATAAATGCGTTACTTCAGTTAAGTAAAACATTTATTATAGGCTCATAGACAAATATGGCAGACAGAACAAATTATCTCATGTAAATTACAGTTCTTGCATAAGTGTTACAATAATTACAGTAGAAAGGATAGGCATGTTCTTAGAACCGTCTCACCAACAGGTTTGTGGGAACTGGATCCATCATGGAGTTCTTCTAAGATGGCTGGCTTCCTCCTTCATCAGACTGGCTTGTCCCCGCCTTCCTTCCTCCTTAGCTTGGCTTCCTTCATCAGTCTTGCTTCCTTGTTACTTCATGAATGATGGCCTCCCCCCTTCTTGTAGTGCAGCTCTTATATACCATTCCTATGGGTGTGTTTACTCTGATTGATGTGTGTCCTTTACATATGTGGGTGTGGTTATACTAATTAAACCTGTGTTATATCGATAAATATACCTATATATTATATATCTCCTCCCAGTGGTTTGGCTTGAATGTATCTTTAACTTATGGGTGTACACATTATGTAATGCTTACACTGGACATTTCTACCCCTTAACATACATGGTACTTCTGTAGTTTCAACCGTGACTATCCTAGAATAGTGGGTTGTGCATACCTCTAGCTAAGCAAGTCTATTTGCAGGTTTGCTATAGCTCAACTTTCCTAATGGTCATGGCATCCATCTTGTATCACCACTCCCTGCATGAGTTATAATTGTATATTAAACAAATACATATCTTAAGATTTCATATCTTATATAATTTTACTGGGGTACAACCCATACACCTGTGTCTGTCACTCACTGACTGATGGGGGCCCGCCCATGTACACTGCTCGCTTACTGATTGACTGACAACATACAGTCAGTCAATCAGTCAAAATCCTTTAAAAAGGCGGCGGGCCCCTTCAAACGCTGGGCTGGCCCTGCCGGGGGACATATGACGGGGCATCTACCTGGGGGACTTGCTGGCAGAGGTGCATGCAGTGAGTGACGTCATCGCAAGCGCTGCGCCGGGTTGCCGACGTCCTGCGCGGAGCGTGCAATGACGTCACTTATAGAGCGCACCTCCGCCAGCGAGTCCCCCAGGCAGATGTAAGTAGCGCAGGCAGTGTGAGTGTGTGTGAGTGTGTGTGTAGCGCAGGCTGTGTGAGTGAGTGTGTGTGTGTTTTGGAGGGGGTGCTTCCTAATGTGGGAAATTTATGCTACACTACCTAATGTGGGGAATTTATGCTGCGCTACACCTAATGTCGGGAATTTATGCTACACTAACTAATGTGGGGGATTTTTTATACACTACCTAATGTGGGGAATTTATGTTACGCTACACCTAATGTGGGGAATTTATGCTACACTACCTAATGTGGGGAATTTATGCTATGCTACACCTAATGTGGGGGATTTATATACACTACCTAATGTGGGGAATTTATGCTACGCTACACCTAATGTGGGGGATTTATCTACACTACCTAATGTGGGGAATTTATGCTACGCTACCTAATGTGGGAATTTTTGTTACGCTACTTAAAGTGGGGGATTTATATACACTACCTAATGTGGGGAATTTATGTTACGCCACACCTAATGTGGGGAATTTATGCTACACTACCTAATGTGGGGAATTTATATACACTACCTAATGTTGGGAATTTATGCTACGCTATACTTAATGTGGGGTATTTATATACACTACCTAATGTGGGAATTTATGCTACGCTACACCTAATGTGGGGAATTTATGCTACACTACCTAATGTGGGGAATTTATGCTACACTAGCTAATGTGGGGAATTTATGCTACGCTACACCTAATGTGGGGCATTTATATTCACTACCTAATGTAGGGGAATTTATGCTACACTACCTAATGTGGGGAATTTATGCTACACTACCTAATGTGGGGAATTTATGCTACACTACCTAATGTGGGGAATTTATGCTACACTAGCTAATGTGGGGAATTTATACTACGCTACCTAATGTGGGGAATTTATGCTACGCTACCTAATGTGGGGAATTTATGCTACGCTACCTAATGTGGAGAATTTATGCTACGCTACCTAATGTGGGGAATTTATGCTACGCTACACCTAATGTGGGGAATTTATGCTACGCTACCTAATATGAGGAATTTATGCTATGTTACCTAATGTGTAGAAACTATGCTACCTAATGTGGGGAATTTATGCTGCACTACCTAATGTGGGGAATTTATGCTACACTACCTAATGTGGGGAATTTATGCTATGCTACCTAATGTGGGGAAACTATGCTATCTAATGTGGGGAAACTATGCTGTGCAACCTAATGTGGGGAAACTATCCTGCCTAATGTGGGGGAACTGGTGCCCACCTAATGCAGATTAATGTGAGTTGCAGTGCAATTTTATGGCATAGTACTTTTTTTGGGGAGGGGAGGGGGAGTGGGGGCCCAGGCACATTCTTTGCACAGGGGCTCTCTGTTGTCCGTGTCCACCCCTGGCACCAGGCATAGGCTGCATCCCTCTATATAGGGGTGCAGCTCCATCCCCTGAAAGAAATCTCTCCCCCTGCCAGGCTGGTCCATCACCCCCCCTCCCTCCCCCATGCCCTATTGCTGCTTTCAAAAGAAAAAAAGAAAAAGTGCAGTTCACACAGCGCTTCTTTCATCACTGCTCCTGCCCGGCAGCACTGTGTGCGCCATTAAGACGCACAAAACATTCAATATGGAGTGACAGGAAGGAGCCCGCAGCTTCAGCCTGTCACTCCAGCCCGGGCTTCCTGTGTGGCAGCGGCTTATCAAGAGGCTGTCCGCACAGGAAGCAGAGAGAAGAGGAGCGACAGCAGCTGCAAGAGAACAAAGGAAAGGTGAGTGATTTTTTTAAATCATGCTATGAGGGGATAATATACGATGGAGGCAATAGTAGGGGGATAATATACAATGGAGGGCAATGTGAGGGGCATAATATACTATGGGGTAATGTCAGGGGCATAATAACCTATTGCCGCAATGTTTGGGCCTGCTAATCTATAGGGACAATGTTGGGACCTAATACTATACAGCTGCACAGAGGGATCTAATACTATATGTGGCAGTGTAATACATATAGGGGCTTTGTAAAGAGTTGAGGACTGTAGTGAGAAGCCTAAAATGTCTACAAGCTGTGTAAGGGGCCCCAAAATTTCTGATGGCAGCCCTGGACAGAGCCTAAAGGTGGCAGCAGCATGAGGACACCATAATCTGGCAGAATGACACAGCCTGGAATTGGAATTTAAGGTAATGTCCCAGGCCCAGCAGCATCACTAAACCATATATTTGCTGAATGATGTAGCCTGGAGCAGGCGGCAGCATGAGTAGACACTGGGGCTTCAGAATCCCTAAGATTAAAAGATGAATTTTAAAATTGAACTTGAAGAATTATGTTAGCTTGTGCTACCATAAAATATTTGTAGGTAATGTTCCAGGCCCATCAGCATCAGTAAACCATATATTGGCTGAATGACACAGCCTGGAGGTGGCAAAAGCAGGAAAAGACCATATAGTGTCTGAATGACACAGCCTGGAGGTGGCTAAAGCATGAGGAGACTATATAGTGTCTTAATGGCACAGCGTGGAGTTGGCTGGAGCATAAAGAGACCATATAGTGCCTGAATGGCACAGCCTGGAGATGGCTGAAGCATGAGGAGACCATATAGTGTCTGAACGGCACAGCCTGGAGTTGGCAGAAGCATGGGGAAACCATTAAAATGTAAGATTTTGAAATTGAAATTTTAGCTAACACTCCCAAGTTTCAGTGTCCTGGGCCCTGGTGTTGGTACAAAGGACCAAATTTCGAATGTCACATGGCAGCACAATGACAGAGTCTGGAGGTGGCATCAGTATGAGGAGACCATATACTGGCTGAATGGCTACCTGGAGTTTGTGGCAGCATAAGAAGTCATATAGTGTCTGAATGGCACAGCCTGGAGTTGGCAAAAGCATGAGGAGACCACTGAAATTTAATATTTTGAAATCTAAAGTTTTTTAATTTAAATTTAGAATTTTGACATTGAAATTTCAGCTAACACTCCCAAGTTTTAATGTCCCAGGCCCGAGTGTGTGGGTATAAAGGACCAAATCTAACAAGAAGTCACATGTCGCATGATGGAGAGACCATATAGTGTCTGAATGGCACAGCCTGGAGGTGGCTGAAGCAAGAGGAGAGACCATATAGTGGCTGAATGGCATAGCCTGGTGTTTGTGGCAGCATGGGGAGATCATATAGTGGCTGAATGGCACAGCCTGGAGGTGGCAGCAGCAGCATCAGTAGTCCTGAAAGTGACCCGGTGATAGAGTGGTATGGTGGGTGGCAATACCAGTACCCGGTGATAAAGGTGGGTGAAAAAAGGTCTGATGCGGAGGAATGTTTGTAACTGGGGAACAGCGCTTTACATCTGATTGACACTATCCATATTTATGAAGTGTTGGTGTGGCACCATGGCCAATCTACTCTGATGCATCAGGCATTGGTGGGTGGAAATCCTGGCTGATCCATGCCTGATTCATCTTCACAAAGGTCAGTGTCTCCACATTTTTTGTGGACAGACGAGTTCTCCTTGGGGTCACTATGGCCCCCACCGCACTAAACATTCGCTCGGATGGCACACTACTGGCCGAGCAAGACAGCTTTTTCAGGGCAAACTCTGCTAGTTGCTGCAACAAATAAAGTTTGGCTGCCCAGAAGTCCAGCGGGTCTTCAAGGTTTGTTGGCATGGGCATGTCAAGGTATGCCATCACCTGCTGGTTCAGGTCCTGCTCCAGGTGTACCTGCTGCTGATGAGTTGGTTCACTATGCGGGTGAAGAACGGCGAATGTATACTCAGGCTGCTGCCGATGGAGCTCCCTCTCAGTGGGTGTAAAAAAGGCTCCTATTTTGTGGCGATAGCGAGGGTCCAATAAGGTGGGGAGCCAGAAGTCATCCCGCTGTCGAATGGTGACAATTCAGTTGTCACTACGCAAGCAAGTGAGCATGCATCTTGCCATATGTGCAAGTGATTCAGAGGGACTCCCTGCCTCCATCTCCACTGTATTCTTCCACGGTGTGTCTGGGTCCTCTGTCTTGCCTTCCTCATAACCCTCTAGCTCCTCTGGCTGCTCCTGCTCCTCCTCTTCTGTCAGATGACTAGAAAAACCGCCCATTTGGTGGAACCTAAACTGTGCTACACTGTGCCCATCCCCCTCCTCCTCCTTCTCCAGTTCAGCCCCCACAGGGCTCATATGGCCGTGAGATGTAGGGGCCATGTCTCCAGTGCCCTTACCAGCCATATTTTCCAACTCGTGTTGTAAGAAATGAAGCAGTGGAAGGATGTCATTCCTTCCGTAATCCTGATGACTTACTAATAATGTGGCTTCCTCAAAAGGCCTGAGCAAAGGGCAAGTGTCACGTATGAGCTGCTACTGGTTGACATTGAAGTTACACAGGGAAGTACCTCTATGCGCTTGGATCATCAAGAAATCGGTCATGGCTTTTCTCTGTTTGTACAGTCGGTCCAACATATGTAGGGTGGAATTCCAACGTGTGGCAATGTCACAAATCAGACTATGTTGGGGGATACCGTTCTTACACTGCAGCTCAAGTAGGGTGTGCTTTACGGTGTACGAGTGGCAGAATGCATGCAAAGTTTCCTTCCCATTGTTAGGATGTCTTGCAAATGGGAAGAACACTTCAGGAACCGCTACATAACCAGATGGAACAGGTGTGCCAAGCCAGGTGCATGGCTCAGCCTTCCCAGTCGCAAAACATGCAAGATGTTCTTCCCTTTGTCAGTCACCATGGTTCCCATTTTCAGTTTTTGTGGAGTAAGCCATGTTCCGGTTTCTTTACGACTTTCAGCAGTTCCTCCCCTGTATGACTTCGTTCGCCAAGGAAAACCATGTGAAGAACAGCGTGACACCGTTGTGCCCTGCACACATGGTATGCTGAAGGGCCACTGAGACTTGACTGGGCAGTAGAGGATGAGGAGGCGGAGTCACACGCTGTCACAGGACCAATGGCCTGAGAGCATGGAGGAGTAAGCGACGTGACCTGTCCAAGTTGGTGTTGTGGCTGGGCAGGAACCACATTCACCCAGTGAGCCGTAAAGGCCATGCATTGTCCCTGACCATAGTTACAGCTCCAGATGACGGCACTGCTGTGCACTTTGGTACACACCAACAAGCTCAAGGACTGGCCCACCTTCTCTTCCACAAAATTGTGCAGGGCTGGTACTGCCTTCTTCGCAAAGAAATCACGGCTTGGGACTCTCCACCTCGGCTCGACACAAGCCATCAGTTCTCTGGAAGGTGCAGAGTCCACCACTTGAAAAGGAAGCTTAGACAGGAGCACATTCAGCTTCTGCGCCATTAGATGAGTGGGCGCATACTGTTGTCCCTTGGACATGGCTTCACCGATGGATTGTTGCCGGAATGACTGACTCGAAGTAGGAGCAGCAGGAGCATCTGGAGCGACAGAAGGAGGGTATGACACACAGCTCCCTTCGGCTGAGGTGGTCGAGCCTTGGCTGGCTGAAAGAGGGAGCGGCATGCCACTGGGTGATGCAGCAGGCTGGACCACTACATCGGAGCCAAAGTTCTCCCAGGCCACTTTATGGTGGCGAAGCATATGTTGACGCAGGGCTGTGGTGCCAACATTGGGATCCTGGCCACGCTTCACTTTCTGCGGACATATCTTGCATGTGGCTATGTTAACCTCCTCCGGATTCTGGATGAAAAACTGCCATACCGCTGAGTAGCTAATTTTCCCACCAACAGTCCACACTAATTGATTGCTACTGCTGCCGTCTCCAGGAACCCCTGTTAATCTACCTCCCAGGAAGGTAGGCTGCCGCGAAGCAGGTGGTCTCCCCGGGCACGTTTGGCTCCTGAATTTCCACTTCTGCCACAATGCTTACTGCCCACCATGCTACCGCCTTGCTGGCTCAGCTACTGCCTCACGGGCAATCTGCAACTCTCTTCTCCTGATGATGATGAAGCCCCTTCTGCACCCAGTTCCCAAGTGCGATCGGCTTCATCATCATCGAGGTATGTCTGGACGTCACTGATGTCCTCCTCAGGTTCCTCAACAGTGTCTGCTTCAGGATGCTGGCATTACCGCCTCCCACATCACTCTCCTTATCACTACTTGCCCGCCTAGTGGGGGAAGAGGCAGATGTCTCCACCACTTCTTGGCTGGGCAGTAGCTGCTGACTGTCTTCTATTAGATCGTCCTCACTGAAGAGTGGAGCTGAACCCACAGCATAAGATACTTCTTTAGGGGAGAAAACAGCATAGGACAGAGGCTAAGGTTCATGAAAGGTTTATGAGGCAGCTTGTTGAAATGTATGAGGCAACACACAGCATTCTGCCCCTCTCTGTAATACAATGCCGAAGAAAGTGACTGGGAGGTTAATGGCTGCAGTAAAAATCCTTTTCAATGAGAAATACACTGCTCTCTGTCCACCAGAACGCTGATGTGACTAGAAGGTGAAATTCTGCTGCAGCAATAAACTTTTCTGTGTAACACACACACAGTCTGTCCAACCTATCTCTCTGCAGTGTAATGAATGAAGTGATGAGCAGCAATATGGCTGCCGATGATATAGGGCTGTGACATTACAGGGGTGACTGGCTGCTGATAGGCTGCATTCTGCATGTGATTCAGGGTCAACCCGCCTACCTGCTTTCCTGCCTTGCCTTCTCGTCTTCCCAACTTTCCTTGCCCCATGTACTGAGATGTGGATCCACCATTTTAGATGCCCTGGAGCCTGGATGGCACTAAATGGAGTTTAATGAAGCTATTCGCACAATAGAATCGCGGCGATATTCGCATTCATTGCAAATCAAATTTTTCATGAAATTTGTAACAAATTCTGGTTTTTCAGCTTCGATTCGCTCATCTCTAGAGGTTATATACAGCTCAGGTTAGATGGCCCATAATGATATACACCAATGGACACAGATTGAAAATAAGAACATGTTTACATATCTGTCTCTAGTCAGGGGGAAAAAAGTGACACATTCCCTTTAACCCCTTAAGGACCTATTTTTTTTTATAGGTTTTATTTTATTTTACTACTTAAAAAATAACTACTTTCTCCAAAATTAGTATGTGTAAAATTTTCATCTTCTTACCCCTATAATTTTTTTTATTTTTCCATATACAGGGCATATACATGTATGAGGGCTCATATTTTGCGCAGTGATCTGAAGTTTTTATCTGTCATTTTTTTTTTTGATGGGACTTTTTGATCGCTTTTTATACATTTTTTTAGGGTATACAAAGTGACCAAAAATACGCAATTTTGGACTTTGGAATTTTTGTACGCCATTGACCATGTGGTTTAATTAACATGATATTTTTATAGTTCAGACATTTACGCATGTGTGATACCACATATGTTTATTTTTATTTACATTTTTTTTAATGGGAAAATGGGGTTGATTCAAACTTTTAACAGGGAACGGGTTAAATCACATTTATTAACTATTTTTTACACTTTTTTTTTTTTTTGCAATGTTATAGCCCCCATAGGGGGTGAGTACTGTGGAAGCACTGCTTTTAAGTCCAACATGTATATCCATAGATCCACAAGTTCCTGAGTGTCAGGATTGAGGGCATCAAGAGTCTGAAACATGCTGTCCGTGCTTGCCTGCCTGTCCTCCATGGATTTCAAACAATTGCTGGGGGGGGGGGGGACATCTTTGGACCATGTGAAGTAAATCCATGTCTTGGTCCCGTTGGGATGCAGGTTGGCATGGGGAGCACGGATAATCCAAGGAAACCAAGTGCAAAAAGAAGTCCAGCTCACCCGCCCTGGACAGGTGGAGCACGGATCCAGGTGCTGGACGGCACCAGCGTAGCAAATAGGAAAAAAAGGAAGATCGGATCCAGCTCTTTAGCAAAGAAAAGACTGTGTTTATTCAGACATGACAACACAGGAACACAGGTAGGTAACGCGTTTCAAGCGCTAAAATCGCTCTTAGTCATACAACAAAGGAAGGAAAAACATGGATATAAATAGGTGGAGCAATCACACCGGGTGACAGGTCATGTGGTCCGATGATATTAACCCCTTCCAAACTTCATGGTTAACCCTCATGGGATACATAAACTGTATAATAAAACCAATAATGTTTATTTCTTTACCATCAGAATAAAAAATGTATAAAAAAACAACAAAACCTAAAAACAGAATGAGGAGTCAATGGATAAAGAGATGTTAGAGGGAACAGATATGTATATAGGCAAGTTAAGTAGGTAAATGTGGAGGAGGAGTAATGGCAGAACAGGGGGATAATGTCCTGAGCAGGATACAGTCCGTGTAATGAAAATGAACAATGCCATAATACAATATATTAGTGACATAAAAAGGCCCAGACATTAATATTGTACTAGGGGGGACAAATGCAGGAGTCAAGCAAATAATTAGTACCTACTGGTTTAGTAATGTAAAATGACATCCTGTTTGTTCATACCCAGTGGCACTCGAGTAGAGAGTTTTCAAATCCAAAAAAACTCCCTATTTAAAGGGTACCTCTCATCAAAAAAACTTTTGATATATTATAGATTAATGTATGCAGAATAACTTTACAATTGCATGTTATGAAAAAATATGCTTCTTTCTATTTAATTTTCCACTTTGAAGAAATGACCACTAGGGGTCTCCCTACCAGTCCTGGCAGCAAGCATTTCAGACTCATGCTTGGAGTCCTAAACACTACGAGCTGACAGTCTGCTTTGTTCACAAAGGAGAACACTCAGAACTGCCAGCCTGCTTTGTACACAGCCTGTTTGGCTGTGAACAAAGCAGGCTGGCAGCTCTGAGTGTTTAGGACTCCAGCATGAGTCAGAAATGCTTGCTGACAGGAATGATTGGGGAAAATACAATAGAAAGAAGCATATTTTTCATTAACATGCTATTGGGAAGTTATTCAACATTCATTAATCTAAAATATATCAAAAGTTTATTTGATGAGAGGTACCCTTTAAGAGCTTTTGTTTGTGGTCTCCTCTCTTGGATGGATTTACTCTTTCAATAGCTGAATATTGTAGTGATGTTAAGCTTCCTTGATGTATCTCGGCACAATGTTTGGAAACTGCAGATACATTCTTAGATGAGAAGTGGGGAATATCAGACAAATATTTGCAAAGTCTCACTTTTAGTGGATTTGTGGTACAGCCGACATACTGCATGCGACAAGTTATGCATGACACCAAATAAAACACATAGGTGGTATTACAATTGATAGACTGGGTACATGAGGGTTATTCATGAAGTTTGGAAGGGGATAATATTACCGGACCACATGACCTGTGACCCGGTGTGATTGCTCCACCTATCCATGTCTTTCCTTCCTTTGTTGTATGACTAAGAGCGCTTTTAGCGCATGAAATGCATTACCTACCTATATTCCTGTGTTGTCATGTCGGAATAAACACAGTCTTTTATTTGCACAAGAGCTGGATCCGATCTACCTTTTTTCCTAAGTTTATTAGACTTTTGGAAATTATCTGGGTTTATATATATGAATCAAAGCTACTTCATATGGAGAAAACCCTCGGGTTGTTTGGATAAACCATTATTTGCATCATTTATTTTCCATTTCTTGCCTTCGTTCCTTTTCTTATTTATGTCTCATTAAGTCTCATCAGTCTACTGTTTTTGAAAAATGCATGAATAATAACTGTCTTCATTTTAATGTAAGATAGAATATTCCTGCGCTAATGATAAAATAGGAGTAATAACATTCATGAAACCATAAAAAGGAAAGCACATAACTTTAACAAATGAGAAGTTATACACATAAATCTAGTTCAATGAATATCATCTCATGTAATTAAATTGGAATAATGTATGCTGATACATACAATTCTGAGTGACATTTTACTTCCAATAAGTTCACTCAGTACATTGCACAAAGTAGGTTTTATGGAGTTCTGTAATATTAAGTCACTTTCTGTTTATGTTATTGACTTTATATTTGTCACCTAGACAAGACAGGTGTCAATCTCACAGATTAACCCCTTAAGGACATACTTTGGCCTCGTGGACACAGACAATTTTCATTTTTGCGTTTTATTCTTACTCCTTGCATTTTAAAAGCCCTTTCTCTCTCTCTCTTTTTTTATTTTTTTTAAATAAACTCCAGGGGGGAGATTTATGAAAACCTGTCCAGAGGAAAGTTGCTGATTTGCCCATAGCAACCAATCAGATAGTTTTTTCATTTTACAGAGGCCTTTTCAAAAACAAAAGAAGCAATCCGATTGGTTGCTTTAGGCAACCCAGCAACTTTTTCTCTGGACAGGTTTTGATAAATCTCCCTAAGTGCTTATATCTGATAAATGTATGTGTCTTGATAAATCCAGTATAAGAGTTTACTGATAGAGATGTCGCGAATTGTTCACCGGTGAACAGTTCCCAGCAAACTTAGCATGCTCGCGTTCGCATCGCCGGGCGAACATATGTGAAGTTTGATTCCCCCCTATACTTTAACATTGCGGTAAACTTTGACACTGTGAGTCAGAGTCAGCAGACACATTACAGCCAATCAGTAGCAGTCCCTGCCTTCCAGACCCTCCTACCTCTTGCACGGACGCCATTTTAGCCTCATTCAGCATGCTGCAGGCTTAGAAAGTGGAGGGACAGAGAAGCTGCTCCTGCTGTATAGGGAAAGCGATAGCTAGGTTGCTGCTAGGTGGTGTATTAAGGGTCCACTTTACTCCTAAAGCACTAGTGTAGTAACATCTGCTTTTTGGACAGCACCCAAAAAAGCCCTTTTTAGGGCTCAAATATCAGTCCGTGTGTCTTGCAACAGCTGGAGGCACCCTGGTAGGGAGGGAACCGCTGGTTAAAAGGGGTACTCCAGTGTAAAACTTAATTTCCTTCAAGCAACTAACTACAGTATTAAAAGGGCTATAAGTTCAGTCCGTGTGTCTTGCAACTGCTGGAGGCACCCTGGTTGGGAGGGAACCGCTGGTTAAAAGAGGTACTCCGGTGTAAAACTTAATTTCCTTCAAGCAACTAACTACAGAACTAAAATGGCTATAAGTTCAGTCCGTGTGTCTTGCAACTTCTGGAGGAACCCTGGTTGGGGATCTCTGCTTAAAAGGGGAACTCCGCTGGTAACCTTTTTTTGCTCATTGTCACACTAGTGCAAATCACATTTGGTGTGACAGTTGTTCAAATAAAAAAAAAATACCTTTTTTTGCTGTGAAATAAAACCAGTGCTGCCTAAAGGGGGGCTCTAACTATGTGCTGCCTAATATGGGGTAATCTATGTGCTGCCTAAAGGGGGGATCTAAATATGTGCTGCCTAAAGGGGGCTCTATTTGCTGCCTAAAGGGAAGCTCTAACTATGTGCTGCCTAATATGGGGGAATCTATGTGCTGCCTAAAGGGGGGCTCTATGTGCTTCCTAAAGGGGGGCTCTAACTATGTGCTGCCTAACATGGGGGAATCTATGTGCGGCCTAAAGGGGGGAATCTAACTATGTGATGCCTAAAGGGGGGATCTAACTATGTGCTGCCTAAAGGGGGCTCTATTTGCTGCCTAAAGGGAGGCTCTACCTATGTGTTGCCTAAAGGGGGGCTCTAACTATGTGCTGCCTAATATGGGGGAATCTATGTACTGCCTAAAGGGGGGATCTAACTATGTGATGCCTAAAGGGGGGGCTCTATGTGCTGCCTAAAGGGGGCTAAAGCACGCTATTCCAAAGAATTTAGGAATAATAGGTGATTTATGCCCTTTATGGATTAAAACCAGACTCTGCATCAACTATGTAATTTTCCATGGGAGTTTTGCCATGGATCCCCCTCCAGCACGCCACAGTCCAGGTATTAGTCCCCTTGAAACAACTTTTAAATCACTATTGTGGCCAGAAAGAGT
Source organism: Hyla sarda (assembly GCF_029499605.1). Classification (NCBI taxonomy): domain Eukaryota; kingdom Metazoa; phylum Chordata; class Amphibia; order Anura; family Hylidae; genus Hyla; species Hyla sarda. Next base: position 312,656,000 of record NC_079189.1, on the reverse strand, counting down.
CCCTGTGGGTTTTAAAATTCGCCTGCCCATTGAAGTCAATGGTGGTTTGCCCAGTTCGCGAACATTTGCGGAAGTTCGCGTTTGCTGTTCGCGACCCGAAAATGTTACGTTCGCAACATCACTATTTACTGGGTGGGGTCTTAGTAAATTTTCCCCTATAGTCATTTGTTTCTTTTGACAAATTTCTTCATCCCTGATGCTTATATAGTGCCAATACATGCTTTTAGTGCTATACAGAAATTGTCACCAGTGTCCAATGTCTCCATAATTAAAGGGGTATTCTGGTGGAAATCAATTGGTGCCAGAAAGTTAAACAGATTTGTAAATTACTTCTATTTAAAAAATCTCAATCCTTCCAGTACTTATCAGCTGCTCTATGCTCTAGAGGAAATTGTATTTCTTTCTGGAATTCTTTTCAGCCTGATCACAGTGTTTTCTGCTGACACCTCTGTCCATGTCAGGAACTGAACAGAGTACAAGTAAATTCCCATAGAAAACCTCTCCTGCTCTGGACAGTTCGTGTTACGGACAGAGGTATCAACAGAGAGCACTGGGAAAATAATTCCAAAAAGAAATACAACTTCCTGTGGAGCATACAGCAGCTGATGAGTACTGGAAGGAATAACATTTTTTAATAGAAATAATATACAAATCTGGCACCAGTTGATTTAAAAAAAAATTTGACTGGAGCACCCCTTTAAATTAACTTATCTCAGACAAACACTGGGGGCAATCTATCAGAAGCTAATGAACCTAAACAGTATGGTTTGTGGGAGGAAACCAGATCACCCAGAGAAATCGCCCCTCTGTATGCCATTTAAAACAAATCTAGTGTAAAAAAGGTACTCAATTAGTATTTCTTTCCTCTTAGAATCCAGTAAAACTCCAGACAAAACACACAAGAAACCATTGTTCCTCACTGGAATCTGCAATGATCTTCTGAGACAGATATGAAGCTGGCCTAAATAAGTTTAAAATGGTCATTGTTTTAAACAACTTTTCTCTATTTGATAGCTCATGTGATCTGTTACATACATGTAAATCACGAGCTATGGGTAACTAAGAGAGTATTACTATGACAGCTTGATAAAGAATCTAGCCAAATTCTGTTAAACTACTATGTTTTATTCTAAAGTGAATCATTATGGGGGGCATTTACTAAGGGGTTTAGTAATTTTTTTCTGACTATTTTTGGCGCAAAATTGTCGCAATTGCGTCTACCCTATAAATTGTGCGACTTTCCCTAGCAAGAGCTAGAAAGTCAAAAAAAAATTTCCCGCTTAATTTACGCAAGTTTTCAGTTTTGACTTGCAGTGGTCAGGAATTTATTAACTGAGACAGTCGCAGTTGCGCAATAAACAGTCGCAACGGCCATAAAAATTGACTAAATTTACTCCAGCTCCAACATGGAGCAGGAGAAGCTACTGCCGCCTGGGCTCCGACATACTTTCTCCCCGCTACCCTCACTGCGCTACCGGGACACTACAGTGATTTACATCCCCCCCCTCTCACCTGCCAGCGCCACACAACTCCCATCTGTCTGCTGTTGCAAGACTACAAGTCCCAGCATGGCCTTACAGTGAGGACACGCTGGGAGTTGTAGTCTTGGAGCAGCGGGAGCTGAGCAGCGCGGGCGGGAGACAAGGGGGGTAGCGGGGAGGCCGTATGAGGAGCCCGGGCGGGAGACAAGGGGGGGGGGGGTAGCGGGGAGACCGTATGAGGAGCCCGGGCGGCTGCACTGTAATGTCAGCCCGGGCTCCTGCCCTGAGAGCCATAGGCTTTGGCTGTCAGGGCATGCTGGGTGTTGTAGTTTTGCAACAGCTGGAGGGCCACAGTTTGCAGACCACTGGTGTGTGGTCTGTAAACTGTAGTCCTCCAGCTGTTGCAAAACTAAACAGCTGAAGGGGACCGGTGAAGAAGTTCACTTACCCTTCCGAGGCTCCAGCGACGATCGCTGACGGAGATCGTCGCGCGGCACTGTCGCGCGGCAGTGTCGCGCGGCAGTGTCGTGCAGCGCTGGATCCTACGGAAGCCGGTAAGTTGCGCAAGCTTCCCAACCAGGGTGCCTCCAGATGTTGCAAGACTACAACTCCCAGCATGCCTGGACAGCCATTGGCTGTCCGGGCATGCTGGGAGTTGTAGTTTTGCAACAGCTGGAGGCACCCTTGTTGGGAAACACTGGCCTAAAACAGTGTTTCCCAACCAGGGTGCCTCCAGATGTTGCAAGACTACAACTCCCAGCATGCCTGGACAGCCATTGGCTGTCCAGGCATGCTGGGAGTTGTAGTTTTGCAACAGCTGGAGGGCCACAGTTTGCAGACCACTGGTTTGTGGTCTGTAAACTGTAGTCCTCCAGCTGTTGCAAAACTAAACAGCTGAAGGGGACCGGCGAAGAAGTTCACTTACCCTTCCGAGGCTCCAGCGACGATCGCTGTCGGAGATCGTCGCGCGGCACTGTCGCGCGGCAGTGTCGCGCGGCAGTGTCGTGCAGCGCTGGATCCTACGGAAGCCGGTAAGTTGCGCAGGCTTCCCAACCAGGGTGCCTCCAGTTGTTGCAAGACTACAACTCCCAGCATGCCTGGACAGCCTTTGACTGTCCAGGCATGCTGGGGCTTGTAGTTTTGCAACATCTGGAGGCACCCTGGTTGGGAAACACTGTTTTAGGCCAGTGTTTCCCAGCCAGGTTGCCTCCAGATGTTGCAAAACTACAACTCCCAGCATGCCTAGACAGCCTTTGACTGTCCAGGCATGCTGGGACTTGTAGTTTTGCAACATCTGGAGGCACCTTGGTTGGGAAACACTGTTTTAGGCCAGTGTTTCCCAGCCAGGTTGCCTCCAGATGTTGCAAAACTACAACTCCCAGCATGCCTAGACAGCCTTTGACTGTCCAGGCATGCTGGGGCTTGTAGTTTTGCAACATCTGGAGGCACACTGGTTGGGAAACACTGGCCTAAAACAGTGTTTCCCAACCAGGGTGCCTCCAGATGTTGGGAAACACTGGCCTAAAACAGTCACCCTGGTTGGGAAACACTGTTTTAGGCCAGTGTTTCCCAACCAGGGTGCCTCCAGATGTTGCAAGACTACAACTCCCAGCATGCCTGGACAGCCTTTGACTGTCCAGGCATGCTGGGGCTTGTAGTTTTGCAACATCTGGAGGCACCCTGGTTGGGAAACACTGTTTTAGGCCAGTGTTTCCCAGCCAGGTTGCCTCCAGATGTTACAAAACTACAACTCCCAGCATGCCTAGACAGCCTTTGACTGTCCAGGCATGCTGGGGCTTGTAGTTTTGCAACATCTGGAGGCACCCTGGTTGGGAAACACTGGCCTAAAACAGTGTTTCCCAACCAGGGTGCCTCCAGATGTTGCAAAACTACAAGTCCCAGGTTGGGAAACACTGTGCCCGGCCTCCGCCCCACCTTACTGTAAGGGCATGCTGGGAGTTGTAGTCCTGCAGCTGGGGGCAGGGGACAAGCTTGTCACTTGCCCACACATCTCCTGCACCACACAACTACAACTCCCAGCATGTCCTTACTGTAAGGGCATGCTGGCAGTTGTAGTCGTGCGGGGCGGGAGATGTGTGAGCAGGTGATAATAAATGTACTAACCCATTTTTTTTGTTTTCTTCTCATTTCAGATCCGTTTATCCTGTGGACTCCTTCGGATTCGGTGGACTACTTCGATGACCAGCGTTTTTCTTTGTTTGATTTTAATAAAATGGTTAACGAGGGCTTGTGGGGGAGTGTTTTTTGTAATAAAAAATTTTTAAAACCTGTTGTGTTTTTTTCTTACTTTACTAGACAGGCTTAGTAGTGGAAGCTGTCTTATAGACAGAGTCCATTACTAACCTGGGCTTAGCGCTAGCCACAAAAACAGCTAGCGCTAACCCCCTATTATTACCCCGGTACCCAACGCCACAGGGGTGCCGGGAAGAGCCGGTACCAACAGGCCTGGAGCGTCAAAAATGGCGCTCCTGGGCCTAGGCGGTAACAGGCTGGCGTTATTTAGGCTGGGGAGGGCCAGTAACAATGGTCCTCGCCCACCCTGGGAACGTCAGGCTGTTACTGTTTGGTTGGTATTTGGCTGAGAATGAAAATAGGGGGGACCCTATGCGTTTTTTTTTTTTAAATAAATAATTAAATATATTTAAAAAACGCATAGGGTTCCCCTATTTTTATTCTCAACCAAATACCAACCAAACAGTAACAGCCTGACGTTACCAGGGTGGGTGAGGACCATTGTTACTGGCCCTCCCCAACCTAAATAACGCCAGCCTGTTACCGCCTAGGCTCAGGAGCGCCATTTTTGACGCTCCGGGCCTGTTGGTACCGGCTCTTCCCGGCACCCCTGTGGTGTTGGGTACCGGGGTAATAATTGGGGGTTAGGGCTAGCTGTTTTTGTGGCTAACGCTAAGCCCGGCTTAGTAATGGACTCAGTCTATAAGACAGCTTCCACTACTAAGCCTGTCTAGTAAAGTAAAATAAAAATAAAACACAACAGGTTTTTAAAAAATGTATTACAAAAAACACTCCCCCACAAGCCCTCGTTAACCATTTTATTAACATCAAGCAAAGAAAAACGCTGGTCATCGAAGTAGTCCACCGAATCCGAAGGAGTCCACAGGATACACAGACCTGTAGAAGAAGTAACCAAAAAAAAAAAGTGTAAGTACATTTAGGGAGAAAAAAACTGTGTTAAAAAAATGTAATAAACACACACACACACACACACACACACACTAAACACTGTTTACCACTTCTGAGCCATGACTACAATTTACAGTGATCCCTCAACTTACAATGGCCTCAACATACAATAGTTTCAACATACAATGGTCTTTTCTGGACCATCGTAAGTTGAAACCAGACTCAACATACAATGCTACAGACAGTCCAGATCTGTAAAATGTGTCAATGGCTGGAAGAACCAACCAATCAAAATGGGCATTCACTGGTAAAACCCCTGTATTACTCAAGTGTATGCACTGACTGGTGTCTGGTATTACATGTTCTGTACTCTTTACCTGTATCAGGGTTAGCTGCTCTTTTGGACACCAGGTGAGGGCGACTCCATTACTTGTTTGGGACATTGCCTGTACTGTACAGGACCCCTGAAGAAGCTCCTGTCCTCTACATAGACCAGTGTTTGCCAAGCAGGGTGGCCCCATTTTTTGCAAAACTACATCTCCCAGCATGCCCAGACAGCCTTTGGCTGTCCAGGCATGCTGGGAGTTATAGTTTTGCAACAGCTGGAGGCTCCCTGCTTGGGAAACACTGACATAGACAGTGATTTACAGCTCCCAGCAGATCTTTATTACTTTTATATGTAGGGATTTGCTTTATCTATATTAGTTATCTACTTATTTTTCTTTGTCACTTTTTCCTATTTTGGATGACATTTTGGTGCCTTTAGAACCAATTACCCTGTTTCCATAGAGTTATGGTCTCAACATACAATGGTTTCAACTTACAATGGTTTTCCTGGAACCAATTAATATTGTAACTTGAGGGACCACTGTAGTTATTGAATTATTTAGATGTGGTGAAAAAGCTAAAAAAAAACTCAAAAACAAAAGATCCAGAAGGAAACCAGCAGCCAAACCTATTCAGACAGCTGGAAAAAGGAACAGACTATTTTTTCTACTACATGAAGTAAATTTCCCACTTTTGCCTATGTGTGCCAAATTTATTAATGCCGTGCAACAATTTAGTAAATTTGTCGCACATAGTCAAAAATGAAGTAGAAAAAAACAGGGTAAAAACCAGACTACATAGTAAAAGATTAGTAAATGCCCCCCTATATGATTTCTCTACCATGCCGCAGAGCCTTAAAGTAAAAATGCTGCAGAAGTCATTTTTTCATTGTTATTATATTGCCCAGCTATATGCAGCAAAGTTGCTTTCTTGCTTACAGAGCTTTCTCTGAGTGGGCTTACCAATGTAAAGGATTATAGTTCCCATGATCTCTCTCTTCTTAGGGTATGTCCCCACAGCATATTTTTGTGAACATATTCTAAGATGTTCACAAAATCCCTATCCCTAGGGTGGTATGGTACATTTTATACTTTTGTTTACAGACTAGAACTATTTCATTGTACTATTTAAATGCAGCGGTTATTGTCAAATTTTTCTGCACAGTTCTGAGATTTAATTCAAAAGCAATAAAGTAAGTGCCTGAAGCATTGAGACAGATAAACACATCCATGGAAACAAAAAACAGTCTATTACTGAACATAACATCTCAGCCTCTTTAATCAACATAAAAGTGAGGTTACTGTATAATTTAAATAGCAGCAAATCAATTTCTCTTTCATCTCTTCCAATTAGTGGCTTCCTGCTATTGGAAAACACTTTCTCTGCAGATACCATGCTAACATCTTTGTCACATCTTGTAACCTTTTACTATCATCCATCCATAACTCTTCTTCAAGGACATTTTCTCTGCACTTTACAGTTATACACTCTGAAATCTTTCTTTGTTGTGGTTCGTCTAGGTTCCCTGTTTGTTCTATGTATTGTGTAGTTTGGTATTGTCATAGCAGAAGTAGTAACAATTTTTTTATTTTTTTATTTTGGGGGGGGGGAAGGGGATTAACCCATACAGGACCCAGGGCGTATGGAGAGGCCTTCTGTATGTGGGTCTTAAGGACCCAGGGCGTACCTGTACACCCGTGGGAATTTCGGTCCCCGCCGTGCGCCGGGCAGGGACCGGACCGGTGTGACTGCTGATATCGATCAGCAGGCACCCCGCACAAATGCCCAGGGGGGTCATCAGACCCCCCCATGTCGGCGATCAGCACAAATCGCAAGTGAATTCACACTTGCGATTTTCGCCGATTCTGGGTCATATGGGTTTATGGTGACCCGGTGTCCTGGAATATAAGGGGAATCGCGGTTGTCCATGACACCTACGATCCCCCTGAAGGGATAGGAGTGAGGTACAACTGGCCCACGATAACCAATCCACTTTATAGGAAACTGTTCATCTAGGAATGCTCGGACCCTGACACGCATAATGTGAAAAACTCAGGGAACGTGCCAGCTTCAGTGCATAAGAGGGAAACACATCATCACGTAGCAATTTCGCAGTTGAATGGCCCCCAAGGTCTCCATAACTGACCCCCTTAGACTTTTATCTTTGGGGTCATCTGAAGGCAATTGTCTATGCTGTGAAGATACGAGATGTGCAGCACCTGAAACCACGGATACTTGAAGCCTGTGCTAGCATTTCTCCTGTGGTGTTGCTATCAGTATGTGAAGGGTGGGAGAAGAGAGTTGCATTGACAATCCAACACAATGGGCAGCACATTGAACACATTTTATAAGTGGTCAGAAACTTGTAAGTAACTCATAAAAGAATAAAGTTACGTTAAAACCAAGCCCATCATTGTTTTTCTTGTGAAATTCCCAATAAGTTTGATCACATGACCCTCTTCCTATTGAAAAAACAAAAGTTGGATTCAAAATGGCCAACTTCAAAATGGCCGCCATGGTCACCACCCATCTTGAAAAGTTAATATCACCAACCATTCCCATTTTATTAAGGTGTATCCATATAAATGGCCCACCCTGTACATCTCCCAGCATTAGTACATGCTGGGAGTTGTAGTTTTGCAACAGCTATAGGCACACTGGTTGGAAAATACTGAGTTAGGTAACCTAACTGAAGGTTTTCCAACCAGTGTGCCTCCAGCTGTTGCAAAACTACAACTCCCAGCATGCACGGTCTGTCAGTACATGCTGGGAGTTGTAGTTGGAAACAGCTGGAGGTTTGCCCCCCCCCCCCATGTGAACGTACAGGGTACATTCACACAGGCAGGTTTACAGTATGTTTCCTGCTTCCAGTATGAGCTGCGGCAAATTTTGCGCTGCGGCGCAAATTTCTAGCGGGAAGCTCACTGTAAACCTCCGCCAGTGTGAACGTACCCTAAAAACGCTACACTACACTACAATAACACATAATAAAGGGTAAAACACTGCATATACACCCCCTTACATTGTCCCCTCCAATAATAATGAAAAACTTATTGTACGGCAGTGTTTCCAAAACGGACCCTCCAGCTGTTGCAAAACAACAACTCCCAGCATTTCCGCACAGCCACTGACTGTCCAGGCATGCTGGGAGTTTAGCAACAGCTGGAGGCACCCTGTTTGGGAATCACTGGCATAGAATACCCCTATGTCCACCCCTATGCAATCCCTAATTTAGTCCTCAAATGCGCGTAGCGCTCTCTCACTTCGGAGCCCTGTTGTATTTCAAGGAAACAGTTTAGGGCCACATATGGGGTATTTCCGTACTCGGGAGAAATTGCACTACAAATTTTGAGAGGCTTTTTCTCCTTTTACCCCTTATGAAAAGGAAAAGTTGGGGGCTACACCAGCCCCATACTTTTTATTTTCAAAAATGTTAAAAGGAAAAAAAGACCCCCAAAATTTGTAACGCAATTTCTCCTGAGTAAGGAAATACCCCATATATGGGCGTAAAATGCTCTCCGGGCGCACAACAAGGCTCAGGAGTGAGAGCACACTTTGTACATTTGAAGCCTAAATTGGTGATTTGCACAGGGCTGGCTGATTTTACAGCGGTTCTGCCATAAACACAAAAAAAAGAAATACCGACATGTGACCCCATTTTGGAAACTACACCCCTCACGGAACGTAACAAGGGGTATCAAAGCATGAACACCCCACAGGTGTTTAATGAAAATTCTTCAAAGTTGGATGGAAAAATGAAAAAAAAAATTTCTCTAAAATGCTGTTGTTACCCTAAATTTTTCATTTTCACAAGGAAAAATAGGAAAAAAGCCCCCCAAAATTTGTAACCCCATTTCTTCTGAGTAAGAACATACCCCATATGTGGATGTAAAGTGCTCTGCTGGTGCACTACAAAGCTCAGAAGAGAAGGAGCACCATTGGGATTTTGAAGAGAAAATTTGTCCGGAATTTAAGGCCACGTGTGTTTCCAAAGCCCCCATAGTGCCAGAATAATGGGCCCCTCCCCACATGTGACCCCATTTTGGAAACTACACCCCTCACATAATGTAATAAGGGGTACAGTGAGCATTTATGCCCCACAGGTGTCTGACAGATTTTTGGAACAGTGGTCCCTGAAAATGAAAAATGTAATTTTTCATTTGCACAGCCCACTGTTCCAAAGATCTGTCAAACGCCAGTGGGGTGTAAATACTCACTGCACCCCTTATTAAATTCTGTGAGGGGTGTAGTTTCCAAAATGGGGTCACATGTGGGGGGTTCCACTGTTCTGGCACCACGGGGGGCTTTGTAAACGCACATGGCCCCCCTGACTTCTATTCCAACCAAATTCTGTCTCCAAAAGGTCAATGGCGCTCCTCCTCTTCTGAGCATTGTAGTGCGCCAGCAGAGCACTTGACATCCACACATTGGATATTTCCATAATCAGAAGAAATGGGGTTACAAATTTTAGGGGTCATTTTCTCCTATCACCCCTTGTAAAAATGTAAAATTTGCGGAAAAAACAGCATTTTAGTGAAAACATTTTTTTTTCATTTACATATCCGACTTAAACAAAAAATCGTCAAACACCTGTGAGGTGTTAAGGCTCACTGTCCCCTTTGTTGCGTTCCTTGAGGGGTGTAGTTTCCAAAATAGTATGCCATGTGTTTTTTTTTTTGCTGTTCTGGCAGCATAGGGGCTTCCTAAATGCAACATGCCCTCCAAAAACCAGTTCAGCAAAATTCGCTATTCAAAAGCCAAATGTGACTCCTTCTCTTCTGAGCATTGTATTGCACCAGCAGAGCACTTGACGTCCACACATGGGGTATTTCCATAATGTCTTTTCTCCACTTAAAATAATGGAATAGGAACCAAACAAGTGCAGCCACTTGCAAGGCGTTTGCAAAGGGCTCCAACGGATTTGAGGACGGGCATGAATTAATGGGGACTGACATTAATGTGAACAAGCCCTTAGAGCTAGTAATGTCACAGAATCCACATAGTGGGTCTATTGACCAAAATATCAATCACAGAAATATAGACCAATTAAAATGTAACTTTTAATACAAGCCCATAAAACAAGGGTACCACTAAATCAAAATCATGATGCACAAAAACAAAAACAAAAAATGGTGATAATTAATACAAGCAGGTGAGAATCCACCACAGTAAATTGAGATGTGTCTGATAAAGCACATAACACAGATCACATCGACCACTCCAGGGTCCAAATATAACCATTGGTCAAAATATAAGATAAACCGATATCACATAAAGTATACAAATCGTGTAGCTAACCAGCCCTATCCCCCGATGTACCCCTCCCTGTGTTATTCGGGGATAGGGCTGGTTAGATACACAATTTGTATACTTTATGTGAAGCCCTTAGAGCTAGTAGTGTGCTGCTGTAATTCTTTCCTTTAAAGAGGCACTGTCATTATGAAAAACTTTTTATATTTTGTAGTACTACTGATAAGAGGACTTTTTTAAATAAACATTTATTGAAAAAAAAAATGTATTTTGCTAAAAAAATCTAAAATAAAAATAGCCACCACTAGGGGTCATCTGTCTGTATGCAGACAGACTACCCACTATTTTGCAGCATACTGTATACCGGCCGTAAAGCGTGACGGTATCCAGTATAGGAGATCACTGCTGTACCACTGCAGCCTTCAGCTGTTCCTAAACTACTACTCCCATGATGGGAGTTGTAGTTTTCCAGCTTTTGCAAATCTACAGACAAAAGGATGTGCGGGCATGCTAAAGGCAACACTGCTCTAACACAGTGCTTTACAAATACTGCAGCTCCAGCTGTTGCAAAACTACAATTCCTAGCATGCTTGAACAAGCCAAGCTTTCTCTGACTCCTGAATGACAAAGAAGCTGATCAGACATTCAGGAGTCTGTGAAAGCTGAATGACACACATAGTGACAGCTATGTTGATTAGCATCCAGCTTTACTAGGAGCAGATAGAAAATGTATGCATAAAAACTACTGAGCAGTGATTTGCAGACTGCCAGGCTCCTCCCAGACTCAGAGCAGATGAGTCATCACAGTGAGGGAGAGAGATGGACACGCCCCCTCCACAAGGCAAGATAACAAAGCAAGTGAGCAAGATATAAATGCTATTGGTTAGGGATATATACTGTAGGTCCAAGACATATAAAAATTATATGTACATGATCAGGATTAGGTACTGAGTAACATATCACTTTTTCTTTTTGGCAATATGACAGGTATGCTTTAAGGCCTGTTACCATCTATAATTTATTAAGCAAATAATACATCTCAACAAATAGGTATTTCATCCTGTTATGGATATGAATATGACATACATTTTATTTGCTATATTTGTGTTTCTCTGCCCATATGCTTCACAGAGTTAAATGCCACCTTTTCAACACAGGAAGGGTTCATTTCAATGTAACATCCTGTCTTTTGTTATAGAGTTGCTTCTAGGAGGTGTTTTATGGATAGGGAATAACCTGGAGGGTGTAGAATCTGGGAGGGGCTTCTTTTAGATAAAAGACTTTGCTGGTCATTGTTGGGGGGCTCTTTTCCTTTTCTACCTCTATCTGTGGCTGGAACATTTTCCAAAATGTAGACCTCAAGTTTACAGGGCCTCATCGATCAACAAAGGCCGATCCATCCGCCAGAACAGATGAAACTTCCACCTATATTTTTTAAGATCTAAGATCCTAGGATGCTAAGTATAAAACTGTATAATTTCTGTGCATTTTATATTTGTCTAGATGAAATCACTTGGATAGCCTTGATATGCCTTTATGGCCATCATGTGATATGTACTTAGTACTGCATAGATAATTGTCTAGTTAGTATTACAAGTGTTTAACTAGAATATGTTTATTATCTTATAAAACATTATTATCTTTTGCTGCATTCAAAGTGATTATCAATATTGTTTGTTAACTGTTAGGATATAACTCTTCCAGAATTCCTCACATTAATAGGTTGGCTTTGGGTTCTTATGAATACATTTAGGCTAGGCTCCACTAATTCTGCTTAAAGTGTCTAATTTACCTGGGCTTTGTAATATTGTATTCACTGACCACATGGTTTGGTCGGACATTTTGGGTCTACACTCACCAGGTGGTTGGCAGACATTTTGTTAACCCCTGAGGCACATGGCTTACCCCAAGCCACGAACCACAACACATCCTATTTGCAATTTAGTTAAAAATCAGAAATGTGAGAGACCATAGTACAGCAGTTTAGCATTATATACATGTACACAAGAATAAATGCATAGTAAATCCCTGAAATGTTTGTTTACCAAAGTGCCTTTGAGAAGATAACCGCATATTGCTCCCAGTTTTATTTCTTACACCTAAAATGTCACTTTGTTAACATTAACTGAAGATGAAAGCGTGAAGTAGCACAATATGCATCTCATTTCAAACACATTTATCAAAAAATAAACCTATTACGCAAAGTGGCCACTTTAAAATAATAAAGCAAAATACAATAAACATCTTTTATGATCTCTGATTGAAAAACTCATTTCTAGCAGGTGTGGGGGCTTTGAAGGCACATTCTATCCAGTTAATACAAGGAACTTATAAAGATGAGTAAAAAGAACAAAGTGCATGCTATTGAGCTTGTATTACAGGTTTTTCTTCAAAAGGTTTATGTTGATTACAACATATATCAGAAAATCCACCTGCAAGGATGCAAGGAATGAGCAATTTTTTTTTTATAGATGTCTCTCTCTCTCTCTCTCTCTCTCTCTCTCTCTCTCTCTCTCTCTCTCTCTCTCTCTCTCTCTCTCTCTCTCTCTATATATATATATATATACACACACACAGTGGGGCAAAAAAGTATGTTGAGAGAGGCCTGGAATTTTCATCATTGGAATACCTAAACTATGAGAGACATAATGAGAAAAAAAAATCCATAAAATCACATTGTCAGATTTTTATAGAATTTATTTGCAAATTAAGTATTTTGGTCACCTACAAACAAGCAAGATTTCTGGCTCTCACAGACCTGTAACTTCTTCTTTAAGAGTCTCCTCTGTCCTCCACTCATTACCTGTATTAATGGCACCTGTTTGAACTGGTTATCAGTATAAAGACATCTGTCCACAAGAGCTGTCAAAGGACACCAGAAACAAAATTGTAGACCTGCACCAGGCTGAAAAGACTGAATCTGCAATAGGCAAGCAGCTTGGTGTGAAGAAATCACATGTGGGAGCAATTATTAGTAAATGGAAGACATACAAGACCACTGATAATCTCCCTCGATCTAGGGGCTCCACGAAAGATCTCACCGGTGGTGTCAAAATGATTAGAAATGAGCGAATCAAATCGGACGAAGTTGAATTTGTTCCGAATTTCATGAAAAATTCAATTTGGACCAAATCCAAACTTCGACTCCAATCGAAATAATTAACTTCTTCATTAGAGACACCCGCTACAATCGTCCTGTGTAATGTATAGATGTGAGCAGCTTTCTCCTGTGTTCGCATCTCTGCAATAGATAGGACGATCGCAGCAGATGTCAGGAGTGACAATCGCTGTGATCTGTCCTTAACTGTAGGTACTACTGCTCCCAACAGGGAGCACACTCTGCTCCATGCTGGGAGCAGTAGTGCCTGCATTAATAGACAGATCGCAGCAGGTGTCACTTCTGACATCTGTTGCTAATTGTCTATTAATGCAGGTACTACTGCCCCCTCCCATAGACTTGCATTGAGGGGACGTGACGTCACATGGGGGCGGAGTCCTGACGTCACGGACTTCTGTTCCCGTGGTCGCGAGCAAGACCTTCCAGTGCTTCCGGACAAGAAACAGGTGGGTGCCGCATGCAACATTACGGGGGTCCCCAGCAGCCGGACCCCCGCGGTCAAACATCTTATCCCCTATCCTTTGGATAGGGGATAAGATGTCTAGGGTGGGAGTACCCCTTTAACCCCTTAAGGACCCTGGACGTACTAGAACGTCCTGGCACCCTGGGCTTTAAGGACCCAGGACATACTAGTACGTCATGGTGTTTCTCCGGTCTCTGCCGCGCCCCGGGCAGAGATCGGAAGCGGATGCCTGCTGAAATCCTTCTGCTACTTACCTCGTCCCTGAAGACCTGGATCCCGGCGATGAAGACGGCGGCAGCCGTGACAGGTGAGTAGATCTTCAGCCGCGGTCGGGCCCTTTACAGCAATGCACGTCGCCGTAAAGCGACATGCATTGCTGTAATGGGACCCTGTATATTACAACTCCCAGCATGCCCAGACAGCCCTTGGAGTCTGGGCATGCTGGGAGTTGCAGTTTTGCAACATCTAGAGGTCCACAGTTTGGAGACCACTGTGCCCTTCCAGATGTTGCAAAACTACACATCCTCAGCATGCCCTTACTGTTCAGGCATGCTGGGAGTTGTAGTTCTGTAACATCTGGCCCTTCAGATGTTGCAGAACTACAACTCCCAGCATGCCTGGACAGTTTTGGCATACTGGGAGTTGTAGTTTTGCAACATCTGGAGGGCTGTGGCTGGGACACCACTACACAGTGGTCCCCAAACTGTTTTCCTCCAGCTGTTGCGTAACCACTACTCCCAATATGCCCTTCGGCTGCCTGGGCGTGCTGGGAGTTGTGCTGGGCTGCCTGGGCATGCTGGTTGGGAAACATTGTCTGTTTCCTAACTCAGTGTTTCCCAACCCGTGTGCCTCCAGCTGTTGCAAAACTATAACTGCCAGCATGCACTGATAGACTGTGCATTCTGGGAGTTGTAGTTTTGCAACAGCTGGAGGTTTCCCCAACCCCCCCCCCCTGTGAATGTACAGGGTACATTCACATGGGCAGGAGGCTTACAGTGAGTATCAGGCTGCAAGTTTGCGATGCAGCAAATTTTGCGCGGCAGCTCAAATTCGCAGCGGGAAACTCGCTGTAATCCCCCGCCCGTGTTACTGTACCCTAAAAACACTACTCTACACTAACCTAACACAAAATAAAATAAAAAGTAAAAAACACTACATATACACATACCCCTACACAGCCCCCCTCCCCAATAAAAATGAAAAACGTCTGGTACGCCACTGTTTCCAAAATGGAGCCTCCAGCTGTTGCAAAACAACAACTCCCAGTATTGCCGGACAGCCGTTGACTGTCCAAGCATGCTGGGAGTTTTGCAACAGCTGGAGGCACCCTGTTTGGGAATCGCTGGCGTAGAATACCCCTATGTCCACCCCTATGCAAATCCCTAATTCAGGCCTCAAATGCGCATGGCGCTCTCACTTCGGAGCCCTGTCGTATTTCAAGGCAACAGTTTAGGGCCACATATGGGGTATCGCCGTACTCGGGAGAAATTGCCTAACAAATTTTGGGGGTCTTTTTCTCCTTTCACCCCTTATGAAAAGGGTAAGTTGGGGTCTACACCAGCATGTTGGTGTAAAAAAAATTTTTTTTACACTAACATGCTGGTGTTGCCCTATACTTTTCATTTTGACAAGAGGTAAAAGGGAAAAAAGCCCCCCAAAATTTGTAATGCAGTTTCTCCTGACTACAGAGATACCCTATATGTGGGCGCAAAGTGCTCTGGGGGCGCACAACAAGGCCCAGAACGGAGAGTGCACCATGCACATTTGAAGTGATTTGCACAGGGGTGGCTGATGGTTACAGCGGTTTTGACAAACGCAAAAAAACAACATGTGACCCCATTTCGGAAACTACACCCCTCACGGAATGTAATGAGGGGTGCAGTGAGAATTTACACCCCACTGGTGTCTGACAGATCTTCGGAACAATGGGCTGTGCAAATAAAAAATTTTGTACAGCCCACTGTTCCAAAGATCTGACAGACACCAGTGGGGGGTAAAGGCTCACTGTACCACTTGTTATGTTCCTAAAGGGGTCTAGTTTCCAAAATGGTATGCCATGTGGAGTTTATTTTGCTGTCCTGGCACCATAGGGGCTTCCTAAATGCGACATGCCCCCCGAGAAAAATTTGCTCTCAAAAAGCCAAATATGACTCCTTCTCTTCTGAGCATTGTAGTTCGCCCGTAGTGCACTTCAGGTCAACTTATGGGGTACCTCCATACTCAGAAGAGATGGGGTTACAAATTTTGGGGGGTATTTTCTGCTATTAACCCATGCAAAAATGTGTAATTTGGGGGGAAACACACATTTTAGTGAAAATGTTTTATTTTTTTTTACATATGCAAAAGTCGTGAAACACCTGTGGGATATTAAGGCTCACTTTATTCCTTGTTACGTTCTTCAAGGGATATAGTTTTCAAAATGGTATGGCATGTGTTTTTTTTTGCTGTTCTGGCACCATAGGGGCTTCCTAAATGCAACATGCCCCCCAAAAACCATTTCTGAAAAACGTACTCTCCAAAATCCCCTTGTCGCTCCTTCGCTTCTGAGCCCTCTACTGCGCCCGCCGAACACTTTACATAGACATATGAGGTATGTGCTTACTCGAGAGAAATTGGGCTACAATTACAAGTATAAATTTTCTCCTTTTACCCCTTGTAAAAATTCAAAAAATTGGGTCTACAAGAAAATACGAGTGTAAAAAATGAAGATTGTGAATTTTCTCCTTCACTTTGCTGCTATTCGTGTGAAACACCTAAAGGGTTAAAACGCTGATTGAATGTCATTTTGAATACTTTGGGGGGGGTGCAGTTTTTATAATGGGGTCATTTGTGGGGTATTTCTAATATGAAGACCCTTCAAATCCACTTCAAACCTGAACTGGTCCCTGAAAAATTGTGAGTTTGAAAATTTTGTGAAAAATTGGAAAATGGCTGATGAATTTTGAAGCCCTCTGGTGTCTTCCAAAAGTAAAAACACGTCAATTTTATGATGCAAACATAAAGTAGACATATTGTATATGTGAATAAAATAAATATTTGGAATATCCATTTTCCTTACAAGCAGAAAGCTTCAAAGTTAGAAAAATGCTAAATTTTCAAATTTTTCATAAAATTTTGGGATTTTTCACCAAGAAAGGATGCAAGTTACCACAAAATTTACCACTATGTTAAAGTAGAATATGTCACGAAAAAACATTCTCGAAATCAGAATGATAACTAAAAGCATTCCAGAGTTATTAATGTTTAAAGTGACAGTGGTCAGATGTGCAAAAAATGGCCGGGTCCTAAGGTGTAAAATGGCTGGGTCATTAAGGGGTTAAGCAATAATAACTCTTGGATTCCTATACCTTTCATTCTGAGATAATTTTTTCGTCACATATTCTACTTTATGTTAGTGTTAAAAATTTTGTCGATACTTCCATCATTTCTTGGTGAAAAATTCCAAAATTTGATGAAAAAATTGAAAATGTAGCATTTTTTTTTTACTTTGAAGCTCTCTGCTTATAAGGAAAATTAATATTCCAAATAAATGATATATTGATTCACATATACAAGATGTTTTTTTTATGTTTCCATTATAAAGTTGACATGTTTTTACTTTTGGAAGACATCAGAGGGCTTCAAAGTATAGCAGCAATTTTCCAATTTTTCACAAAATTTTCAAAATCAAAATTTTTCAGGAACCAGTTCAGGTTTGAAGTGGATTTGAAGGGCCTTCATATTAGGAATACCCCATAAATGACACCATTATAAAAACTGCACCCCTCAAAGTATTCAAAATGACATTCAAAAGGTTTGTTAACCCTTTAGGTGTTTCACAGGAATAGCAGCAAATTGAAGGAGAACATTCTAAATCTTCATTTTTTACACTGGCATCTTCTTGTAGACCCAGTTTTTTTTATTTTTACAAGGGGATGTCGCATTTAGGAAGCCCCTATGGTGCCAGAACAGCAAAAAATAAAAAAAAATAAAAACACATGGCATACTATTTTGGAAACTACACCCCTCAAGGAACGTAACAAGGGGTACAGTGAGCCTTAATACCCCACAGGTGTTTGTCAACTTTTCGTTAAAGTTGGATGTGTAAATGATTTATTTTTCACTAAAATGCTAGTTTTCCCCCAAATTTTACATATTTTACAAGGGCAATAGGAGAAAATTCCCCACAAAATTTTTCACCCCATCTCTTCTGAGAATGGAAACACCCTATATGTGTACTAGTGTTGAGCGGCATAGGCCATATTCGAATTCGCGAATATTCGCGAATATATGGACGAATATTCGTCATATATTCGCGAATATTCGCATATTCGTTATATTCTCGTTTTATTTTCGCGTATGCGAAAATACGTGCATGCGAAAATTAGCATATGTGGAAATTCGCATATGCGAAAATTAGCATATGCTAATTTTCGCATATGCGAATTTTCGCGCGCCAGTCTCACACAGTAGTATTACAGCCTTCTTTACACCACACAAGCTGGAAGCAGAGAGGGGTGATCACTGTGATGTGTACTGTGAAGAAAAAAAAAAAAAAAATGAATATTCGTAATTACGAATATATAGCGCTATATTCGCGAAATTCGCGAATATGCGATATTCGCGAATAATATTCTAATTGCGAATATTCGCGAGCAACACTAATGTGTACGTCAAGTGCACTGCGGGTGCACTACAATGCTCAGAAGAGAAGGAGTCACATTTAGCTTTTGCAAAGCAAATTTTGGTGAAATGGTTTTTGGGGGGAATGCCAGGACAGCAAGAAAAAAAAACACATGTCATACTATTTTGGAAACTACACCCCTCATGGGACGGAACAAGGGGTACAGTGAGCCTTAACATCCCACAGGTGTTAGTCGACTTTTCGTTAAAGTTGGATGTGTAAATTATTTTTTTCACTAAAATGCTGGTTTTTCCCCAAATTTTACATTTTTACAAGGGGTAATAGGAGAAATTCCTCCCAAAATGTGTAACCCCATCTCTTCTGAGTATGGAAACTCCCCATGTGTGGACGTCAAGAGCTCTGTTGGCGTACTACAATGCTCAGAAGAGAAGGAGTCACACTTGGCTTTTGGAAAGCAAATTTAGCTGAAATGGTTTTTGGGGGCATGTCACATTTAGGAAGCCCCTATAGTGCCAGGACAGCAAAACAAAAACCACATGGCATACTATTTTGGAAACTACACCCCTCAAGGAACGTAACACGGGGTACAGTGAGCCTTAACACCCCACAGGTGTTTGCCGACTTTTCGTTGAAGTTGGATGTGTAAATATTTATATTTTTTTCAACTAAAATGCTAGTTTTCCCCCAAATTTTACTTTTTTACAAGGGGTTATAGGAGAAAATGCCCCCAAAATTTGTAACACCATCTCTTCCAAGTATGGAAATACCCCATGTGTGGACATCAAGTGCACTGCGGGGGCACTACAATGTTCAGAAGAGAAGGAGTCACATTTGCAAATTTTGATAAAATGGGGGGGGGGGGGGGGCATATTGCATTTAGGAAGCCCCTATGGTGCCAGAACAGAAATAAAACCACACATATGGCATACTATTTTGGAAACTAAACCCCTCAAGGAACGTAACAAGGGGTACAGCGGGCCTTAACACCCCACAGGTGTTTGACGACTTTGGATGTGTAAATGATTTTTTATTTTAATTTTCCACTAAAATGCAGTTTTTTCCCCAAATTTTCCATTTTTACAAGGGGTAATAGGAGAAATGCCCCCCAAAATGTGTAACCCCATCTTTTCTGAGTATGGAAATACCCCATTTGTGGACATCAAGTGCACTGCTGGTGCACTACAATGCTCAGAAGAGAAGGAGTCACATTTGCAAATTTTGCTGAAATGGGGAAGGGGGGCATGTCACATTTAGGAAGCCCCTATGATACCAGAACAGCAACAAAAAAAAAAAACACATGGCATACTATTTTGAAAACTACAACCCTCAAGGAACGTAACAAGGGGTACAGTGAGCCTTAACACCCCACAGGTGTTTGATAATTGTTCATTAAGTGGGATGTGAAAAGGAAAAATTAGATTTTTCACACTAAAATGCTGGGGTTACCCCAAATTTCATTTTCACAAGTGGCAACAGGAGAAAATGTCACTGTAAATTTGTAAATA
This sequence comes from Hyla sarda, assembly GCF_029499605.1. Lineage (NCBI taxonomy): Eukaryota > Metazoa > Chordata > Amphibia > Anura > Hylidae > Hyla > Hyla sarda. The sequence continues at coordinate 312,636,070 of NC_079189.1, read as the reverse complement.
CATTTCTTTGGAGTAAGGACATACCTCATGTCTGGACGTTAGGAGCTCTGAGGGTGCACCCCGGTCTCTGAGTTGCAGGAGCGCAGTCAGGGGCCTTGAGCTTCTGCATTGCTGCCTATGGAGCCAGAACAGTGGGACCCCCCCTCAAGGGACATTACATGGGGTACACTAAATAACTAAAATGGGGGCACAGTGGGATGCAAAATCATAAAAAAGGTTATATTCCCAGAATGATGACCCAGAGTATAGCCAAACTAAAAAATATGCCCACCCCAAACCCTATGCTCTAAATCATCATTCTGGGAATGTGATGTGTGTGGCCGTCCCTAAGCTGTTGCCTCAAATGCACATGGTGGAGAGAGAGCGCTGCACATTTGAGGCAACATAAAAAATCCCCGATGATAATGACTCAGTGACCCATGACCCATTTTTGGTATAAATACCCCCAGAGGTCTTATCAGGTGTTTTTTTTATTTTTATTATTATTTTTTTTATAAGAGAGTTTTTTGGGCAATTTAGTGGTTTCATGGGGTTAAAACTTGGAATGTACTCTAGATTTGGTACATTGGGGTCAAATTATGGAAAATTTAAATGAAAAGGGAAAATGTAGTACTCCATGGAAGTGTGATACTCCCTGAAGCAGTTTTTAATGCAGAGGCCCGGATGATCGGGCAAGTGTCACATTGAGTGGTGGTGTCCTTCCGTATCCCCCTCTTGTGACACACTCTGCATCTTTTCTGGGATCATCCCTTCTTTCCAGTGCGGGGGGACTTCACCTGGAAAGTGTTGGCCTGGGACGATCCTGGCACCTATAACTTCAGTTCCTTGGGAAGTCCGGCCTGCTCTTTCCCGGTTGCCAAAGATCAGGACCTTTAGGACTTCTTCTTGGAACTGAATGAATGTCCCTGTGTTGCCAGCGTACTGGGACAGTAGAAAAGAGTTGTACATGGCAACCTGTACCATGTAGACCGCAATTTTTTTGTACGATACCCGTGTTTTATGCATGACCATGCATGGCTTGAGGACTTGATCAGAAAGATCAACTCCCCCCATATACCGATTGTAGTCCAGAATACAACTGGGCTTGAGGACCGGTGTTGTGGTACCTCGCACAGGGACAGGTGAGCTGCCGTTACCATAAATTGTGGTCAGCATAAGGACATCCCTCTTATCCTTATACCTGACCAGCAACAGGTTTTCATGGGTAAGGGCACAGGACTCACTCTTGGGCATAGGTGTCTGGATCAAATTTAGAGGGAGGCCTCTCTGGTTTTTCCGCACAGTCCAACAAGCGGACGTGGATCCGGCAGCAAGGGATGTGAACAGAGGGATGCTGGTAGAAAAGTTGTCCACGTACACGTGGTAACCCTTATCCAGCAATGGGTGCACAAGGTCCCAAACGATTTTCCCGCTAACACCAAGAGTGGAGGAACATTCTGGGGGTTCAATACGGTAATCTCGTCCCTCATATACTCTAAACTTGTAAGTGTACCCGGAGGTACTCTCACAAAGTTTATAGAGCTTCACACCATACTGCGCCCGCTTTGAGGGAATATACTGGCGGAATATGGGCTCCCCTTAAAACTGATAAGAGACTCATCTATCGAGAGCTCCCCGAGTGCTACATAGGCCTCCAAAAATTTGGCCCCAAAGTGATCAATGACCGGCCTCACTTTGTAAAGCCGGTCATGGGTGGGATCACTTCGGGGTGGACATGCCTCATTATCTGCATAATGGAGGCATTTCCGAATGGCATCGAACCGCTTCCGTGTCATGACCATACTGTAAAGCGGGGTCTTGTATAGGACGTCCCAGCTCCAGTACTGCCTGATACTTGGCTTTTTGACCAGGCCCATAAGCAGCACGAGGCCCCAAAATGTCCTCATTTCTGCTGCATCAATGACACACCATTCATTGGACCTGGCCAAAAAAGAATCAGGGTGGTGGGCGATGAACTGCCTGGCATACAGATTTGTCTGCTCCACCATCAGCTTGACAAAACTGTCACTGAAAAAATAACTGAAATAATCAATTTCAGTGAATCCAGAATTGTCAATACAGATTCCGGAGTCGCCAACAAACTCCGGAACCCATGGCTGATAAGCCTCTGGGGGTCTCCAGACAGGTTCACCGGAAGGGGGCTCCGGTAAACCTGTATGGGGGGTCGGACTCCTATTACGAGCGGCATTGTCGCTCGCACTAGTGCCGGCCACTGGGCCACTATCATGGGGGGGGTGTGTGGCCTCGCCTGGCGGCATCTCCGCTGCCATACAGGGGACTTATAATCTGTACTAGATGATGAGGACGAGGAAGAACACAGGAATGTAGGATCTTCCTCGTCCTCACTGACAGACTCAGAGTCGGAGGCAAGAAAAGCGTATGCCTCCGCTGCTGAAAATGCCTGGCGAGCCATTGCCTTCTTTTCTACCGTGATGTGGGTGGTGGGGTGGGTGCGGAGGGGGTGTGTGTGGGAGGGGGGGGAGAGTATGCAGTGTGTGTGTTTGGTGTGACTTTATCTATAACGGTGTGAGATTAAAAATCACACACCGTAATATAGGGGGGGAAAAAAGCGCAGTGGCCCCCAAAAAATGGAGGCAAATTGCAGCGCCCTGAACCACTAATAGGGCCCATGTCACAGTGAAAAACTTCAGAAGACCCTTGGGGACCTATTAGGTAGTCAGGGGGGGGGTTTTTTTTTTTTACTTTTTTTTTTACTTCTACCTGTCCCTGTGATGGAATCTGTCCCTGCTCTAATGTGGCTTCTTCTTCCCTGAGGGGGCTCCGATGCCCGCTGAATGAACTCAGAGAGCCGGCAGAGTGGCAAGAAGGGGACATTAACGCCTCCCTTGCCGGCTGCTATTGGCTGGACGATCGTCTGGCCAATAGCAGCGATCCTGGGGTGGTGACGAAATCACAACCTCCACATAGATACAGGAGGTTATTGGGGTTGTATCCTACACCCCCGATGACCATGTATCTCCGGGTCAGCGGGTCACATGTGACCCGCATCACCCGAATAGCGGCAAATCGCGGGTGTGAATTCACCTGCAATTTGCCGCAATCGCCGAGATGGGGGGGTCTGAAGACCCCCCTGGGCATTTGTGTGGGGTGCTTGCTGATCGACATCAGCAGTAACCCCGGTCCAGTCCCCACCCGCTGCTCGTCAGGGACCGAAATTCCCACAGACGTACATATATGTCATGGTTCCTTAACTACCAGGGTCCCCCATGACATACCAGGAATACCAGGGATAGCCTTTCTCTTACAGGATAAGTACCCTGAACCCCAAAACGGAACGCAGTGAAATTTTGACAATGTCCAAGTGGTATATCTATTATTTATATCTTGGGGTTGCTATATTCTATATCTAACGTAATACCATACCTTCCTAGGGACGCCATTATAACAAGTATCAGAAACGCGTCGGCGGTTATTCTGGTGGGTGTAATTGATGCGCAGGTGGCACAACTGGGCTGGCAAGACCAAGCAGAGCCCATTTGTGCTATCCTGTGAACATCAACCACATCTCATGTTGCTATTCCCTGACTAATATGGAGATTGGCTACACAGGCACATTTACCTTAATATTAAAATTTTAAGAGTATCTAATAAAAGTTACATTTTAGGCACATATTTTAGTTAAATATTTGGTGTTCTTTATTATAATTTCTAATGCTGGGTATCGAATTGCGATAAAGCGTGATCAGATGCAGGACCCAATCATTCTGCGTAATTTTTTGCATACATTTTGCCTAAGTAATGCTTAAGTAATGCTCAATTATGTATCAGAATACAAATATGAATCAAACTGTAATAAAACAGGGTCTGCCCTGTGCTACTGCAGTAATGTAACCGGGGAGGCACAGGGTGGCAAGGCATTGTCCCCATCTTGGCTATTGGATGGTAAGCTGTTGTACTAATAATCAGATGCTATAGTTCTGGATAACTTGTCATCTTGCCACTTGAACAGCCAACCATTTACAGTGACACAATGTGTGTCACTGATAAAAGACATAATGTGTGTCACTGTTAAAACTTGACAAGAGATGACCTACTCTAGCTTGAGCCCACTGGCAGATTTTTTTTGTTTCCCTATGGAATAGTCCAACCCTATATGAATCATACTCCCATTCTGCTTGATTAGGGGGGACATAGTGCAGACCAGTTGAAACTGATAAAAAGCAACTATTTTTTTTATACTACCAAAATAATAAGTGCTTGTAAGAACTTTGGCCACCTTTTAACAAGTCCGTAGTAATCCATATTAATCATAATAATTATTCACTTACTTATATATAAAGTCTTCACTGTTACTCCATTATGTGTAAAGAAGCAGCCCCAAATCCCCACATTCTGGCATCCCCTTGTGCTTGCCTAATGTCTCCCCCTTTCAAAATTTATCAACCTCCTCCATGTGTATAGACAACATATCACAGAACACCAAACACAGTACTAATGTATTGAATCAGACAAATCTTTATTAAAATACACACATTTTAAAAGCACAATTAAAAAGGATCAGCAGAAATCAGAAAAAATGTGCAAAGGTCATCACAATATCATGTGCACTACAACATATGATACTGTATACTGGTATACTAAATGAACAGCCATAAGTGCATGTAAATGAAAAAACTATGCAGCTACAGATACAGGGTGCAAACTAATGCAAACATGAACGTGATACAGCTGATGACTCCCTGATGAAGCAAGATTGCGAAACAGCGTAGGGGTAGTGCGGGTCCATCACATGTGAGTGACTAAGTGTGGTCTTTCTTTCTTTGCCTTTATTGGAAGTCAGGGGACAGTATGGTATACATGGAGGGTTGGGTGATTGGCAGGGGCGTAGCTAGAAATCACAGGGCCCTGATGCAAAAAGTTGTCCTGGGCCCCCCTACCCCACCACACTTCCCCAATCCCTGACGAACTCCTTACCCAGCCTCGACCACACAAATATAATAATGAATGACAGGCAGGGCCGTACTGGGGCCAAAAATAAGCCCAGACATTTTAAAATAAGCAGCCCATTTTTATGGTGGGGGTCCGACTGCTTAGACCCCCACCAATCACCTTGGTTCAAGTGGCTCTCCAGCTGTAATAAAGCTACATTTCCCATCGTGTCTGGAGATCCTCAGGCATTATTTAAGTTGTTGTTTTGCAACAGCTGGAGAGCCACCGATTGCATCAGACAGAACACACAGTGATATCAGTGACCTGAGTGACATCTTCTCTGTTGTCTTCTCTTTCTCATCTTGTCCGGGCAACAGGTCTTCATCATTGATTCCTCAGCTTGTAAGCAGATCCTCATTCTCTATATAAAGACATTAATCATTATAACCCTGCCAAATGCTGGGTCCCCTGAATATAATACTGCCACCCCCTGTACCCCCTGAATATAATACTGCCACCCACTGTACCCTCTAAATATATTATTGCTACACACTGTACCCCCTGAATATAATACTGCCACCACTGTACCTTCTAAATATATTATTGCCACACACTGTACCCCCTAAATATAATATTGACACCAACTGTACCCTCTAAATATATTATTGCTACACACTGTACCCCCTGAATATAATACTGCCACCACTGTACCCTCTAAATATATTATTGCTACACACTGTACCCCCTGAATATAATACTGCCACTACTGTACCCTCTAAATATATTATTGCTACACACTCTACCCCCTGAATATAATACTGCCACCACTGTACCCTCTAAATATATTATTGCTACACACTGTATACCCTGAATATAATACTGCCACCACTGTACCCTCTAAATATATTATTGCTACACACTGTACCCCTGAATATAATATTGACACCCACTGTACCCTCTAAATATATTATTGCTACACACTGTACCCCCTGAATATACTGCCACCCACTGTACCCTCTAAATATATTATTGCTACACACTGTGCCCCCTGAATATAATACTGCCACCCACTGTTCCCATAAAAATACTGTCACACAGTGTTTCTTCTTAGTCCGGCTGAATCCCACCCCTGCACTGTCCTTCTCCAGGGTTCTCAGCCCCCTAAGTCTTTACCTAAGTCATTACCGCATACACCGCCACCCACGACCCCCGTACACCATCCTCAGTCTCCTTCTCATCACCTCATACACCAACACCCAGCCCCCCCGTTCCCCATCCTCAGTCTCCTCATCACCACCACCCAGCCCCCCCGTTCCCCATCCTCAGTCTCCTCATCACCTCATACACCACCGCCCAGCCCACCCCATACCCCATCCTCAGTCTCCTCATCACCTCATACACCACCACCCAGGCCCCTCCTACACCCCATCCTCAGTCTCCTCCTTACCTCATACACCACCACCCAGCCCCCCCCCGTACCCCATCCTCAGTCTCCTCATACACCACCACCCAGCCCCCCTGGACCCCATCCTCAGTCTCCTCATACACCACCACCTAGCCCCCCCCATACCCCATCCTCAGTCTCCTCATCACCTCATACACCACCACCCAGGCCCCTCCTACACCCCATCCTCAGTCTCCTCCTTACCTCATACACCACCACCTAGCCCCCCCCGTACCCCATCCTCAGTCTCCTCATACACCACCACCCAGCCCCCCTGGACCCCATCCTCAGTCTCCTCATACACCACCACCTAGCCCCCCCCCCCGTACCCCATCCTCAGTCTCCTCATCACCTCATACACCACCAGCCAGGCCCCTCCTGCACCCCATCCTCAGTCTCCTCAACACCTCATACACCACCAGCCAGCCCCGTACCCCATCCTCAGTCTCCTCATACACCACAACCCAGCCCCCCGGGACCCCATCCTCAGTCTCCTCATCACCACCACCCAGCCCCCCCCGTTCCCCATCCTCAGTCTCCTCATCACCTCATACACCACTGCCCAGCCAACCCCATACCCCATCCTCAGTCTCCTCATCACCTCATACACCACTACCCAGGCCCCTCCTGCACCCCATCCTCAGTCTCCTCATCACCTCATACACCACCACCCAGCCCCCCCTGTACCCCATCCTCAGTCTCCTCATACACGACCACCCAGCCCCCCTGGACCCCATCCTCAGTCTCCTCATACACCACCACCCAGCCCCCCCCCGTACCCCATCCTCAGTCTCCTCATCACCTCATACATCACCCCCCAGGCCCCTCCTGCACCCCATCCTCAGTCTCCTCATCACCTCATACACCACCACCCAGCCCCCCCGTACCCCATCCTCAGTCTCCTCATACACCACCACCCAGCCCCCCTGGACCCCATCCTCAGTCTCCTCATACACCACCACCCAGCCCCCCCCGTACCCCATCCTCAGTCTACTCATACACCACCACCCAGCCCCCCCGGACCCCATCCTCAGTCTCCTCATACACCACCACCCAGCCCCCCCATACCCCATCCTCAGTCTCCTCATCACCTCATACACCACCACCCAGGCCCCTCCTGCACCCCATCCCCAGTCTCCTCATCACCACCACCAAGCCCCCCCCCATACCCCATCCTCAGTCTCCTCATCACCTCATACACCACCACCCAGCCCCCCAGTACCCCCTCCTCAGTCTCCTCATCACCTCATACACTGCCACCCAGCCCTCCTCGTACCCCATTCTCAGTCTCCTCATCACCTCATACACCACCACCCAGGCCCCACCCGTACCCCATCCTCAGTCTCCTCATCACCTCATACACCACCACCCAGCCCCCCCCCTGTACCCCATCCTCAGTCTCCTCATCACCTCATACACCACCACCCAGGCCCCTCCTGCACCCCATCCCCAGTCTCCTCATCACCACCACCCAGACCCCCCCCATACCCCATCCTCAGTCTCCTCATCACCTCATACACCACTACCCAGCCCCCCCGTACCCCATCCTCAGTCTCCTCATCACCTCATACACCACCACCCAGGCCCCTCCGGCACCCCATCCCCAGTCTCCTCATCACCACCACCCAGCCCCCCCTATACCCCATCCTCAGTCTCCTCATCACCTCATACACCACCACCTAGCCCCCCCATACCCCATCCTCAGTCTCCTCATCACCTCATACACCACCACCCAGCCCCCCCAGTACCCCATCCTCAGTCTCCTCATCACCTCATACACTGCCACCCAGTCCAACCCCCCCAGCACCCTATCCTCAGTCAATCCCCCCAGCACCCCATCCTCAGTCTCCTCATTGTTAGGTACCCCCACCATCCATGGTCTCCTCATCAACCCCCCCCCAACATCATCAATGAATAACCCCCACACCCTCAGTCTCCTCATCAGTCAGTCAATCAATCAATAAGGCCCCCCCCCCCGCCCTCCGTCTTCTCATCAATCACCCCATCCTCAGACTCCTCATCAATGAATAAAACACACACACACAATGTCCTCATGAATTTATCACCCCCAGCACCCCCCTCCGGCCGCCCGTCCCATGTCTCCTCACCTTCTCACTGCAGCGATGTGGGGCGGGCGGGCAAGCGGCTGCACCTGCCTCTGCCTGGTATCGATAACACAGGGTCAGAGGCAGGGATGCGTCAGGGGCTTTGAGCTCACGAGCTGACGTGCGTGCGTGCCTGCGCGGAGCACGTCTTCTCCCATCAGCCCCAGGCCTCCCATCATGCCCCTGACCCTGCGCTGAGTTTTAAAGGGCCGGCGCTCAGGTAATTGAAAAAAATAAAAATAAAAATAAAGATTGCTGGCAGCGATGGGCCCAGGCGGAGGACCTGTTGCTGCAGCTGCACAGTGTAGTGGCATGGGGGCCCCAGGTTACGGGGCCCGGTCGCGATTACGACCCCTGCGACCTCTATAGCTACGCCACTGGTGATTGGATCCCCATCTCCCCCTTTACCTCTTTCCTCTGTTATGCCAACTAAGTCACACCAATCCTTGGACAGTTGCTGTATCACGTTCATGTTTGCATTAGTTTGCACCCTGTATCTGTATCTGCATAGTCTTTTCCTTTACATGCACTTATGGCTGTTCATTTAGTATACCAGTATACAGTAACATATGGTGTAGTGCACATGATAATGTGATGATCTTTGCACATTTTTCTGATTTCTGCTGATCCTTTTTAATCGTGTTTTAAAATTTGTGTATTTAATAAAGGTTTGTCTGATTCAATACATTAGTACTGTTTTTGGTGTTCTGTGATAGGTTCTCTATTTATGCTAAGCACACCAAACCAATCTATTTATTTGTTTATCTATATTGGCCTTATAATTTGGCTTACACTCCTCCATGTGTATGTCACATGCTTCTCCATAAGCAGTCATCTGATGGAAGGGGATCCAATGGGTGAGGTCACATGTGTAGCAGAATGGGGGAGTGAAACTATTTCATGAAACATAATGGTGCCTCAGGCAAGATGTTATATAAGTAAGTGAGTTATTATAATGATTACACATAGCTTAAAAAAAAATTTAGAATAAAAAAGTAATAGGAAGGGGTGTTGCTAGGTCTCAAAAAGATCGGGGGCTAGAGCCCATGCCCCCTAGCCACACCCCAGTCATGCCCCTAACCAAGCCCTCATTCATGCCCCATCACCCACAGCCTCCTCCTTCAATATACTCCCTACCACCAGCAGGCAACTGTACAGTATGGTTGCAGCAATCACACTACTACCACTACCATACTGTTACTGACCAAATCCTGTATACTGAGATCAATATTTTCAATAATACCAGTATACAAGGAGCAACATTATCACCATACATATTACCGCTATACTGTTACTGACCATATCTAACCAAAACTAAGACCAGTATTGCCAATAATACCAGTACAAAAAAAAAAAATTATCAGCATCTCCAAACAAAATGAAACACGTGCACACTGTTAGTTTTGTGTGTTACTAGTAGGGACAAATAATACTGCTATACCATGACCACCAATACCACCACGATTACCACTGACTATTAACACTATACCTGGAAAGCCTGTAGTTTTGCATCATCTGGAGGCGCATTGGTTGTGAAACACTGCCTTGGAAGCTACAGACGGAGAAAAGATGGTGGTAAGGAGGTAAAGGTACACTCTGGTGCATTAAGTCCCAGAGAGGTAGCAGCTCCCTGTCTAAGGCAGTGTTCCCCAACCAATATACTTCAAGCTGTTGCAGAACTACAACTCTCAGCATGCCCAGACAGCCTTTGATTGTCTGGGCATGCTGGGAGTTGTGGTTTAAATAAGATTAAATAGTATGTCGGCTATTAGCGGTGGCCCCCAGCTTAAATCAGCTGGGGGCTGCTGGGTATGGAGCGCGTTCGGGTCAGGAGCCTGCTCCATACACCCTTCGTGACACCATAACAGACCAGGTCCACCATGTGTCGCCAAGGGGTTAATTAATTAAAAAAAGACCCGGGCAAGGGCGGACTGACAACACTCAGGGCCCCCGGACCCAAAAAAAAGACATGTAAGAAACACTTCAACATAGGTAAAATAGGTAAAATAATTTCCATGACCAAAAATACCAGTATACAAGGAGAAAATATTTACCACCACACAATAACTGGATAATATCACCCTGCTGTACTGTATAAAACCTCTATACAAAAACCAGTCTACTATACAGGATCTGTATACTAGTGATTATATACAGGACCATATGGCGGTAGATATCAGCTGTACACAGGATCTGTATACCATGTAAGTGCTTTCAGTTACATCTAGGGACTCACAATTACGTCTTTTCTAATCGGCGGTGTCCTCTTTCCTTTTACTCTCCGTCCGGATCAAACCGCCATGCCGATATCTTAACATCTGCAGGACAAACATGTTAGATTCTGCTACTATAGGCCCACTAACTGTAATAATGCCCTCCTTGGTGTCCTGCACCTTAAGAGGGCAGGAAGGTAGGTAGCCAGGTTGGTAGGTAACTAGGTATGTAGATCAGGTAGCCAGATGTGTAGGTAGGTGACTAGCCAGGTAGGTAGGTAGGTAGCCAGGCATGTAGGTAGATGACTAACTAAGTAGTTAGGCAGCCATGTGTGAAGGCCAGGTATGTACATAGTTAGGTAGTCAGGTATGTGAGTAGGTAGCAAGATATGTAGGTAGGTAGTTAGGCAGCCAGGTATGTAGGTAGTTTAGCCAGGTATGTAGGTAAGTAGTTAGGCATCCAGGTATAAAATTAGGAAGCCCAATAGTTAGTCAAGTAGGTAGCCAGCGCTCCCCCCCTTTTTCCCCTAGCAAACAGGGGCTGGTCTATGATTAGTTGCTATGGGCAAAACAATCCAGTTTTTTCTCTCAGACAGTGATAATTCTGGACCTATGTGTTTGTCAGTGATTGTTGTGACTGACTATAAATGAAGCCCTTTTTTTGTCTTCTAAAACCATGTCTTCCTATTGTGTTGAATGGGTTTCAGAATCTTAAGATGAAAGGCATGGTACAAAAATGCAAGTGAATTCCATATGATTTGGTCACATTGCTTTATACATCACATTCAATTCCATAGTACTAGTAAAGGGTGAGGCACATTGTGGTGGCTTCATTATCTAAGAGATATGTGTGAGCCATATCTGAATTTTGATGAGATTAGAGTACACAATAAAAAAACTATTTACTGAGCATACAGTTCTTTTTTTCTTTTCTTTCTTTTTTACAATTTAGAAAGTCCAGGATTAAATGGGACCACTTACTGTATATCAGCTACAATTGCAGACACTTAGTGCAGAAAACATATACCCTCCGGGTGAGCAATTTTCAAACAATAAAATAGTCAAATCCCTTATGATAGAACTAATGTATGTTGTTCTGAAACCATGTGGTGCAACTTATAAGTGTATTTATATTGCTTCAGTAAGACTGTTCCCTCTTTGAAACCTGAAAATGATATATTTTAGTCAATGAGCAACAATTACCCATAGCTGTGCAATTGTTACAATAAAATGAGAGTTGTGAAAAAGTTAATGTTGTAGGAAGCTCAGCATGACAGAACTTGTTGTATCTTGTTTCATTTCTCACCAATTTGCTCCACTGCTGTTTTCCCTGATATGTGTGATCCTTTAAACCATAAGATCAAAAGTCTGAATGCATGCCAGATAGACTGACATTTTGATGTTTATTGTAGAAATGTTAAAATATACATTCAGTTTTTTTGCATTAAAATATAGTATTTGCCCGCCCATTATTAATATAAAATTTTTAAGCAATAGCAACATTTTTTAACCCTCACCTACCCTTACAATCATTTTTAAAGTGGTACTCCACTGCTAGATATCTTATCGCCTATCCAAAGGATAGGGCAGAAGATGTTGCTGGGGCCCTCCGCCATCTCCAGCATTCTGAACAACGGAGTACCCCTTTAAAGTGTACTTGTTAGGATCCAACTATTTTTTAACCCCTTAGTGACGCAGCAATTTTTTAAATTTTTTTTTTGCATTTTCATTTTTTTCCTTCTAGTCTTTTAAAATCCATAACTCTTTCAATTTTCTATCAATTTTGCGGGACTAAAAAACTCCAGAAATTTGTAGTTTTTCTCAATGTTTTTGAATTTTTATTAAAAAAAATGCTGCATGTATCAAAAAAAATGTACTACTAATATAAAGCACAATATGTCATGACAAAAACCATCTCATTAAAAGCATTTCAAAGTTATTACCACCTAAAGAAATACATGTCAGACTTGAAAACTGGGGCTTGGTCATTAAGGCATAAACAAGCTGCATCTTCAAGGGGTTAACAGACCTTCTTTGTAGATGGAAACTTTTTACTGCACATATAGTATTGTTTTTCCTTTCAACTGTATACTACTTTATATTTATGATTTAGTCTTTAATTTGATATCCTGCTGAGAGTTTTTATGACAAGATAATTGCAACTTTAAAATGTATTTGTCAATTTATATTTATTTAGATTTGTAACACATAGACACTCACTGAGATGTTCGCTGCCAGACACGCTCATTATTAGATTTAGAAATGTAACTGAGCAAAGCTTTTATTACTTAAATAAATAATTGTCATGTGAAATCTGCTAACATTACATTGCTTAAGCAATTGCATATATTAGCAGTAGTAATTGTAGATGGTGGATCAGTAGACAATATCCCGAAATAGATAATGAAAAGATATTGGGCACTAAAATAGTAATGAAAAAACCTTTAAAAAAGGATATCCTAAATAAATGTAGTATTGTATGATATGCCATCACTTTATGATTGGTAGTGACAGACATCTCTGACCCTCCTATCTGGAGAATGAGAGCACCACAGTCCTGTGATCTTTACATAGTCTTTGCCTGCACATTAGTTCCCTTGCCAGCCTTTGTGTTTGAAAATGACAAAATTATTTATGAGGAAAGGGTAAACTGTAGTTTCCTGCATGAGGACCAGGAGTCACGGCACTGATTTATGATCACAATATATGTTGTGGGAGGTTAGCTCCATAGAAGCAGTCTAATTGTGGCAAAAAAAATTCAGAGACAGACAAGGAAGTAACAGGGCTTCTTTTTTTTGTTTTTCAGTAAAAAAAAAAAAAAAAAACAGTCTCGAGGCTGGAATTCCACTGAGGTTTTTCACGCAAAAATGCATGGAAAAAACGCCCATTTTGTCGCAGGGCATTTTTTCCTGTGAAAAAGGCAGTGGCCAGCTGTTAGCTGCAAGTCAATAGTAAACTGCAAAATGCCAGATCCACTTGGCGTTTTTTTTTTGAGCTATTTTTGGCTCCTTGGCAGATTTTCAAAAACAACCTCTTGTCACTTTTTTTTTTTGGGGGGGGGGGGGGAATCTTGGCATTTTCCTCCTTTAGAAGTCTTTGGGAGTGAAAAAACGACCAGGAAAAATGCCATGTGGGTTTTAACTTTGGGGTTTTTGAGGGCGGTTTTTATAATTTTTTGGGGACTTTAGCGATCCAAAAAAGGGATGGAGATACCTTTTTTTTATTAAAATTTCATAGGGTACCATTAAAAAAAAAGATACAGTAGTGGTGGAAAAAAAATTATTTAACCCCTTAAGGACCAGGCCATTTTACACCTCAGGACCAGAGCGTTTTTTGCACATCTGATCACTGTCACTTTAAACATTAATAACTCTGGAATGCTTTTAGTTATCAATCTGATTCCGAGATTGTTTTTTCATGACATATTCTACTTTAACTTAGTGGTAAAATTTTATGGTAACTTGCATCCTTTCTTGGTGAAAAATCCCCAAATTTGATGAAAAAATTGAAAATTTTGTATTTTTCTAACTTTGAAGCTCTCTGCTTGTAAGGTAAATGGATATTCCAAATAAAAAAAAAATTTATTCACATTTCCAATATGTCTACTTTATGTTTGCATCATAAAATTGGCGTGTTTTTACTTTTGGAAGACACCAGAGGGCTTCAAAGTTCAGCAGCAATTTTCCAATTTTTCACAAAATTTTAAAACTCACTATTTTTCAGGGATCAGTTCAGATTTGAAGTGGATTTGAAGGGTCTTCATATTAAAAATACCCCACAAATTACCCCATTATGAAAACTGCACCCCCCAAAGTATTCAAAATGACATTCAGTCAGCGTTTTAACCCTTTAGGTGTTTCACAGGAATAGCAGCAAAGTGAAGGAGAAAATTCACAATCTTCATTTTTTACACTCGCATGTTCTTGTAGACCCAATTTTTTTATTTTTACAAGGGGTAAAAGGAGAAAATTTATACTTATCTTTGTAGCCCAATTTCTTCCGAGTAAGCACATACCTCATATGTCTATGTAAAGTGTTCGGCGGGCGCAGTAGAGGGCTCAGAAGCGAAGGAGCGACAAGGGGATTTTGGAGAGTATGTTTTTCTGAAATGGTTTTTGGGGGGCATGTCGCATTTAGAAAGCCCCTATGGGGCCAGAACAGCAAAAAAAAAAAAAACACATGGCATACCATTTTGGAAACTAGACCCCTTGAGGAACGTAACAAGGAATAAAGTGAGCCTTAATACCCCACAGGGGTTTCACGACTTTTGCATATGTAAAAAAAAAAAAACTATTTTTCACTAAAATGTGTGTTTCCCCCCAAATTTCACATTTTTGCAAGGGTTAATAGCAGAAAATACCCCCCAAAATTTGTAACCCCATCTCTTCTGAGTATGGAGGTACCCCATAAGTTTACCTGAAGTGCACTATGGGCGAACTACAATGCTCAGAAGAGAAGGAGTCATATTTGGCTTTTTGAGAGCAAATTTTGCTCGGGGGGCATGTCGCATTTAGGGAGCCCCTATGGTGCCAGAACAGCAAAAAAAAACACATGGCATACCATTTTGGAAACTAGACCCCTTGAGGAACGTAACAAGGAATAAAGTGAGCCTTAATGCCCCACTGGGGTTTCACAACTTTTGCATATGTAAAAAAAAGTATATATTTTTTTCACTAAAATGTGTGTTTCCCCCCCAAATTTCACATTTTTGCAAGGGTTAATAGCAGAAAATACTCCCCAAAATTTGTAACCCCATCTCTTCTGAGTATGGAGGTACCCCATAAGTTTACCTGAAGTCCACTATGGGCGAACTACAATGCTCAGAAGAGAAGGAGTCATATTTGGCTTTTTGAGAGCAAATTTTGCTCGGGGGGCATGTCGCATTTAGGGAGCCCCTATGGTGCCAGAACAGCAAAAAAAAAAACACATGGCATACCATTTTGGAAACTAGACCCCTTGAGGAATGTAACAAGGAATAAAGTGAGCCTTAATGCCCCACTGGGGTTTCACGACTTTTGCATATGTAAAAAATATATATTTTTTTTTCACTAAAATGTGTGTTTCCCCCCAAATTTCACATTTTTGCAAGGGTTAATAGCAGAAAATACCCCCCCAAAATTTGTAACCCCATCTCTTCTGAGTATGGAGGTACCCCATAAGTTTACCTGAAGTCCACTATGGGCAAACTACAATGCTCAGAAGAGAAGGAGTCATATTTGGCTTTTTGAGAGCAAATTTTGCTCGGGGGGCATGTCGCATTTAGGGAGCCCCTATGGTGCCAGAACCGCAAAAAAAAAAAAACACATGGCATACCATTTTGGAAACTAGACCCCTTGAGGAACGTAACAAGGAATAAAGTGAGCCTTAATGCCCCACTGGGTTTTCACGACTTTTGCATATGTAAAAAAAATATATATTTTTTTCACTAAAATGTGTGTTTCTCCCCAAATTTCACATTTTTGCAAGGGTTAATAGCAGAAAATACCCCCCAAAATTTGTAACCCCATCTCTTCTGAGTATGGAGGTACCCCATAAGTTGACCTGAAGTGCACTATGGGAGAACTATAATGCTCAGAAGAGAAGGAGTCATATTTGGCTTTTTGAGAGCAAATTTTGCTCGGGGGGCATGTCGCATTTAGGGAGCCCCTATGGTGCCAGAACAGCAAAAAAAAAACACATGGCATACCATTTTGGAAACTAGACCCCTTGAGGAACGTAACAAGGAATAAAGTGAGCCTTAATGCCCCACAGGGGTTTCATGACTTTTGCATATGTAAAAAAAAATTAAAAAAATTTCACTAAAATGTGTGTTTCCCCCCAAATTTCACATTTTTGTAAGGGTTAATAGCAGAAAATACACCCCAAAATTTATAACCCCATCTCTTCTGAGTATGGAAGTACCCCATAAGTGGACGTCAAATGCACTACATGAGTGCTACAATGCTCAGAAGAGAAGGAGTCACAATTGCAAATATTGCTGAAATGGGGGGGACATGTCGCATTTAGGAAGCCCCTATGGTGCCAGGACAGCAAAAAATAAACACATGGCATACTATTTTGGAAACTGCACCCCTCAAGGAACATAACAAGGGGTACAGAGAGCCTTAACACCCCACAGGTGTTTGATAAATATTCATGAAGTGGGATGTGAAAATGAAAAATTTGATTTTTTTTTACACTAAAATGCTGGGGTTACCCCAAATTTTTCATTTTTACAAATGGTAAAAGGAGAAAATGTCATTGTAAATGTGTAAATACATTTCTTTGGAGTAAGTACATACCTCAAGTCTGGGCGTAAACAGCGTGCACACCGGTCTCAGAGGTGCCGGAGATCAGTCAGGGTCCTTGAGCTTTGGCTTTCTCCTATGGAGCCAGAACAGTGGGACCCCCCCTCAAGGGGCATTACATGGGGTAAATAACTGGGGTACACTAAGTAACTAAAATGGGGTACAGTGGGACATAAAATTATAAAACAGATTATGTTCCCAGAATGATGACCCAGAGCACAGCCAAAACAAAAAAATATGCCCGCCCCAAACCCTATACTCTGAATCATCATTCTGGAATGTGATATGTGTGGCCGTCCCTAACTTGTTGCCTCAAATGCGCACCCCGCTCAGGTGGAGAGAGCGCTGCGCATTTGAGGCAACATAAAAAGTCCCCGATGATAGTGACTCAGTGACCCATGACCCATTTTTTATAAAAAATACCCCCAGAGGTCCTATCAGTTTTAGTTTTTTTTGGATTAAATATTTTTTTGGGCAATTTAATGGTTTTATGGGGTTAAAACTTGGAATGTACTCTGGACTTGGTACATTTGGGTCAAATTGTGGAAAATTAAAATGAAGAGGGAAAATTTAGAACTCCATGGAAGTGTGATACTCCCTGAAGCAATCCTTAATGCAGAGGCCCGGATTATCTGGGCAAGTGTCAAAGTGAGTGGTGGTGTCCTTCCGTATCCCCCTCTTGTAACACACTCTGCATCTTTTCTGGGCTCGTCCCTTCTTTCCAGTGTGGGGGACCTCACCTGGAAAGTGTTGGCCTGGGACGATCCTGGCACCTATTACTTCAGTTCCTTGGGAAGTCCGGCCTGCTCTTTCCCGGTCGCCAAAGATCAGGACCTTTAGGACTTCTTCTTGGAACTGGAGGAATGTCCCTGTGTTGCCAGCGTACTGAGACAGTACAAAAGAGTTGTACATGGCAACCTGTACCATGTAGACCGCAACTTTCTTGTACCATACCCGTGTTTTCCGCATGGCGTTATATGGCTTGAGGACTTGATCAGAAAGATCAACTCCCCCCATATACCGATTGTAGTCCAGAATACAATCGGGCTTGAGGACCGGTGTTGTGGTACCTCGCACAGGGACAGGTGAGCTGCCGTTGCCATGAATAGTGGTCAGCATAAGGACATCCCTCTTATACTTGACCAGCAACAGGTTTTCATGGGCAAGGGCACGGGACTCACCCTTGGGAATGGGTGTCTTAACAAAATTTAGAGGGAGGCCTCTCTGGTTTTTCCGCACGGTCCCACAAGCGGACGTGGATCTGGCGGCAAGGGATGTGAAGAGAGGGATGCTGGTATAAAAGTTGTCCACGTACACGTGGTAACCCTTATCCAGCAATGGGTGCACAAGCTCCCAAACGATTTTCCCGCTAACACCCAGAGTGGGGGAACAATCTGGGGGTTCAATACGGGAATCTCGTCCCTCATACACTCTAAACTTGAGAGTGTACCCGGAGGTACTCTCACAAAGTTTATAGAGCTTCACGCCATACCGCGCCCGCTTCGAGGGAATATACTGGCGGAAGATGAGTCTCCCCTTAAAACTGATAAGAGACTCATCAACCGAGAGCTCCCTGAGGGGTACATAGGCCTCCAAAAATTTGGCCCCTAAGTGATCGATGACCGGCCTCACTTTGTAAAGCCGGTCATAGGCGGGATCACCTCGGGGTGGACATGCCTCATTATCTGCATAATGAAGGCATTTCCAAATGGCCTCGAACCGCCTCCGTGCCATGACCATACTGTAAAGCGGGGTCTGGTAGAGGACGTCCCCGCTCCAGTACTGTCTGACACTTGGCTTTTTGACCAGGCCCATATGCAGCAAGAGGCCCCAAAATGTCCTCATTTCTGCTGCATCAATGGCGCACCATTCATTGGACCTGGCCAAAAAAGAATCAGGGTGGTGGGCGATGAACTGCCTGGCGTACAGATTCGTCTGCTCCACCATGTGATTGACAAAACTGTCACTGAAAAAATAACTGAAATAGTCAATTTCAGTGAATCCAGAATTGTCAATCCGGATTCTGGAGTCGCCAACAAACTCCGGAACACGTGGCTGATAACCCTCTGGGGGTCTCCAGACAGGTTCACCGGAAGGGGGCTCCGGTAAACTTGTCTGGGGGGTCGGACTCCTAGTACGAGCGGCATCACCACTCGCACTAGTGCCGGCCACTGGGCCACTATCATGGGGGGTGCGTGGCCTCGCCTGGCGGCGTCTCCGCCGCCGTGCAGGGGGCTCATCATCAGTACTAGATGATGAGGAGGACGATGAAGAACACAGAAATGTTGGATCTTCATCGTCCTCACTGACAGATTCGGAGTCGGAGGCAAGAAAAGCGTATTCCTCCGCTACCGAAAATGCCCGGCGAGCCATCGCCTTTTTGGTGGTGGTGGGGGGGGGGGGGCGGTGGCGGGGGGGGGAGGGTACTGTGTGTGTGTGTGGGGGGGGGGTTATGTACTGTGTGTGTGCTTGGTGTATACTATATATAACGGTGTGTGATTAGAAATCACACACCGTTATATGGGGGGGAAAAATGCTGCAGCCAAAAAAAAAATGGGGGGGGGGGCGCTAATGCAGCGCCCTGAACCCCTAATAGGTCCCGGGCCACACTGAAAAACTGCAGAAGACCCTTGGGGACCTATTAGGGGGTCAGGGGGGGGGATTTTTTTAAAACTTTTTTTAACTTTATTTTTTACTATTTACCCTATCTTTCCCTGAGCTGTATGCTTTCCCTGATCTACGGGGGGCTTCTTTTCTTCTCTGGGGGCTCCGATCTTGGCAGAGGGGGGGTACCGGTCTTCCTCCAGCAGCTCTGACCACTGACTGAACTCAGTCAGCGGCGGGAGCTGCGGGAAGATGCTGTTAACCCCTCCCCTGCCGGCTGCTATTGGCTGGACAATTTTTCATTTTCACAAGGGAGAATAGGAAAAAAGCCCCTCAAAATTTGTAACCCCATTTCTTCTGAGTAAGAACATACCCCATATGTGGATGTAGCGTTGGACGCGAATATTCACGTTTCGAATTTCATTAGCAAATATCGCAAATTCGCAAATATATTTCCTATATATTCGAAATTGCGAATATTCGCTTTTTTCCGCATATGCGCATATGTGAATATTCGTATATGTGCATATTCGCATATGTGAATATTTGCATATTCCTTCTTTTTACTTGTAGGCCAACTAAAATTATGCAAATACACATGTCAGAGGTTATCAACAATATCCCTAGCAACCAATAGTAAAGTTGCCCACCCCCTCACTGTTTTCTTCATCGAATACTTGAATATGCGAATATTCACATATGCAAATATGCAAATATTCACATATGCGAATATAACGAATACACAAAATTTGTGAATGTAGGACGAATATTCGTCTATAAATTCGCGAAATATCGCAAATTCGAATATGAGCAATGCCACTCATCACTAATGTAAAGGGCTCTGCGGGCGCACTACAATGCTCAGAAGAGAAGGAGCGCCATTTGGCTTTTGAAGTGAAAATTTGTCCGGAATTGAAGGCCTTGTGTGTTTACAAAGCCCCCATAGTGCCAGAACAATGGACCCCCTCCACATGTGACCCCATTTTGGAAACTATACCCCTCATGTAATGTAATACGGGGTACAGTGAGCATTTACGCCCCACAGGTGTCTGACAGATTTTTGGAACAGTGGTCCGTGAAAATGAAAAATGTAATTTTTCATTTGCACAGCCCACTGTTCCCAAGATCTGTCAAATTCCAGTGGGGTGTAAATGCTCACTGCACCCCTTATTCTATTCTGTGAGGGGTGTAGTTTCCAAAATGGGGTCACATGTGTGTGTGATTCTCCAAAATCCCATTGTCGCTCCTTCCCTTCGGAGCCCTCTAGTGCACCCACAGAGAACTTGACATACACATATGAGATATTTCCTTACTCAAGAGAAATTGGGTTACAAATTTTAGGGTGATTTCTCTCCTTTTACCCCTTTTAAAAATTCAAAAACTGGGTCTACAAGAACATGCAAGTGTAAAAAAAAGAAGATTTTGAATTTTCACCTTCACTTTGCTGCTATTCCTGGGAAACACCTAAAGAGTTAACACACTTACTGAATGTCATTTTGAATACTTTGAGGGTTGCAGTGTTTATAATGGGGTAATTTATGGGGTATTTCTAATATGAAGGCCCCTCAAATCCACTTCAACACCAAACTGGTTCCTGAAAAATTCCGATTTAGAAAAAAAAATCGGAACTTTGAAGCCCTCTGATGTCTTCCAAAAGTAAAAACATGTCAACTTTATGATGCCAACATAAAGTAGACATATTGTATATGTGAATCAATATACAGGGTGGGCCATTTATATGGATACACCTTAATAAAATGGGAATGGTTGATGATATTAACTTCCTATTTGTGGCACATTAGTATATGTGAGGGGGGGGGCGAAACTTTTCAAGATGGGTGGTGACCATGGCGGCCATTTTGAAGTTGGACATTTTTAATCCAACTTTTATTTTTTCAATAGGAAGAGGATCATGTGACACATCAAACTTATTGGGAATTTCACAAGAAAAACAATGATGTGGGGTTTTAACGTAATTTTATTCTTTCATGAGTTAGTTACAAGTTTCTCTTTGTTTACAGTCATTGACATGTCGTCGAGGTTAACACATGAGGAGCAGTAAGAAATTGTGTTGATGTCTGGTGAACGCAGTAACTGAGTCATTGCAGCAGATATCAGTGCAAGACACCCTACGAGACCACCCATCTCCCATGCTACAGTTAGCAAACTGCTTGCTAAGTTTCGTGAAACTGGTTCAGTGTTGGATTTGCCAAAATGTGAACGCATGAAATCTGTCACTAATGAAGAAACATCAGTGGCTGTCCTAGCTTCATTCAGCAAGAGCCCACAGAGTAGCACTCACCGCATGTCAGTGGAGAGTGGCATTAGTCGAACATCCCTTCGGCAGATATTAGCTACTCACAAATGGCACTCTAACAAACTCCAGCTACTGCAGCATCTCAACGTGGATGACCCAGATCGGCGCACCTAAGTTGTAGAATGGGCAAAACAAAAATTGGAACAGGACCCTCAGTTTATGCAGAAGATTTTGTTCAGTGATGAGGCAAACTTTTATGTTAATGGTGAAGTTAACAAACAAAGCCACCGCTATTGGTCTAAAGGAGAAATGAGTAAAAAAAAAGTGGATAGAGGACAGCGCCTCGTGTGATAACGTAAAACAAAAGACCCCAGATGGAAACCCTGGCAGGGTATACTCTCACCTGGTGACCCTCTTGAGGGTTAATGCGTGCCTCCCCGTTTCAAGGGGTACTGATGATATCCGTACTGCAGCCGAGGTGCCTTGACTGGTATCCTGTGCAGGAACCAGTATGATAATGGAATGTAAAGGAAAGAAGGAGGCCATTAGGTCCGGCGCTGCTCGGTCCACAAAGGTTCAGTGGAAGACGTAGTGGAGGTTGAAAGTAGTTTATTTAAAATTAATAAATAAAACTAATTTCCAAATGCATGCAAGCACTGACGCGTTTTGGGATTAGTATATCCCTTCTTCAGATTGCAAATGTATAAAAAATGATGGACATGAACCTTTAATTAGGCAGTGAAAGAGCACCAAACCAATGATCAGGGTCAGGGGGCGTATATTCAACCCGGATCTGAATATGGGAACATTACCATTACAGAACGTATTAAAATACAGAGAAAAATATACAGATTAAAAATGATGAAATTACAACAAGTATATATACACATATGTGGACATTTGATTGGATTATACTTATTAGGGTTTATGTAACGTCTGTCGTGCTGGGAGCTGATCCCAAAGAGAGGCTTGGGGCGCAGGCCAGCGTGTCCCATAGGGAGGCTTAGAGTGCATCAACCAAATGGCATATCAGATAATATCAAAATAAGGTTTAAATAAATGACGAAAATGAATGGAAGCTGTATTGGTTAGAAGATAGTGATGAAGGAGCGTAAACTCACGTGGCATGTTTAAAAACAAATTTGAAAAAGGGCTATGATGCGTAAACAGCCAATGAGGCAAAGGAAGGGTGTGGTTGGAAATCAATAGCCAATCAGCTGACAGTACGGCGTGAGCTCTTGATGGGGATGTAAACAAAGGTCACCTGGTGAATAGCGACCAATCAGGATTGGATTAGGTGTGGTACGTAGAATTACGGTGAGTGATATACAGAAGCGACCAATCAGACTGTATGCCGGGGCAATGACAACCAATGGAAAAGGAGAATGTATAATTGTAGTGACAGTAGCTCAAAGAACCAATGTAGTGCTACTCCATCTTAGGTTACATGTTCGATATACTCGTTGAGACCTGACGGTTGTAAAGTTTGTAGGCGGAATATCCAATAATTTTCCCGGCGGCGTAGACTCGTAAATCTTTGGTTAGTATCTTCTGTAATATGTTCAATTGGTGTGATCCGGAATTCTGAAAATCGGCAGTCATGCACCGCCGCGGCATGCCTTGACACACTGTGGAGATTGTATCCATTTGTTATATTTGATCTGTGTTTATTTAGTCGGCAGCGCAGGGCTTGAATGGTGCGTCCTATGTATTGGAGGGAACAGGAACATTCCAAAAGGTAGATAATAAATGACGAATTGCAATTCATGAAAGTTTTAATGTTAAATGTCTCTTGAGTTATATTAGATTTAAATGTTTTTTTGGCATGATTGATAGATTGGCAGCATTTGCATCTTGCAGTGTTACATCGGTAGCTTCCTGTTACCGGGGGCATAGATGGAAGTATAGAGGAGGCGATTTTCAGATTTTTTAGGCGACTGGGGGCTAGGATATTTTTGAGCGATTTGTTTTTCCGGTAAGTAACATGAGGTTTGGGTGTGATGATATCTTTTAAATACGGGTCCAGTTTGAGAGTATTCCAATGTTTTTTTAGGATCTTATTGATATTTTTATGATCGCTTGTGAAGGTAGTAATAAAGTTACAGGTGAAACTGGTATTTTTTGGGGCATTATTTTTTATTGCTGAAGGTAGTAAACAGGTCTGTTGATCTAGAGCTCTTGCTTTCTGGCAACTGTTTAACCTCTTCAGGACATAGGGCGTATGGATACGCCCTGCATCCCGAGTCCTTAAGGACCGAGGGCGTATCCATACGCCCGTGGGAATTCCGGCCTCCACCGCTAGCCGGTTGGGGACCGGAGCCGGATGCCTGCTGAAATCGTTCAGCAGGCATCCTGGCATATCGCCCAGGGGGGTCATTATGCCCCCCCATGTCGGCGATCGCCGCAGATCGCTGGACATTCCTTATGGGCATGCTGGGACTTATGGTTTTGCAACAGCTGGAGGCACATTTTTTCTATGGAAAAGTGTGCCTTCAGCTGTTGTATAACTACAACTCCCAGCTTGCACAAACAGCTAAAGTGCATGCTGGGAGTTGTAGTGGTGCATCTGCTGGTTGCATAACTACAACTCCCAGCATGCCCGTTGGCTGTCGGTGACTGCTGAGAGTTGTAGTTTTGCAACAGCTGAAGGCACACTGGTTGTGAAACTCAGTTTTTTTTTACCTAACTCAGTGTTTCACGACCGGTGTGCCTCCAGCTGTTGCAAACTACAACTCAGCAGTCACCGTACACCATGCACCGTACATGCTGGGAGTTGTAGTTTTGCAACAGCTGGAGGCACACTGGTTGTGAAACACTGAGTTGGGTCACAAACTCAGTGATACATAACCAGTGTGCCTACAGTTGTTGCAAAACTACAACTCTCAGCAGTCACCGACAGCCAACGGGCATGCTGGGAGTTGTAGTTAAGCAACAGCTGGATGTCAAACCCCCCCCCCCCCCCCCCCCAATGTGAACGTACAGGGTAAACTCACATGGGCAGAGGATTACAGTAAGTATCTGGCTGCAAGTTTGAGCTGCCGCAAACTTTCTGCTGCAGCTCAAACTACCAGCAAGAAACTACTGTGAACCCCCGCCTGTGCGACTGTACCCTAAAAACACTACACTACACTAACACAAAAAATAAAATAAAAAGTAAAAAACACTACGTATACACATACCCCTATACAACCCCCCTCCCCTCCCCAATAAAAATGAAAAACGTCTGATACGCCACTGTTTCCAGAACGGAGCCTCCATCTGTTGCAAAACAACTCCCAGTATTGTCGGACAGCCGTTGACTGTCCAGGCATGCTGGGAGTTTTGCAACAGCTGGAGGCACCCTGTTTGGGAATCACTGGCGTAGAATTCCCCTATGTCCACCCCTATGCAAGTCCCTAATTTAGGCCTCAAATGCGCATGGCGCTCTCACTTTGGAGCGCTGTCGTATTTCAAGGCAACAGTTTAGGGTCACATATGGGGTATCGCCGTACTCGGAAGAAATTGTGTTACAAATTTTGGGGGGTATTTGCTGCTTTTAACCTTTTTAAAAATGTAAAATTTTGGGGAAAACAAGCATTTTAGGTAATTTTTTTTTTTTTTTTTACATATGCAAAAGTCATGGGTTCACTTAACCCCTTGTTACGTTCCCCGAGGGGTCTAGTTTCCAAAATGATATGCCATGTGGTTTTTTTTTTGCTGTCCTGGCATCATAGGGGCTTCCTAAATGCGGCATGCCCCCAGAGAAAAATTTGCTTTCAAAAAGCCAAATGTGACTCCTTCTCTTCCAAGACCTGTAGTGTGCCAGCAGAGCACTTTTCACCCCCATATGGGGTGTTTTCTGAATCAGGACAAATTGGGCTTCAAATTATTAGGGGTATTTTCTGCTATTACCCTTTTTAAAAATAAAAAAATAAAAACAAGCATTTTAGGTAAAAATTTTTTTTTTTACATTTGCAAAAGTCGTGAAACACCTGTGGGGTATTAAGGTTCACTTTATCCCATGTTACATTCCCCGAGGGGTCTAGTTTCCAAAATGGTATGCCATGTGTTTTTTTTTTGCTGTTCTGGCACCATAAGGGCTTCCTAAATGCAACATGCCCCCCAAAAACCATTTCAGAAAAACGTACTCTACAAAATCCCTGTCACGACTCGGCTGGCTGGAGGTGGATCCTCTGTGCCAGAGAGGGATTGGCGTGGACCGTGCTGGTGGACCGGTTCTAAGTTGCTACTGGTATTCACCAGAGCCCGCCGCAAAGCGGGATGGTCTTGCAGCGGCGGTAGCAACCAGGTCGTATCCACCAGCAACGCCTCAACCTCTCTGACTGCTGAAGATAGGCGCGGTACAAGGGAGAAGACAAGAGCAAGGTCGGACGTAGCAGAAGGTCAGGGCAGGCAGCAAGGATCGTAGTCAGGGGCAACGGCAGGAGGTCTGGAACACAGGCTAGGAACACACAAGGGAACGCTTTCACTGGCACAATGGCAACAAGATCCAGCGAGGGAGTGCAGGGGAAGTGAGGTATAAGTAGGGAGTGCACAGGTGAGAATACTGATTAGGCCTGCTGCGCCAATCAGTGGCGCAGCGGCCCTTTAAATGGCAGAGACCCGGCGCGCGCGCGCCCTAAGAAGCGGGGCCACGCGCGCCGGGACAACACAGACGGGGAACGGGTCAGGTACGGGAGCCGAGATGCGCATCGCGAGCGGGCGCGTCCCGCATCGCGAATCGCATCCCGGCTGGGAGTAATATCGCAGTGCACCCGGTCAGCAGGTCTGACCGGGGCGCTGCGAGCGCTCCGGGGAGGAGCGGGGACCCGGAGCGCTCGGCGTAACAGTACCCCCCCCCTTGGGTCTCCCCCTCTTTTTGGAGCCTGAGAACCTGAGGATAAGACTTTTGTCCAGGATGTTGTCCTCAGGTTCCCAGGATCTCTCCTCAGGGCCGCAATTCTCCCAGTCGACCAAGAAGAATCTTTTACCTCTGACCGTTTTGGATGCTAGAATCTCCTTCACAGAAAAGACGTCAGAAGATCCGGAAACTGGAGTGGGAGAAACAACTTTGGGAGAGAAGCGGTTAAGGATGAGTGGTTTAAGGAGAGAGACATGGAAGGCATTGGGAATACGGAGAGAAGGAGGAAGAAGGAGTTTGTAAGAGACAGGGTTGATCTGGCACTTGATTTTGAAAGGACCAAGATAGCGTGGTCCCAGTTTGTAACTGGGGACACGAAAGCGGACATATTTAGCGGAGAGCCATACCTTGTCTCCGGGAGCAAAAATGGGGGGAGTTCTTCTTTTTTTATCAGCAAATCTTTTCATCCGGGATGAAGCCTGTAAAAGAGAATTTTGGGTCTCTTTCCATATGGTGGAAAGATCACGAGTCACTTCATCCACAGCGGGCAAACCAGAGGGCAAGGGAGTAGGGAGGGGGGGAAGAGGGTGACGGCCGTACACCACGAAAAATGGGGACTTGGCAGAAGATTCGGAGACTCTGAAGTTGTATGAGAATTCGGCCCATGGTAGAAGATCTGCCCAGTCATCCTGGCGGGAGGAAACAAAATGCCGTAAATAGTCACCCAGGACCTGATTAACTCTTTCTACTTGCCCATTGGATTGGGGATGATAAGAAGAAGAGAAGTTTAATTTGATCTTGAGCTGTTTACAGAGGGCCCTCCAGAATTTAGACATGAATTGGACGCCTCTATCTGAGACGATATGCGTGGGCAAACCGTGAAGGCGAAAAATGTGTATAAAAAATTGCTTTGCCAACTGAGGCGCTGAAGGAAGATCAGGAAGAGGAATAAAATGTGCCATCTTGGAAAATCGATCAACGACCACCCAAACAACTGTGTTGCCACGGGATGAGGGCAAGTCCGTAATAAAGTCCATACCAATCTGTGACCAAGGCTGTTCAGGAACAGGCAGAGGATGAAGGAGACCAGCAGGCTTCTGGCGAGGAGTCTTATCCCGGGCACAGACAGTACAGGCCCGCACGAAATCAATAACATCAGTCTCCAGAGTCGGCCACCAATAAAATCGAGAGATGAGTTGCAAGGATTTTTTGATGCCCACATGGCCTGCGAGGTGGGAGGAGTGTCCCCATTTGAGAATCCCGAGACGCTGGCGTGGAGAAACGAAGGTCTTCCCTGGAGGAGTTTGCCTGATGGAAGCTGGAGAAGTGGAGATCAGACAGTCCGGAGGAATGATGTGTTGCGGAGAGACCTCTACTTCAGAGGCATCAGAAGAACGAGAGAGGGCATCGGCCCTAATGTTCTTGTCAGCAGGGCAAAAATGGATTTCAAAGTTAAAACGGGCAAAGAACAACGACCACCTAGCCTGGCGAGGGTTCAGTCGTTGGGCAGACTGGAGGTAGGAGAGATTCTTGTGATCAGTGTATATGATAACTGGAAATTTTGATCCCTCCAGCAGGTGCCTCCATTCCTCAAGCGCCAATTTAATGGCCAGTAGTTCTCGATCCCCGATGGAATAGTTTCTCTCCGCCGGGGAGAAGGTCCTAGAAAAAAACCCACAAGTCACAGCATGCCCGGAAGAATTTTTTTGTAGAAGGACAGCTCCAGCTCCCACTGAGGAGGCATCTACCTCCAATAGGAAGGGTTTAGATGGGTCAGGTCTGGAGAGCACGGGAGCGGAAGAAAAGGCAGACTTGAGATGTTTAAATGCGTCTTCAGCTTGGGGGGACCAGGACTTGGGATTGGCATTTTTCTTGGTTAAAGCCACGATAGGAGCCACAATAGTGGAAAAGTGTGGAATAAACTGTCTGTAATAATTGGCGAACCCCAAAAAACATTGGATAGCACGGAGTCCGGAGGGGCGTGGCCAATCTAAGACGGCAGAGAGTTTATCTGGGTCCATTTGTAGTCCCTGGCCAGAGACCAAGTATCCTAGGAAAGGAAGAGATTGACATTCAAAGAGACATTTCTCCATTTTGGCATAAAGTTGATTGTCACGAAGTCTCTGAAGAACCATGCGGACATGCTGGCGGTGTTCTTCTAAGTTGGCAGAAAAAATCTGAATATCGTCCAGATAAACCACAACACAGGAATATAGGAGATCACAAAAAATTTCATTAACAAAGTCTTGGAAGACGGCAGGGGCGTTGCATAGGCCAAAGGGCATGACCAGATACTCAAAGTGTCCATCTCTGGTGTTAAATGCAGTCTTCCATTCGTCCCCCTCCCTTATGCGGATGAGATTATAAGCACCTCTTAAGTCCAGTTTGGTAAAGATGTGGGCACCTTGTAAGCGATCAAAGAGTTCCGAGATAAGAGGTAAGGGGTAGTGTTTTTTTACCGTGATTTTATTAAGTCCGCGGTAATCAATACAAGGACGTAGGGAGCCATCTTTTTTGGACACAAAAAAAAATCCAGCTCCGGCAGGAGAGGAGGACTTGCGGATAAACCCCTTTTTTAAATTCTCCTGGATGTACTCCGACATGGCAAGAGTCTCTGGAGCAGACAGAGGATAGATTCTGCCCCGGGGTGGGGTAGTACCCGGGAGGAGGTCAATAGGACAGTCATAAGGCCTGTGAGGAGGCAAAGTCTCAGCTTGCTTTTTGCAGAAAACGTCAGAATAGTCCATATAAGCCTTAGGAAGACCGGATACAGGGGGAACCACAGGGTCACGGCAAGGAGTACTGGGCACCGATTTAAGACAGTCCTTGAGACAAGAAGTACCCCAGTTCTTGATTTCTCCTGTGGACCAATCAAGGGTTGGGGAATGGCGTTGAAGCCACGGTAATCCAAGAAGAATTTCAGAAGTGCAGTTGGAGAGGACCAAAAATTCAATTTTTTCGTGATGAGGTCCGATGCACATTAGGATAGGTTCCGTGCGGTAACGCACGGTACAGTCCAATCTTTCATTGTTAACAGAATTGATGTAGAGGGGTCTGGCGAGACTGGTCACCGGGATGTTGAACCTGTTGATGAGAGAGGCCAAAATAAAATTTCCTGCAGATCCGGAATCCAAGAAGGCCGTAGCAGAGAAGGAGAATGTAGAAGAAGATATCCGCACAGGCACAGTAAGGCGTGGAGAAGCAGAGTAGACATCAAGAACTGTCTCATCTTTGTGTGGAGTAAGCATACGTCTTTCCAGGCGGGGAGGACGGATAGGACAATCTTTCAAGAAGTGTTCGGTACCGGCACAGTACAGGCATAGGTTCTCCATGCGGCGTCGTGTCCTCTCTTGAGGTGTCAAGCGAGACCGGTCAACTTGCATAGCCTCCACGGCGGGAGGCACAGGAACAGATTGCAGAGGACCAGAGGAGAGAGGAGCCGGGGAGAGAAACCGCCTCGTGCGAACAAAGTCCATATCCTGGCGGAGCTCCTGACGCCTTTCGGAAAAACGCATGTCAATGCGGGTGGCAAGATGAATAAGTTCATGCAGGTTAGCAGGAATTTCTCGTGCGGCCAGCACATCTTTAATGTTGCTGGATAGGCCTTTTTTAAAGGTCGCGCAGAGGGCCTCGTTATTCCAGGATAATTCGGAGGCAAGAGTACGGAATTGGATGGCGTACTCGCCAACAGAAGAATTACCCTGGACCAGGTTCAGCAGGGCAGTCTCAGCAGAAGAGGCTTGGGCAGGTTCCTCAAAGACACTTCGGAAGAAGGAGTGTACAGAGGCAGTGACGTGGTCATTGCGGTCCCAGAGCGGTGTGGCCCATGACAGAGCTTTCCCAGACAGAAGGCTGACTACGAAAGCCACCTTAGACCTTTCAGTTGGAAACTGGTCCGACATCATCTCCAAGTGCAGGGAACATTGCGAAAGAAAGCCACGGCAAAACTTAGAGTCCCCATCAAATTTATCCGGCAAGGATAATCGTAAGCCGGAAGCGGCCACTCGCTGCGGAGGAGGTGCAGGAGCTGGCGGAGGAGATTGTTGCTGGAGCTGTGGTAATAGCTGCTGTAGCATCACGGTCAGTTGAGACAGCTGGTGACCTTGTTGCGCTATCTGTTGCGACTGCTGGGCGACCACCGTGGTGAGGTCGGCGACAACTGGCAGTGGGACTTCAGCGGGATCCGGGCCGGATCTACTGTCACGACTCGGCTGGCTGGAGGTGGATCCTCTGTGCCAGAGAGGGATTGGCGTGGACCGTGCTGGTGGACCGGTTCTAAGTTGCTACTGGTATTCACCAGAGCCCGCCGCAAAGCAGGATGGTCTTGCAGCGGCGGTAGCAACCAGGTCGTATCCACCAGCAACGGCTCAACCTCTCTGACTGCTGAAGATAGGCGCGGTACAAGGGAGAAGACAAGAGCAAGGTCGGACGTAGCAGAAGGTCAGGGCAGGCAGCAAGGATCGTAGTCAGGGGCAACGGCAGGAGGTCTGGAACACAGGCTAGGAACACACAAGGGAACGCTTTCACTGGCACAATGGCAACAAGATCCGGCGAGGGAGTGCAGGGGAAGTGAGGTATAAGTAGGGAGTGCACAGGTGAGAATACTGATTAGGCCTGCTGCGCCAATCAGTGGCGCAGCGGCCCTTTAAATGGCAGAGACCCGGCGCGCGCGCGCCCTAAGGAGCGGGGCCGCGCGCGCCGGGACAACACAGACGGGGAACGGGTCAGGTACGGGAGCCGAGATGCGCATCGCGAGCGGGCGCGTCCCGCATCGCGAATCGCATCCCGGCTGGGAGTAATATCGCAGCCCACCCGGTCAGCAGGTCTGACCGGGGCGCTGCGAATGAGAGAACTCTGCGAGCGCTCCGGGGAGGAGCGGGGACCCGGAGCGCTCGGCGGAACAATCCCCTTGTCGCTCCTTCGCTTCTGAGCCCTCTACTGCGCCCGCCGAACACTTTATATAGACATATGAGGTATGTCCTTACTCGAGAGAAATTGGGCTACAAATACAAGTAAAAATTTTGTCCTTTTACCCCTTGTAAAAATTAAAAAATTGGGTCTACAAGAACATGTGAGTGTAAAAAATGAAGATTGTGAATTTTCTCCTTCA
The DNA here is from genome assembly GCF_029499605.1 of Hyla sarda. NCBI lineage: Eukaryota > Metazoa > Chordata > Amphibia > Anura > Hylidae > Hyla > Hyla sarda. The sequence goes on along the minus strand of NC_079189.1, from coordinate 312,604,320 downwards.
CTTTGCTGCTATTCCTGTGAAACACCTAAAGGGTTAAAACACTTACTGAATGTCATTTTGAATACTTTGGGGGGGGGTGTAGTTTTTATAATGGGGTCATTTATGGGGTATTTCTAATATGAAGACCCTTCAAATCCACTTCAAACCTGAACTGGTCCCTGAAAAATACTGAGTTTGAAAATTTTGTGAAAAATCGGAAAATTGCTGCTGACCGTTGAAGCCCTCTGGTGTCTTCCAAAAGTAAAAACTCATAAATTTTATGATGCAAACATAAAGTAGACATATTGTATATGTGAACCAAAAAAAAATGTATTCGTAATATCCATTTTCCTTACAAGCAGAAAGCTTCAAAGTTAGAAAAATTTTCAAATTTTCAAATTTTTCATAAAATTTACGGATTTTTCACCAAGAAAGGATGCAAGTATTGACAAAAATTTACCACTATGTTAAAGTAGAATATGTCACGAAAAAACCATCTCGGAATCAGAATGAAAACTAAAAGCATTCCAGAGTTATTAATGTTTAAAGTGACAATGGTCAGATGTGCAAAAAACGCTCCGGTCCTTAAGGCCAAAATGGGCTCCGTCCTGAAGGGGTTAAAATCAAGGATGTTGGATAACCTTTAGATTTAAATCTCTTGGTTAGGATTTTACTTTGCAAGGTGTAGTCTGACAGTTGTGTGCAATTTCTCCTTATCCGCTTATATTGACCATACGGGATATTATTTAACCATTTGTGAAAGTGGGAGCTACTATAATCCAAATAGCTGTTGCTATCAACGGGTTTGAAGTAAGTTTTAGTATTGATGGGATTATCTGGATTGTGAAAGACAATGACATCCAAAAATTCTGCATTATTAGAGTGGATATTGTGGGTGAAGTGGAGGTACCGAGTGTTATTGTTCAAATCCAGAATGAATGTATTTAGAGAGTTGAGATCAGTATCCCAAATGATGAATATGTCATCGATAAACCTTCTGTAAGTAATGCAATGATGGAATAAAGGGTGTGTATAGACAAACTGTTGTTCAAAATGACTCATGAAAAGATTTGCCAGGCTGGGTGCAAAGCGCGTGCCCATCGCCGTGCCCCGTTCCTGTTTATAGATGCGGTTATTGAATGAAAAGTAATTGTGATGAAGTATAAATTTGATACCATCTAGAATGAACATTTTTTGTGCAGTTGGCATTGTGGGATCTGAGTCTAGAAAAAAAGATACAGCCCGTATGCCTTGTTCATGATCTATTATTGTATACAAAGATGTTATATCCATTGTTAGGAAGCAGTAAGAGCCTTTCCAGGGGATATTAATTATGGAATTTATAAAATCGGCAGTATCACGAAGATAGGCGGGTGAAGTGATAACGAGAGGCTGTAATAGGATGTCTATATACTGGGAAAGGTTGGAGGTGAGAGAATTTATACCTGAAATGATGGGGCGTCCTGGGGGTTTGGTAGCATTCTTATGAATTTTAGGCAGATAATAAAATAAAGGAGTATCAGGTTGAGAGATGGTGATAAACTCCAATTCTTTTTTGCTTAAAACACCTGAGTTATAACCTTGCAAGAGAAATTCATTGAGCTCACTACAATATATGGTAGTGGGATTGTGAGGTAATTGTATATAGAAGGTGGTGTCAGACAAGAGGCGATTGGCTTCAAGGAGGTACTCAGTTCGATCCAGTAGCACAATGCCACCCCCTTTATCAGCTGCTTTGATTATAATTGAGTTATCTTTAGAGAGGGAGGTTGTGGCTTCTCGTAGTTTTTTTTGGAAAGGTTGGATTTGTAGCTATTTGCAGTTGTGGAACATAATTGTTTAAAATCGGAACTGACTGCTGCTGAAAAGGTGTCCAAAAAAGAACCTCTATGGTGAGTCGGGTGAAATGTAGATGGGGGTTTCAAACCTGTAGCTATAGGAGCCGGGTCCAGATTAGTGACATAAGGTTCTTTGGATGTAGTAGGCAAAGTGCTATTTGTAGAAGTTATTTTAAAATGCCGTTTTAGGGTTAATTTTCTAATATAGTTATTTAAATCAAGAAAAAGGTCAAAATCTCTGGACCTGGCTGTAGGGCAAAAGGATAAGCCTTTTTTAAGGACACTCTCTTCAATGTCGGTCAGAACATGTGAGGAAAGGTTAAAGATTCGGACTGTATTTAGTTCTGGTGATGCGGCAGGAGTAACTGATGGTTTAGTTTGTTTCTCTTTTCTCTGTCTTTGTTTCTGTCCTCCTCGACATCTTCTCTTTCTTTTCTTTTGGAGGACAGTGGGGGGGCTAGGTGGACTTTCTCCGCTGGTTGATGGAGTTCTTGAATTGTAGTTCATGTTGGAAGGTAGCCCTAAAAATGATAAATTAGCTCCAGAGTTGTTGAGAATCAATGGTGATTCTGGAGTGGTGGAATTTTGCTGGATGTCGGGTATAGATTCGGTACACGGTGTAAAATAACGTGTATTGTGCGGATTATTGGTAGGCGATGGGGATGCCATGCTACAAGTGGGGTGAACTGTAAGTACAGAATCGCTAAGCGATATAGTCGATATATCGGATAAAGATGGTTGTTCATATCTACCGGATGGGAGATTTGGTTTATTGTTGGTATTTTGCAAAATACCAACAATAAACCAAATCTCTCATCCGGTAGATATGAACAACCATCTTTATCCGATATATCGACTATATCGCTTAGCGATTCTGTCCACTAGCCCCCCCCACTGTCGTCCAAAAGAAAAGAAAGAGAGGATGTCGAGGAGGACAGAAACAAAGACAGAGAAAAGAGAAACAAACTAAACCATCAGTTACTCCTGCCGGATCACCAGAACTAAATACAGTCCGAATCTTTAACCTTTCCTCACATGTTCTGACCGACATTGAAGAGAGTGTCCTTAAAAAAGGCTTATTCTTTTGCCCTACAGCCAGGTCCAGAGATTTTGACCTTTTTCTTGATTTAGATAACTATATTAGAAAATTAACCCTAAAACGGCATCTTAACATAACTTCTACAAATAGCACTTTGCCTACTACATCCAAAGAACCTTATGTCACTAATCTTGCCCCGGCTCCTATAGCTACAGGTTTGAAACCCCCATCTACATTTCACCCGACTCACCATAGAGGTTCATTTGTGGACACCTTTTCAGCAGCAGTCAGTTCCGATTTTAAACAATTATGTTCCACAACTGCAAATAGCTACAAATCCAACCTTTCCAAAAAACAACGAGAAGCCATAACCTCCCTTTCTAAAGATAACTCAATTATAATCAAAGCAGCTGATAAAGGGGGTGGCATTGTGCTACTGGATCGAACTGGGTACCTCCTTGAAGCCAATCTCCTCTTGTCTGACACCACCTTCTATATACAATTACCTCACAATCCCACTACCATATATTGTAGTGAGCTCAATGAATTTCTCTTGCAAGGTTATAACTCAGGTGTTTTAAGCAAAAAAGAATTGGAGTTTATCACCATCTCTCAACCTGATACTCCTTTATTTTATTATTTGCCTAAAATACATAAGAATGCTACCAACCCCCCATGACGCCCCATCATTTCAGGTATAAATTCTCTCACCTCCAACCTTTCTCAGTATATAGACATCCTATTATAGCCTCTCGTTATCACTTCACCCGCTTATCTTCGTGATACTGCCAATTTTATAAATTCCATAATTAATATCCCCTGGAAAGACTCTTACTGCTTCCTAACAATGGATATAACATATTTGTATACAATAATAGATCATGACCAAGGCATACAGGCTGTTTCTTTTTTTCTAGACTCAGATCCCACAATGCCAACTGCACAAAAAATGTTCATTCTAGATGGTATCAAATTTATACTTCATCACAATTACTTCTCATTCAATAACCGCATCTATAAACAGGAACGGGGCACGGCGATGGGCACGCGCTTTGCACCCAGCCTGGCAAATCTTTTCATGAGTCATTTTGAACAACAGTTTGTCTATACACACCCTTTATTCCATCATTGCATTATTTACAGAAGGTTTATCGATGACATATTCATCATTTGGGATACTGATCTCAACTCTCTAAATACATTCATTCTGGATTTGAACAATAACACTCGGAACCTCCACTTCACCCACAATATCCACCCTAATAATGCAGAATTTTTGGATGTCATTGTCTTTCACAATCCAGATAATTCCATCAATACCAAAACTTACTTCAAACCCTTTGATAGCAACAGCTATTTGGATTATAGCAGCTCCCACTTTCACAAATGGTTAAATAATATCCCGTATGGTCAATATAAGCGGATAAGGAGAAATTGCACACAACTGTCAGACTACACCTTGCAAAGTAAAATCCTAACCAAGAGATTTAAATCTAAAGGTTATCCAACATCCTTGATTTTAAACAGTTGCCAAAAAGCAAGAGCTCTAGATCAACAGACATGTTTACTACCTTCAGCAATAAAAAATAATGCCCAAAAAAATACCAGTTTCACCTGTAACTTTATTACTACCTTCCCAAGCGATCATAAAAAATATCAATAAGATCCTAAAAAAACATTAGAATACTCTCAAACTGGACCCGTATTTAAAAGATATCATCACACCCAACCCTCATGTTACTTACCGGAAAAACAAATCGCTCAAAAATATCCTAGCCCCCAGTCGCCTAAAAAATCGGAAAATCGCCACCTCTATACTTCCATCTATGCTCCCGGTTACAGGAAGCTACCGATGTAACACTGCAAGATGCAAATGCTGCCAATCTATCAATAATGCCAAAAAAAACATTTAAATCTAATATAACTCAAGAGACATTTAACATTAAAACTTTCATGAATTGCAATACGTCATTTATTATCTACCTTTTGGAATGTTCCTGTTCCCTCCAATACATAGGACGCACCATTCAAGCCCTGCGCTGCCGACTAAATAAACACAGATCAAATATAACAAATGGATACAATCTCCACAGTGTGTCAAGGCACGCCGCGGCGGTGCATGACTGCCGATTTTCAGAATTCCGGATCACACCAATTGAACATATTACAGAAGATACTAACCAAAGATTTACGAGTCTACGCCGCCGGGAAAATTATTGGATATTCCGCCTACAAACTTTACAGCCGTCAGGTCTCAACGAGTATATCGAACATGTAACCTAAGATGGAGTAGCACTACATTGGTTCTTTGAGCTACTGTCACTACAATTATACATTCTCCTTTTCCATTGGTTGTCATTGCCCCGGCATACAGTCTGATTGGTCGCTTCTGTATATCACTCACCGTAATTCTACGTACCACACCTAATCCACTCCTGATTGGTCGCTATTCACCAGGTGACCTTTGTTTACATCCCAATCAAGAGCTCACGACGTACTGTCAGCTGATTGGCTATTGATTTCCAACCACACCCTTCCTTTGCCTCATTGGCTGTTTACGCATCATAGCCCTTTTTCAAATTTGTTTTTAAACATGCCACGTGAGTTTATGCTCCTTCATCACTATCTTCTAACCAATACAGCTTCCATTCATTTTTGTCATTTATTTAAACCTTATTTTGATATTATCTGATATGCCATTTGGTTGATGCACTCTAAGCCTCCCTATGGGACACGCTGCCCTGCGCCCCAAGCCTCTCTTTGGGATCAGCTCCCAGCATGACAGACGTTACATACACCCTAATAAGTATAATCCAATCAAATGTCCACATATGTGTATATATACTTGTTATAATGTCATCATTTTTAATCTGTATATTTTTCTCTGTATTTTAATACGTTCTGTAATGGTAATGTTCCCCGATTCAGATCCGGGTTGAATATACGCCCCCTGACCCTGATCATTGGTTTGGCGCTCTTTCACTGCCTATTTAACCCCTTAAGGACTCAGGGTTTTTCCGTTTTTGCACTTTCGTTTTTTCCTCCTTACCTTTTAAAAATCATAACCCTTTCAATTTTCCACCTAAAAATCCATATTATGGCTTATTTTTTGCGTCGCCAATTCTACTTTGCAGTGACATTAGTCATTTTACCCAAAAATGCACGGCGAAACGGAAAAAAAAATCATTGTGTGACAAAATCGAAAAAAAAACGCCATTTTGTAACTTTTGGGGGCTTTCGTTTCTACGCAGTGCATATTTCGGTAAAAATTACACCTTATCTTTATTCTGTAGGTCCATACGGTTAAAATGATACCCTACTTATATAGGTTTGATTTTGTCGCACTTCTGGAAAAAATCATAACTACATGCAGGAAAATTTATACGTTTAAAAATGTCATCTTCCGACCCCTATAACTTTTTTATTTTTCCATATACAGGGCGGTTTGAGGACTCATTTTTTGCGCCGTGATCTGAAGTTTTTATCGGTATGATTTTTGTTTTGATCGGACTTTTTGATCACTTTTTATTCATTTTTTAATGATATAAAAAGTGACCAAAATACGCTTTTTTGGACTTTGGAATTTTTTTGCGCGTACGCCATTGACCGTACGGCTTAATTAATGATATATTTTTATAGTTCGGACATTTACGCACGCGGCGATACCACATATGTTTATTTTTTATTTTTTTTACACTGTTTTATTTTTTTTATGGGAAAAGGGGGGTGATTCAAACTTTTATTAGGGAAGGGGTTAAATGACCTTTATTAACACTTTTTTTTAACATTTTTTTTGCAGTGTTATAGGTCCCATAGGGACCTATAACACTGCACACACTGATCTCTCATCCTGATCACAGGCGTGTATTAACACGCCTGTGATCAGCATTATCGGCGCTTGACTGCTCCTGCCTGGATCTCAGGCACGGAGCAGTCATTCGTCGATCGGACACCGGGGAGGCAGGTAAGAGCCCTCCCGGTGTCCGATCAGCTGTTCGGGACGCCGCGATTTCACCGCGGCGGTCCCGAACAGCCCGACTGAGCAGCCGGGTCACTTTCACTTTCACTTTAGAAGCGGCGGTCAGCTTTGACCGCCGCTTCTAAAGGGTTAATACCGCACATCGCCGCGATCGGCGATGTGTGGTATTAGCCGCGGGTCCCGGCCGCTGATTAGCGCCGGGACCGACGCGATATGATGCGGGATCGCGGCGCGATCCCGCTTCATATCGCGGGAGCCGGCGCAGGACGTAAATATACGTCCTGCGTCGTTAAGGGGTTAAAGGTTCATGTCCATCATTTTTTATAAATTTGCAATCTGAAGAAGGGATATGCTAATCCCAAAACGCGTCATTGCTTGCATGCATTTGGAAATTAGTTTTATTTATTAATTTTAAATAAACTACTTTTAACCTCCACTACGTCTTCCACTAAACCTTAGTGGACCGAGCAGCGCCAGACCCAAGGGCCTCCTTCTTTCCTTCACATACCGCTATTGGTCTGACACTAACCCACATTGTATAGATCGCTCCAAGACTGTTGGAACACGAAAATTGATGATATGGTGTGGTATATGGGGTACAAAGATAGTGGGGCCATTCTTCATCAATGGAAACCTCAACGCCACTGGATATGTGAAATTGCTACATGATGATGTGTTTCCCTCGCTATGCACTGAAGCTGGCACGTTCCCTGAGTTTTTCCAGCAAGATAGTGCACCACCACATTATGGGTATCAGGTCCGAGCATTCCTAGATGAACAGTTTCCTGGAAAGTGGATTGGTCGTCGTGGGCCAGTTGAATGGCCCCCAAGGTCTCCCGATCATACCTCCTTAGACTTTTATCTTTGGGGTCATCTGAAGGCAATTGTCTATGCTGTGAAGATACGAGATGTGCAGCATGTGAAACTATGGCTACTGGAAGCCTGTGCTAACATTTCTCCTGCGGTGTTGCTATCAGTGTGTGAAGAGTGGGAGAAGATGGTTGCATTGACAATCCAACACAATGGGCAGCACATTGAACACATTTTATAAGTGGTCAGAAACTTGTAAATAACTCATGAAAGAATAAAGTTACGTTAAAACCAAGCACTTCATTGTTTTTCTTGTGAAATTCTCAATAAATTTGATTAGTCACATGACCCTCTTCCTATTGAAAAAACTAAAATTGGATTCAAAATAGCCAACTTCAAAATGGCCGCCATGGTCACCACCCATCTTGAAAAGTTTCCACCCTCACATATACTAATGTGCCACAAACAGAAAGTTAATATCACCAACCATTCCCATTTTATTAAGGTGTATCCATATAAATGGCCCATCCTGTATAATTTATTTGGGATGTCCAATAGAGTTTCAAAGTAAAAAAAATGCAACATTTTCACATTTTTCATCAAATTTTTGCATTGTTCACCAATAAATGATGCAAGTATTGACAAAAATGTACCACTGACAGAAAGGATAAAAAGTAGAAGCATCCCAGAGTTAGTAATGCTGCGTCCTTAAGGTGAAAATTAACAGCGTCCTTAAGGGGTTAAAATACTGGCTGATCAGTGTATATAGTTGTAAAGTTCTTTGTGCTGAACAGTACCTTTACTATCATGAATCAGATTTGCATTAATATGATATCTTTTTAATAATTAATTTGTTATCTCTGTTCTAAGGCTACATGTTCTTCAGGATTCTGTATACAAAAATGTTATCTATTAATAATTTATACTGGAGAAACAGAGATAGCAGTTTTCATTAAAATGTAAAAATAACTGCTTTTAAGTCCGTGGCTTTAGAGTCAAAATGAAATTTATACCTTGGTTGGTGATAATAATATATATTAAAATTACAACATTGGTATCAGTTGGTGTGAATATGAATATATGTATTGCTATATTTAACTGCATTTTCATGTTTCACCTATATCCTTGTGCTGGCAGTGTGCTGCTGCATTCTTCTGTTGCTGTATATCTAGCCTAGTAGCGTGCACCTGTAGGCCAGGTCCATATAATAGTTTGGTATCAACTAAAGTGCTGGCTGACTTATTCTTTGTCTGTATTGCACATACGGGGGAGTGGCTACCTCCATGTTGGCCTTGCACCCCACCCACCTCTATCAGGTGTGTATATAAGGTGTCTTGGATGTTCCAGACCCTGCCATGCTTACTGAATTGTTCACACAGAGGCATATTCACAGTGTAGGGTCCGTCCCAATGAGGCCACCTTATCGCGGTGGGACGGTACAAGCTATTTGACCGCCGGCGGATACAAATTTGCGAGCTAAGTGCCTCACTATTTCATAGTTTCTCATTTGCATCTATTACACCATAGCTGTATAGCTCTCCATGTTTTAACTGCATTTTCATGTTTGACCTATATCCTTGTGCTGGCAGTGTGCTGCTGCATTCTTCTGTTGCTGTATATCTAGCCTAGTAGTGTGCACCTGTAGGCCAGGTCCGTATAATAGTTTGGTATCAACTAAAGTGCTGGCTGACATATTCTTTGTCTGTATTGCTATTTAGATATGTTAAGCACGGTTTCTTAGTTTAGTAGACCCACAGAAAACCAACATAATTCTCAGTGTAATAATAAAATTATATTTACATAACATTGTGTCAATTATTACTATTATTGTAGAATTTTGTGGTAGATGTATGTGTGACCTAAAGGAAGAATAATGGCAAGCTCTTGCTACTAAAAAAAGGCATTTTTGAGGAAAAAATATGCTTTGAGATATAATGCATTATCCTGTATATTGTCGCTGTTGCAATCTGTGTATATTGACTCCCTATTGAATGTTGTAATTGTATATTGTTGAAATCTGTATAGTTATTATGTACAATGTTGTTCAAATTCACAGGATAAGGTAAGTATTACAGTGGGGCAAAAAAAGTATTTAGTCAGCCACCAATTGTGCAAGTTCTCCCACTTAAAAAGATGAGAGAGGCCTGTAATTTTCATCATAGGTATACCTCGACTATGAGAGACATAATGAGAAAAAAAATCCATAAAATCAGATTGAATGATTTTTAACCCCTTAAGGACTCAGGGTTTTTCCGTTTTTGCACTTTCGTTTTTTCCTCCTTACCTTTTAAAAATCATAACCCTTTCAATTTCCCACCTAAAAATCCATATTATGGCTTATTTTTTGCGTCGCCAATTCTACTTTGCAGTGACATTAGTCATTTTACCCAAAAATGCACGGCGAAACGGAAAAAAAAATCATTGTGCGACAAAATCGAAAAAAACCCGCCATTTTGTAACTTTTGGGGGCTTTCGTTTCTACGCAGTGCATATTTCGGTAAAAATTACACCTTATCATTATTCTGTAGGTCCATACGGTTAAAATGATACCCTACTTATATAGGTTTGATTTTGTCGCACTTCTGGAAAAAATCATAACCACATGCAGGAAAATTTATACGTTTAAAAATGTCATCTTCTGACCCCTATAACTTTTTTATTTTTCCATGTATGGGGTGGTATGAGGACTCATTTTTTGCGCCGTGATCTGAAGTTTTTATCGGTATGATTTTTGTTTTGATCGGACTTTTTGATCACTTTTTATTCATTTTTTAATGATATAAAAAGTGACCAAAATACGCTTTTTTGGACTTTGGAATTTTTTGGCGCGTACGCCATTGACCGTACGGCTTAATTAATGATATATTTTTATAGTTCGGACATTTACGCACGCGGCGATACCACATATGTTTATTTTTTATTTTTTTTACACTGTTTTATTTTTTTTATGGGAAAAGGGGGGTGATTCAAACTTTTATTAGGGAAGGGGTTAAATGACCTTTATTAACACTTTTTTTTTACATTTTTTTTGCAGTGTTATAGGTCCCATAGGGACCTATAACACTGCACACACTGATCTCTAATGCTGATCACTGGCGTGCATTAACACGCCTGTGATCAGCATTATCGGCGCTTGACTGCTCCTGCCTGGATCTCAGGCACGGAGCAGTCATTCGTCGATCGGACGCCGGGGAGGCAGGTAAGAGCCCTCCCGGTGTCCGATCAGCTGTTCGGGACACCGCGATTTCACCGCGGCGGTCCCGAACAGCCCGACTGAGCAGCCGGGTCACTTTCACTTTCACTTTAGAAGCGGCGGTCAGCTTTGACCGCCGCTTCTAAAGGGTTAATACCGCACATCGCCGCGATCGGCGATGTGTGGTATTAGCCGCGGGTCCCGGCCGTTGATTAGCGCCGGGACCGACGCGATATGATGCGGGATCGCGGCGCGATCCCGCTTCATATCGCGGGAGCCGGCGCAGGACGTAAATATACGTCCTGCGTCGTTAAGGGGTTAAAGAATTTATTTGCAAATCATGGTGGAAAATAATTATTTGGTCACCTATAAACAACAAAGATTTCTGGCTCTCACAGACCTGTAACTTCTTCTTTGAGAGTCTCCTTTGTCCTCCACTCGTTACCTGTATTAGTGGCACCTGTTTAAACTTGTTATCAGTATAAAAGACACCTGTCCACAACCTCAAACAGTCACATTCCAAACTCCACTATGGCCAAGACCAAAGAGCTGTCAAGGACACCATAAACAAAATTGTAGACCTGCACCAGGCTGGGAAGACTGAATCTGCAATAGGCAAGCAGCTTTGTGTGAACAAATCAACTGTGGGAGCAATTATTAGAAAATGGAAGACATACAAGACCACTGATATCTCTCTCGATCTGGAGCTCCAAGCAAGATCTCAGCCCATGGTGCCAAAATGATCACAGGAGAGGTGAGCAAAAATCCCAGAACCTCACAGTGGGACCAAGTGAATTACTTTCAAAGAGCTGGGACTACTGCCCATGATGGGAGTTGTAGTCGAGGGGCTGAGAAGCAGATTGCACCGGGTCATTCTGCAGAGACCCGCTGTCATGCGCATTTAAGTTAAAAAACAACAGAAATGTCCCTGGAGGTTTCAGGACAAACCAGGATTTAGCTACCTTAAGGGGTTGCCCCCTGTCAGGGAAAACCCTTTACTAGAACCCCCCCTTAAATGTAACCTTTATTGGTATGTTAAAATTATACCCCACACAAATGTTAAAATTCCAGCGGAATTGATGTGGTGTGTAAACTAATGAACTGTTATACACTTGATAGGGATATGTGGGTCCAAGTATACACTTATATATTCGTGTGCTTATATCCAGCACACGTCAGCTGTTGTTACCCAGTCCCTACACTGTAAATATCCTCTGCTGTATTAAAAACAAGCAACTACTAGCCTCCCCATGGCGCTCACCTTTGACTGCCATGGCTGCTGGGGAGGGGTGGGGTGGCAGGAGCAGTACCAGCTCCATCAGCAGCAGTCTGAGTCTACAGTCGCTGATGAGTAGTGTTGGGCGCGAATATTCGCATTTCAATTTTTTTTCGCTATATATTCGAAATTATGAATATTCACTTTTTTCCGCATATGCGCATATTCGTAGATATGCTGATATTCGCATATATGAATATTTGCATATTCCTTCTTTTCAATTAGAATGATACAAATACAGGTTATCAACAACATCCCTAGCAACCAATAGTAAAGTCTGCTTCTATCCCTGGCTATCTAGAGTCACATGACATAGTTATGCATAGTGAAAGGAAGAAATATAAAGCAAATCTAGAAGCTAATGATTTGTTGGCTGCTGTCCAAGCTTGGTATCGTACCTCATGTTCCATAACAAAAGGAAAATAGATAGAGATGAAATGTAGAGAAGAGAAAGAAAATATAACTGTATACTAGATAGAGGCATTTTACCTCTCGATAATGATGATGATCGCAGCTGTCGGCTGTATTCCTGTGGTGGTCAGTAAAACCTGCCCTCAGTAAAAGACTGTTAGAGACTGTTTCCTGTTCCTGGCCTGTAAATGCTCCACCAGGTACTGTCACAGCACCTCCGTATATTGGAAAAATGGAAGCCCCCCCAAAAAAATGCACCCACCTTACAGTATTCTATTCAACCTCCGTATAGTGGTGGCCAAGTTACTACAGTAACTTCCGGTACTGGCAGCCATATTGGAGTGACCGGAAGTGTGGCTTGCCCCACTTCCTGTAATGCGAAGAGGTAGAGAAAAAAGGACCAAAGATTTAGAGGCGCTGCTAGCTCAAAAATACCGGAGGCACGAGTTATAGATGAAAGATCCTAGCAGGGATCATATTTATTTAAAAAAAGAAAAGTACAGATGACGCGTTTCGAGGGTAAACCCCTCTTCCTCAGATCAACATCATTTTTTTCTCTACCTCTTCGCATGCTTCAACAGAACAGGTTTACCTGACCCCTGCGGACCCTCTGGCTCAGCAGCCTGCTCCACCTATATACCTCTTATTGAGGTGATATGCACTATTTCTTCTTCTCCAAGGTGAGCAGCCACTTTTAAGGGGCTTTACTACTCCACACCCACTCTAAGGGTAATACACGAGGCGCCGTTTGCGGTCTTTTTCTTTTTTCTATATTACCACACACTTCCTGTAATGGTAGCCATATTGGAGGCCCAGGAAGTGTGTCAAAATCCATTTATGTGCTGTCAGCCATTTTGGTTCAACAAATCTACTTATTCCGTGTGACGAGCCGTCATGCAGTACACCCAAACAGAACTTGCCAGTTGCTGGAAGGTTTCCAAATGAAACATCCTCTAGTGCTGAAGCACTTGATCTCTTTCCAGGTATGACTCAGGATGGGAGTTACTTTGTACATAATGACGAGATCACTGGCCTATACCCAAATCAAACCCGCACACTCCAGGATCAGCCCTCACCGGAAAGCTCTGTATTTCATTGTGCTAATAATTGCTGTGCCTCACCTAGAAGTCAGACCTCTGTACCCAGTGAAGACAGTCATCCAGACCGAGATGAACTCAAAGAACAGTTTAACTCTCCTACCAATGATGATCATCATCATCATCAGTCCCCAGGAAAGAGACCACTTTCACCTGTTAATACAATCACACCTACTGTGGTGCAATTTCATGAGCCTCCCAATACTTCCAACAGTAACATGTACCAGACCATTATAGCAAATATGGTGTCTGAATCTTTTCATCCTGACCTTGGAACAAAGATCTGAAATAACACCCTACTCCGGATTGGCATGGGTTCCATGGAAACCCAGCGAGTGCAAGCTATAGTTAACCCTGCAAATTCATATCTTCAGCATAATGATGGCCTTGCTGCTGCCTTAGTGCAGGCTGGGGGGAATAGTATACAGCATGACTGATCTGTTGGTACTACAACAAGGGCCCATTTCAACCTCCCAACTGGCCATTACAGGTTCTGGGACACTACCCTGCAACATGATAATACATGTTGTTGGTCCCAGATATTCCGCTGCCCAACATGATGCCTACATAAGGCAGCTTCAGTCCACAATGGACCACATTCTTGATCTAGCTGGAGAGAAGAAAATTTCCTCCCTGGCCATTCCACCAATCAGTTCTGGACTCTTTGGATTTCCTCCTAATATCTGTGCCAATGCAATAGTGTCCAGTATTAGACATCACAAGCCAATACCAACATTGCAAGAAATCAGGCTTATCTAAAAAACATACGAAACAGTCCAAGCTCTGGTGGATGCTGTCAACTTGCTCAAGAAACCTAACCTCTTGGGTAAACACCCAATGCCACATGATGATTCAGATGACCTACAACATGGATTACTCAGATCCACGCCAACTGAACTTTTGCCCACACAGCTTGATGATTCCAAAGATCTCCTGCATAGTTTTGGTGAATCCAGTCTGCCGCAAACTGTGTCCATACCACTTACCTATGGTGGTATTAAAGGGTCTGAAATAACTCTTTCAGAAATTCTTTATGAATATGTTCCGTTTACCTCGGTACAAGTAAATAATCTTGTAGCCCAACTACCTGACCAAGAGAAACCGCCAATGCCTTTCTACAGAAGAATTAAGCAAATCCAACAAACCTATTCATCAGTATGGAAGGATTTATATAATCTAGTCTCTATCAGAACTGGAAAGGCCTTCTGGACTATCATTTCCGCCAGCCTTGATAGCTCTGCTATTGTGGACAAAGAGACGTACTCCTCTGGAATAGAATTCTGCCGACAACTACAAGCTTGGGCCAAAGACAGACTAGCTTCATGCTCCACCGATTTTTCTGATGCCTCTCAGGAACCTACGGAATCAGCTGAAGAGTTTTTCTCCAGACTAAATAATCTGTTCCAGGATCAAGGTTATAACCTAGGAAGCGAATTCCATAAGAAACTCCTCATTATCACCTTTGTTGCTGGCCTCCACAATGCTAAAGAAAGACTTACGGACACTAGGCCTGAATATGTGACACTTGAACCAAAACAGCTTTCACTCATTGTCGAAGCTTTTGAAAAACAAACTAAAATGGCACTTACTAAGAAGAGCTCGGATGTGTCAAGCTGTCAAGATGCACCGATGATGCTTAATGCTATAGCACAATACCCAGTTCAGGATTATGTCCCTCGAAGATCACCCATCAAAACGATCATCTGCTACAGATGTGGTAAAATCGGACATGCCCAGCGAAACTGCAGAACCAAACCTCCTCCTTCTAACTACCGAATGGATTCAGCCACTGTAAGGCCAATGATGTTACAAAACCGTCATAATATGGACCCACAACAATCTGGACCTCTCTCTGGACACCCAAACTACTCCAGGATGAATCAACAATGAAGACCTGACAACAAAATAACTCGAGAAAATCCAGCTAATTATGCCTCGTATAGAAATTGTCGAAAATCTGAATCCAAAATTTACTCCTAAAATTCGAAGCAACCAATAAATATAAGGATGATGGGATGCACCTTGAATTATCCTAACCCCTCACACCTGAAGAACTTTGTGTCCTGCAAGCCCCTCCACTGATGGTCATGAACATCCCAACAAAGACCATACCCGATGTCCATCTACAACAAATTCCTGACTGTGTCTGGTCCAAAAGCCCAGATGATGTTTGACTCTTGCCTGTTCCGCCTGTTAAGGTCTTCTTAAAACCAGAAGCTAAGATACCTAGAGTACCCCAGTATCCGCCCAAAACAAACCAAGAAACTTCTCTTTTTGAACAAATAGCAACTCTTCTCAAGAATGGAGACTTAATCAAATGTATTTCTCAAGCAAAGAAGAAGACACCAAAAGGACAACCTGAGAAGTTCCGCATGGTACATGACCTTCGTGCCATTAATGCTACCACAGTTCTGGATACTCCCATTGTTCACAACCCACATCTAGCTCCTCAACCCTGATACCAACAGCTCACAGACTCTACTCAGCTCAATACAACCAGATGCCAAGTTTTACTGTTCTGGACTTAGCCAATGTTTCCTTCAGCATTCCTTTGCATCCAAACTGCCAATACCTCTTCACCTCTACTCACCAAGGAGGACAATACACCTGGACACACTTACCACAGGGAGCTCAAAACTTTTCGCAAGCCTTATCCACCTGTCTGCATCCATGGTTATGTGCCCATCCTTAATGGAACTTTACTTCAATATGTGGATGACCTTCTACTCTGTGCCACATCGCAAGATGAGTGTACCACCACTTCAGTTGATCTGAAGTGGAAAGTTTAATCGACACAACAAGAAGTTGCCTTCCTACAGAAGACCTGTATCTCTCAAGGTGCTAAACACCTCACGGAAGATAGAAAGCAAGCCATACAAGAGACTCCTGTACCTACCACTGTCAAGCAACTACAGCCTTTCTTGATATGATCACTTACTGCCGACATTGGACTCTCGATGTCTCAGCACTGATGCAACCTCTGTATGATGCCATTCCAGGTATGACTCAGAAGCAGCCACTATCATGGGAAGCTGTACAGTGTTTGAACCGCCTAAAAGACCTTATCCTGTCCGCTCCAGCACTTGGTATCCCAAATTACGAACTGCTGTTTTATCTGTTTGTCTCTGAGACCAAGGGCCATGCCTCTGGAGTCCTTGCACAAAAACATGGAGACAAATTGAGACCTTTGGGATACTACTCATCCAGACTAGATCCTGTTGCACAAACTGCACCAACCTGCCTTTGAGCTGTGTTAGCAGCTAAAGACCTTTTGAACAAGACTTTGGACATCATTCTTGGACATTCTATCATTATTCTCGCGTCATGTGAACTGAAAGTTATTTTGACTCAATGCCAAAGAAATCTGCTTTCTCTACAAAGACAAGTGAGACTTCAATGCTCTCTCTCCTACTTCGGGACTCTCACTTCTCTCACTCTTCAAAGATGCACAATCCTCAATCCAGCTACCCTGCTTCCTCTCTCTCTCGAGGGGGGGATGATGAAGAAAAACAAATTAAACAAAATGATGGAGACGTCGGTGACCCTAAGTTCAATCGTTGAGAGGTTATGGAAATGGAGACATCACATCTACCAACGGTCCAAGAAACACCATTGAACAATACAACCTTTACTCTCTACGCAGACGGGTCCAGATATGCTGATGAAAGTGGCAACTTCCACATGGGATACTCAGTGGTTAGCACATTAGAAGTTCTGCGAGTAAGACTACTCCTTTCCCTACTATTGCCCTAACTGAAGCCTGCCACATCTATGAAGGACAAACCGCCAACATCTACACGGACTTTGCCTATGGGCATGGAGTGGCACTGGACCTCGGATTTAAATGGGCCCTTAGAGGGTACATGACTGCAAATGGAACCCCTATAAAGAACTTTGAAGTGGTCAGGACCCTGATTGAAGCCTTAAAACTGCCTAAACAAGTGGCAATCATCAAAGTCAAAGCACATGGAAGATTGGACTCTGAAGAAGCCAAAGGAAATTTCTTGGCAGACCAAGCTGCTAAAGAAGTTGCAATACTGCCCCTTGCTCGAGAGGAAGCAGGGGAATACGTAGTGACAAGAAAACAGAAGAAATTATCAGAAGAACCAGAAGAGGGGAAGAAGAACCCCGGACCACGACAAGAAGACAGAAGAAAGGATCAGAAAAACCAGAAGAGGAAAAGGAAAACCTCGAACTCAAGACACTGAAACAGTTCCAGACTCAAGTCTTGAACAATGGAAAGAGGAAATGGGAGCTGAACTCAGTGAATCAGATGGCCTATGAAGGAAAACAAACAAGATTTGTCTTCACCAAGCCCTTTACCCAGGGGTGGCTCAATGGGCTCATGGAGTCACCCAACAGAGGAAAACAAACAAACAAATGATCTCTTCGATCAACAAAGTCTACCTTGCACCAGGAATAACAACACCAGTTGAACAATATGTCAAGGGATGTGACATTTGCAACACCTGCAACCATGAAAGAACAAAATAAACACTTGGCCAAACCTTGCTTGACCACATGAAACTGCCTAAAATTGGAAAGTTTGAGTACGTGCTAATAGCAGTGGACATGTTCTCAGGATGGCCAGAAGCCTACTCAGTCACTAATATTGAAGCAAAGACTACTGTAAAGAAACTACTAACGGAACTGGTACGCAGATTTTAAGTCCCTGAAGTAATTGAAAGCGACCAAGGACCGACTTTCATTGCAGATATTACAAGAGAACTTTGGAAGATGATGGGAGGATACCTTGGACTCCATACTCCATATCATCCTCAGAGCAATGGGAAAGTTGAAAGACTGAATGGCACCCTAAAGAACAAAATCCTAAAATCCAGTAAAGAACTGTCCCTTCCATGGCCAGAAATGCTGCCCATAGTCCTGTACTCTGTTAGAAACACACCCGAACAGCCAACAGTCTAACCCCATATGAGACATTTTTTGGGGAAGGGGGGGAACCTAAGCTAGGATGTTATTACCCTCAGCAGCTTAGTGCAGGAGATAATAGTTTAGTAAAGTTTTTCATTACCCTGTGTAATGAGCTGAAAGTAACGCATACAGTTTTATTCTTCGATTCCAGATCCAGACACTGAACCAGGAAATCACAATCTGCAGCCCAGAGAATTTATCCTCGTGAAAAGACACATGAGGGGGCCGCTGGAATCTGGATTTGGAGGTCCTTATCAGTTTCTATTGACGACTCTGATTTCAGTGAAACTAGAAGGAGAATCAACATGGATACGCCTCACACTGCAAGAGGGTTCCTACACCATGCTCCTGATACATATCCTTTCCTGTATAAGTGGAGTGCAAACCCAGCAACCCAATCCGACTCCACCACACTACTGGACTGACTTGATAATGACCCAAGAGTTGTATCCCACGTTTTGATAACTCTTCAGTGCCCAAGTGACTACTTTTAAATTTGACTACTGTGACATAGTAAATTGTCCCGAGGTGCCAAAACAATGTCTTATGTATGGGGATGACAATTCACTATGCACATGTGTGACGGATGACTACTGGGGGGAACAACTGTGGATATTGAACCTACTATTTCAGCTTATCTGAACCTAATTGATACATCAGACCCAAACATGACCGAGAGAATTCCCCCCATGAGAACAACCATCCTGTATGCCAATGGTGCAAGTGTATACCCAGCAGAGTAGGGTGAACATAGAAGTCCCAGGTAAAGGACTAGTCTGACTTCAAAGGGGGGCGGTTCACAAGGGGCCGCTTGTCTCAATTCAGTGAAGCATCCCATACCCGTTTTTTATTTTTCTCCACCTGAACTTGGGACTATTAGGCAGAACGCACCATAGGGAGAGATGTCATGTCCGGTAACAGATGTCTTTTAGAGGGGAATTGATAGGGATGACCCTTATGTTTCTAATGACTGATCAATATATTAATATTAGAATGCCATTGCTGCTGTAAAAATATCTGTTCCCTTACCCTTTAACCCAGATACATCAGAATGCTAAATGCAAAACATTTCATCTTATCGCTTTGCCTGTAACTAAGACTAGAGCCTTGAGATGGAGACTATGGATACAAGACGTCTAAACATTGGACTTTGAGGAAAGATGCTGAAATCTTAAGCTAAGAGGACTTGAAAGATAATGACTTATGCTACGCCACGCTCAAATGACCAATCAGCATATAGAACAATGCATAATTTTATCTTTCACCCTTCCCTTTTTCTCAGTTTGTAAAAACCAAATTTACTTCCTGTAATAAACAGAACTCCCCGGGGTACCGAGGAGGGAACCCATACAAACCTGGCGTGGTGTGAATTTTCTTAAATCGGAAATTAGTATAGCGGTAGTCACTCACAGATTAAGGCCACGCATTAACTAATCCTTAACAGATGTAGGTATGTAGTATGCACTTATGAGGGCATAAAAATGTGCTACAGTGCGCTTAAAAAAGTATTGGAGTAAAACACCAGCCGGTATGTACTTTTGCCTTGACATTCACAGCATCTAGTCTCTTTACAGATTAACAGATACAAAATTGTACACTGCTTAGATCTAGACATGTGGTATTCACTTATGAGGGCAGATAAATGCGCTACAGTATGCTTAACCCCTTAAGGACCGGGCCATTTTAGACCTTAAGGACCAGAGCATTTTTTTCAATTCTGACCACTGTCACTTTAAACATTAATAACTATTGGATGCTTTTACTTATCTTACTGATTATGAGACTATTTTTTCGTGACATATTCTACTTTAACATAGTGGTAAATTTTCATGGTACCTTGCATCCTTTCTTGGTGAAAAATCCCCAAATTTGATGAAAAAAAGAAAATTTTGCATTTTTCTAACTCTAAGCTCTCTGCTTGTAAGGAAAATGGATATTCCAAATAATTTTTTTTGGTTCACATATACAATATGTCTACTTTATGTTTGCATCATAAAATTGATGAGTTTTTACTTTTGGAAGACACCAGAGGGCTTCAAAGTTCAGCAGCAATTTTCAAATTTTTCACAAAATTTTCAAACTAGCTATTTTTCAGTGACCTGTTCAGTTTTGAAATACCCCACAAATGACCCCATTATAAAAACTGCACCCACCAAAGTATTCAAAATGACATTCAGTCAGTGTTTTAACCCTTTAGGTGTTTCACAGGAATAACAGCAAAGTGAAGGAGAAAATTCAAAATCTTCATTTTTCACACTCGCATGTTCTTGTAGACCCAATTTTTGAATTTTTACAAGGGTAAAAAGGAGAAAATTTTTACTTGTATTTGAAACCCAATTTCTCTCGAGTAAGCACATAACTCATATGTCTATGTTAATTGTTCGGTGGGCGCAGTAGAGGGCTCAGAAGGGAAGGAGCAACAAATGGTTTTTGTGGGGCATGTCACCTTTAGGAAGCCCCTATGGTGCCAGAACAGCAAAAAAAAACACATGGCATACCATTTTGGAAACTAGACCCCTCAGGGAAAATAACAAGAGGTAAAGTGAACCTTAATACCCCACAGGTGATTCACGACTTTTGCATATGTAAAAAAAAAAAAATGCTTGGCTTCCCCCAAATGTTACATTTTTAAAAAGGGTAATAGCAGAAAATACCCCCCAAAATTTGAAGCCCAGTTTCTCCCGATACAGAAAACACCTCGCATGGGGTGAAAAGTGCTCTGCTGGCGCACTACAGGTCTCAGAAGAGAAGGAGTCACATTTGGCTTTTTGAAAGCAAATTTTGCTCTGGGGGCATGCCGCATTTAGGAAGCCCCTATGGTGCCAGAACAGAAAAAAAAACCACATGGCATACCATTTTGGAAACTAGACCCCTCGGGGAACGTAACAAGGGGTAATGTGAACCTTAATACCCCACAGGTGTTTCACGACTTTTGCATATGTAAAAAAAAAATATTTTTTTTACCTAAAATGCTTGGTTTCCCAAAAATTTTACATTTTTAAAAAGGGTAATAGCAGAAAATACCCCCCAAAATTTGTAACACAATTTCTCCCGAGTACGGCAATACCCCATATGTGACCCTTAACTGTTGCCTTGAAATACGACAGGGTTCCAAAGTGAGAGCGCCATGCGCATTTGAGGCCTAAATTAAGGTCTTGCATAGGGGTGGACATAGCGGTATTCTACGCCAGTGATTCCCAAACAGGGTGCCTCCAGCTGTTGTAAAACTCCCAGTATGCCTGGACAGTCAGTGGCTATCTGGCAATACTGGGAGTAGTTGTTTTGCAACAGCTGGAGGCTCCGTTTTGGAAACAGTGGCGTACCAGACGTTTGTCATTTTTATTAGGGAGGGGAGGGGGGCTGTGTAAGGGTATGTGTATATGTAGTGTTTTTTACTTTTTATTTTATTGTGTGTTAGTGTAGTGTTTTTAGGGTACAGTCGCACGGGCGGGGTTCACAGTAGTTTCTCGCTGGCAGTTTGAGCTGCGGCAGAAAATTTGCCGCAGCTCAAACTTGCAGCCGGATACTTACTATAAACCTCCACCCATGTGAGTGTACCCTGTACATTCACATTAGGGGGGAGAAACATCCAGCTGTTGCAAAACTACAACTGCCAGCATGTACGGTCTATCAGTGCATGCTGGGAGTTGTAGTTTTGCAACAGCTGGAGGCACACTGGTTGTGAAACACCGAGTTTGGTAACAAACTCAGTGTTTTGCAACCAGTGTGCCTTCAGCTGTTGCAAAAGCTACAACCCCCAGCATCTACAGACAGTGGAAGGGCATGCTGGGACTTGTAGTTATGCAACAGCTGGAGGCATACTACTTTGGCTGGGGATTGTAGTTATGCAACAGCTGGAGACACACTGGTTTGTTACTTAACTCAGTGTTTCACAACCAGTGTGCCTTCAGCTGTTGCAAAACTACAACTCTCAGCAGTCACCGACAGCCAATGGGCATGCTGGGAGTTGTAGTTATGTAACCAGCAGATGCACCACTACAACTCCCAGCAGGCACTTTAGCTGATTGTGCAAGCTGGGAGTTGTAGTTATACAACAGCTGAAGGTACACTTTTCCATAGAAAAAATGTGCTTCCAGCTGTTGCAAAACTATAAGTCCCAGCATGCCCATAAGGGAATGCTGGAAGTTGTGGTGGTCTGCCCCCTGCTGTTGCATAACTACAGCTCCCAGCATGCCCTTTTTGCATACTGGGAGCTGTTGCTAAGCAACAGCAGGAGGCTGTCACTCACCCAACTGCTGATCCACACTGCAGGTCAGTCCCTCGCCGCCTCCCCTGGGGACCCGATCCCAACAGGGACGCCAGGAATCGGGGTCCCCAGCTGCCGGGGTCCTCTTCCCGCACCCGATCACGTCCTCCGGAAGAGGGGCGGATCGGGTTGCGGGAGTGACACCCGCAGCAGGTGCCCTTATTGCTTGGCCGGTAAACCGGCCGACGAATCAGGGCGTTCGTGAGGTGGCAGCAGTACCACCTCACCCCTGCTGGCTATGGCTGTTCGGGGCTGTCTCTGACACTGTCACTGGAGACCCGATTGTCCCGGAATCGCCGCAGATCGCTGGGCTGAATTGTCCAGCGATCTGCGGTCATCGCCGATATGGGGGGGGGGGTCATCATGATCTGATCGATACCAGCAGGCATCGGGCACCGGCTCCCCTCCGGCTAGCGGCAGGGGGCCAGGGGTCGGGAATGGACAGGATGTACTCCTACGTCCTCGGTCCTTAAGGACTCGGAAACGGGGGCGTAGGAGTACGTCCATTGTCCTTAAGGGGTTAAAAAAGTATTGGAGTAAAACACCAGCCGTTGATTACTTTTGCCTGGCCTTTCACAGTATCTAGGCCCTTAAAAGATTAAAAGGTACAAAATAGTAAACTACTTAGATTTAGGTATTTGGTATTCCCTGATGAGGGCAGTAAAATGCTCTACAGTACGCTTATAAAAGTACTGGAGTAAAACACCAGCTGGTGATTACTTTTGCTGGTATTTACTTTAGCCTGGACTTTCACAGTATCTAGGCAATTGACAGATTAACAGTTACAAAATAACACACTACTTAGATGTAGTTATGAGGTATGCACTCATGAGGGCAGATAAATGCGCTACAGTACACTTAAAAAAATATTGGAGTAAAACACCAGCCGGTGATTACTTTTGCCTTGCCTTTTACAGTATCTAGACCCCTGAAAGATTAACAGGTACAAAATAGTAAACTGCTTAGATGTAGGTACATTGTATGCACTTATGAGGGAAAAAAAATGTGCTACAGTACACTTAAAAAAAGTAGTGGTGTAAAACACCAGCTGGTGATTACTTTTGCCTGGCCTTTTACAGCATCTAGGCCATTGAGACTTTAACAATAACAAAATAGTGCACCGCGTAGATGTTGGTATGTGGTATGCACTTATGAGGGCAGAAAAATGCGCTACAGTATGCTTAAAAAAGTACTGGCGTAAAACACCAGCCGGTATGTACTTTTGCCTGGACTTTCACAGTATCTAGGCCCTTGACAGATTAACAAATACAAAATTGTACACTACTTAGATCTAGGCATGTGGTATTCACTTATGAGGGCAGATAAATGTGCTACAGTATGCTTAAAAAAGTATTGGAGTAAAACACCAACCAGTATTAACTTTTGCTTGGCCTTTCACAGTTTTTAGGCCCTTGAGATGTTAACAATAACAAAATAGTACACCACTTAGATGTAGGTACGTGGTATGCACTTATGAGGGCAGAAAAATATTCTACAGTACACTTAAAAAAGTATTGGAGTAAAATATCAGCCGGTGATTACTTTTGCCTGGCCTTTCACAGTATCTAGGCCCTTGAAAGATTAACAAGTACAAAATAGTACACTACTTAGATGTAGGTATGTGGTATTCACTTATGAAGGGAGAAAAATGCGCTACAGTATGCTTAAAAAAGTACTGGAATGAAACACCAGCTGATGATTACTTTTGCCTGGCCTTTCACAGTATCTAGGCTCTTGACAGATAACAGGTAAAAAATAGTACACTACTTAGATGTAGGTATGCGGTATGCACTTATGACAGTAGAAAAATGCAATACAGTACATAAAAAAAAGTATTGGAGTAAAACACCAACCAGTGATTATTTTGCCTGGCCTTTCAAAGTATCTAGGCCCTTGACAGATTAACAGGTACAAAATAGTACACTACTTAGATGTAGGTATGTGGTATGCACTCATGAGTGCAGAAAAATTTGCGTTAATACGCTTAAAAAAGTATTGGAGTGAAACCCCAGCAGGTATTTACTTTTGCCCTGCCTTTCACAGTATCTCGGCCTTTGACAGATTAACAGGTACAAAATAGTACACTACTTAGATGTAGGCATGTGGTATGCACATATGAGGGCAAAAAAAATGGGCTACAGTACGCTTAAAAAACGTATTTGTACACAACAGCAGCAGCACACAGTCCCTGTATACTAAACCCAAAATTGCACCCTCTCAAAGTCTATTAGGAATGGACTGCTGGGTATTATACTGTCTATAGACTAATATTACCAGCAGACCATTTGTTGTGGAAGAAACATACAGAGTTGCCCTAAAAACTTATTCCTCCCTCCTCTGTTAAGGTTTCTCCAGCTGAGCCAGCTTGTTCAAATGTATAAGGAAACACACAGCTCTCTGCCCCTCTCTGTGATACAATGCTGTAGACAGTGACTGGAAGGTGGATCGCTAGAGTAAAAATTATTTTCTGTGTCTCTCTGTACAGCAGAATGCTGACAATGCTGCCACTGGAAAAAGCTTTTCTGTGTAACACACAGCTCTGTCTGTCCTATCTCTCTGCAGTGAAAGGAGGAAGTGACTAGCCGGAATATGGCTGCCGATTATATAGGGCTGTGATATCACAGGGGTGACTGGCTGCTGATAGGCTGCATCCTGCATGTGATTCGGCGTCATCCTGTCTCCCCTTGCTCCCGCCTTCCCAGGATTCCTTGCCCCATATCCTCACATGTGGATCTGTCCTTTTAGATGCCCTGAAGCCTAGACCGCACTAAATGGAGTTTAATGAAGCGATTTGTGCGATAGAATCACAGCGATATTCGCATTCATTGCAAATCTAATTTTCCCTGAAATTCGTAACAAATTCAGATTCATCATATTCGATTCGCTTATCTCTAATAATGGCCATGTACATCTAAATTATACGAGACTAAATTGTAAATAGGCAGTATAAATACATTTACTAATATCCCATGTGTCAGTTTATTTTTCTCTTGATAGATTTATACACAACATTACAAAGTATTTTTCCCATTGGTGTTTTCACACAATTTTTCTTTCATTTGAAAACTCTAAGGTCAGATGTTAGACAACCACACAACCATTGTGGCATCTGTTTACAATGGAGACCACAACATTCTGCCGTGTCCACCATTCCACAGATATTTCCCCTGCCTGACAGACCTTACAATCATGTCTGTCAGGTTTTCAGGAAGAATTGCACTGCATTTAGTGCAATTTTTTTTCATCAATTTGCTTAGACAGTCAATTATTGCAATTAATAGACCCTCTGTTGACAGTATGAACATCACCTAATACTAATGTTTATAGCAATTTGTTTACAAAGATATTTTCCAAAGCCTGATATGTAAATAAAAGTAGGAAATAAGTAGATGGACCAAATTCCATTCCTTGCCCTACGCATATCGCTAGCAATGTGCTGGCTTCCTCAGGGATGTCTACTTCCTGGATAATTGAATATATTATTCAGCTGGATCCTGTTTTTTTGTAACATAGAAGTCAATGGTCATAGGATGCAACAGGTTTGGTAATTTTTTCCTAATCATGAAAAATTAAAAACTAACTTTTGATAGGATTCAGAAATGTAATATAAATGGGAGCTATGCTCATTAGAGAACAATTTATGAACACTTTATGAGAACAATTTATGAACACTTAAATAATGTAATCTACACTGATCATCATTTGAAGGATTTGTGTAAAGGGGTACACCATGCCATTAGAACAGTGTTTTACAAAATAACCAAAGTATATCAACATAAAACCTTTATTTTCCAAAAACTTCATGATGATAATTAGAGAACAGCAATGACTGTAGCACAGAGAAAGATTCTAAGTAAATTTTCTGAAGTTTACAACCACTAATCAGTAGGAAGTGTACAGGCCTTTGCTTTGAATGACTTTAGCACATCTGTGCCCCCCACAGGACATCACTAGTCTCTCACACTGCTCTGGTGGGATTTCGG
Source organism: Hyla sarda (assembly GCF_029499605.1). Taxonomy (NCBI): domain Eukaryota; kingdom Metazoa; phylum Chordata; class Amphibia; order Anura; family Hylidae; genus Hyla; species Hyla sarda. Next base: position 312,577,516 of record NC_079189.1, on the reverse strand, counting down.
TCCACTCTTCTTCCAGTCTCTTCCACAGTTCTGTGACTGTTGTGGGTTTCTTGGCCATACCTTTGTCACCAAGGATTTTTCAGAGGTTTTCTATTGGGTTTAGATCAGGACTCTAGGCTGGCCATTTAATTGTTTCAATGTTTTCAGTTTCAAGAAACTGCTTTACCTGTTTTGCTGTGTGACAGGGGGAATTGTCCTACATGAAAATTGTTGGCTGATTGAGTGATGAACGCAAGGAAGGAATCATGTGTTGTTAAAAGGAAAACGGTCACACGTTCACCCACACTATAACCCGACACACCTCTTACAGCTTTGACTTGTTCTTTGAGGTGGGCCCGTCGGCTGGATTTAAATATTAATAAATGCTGGTCACGTGAGCGCTCGTGCCTACTGAGTGCTCACGTGACCAGTGCTTATGAATATTTAAATCCAGCTAGTGGATCCACCTCAAAGTGCAAGTCAGCGCTGGAAGAGGGGGACCTTTGGAGGATTGGGGCTCCAGACTGCAGGTAGGTATAGCAGTCTGAGACCCCGCATCTGTCTCCTGTTCACTTGCACTATAACCCGTTGTATCGGGTTATAGTGCAGGTGAACGGGTGACCGTTTTCCTTTAAAGAAGATTCTGATACACACTTGCTTTCACTCCATGTAGCGGTATGAGAGGTCCAACTCCTGCTGCAGAAAACATTCCCCAAACCATGACACTTCCTTCTCCACCTTTCACTGACTTCTTTACAGTCTTATCCCAGTTTGTTGATGAACATAATGGCCCTCATTTATCAAAAAAGTCAGGTTTTTTTTTTTTTGGGGGGGGGGGACTTTTAACCCGACCATCTTTTTCCCTATCAATTTATTAATTTGTCGCAAGTGTTGTCACTGTCGGATTTTTTGGGGCGCAGTCGGATCTTTTGTCGCAGCTGTCCGATTTTTCAAATGTCATCCCACCAGACAATGGCGGACAGCAAGTTCGTGAAGAAATTACAAATTTATTTTTATAGTTTAGTCAATAATGGATAAGGAGTATTGAAAATAGAGCAGGTATTGCAAAATTTCGTTTAATATTTAGTATCGGAAGGTTCCGAATTTATTAGTAAAATATATCTAAGTTGGCGAAATGCATTATTTAGTTAAAAAATAAAACAAAAAAGTGTTGGTTAACAGTAAAATGTCTGATTTATTTCAATTATTTCGCAAATTTGCAAAAAACAACAAAAATTATGAAGATTCCAAAATTAGGGAAATGGCAAACACTTTTTCCCACTGCTTGAAGCAGTGGGAAAAAAAGGACACTGAAATCCTAAAATTCGTGTCGGGTTTCTTAATAAATCAGTGGGAAACCAAGGTTTTGGTCGGGAAACGCCCCTTTTTAGGCTTCCAAAATCCCTGAGTCGGGTTCGTAGGAATGGCTTGTCGCAGTTTGTCGCACGATGTCTGCGCCTTGTCGCAGACATCTTGCGCCAAAAAGAAAAAAAAGACAAAAACTGTCGGGTTTCCAATGATAAATGAGGGCCAATGTTTCCCATCAGACCCAAATAAATTAAACTTGCTTTCATCACCAAAATGAACTCGCGACCACTTCTCCTCTGTTCACACAACATGCTCCTCAGCAAAAGTGAGTCTAGCCTTTTGATTCTTTCTGCTAATATTCTAGAAATCACAGACTTGGAATGACCAACTACTCTTGCTATTGCTGATAAGGTCACCCTTTTGGCCTTCATCTGGACAACCTGCTGCAGGGTTTCAGTCACTTTCCAACGGTACACCATTTTGGCAAAGTGAAAACTGGAAAGTTAGGCTGCCAGTTAAATATGGGTTGTCAGATCATTAAGGAAATTAGCACCAGTTGCTAGATTAACACCAATAACTTGCAGGTATCTGAAAGTGTTTTCTAATTTTGATCAGTGTTCTTTTTCAATTATCTCATTTACATTTTTATTCTGGGGTTTATAATTAATACATTTTATGAAATGAGCTTAAAATACTGCTATTTTACTCACATAGGATATATTCACATAGGACTACACTATGACCTTGACATTTAGGAAATTGTATGTTGTTCTCTAATTTTGATCTCCAATGTATGTTTTGAAAGGATTGCATTGGGCTATGTTCTTTTAGGGAGCTCCGTTACAACAGCTGATAATGGGGCTGGGACATAGGTTGTGACCTGACAGGTCCCATTCACTTTGAATGCAGTCCATCTGAGTTCTGTTAGGCTAGGTTCACAATACAGAATTTTTTCTGCCTGTTTGCTTGGAAATTTTTTGAAGAGTAATTTCTGCCTCCCAAGGCTTTTTTCGGTTTCATGTGGAATTTTCTAATTCCGTGAGTAATCTGGCACTATTTCCCCAATTGTAATCGTAAATTTGAAGTAGAAAACAGTGGGAATGCACTAAGGAGCCAAGTTCTGCCCCTTTTGGACCATTTAGTCACATGACCCCAACCAGGTCAGTCAACTTTTTCATGCTTGACTGGGGAAGCAAGCTGCTGAGGTGCAGATATGAGCCAGCAAGCCTATTCCAGAATGTGTATAAGCACAGAGGACATCATCACTGAGGTATAACTATGTCAATTAGTATTTGCTGGCCCAAAAGTCCATGAGGAGATATGCATTTGGCAAAGCACATGTTGTTTGTAAAATTGCGTGCTTATGGTATCATATTTAATGTATTTTTTTTCAAAACTATTTTGTTGAGTCTCGTCCCTGGATTTGGGATAAGGGCCATGGCAAATATTTGAATCTAACCAGGCATGAAGAAGCATGGCATGAGATTCCAGTTGCCTTATTTGCCAATTTTAACCTTAAAACCTTTTTTTTTTTTTGACACATGCTTTAAAATGATGGTAATGATCTTTTTCAATATAAGATACACCTTTGTCCTTTAAATTCCTCATGTACACTTTTTTGCTTTTGCCTTTTTATTGATAGTTGGATTTGACATAAGTTTTGTGATCCACGTTTACATTTGTGTTTATCTTCAATTGGCACACACATGTACATTAATCTTAACCTTTGATATTACAAGCCAATCATCAGTAATTTTGTGAACGGATGAGTTTGCTTGAAGGTGTGTTCCTATATCTTATTTTGTTATCTTTTTTGTGACCAAAATGTTTGATGGTTTACATTTATTTTTTTATTTTTTAAGTTTATCAACTACATATAGTAAAGGACATCAGAAACAGATGGATATCTGTGAGGGACTATTTTGTTAAGGGGATCAAGAAAGCTAAAAAAAAGGTGGGTCAGCTGGTAGAAAAGGGGAAAAAAATACCCTATGAGGACCAACTTAAATTTTTACGCCCTAATTGACTTCTCAGACCGTAAGTACATTTTGAATTTTGGCTTGTAGCTTCAATCACCAATACTCCCTCTTTAAAACTTAAATAACTTGAAAATTATAAATCTCTTTGTCATAGAACTTCGGGCAACTTTCAGGCACTATAAAAGACACAACAAGATGCAGATGAAGAGGTAAGGTCTGACCCATTATGTTCAGACGCACCTTTGGAATCTGAAGCACCAGGCCCATCCAATCCATGGAGGATGTGTCTAACCTTAGCACTGATCAGTCCCCCAGCAGTACACCTACACCAGCTGCTGGTGAGAGTGAAGAGATGGAAGAAGCCACAAGCATTCCTTCTTCACAAACAATGACCAGAACACTCACTGCTGGTAGGAGCCATAGATCCCTCCGAATTAGTGATAGTCAGCTTGAGGTTGAAAATCAACTCTCATTTATCATTTATTCTGAGGATTGACAGCAGTGATGAGTGTAACACCTCTCTGCTTATGTCCCAGCTGCCGGCAGGGCTGGGATTCGCATCGCGGGACACGCCAGCATTCGAATCCCAGCTCGTCACTCAACTCCCTCATCTTCCGCCTCTCTGTGTCCTCGCAGCCCCGACATGCGTGCCCCCGCCAGAGCTCTTTCACTTAAAGGGCCACTGCTCTATTAATCAAGTGTCTACGTGTCCCCTGTCCTGAAATATCAGCTCCTCCATTGTTTCCCTGTCAGATCTTTGGTCACCTTGTGCTATAGTGAAAGTCTGTGTCCCTGTTACCGTGTACCTGTTTCTTGCTACCTTACCTTCCCTGCTCTTGTGTTACCTGCCCTGACATACTGCCATCTTGCCACGTCCTGCCAGTCTCCTTCTGTGCCACGCCATCTCCTAGCTACCTGTGTGGATGAGTCGTGCCAGGGGTAGCGACCTGGGTGCCGCCTGCCGCAGCAAGACCATCCCGCATTACGGCGGGCTCTTGTGAAAACCAATGTCACCTTAGACTCCACTCCCTGGCACTGCTCATGTCATGGTCCACACAGGCCCAGAGGATCCACATCTGCCATGTCTCGTTACAGTAAGATCCGGCCATGGATCCCGCGGGGTTGCCTTTGCCAGATGTCTCGGATCTTTCCACCGTTGTGGCTAGACAGTCGCAGCAGTAAGCCTGTCAGGCGCAACAACTGAATCAACTCTGAGCTATGGTGCAACAGCTTCAGTAACAACATGGTGCCACTATGGTGCCACTCAGCAACAACAACAGCAACAGCAGCAGCCACCTGTTCCTGAGCCGCCTCCTGAGTCTGCAGCTTCTCTCTGGACTAAGTTTCATGTAACAATCACATTTCAAAAGATAGAAACCCCGGTGGATGTGGATCCGCTGGACCTGTGTGGCAGATGACTCAGACCATACCAGGGGGAGGGATGGCCTTGCTGAGGCAGGCGGCACCCAGGTCACTACCCCTGGAATGGCTCAACCACACAGGCAGCTGAGGAGATGCGAGACACAGGAGGGATAAGACACCTCGTAGTAAGGCGAGTCCCAGCCCCGTCGGCAGCAGCAGGTAATGGGACCATGTGCTTATGGCCAGCGTTTGCGGCCGGAGCACATAACGTAACAGTACCCCCTTTGGTCTCCCCCTCCTTTTACGAGTCAGAATACTCCTGAGAAGGTCACAGTCCAGGATATTCTCCTCAGGCTCCCAAGATCTGTCCTCAGGACCGTTACCCACCCAGTCGACCAAAAAAAAAATTGTTTACCTCTCACAGTTTTTGTAGCAAGAATCTCTTTAACCTTGAAGATGTCAGAAGAGCCGGAGACAGGTGTGGAGACAAGATTCTTCTGAGAAAACCGGTTTATGACAAGAGGCTTTGTAGGAGACAGGGTTGATTGTTTGTAGAATCTGGAAGGGACCAAGGTAGCGAGCACCGAGCTTGTAACAGGAGATCTTGAAGCAGATGTACTTGGATAAAAAAAAACACCATGTCACCAGGAGAGAAGAATGGAGGAGGTCTTCTACTTTTATCCACTTGCACCTTCATGCATGAAGAAGCCTGGGATAACAACTGTCTGGTCTGTTGCCAGATGGTAGAGAAGTCACTGACCAGCTCATCAACAGCAGGCACACCTGAGGAGCCTGGGAGAGGAAGAGGAGGATGGAGATGGAGTTCGTAGACAACAAAAAAGGGGGACGACCTCGGGACTCGGAATCCTTATTATTCTATGAGAATTCAGCCCAGGGGAGAAGGTCGACCCAATCGTCTTGGTGAGCTGAAACAAAATGCTGAAGTCTAAGTCTCTAGGATTTGATAAACCCTCTCCACCTGACCATTGGACTGAGGGTGGTAGGCTGAGGAGAAGTCCAGATTGATGTCCAGACTGTTACAAAGGGCTCGCCAGAACTTAAAGACAAACTGCACACCTCGATCCAAAATGATATGCTGAAGAAGACCATGTAAACGAAACACATGCAACTGATCAGACACACAGCAAGGCAATAACAGGAATGCTTTCTGTAAGGCTCAAGGCAACAAAGATCCAGCAGGGAAGTGAGGAGGGTGGAGGAATTTATCAAATAGCCACAGGTGAATTACACTAATGAGCACACTGGCCCTTTAAATCTTAAAGCTCAGTCGCGCGCGCCCTAGGGGACGGGGACGCACCAGAGTGACAAACTGGGGCTTGCATTCGGGTGCGTCCCGCAATGCGAGTCCCAGCCCCGCCGGCAGCAGCAGGTAACGGTGCCATGCGTTCACGGCCAGCGTGTGTGGCTGGAGCGCATAACGTAACACTTCGTTTGTCCTTGACTTCAAAGTAAGACGAGATCCCAAGCTGTGTAGAGGCTTTGTGACACAGTGCTCTATCCATTTTGAACTCATGGCGGATCTGTTCCCGACGGAGCGTGCTAAAGTGTTGTTTGTGTTCAGTCTACTGTCTGGAAAAGCTTTAGCCTGGGCTAATCCTCTTTGGGATCGTAGAGATCCGGTCTCCTTGAACCTGTCAGTTTTCCTTACCAGTTGGTCACCTTAGAAGATGGAAGACTCCACGACAGAAGCCTGCAAGTTCCTTACAGCCTTGGTCCATTCCAGAAACCCCGTGCGATGGATGCGCTTGCATGCGAATCCAAGCCCATCACTCACCTCCCTCATCTTCCGCCTCTCCATGTTTTTGCAGCCCCGGCATGCGTGCCCCCGCCTCCTAGGGTGCGCGCGCCGGAGCTCTTTCACTTAAAGGGCCAGTGCTCTATTAATCGAGTGTCTACACCTTTCCCTGTCCTTAAATATCAGCTCCTCCTTTGTTTCCCTGCCTGATCGTTGGTTACCTTATGCCATAGTGAAAGTCTGTGCCCCTGTTACCGTGTACCTGTTCCTTGCTACCTTACCTTCCCTGCTCCTGTGTTACCTGCCCTTACCTACTGCCATCTTGTCATGCCATCTCCCAGCTACCTGTGTGGATGAGTCGTGCCAGGGTTAGCGACCTGGGTGCCACCTGCCGCAGCAAGATCATCCCGCTTTGCGGCGGGCTCTGGTGAAAACCAGCGGCACCTTAGACTCTGCTCCCTGGCACGGCTCAAGTCATCATCCACACAGGCCCAGAGGATCCACCACCTGCCTTGTCCCATTACATTGAGAGCTCTTATTTTGGGCATGAAATGGCATCTTGCTGATCGCCAAAACCATTTTAAGGCATGCTGTCACGCTGTAGCACAAGTCTGTGTTTCCCCCGGACCTGCCTCCATTAGAGGAGATGATAAAAAATCTGCACATCACAGCTGGATACAGGGCCCCCAGCCCTCCACCATCTGAACACAATATTGGCACCCAAACCGAGGGTTTTTTATGTGGGTACTTACAACCCCCAGCCTTCTCTGTCCTCTTCTGGGGTTTACCCCTACCATCCTCCCTTTCACCCACAATACCCTAGCAGTGGAATTATCCACCCCAACCCCTCTGCCTCTTTTGCTTTGGAGTCATTTTCTTCTAAACCCAAATATCACAATATGTGATTTTTTTTTCTGTAGCATCTTTTAAGTTGGTCAACATATTTTCGTGTTGCCTTGTTTGTATGTTCTTGCTCAAGCTATTTATGTCGTTATTTTATTTCTTGGAGCCATTGGTGCTTTAAAATTGAAAATGTTTACAAAGTCTTATTTTCAGGCTAGTTAGAAAAATTTTAAATTGCCCTCAAAAACTTTGTTGTCTGTCCGCTAATTTATCTGAGAACATAATGAGATCCTCAAGGAGGTACGGGGTCTACAAACTTTCTTTGCTGTTTATCTTGTTATATTGAGCTTCCAATATATCCATGGTCAAGTTTAGGTGATTACACATGGGAATTTAATGGAGGTGGCAGGTTTTGTCTAAAATTACATGGTGAATATCAAGGAATCACTCATAAAATACCTTAACCCCTTAAGGACTCAGGGTTTTTCCGTTTTTGCACTTTTGTTTTTTCCTCCTTACCTTTTAAAAATCATAACCCTTTCAATTTTCCACCTAAAAATCCATATTATGGCTTATTTTTTGCGTCGCCAATTCTACTTTGCAGTGACATTAGTCATTTTACCCAAAAATGCACAGCGAAACGGAAAAAAAAATCATTGTGCGACAAAATCGAAAAAAAAACGCCATTTTGTAACTTTTGGGGGCTTTCGTTTCTACGCAGTGCATATTTCGGTAAAAACTACACCTTATCATTATTCTGTAGGTCCATACGGTTAAAATGATACCCTACTTATATAGGTTTGATTTTGTCGCACTTCTGGAAAAAATCATAACTACATGCAGGAAAATTTATACGTTTAAAAATGTCATCTTCTGACCCCTATAACTTTTTTATTTTTCTCATTTTTTGCGCCGTGATCTGAAGTTTTTATCGGTATGATTTTTGTTTTGATCGGACTTTTTGATCACTTTTTATTCATTTTTTAATGATATAAAAAGTGACCAAAATACGCTTTTTTGGACTTTGGAATTTTTTTGCGCGTACGCCATTGACCGTATGGCTTAATTAATGATATATTTTTATAGTTCGGACATTTACGCACGCGGCGATACCACATATGTTTATTTTTTATTTTTTTTACACTGTTTTATTTTTTTTATGGGAAAAGGGGGGTGATTCAAACTTTTATTAGGGAAGGGGTTAAATGACCTTTATTAACACTTTTTTTTTACATTTTTTTTGCAGTGTTATAGGTCCCATAGGGACCTATAACACTGCACACACTGATCTCTAATGCTGATCACTGGCGTGCATTAACACGCCTGTGATCAGCATTATCGGCGCTTGACTGCTCCTGCCTGGATCTCAGGCACGGAGCAGTCATTCGTCGATCGGACACCGGGGAGGCAGGTAAGAGCCCTCCCGGTGTCCGATCAGCTGTTCGGGACGCCGCGATTTCACCGCGGCGGTCCCGAACAGCCCGACTGAGCAGCCGGGTCACTTTCACTTTCACTTTAGAAGCGGCGGTCAGCTTTGACCGCCGCTTCTAAAGGGTTAATACCGCACATCGCCGCGATCGGCGATGTGTGGTATTAGCCGCGGGTCCCGGCCGTTGATTAGCGCCGGGACCGACGCGATATGATGCGGGATCGCGGCGCGATCCCGCTTCATATCGCGGGAGCCGGCGCAGGACGTAAATATACGTCCTGCGTCGTTAAGGGGTTAAACTATAATCTAATAGCATTGACCATTGATATATTGTGGCATGTATATCGCAAACTCAATTACATTGCACTATTTGCAACACAAGACCTCAAGGGGGCATGGTTACTACACACAACATTTTAAATCAGTCCATTGAGAATATGGTTTTGTGAGTCTGCCAACTAAACTCCGTCTAGCCTTCAATTGGATACACAATCCAGAACATTGAGGCCGACATTTATCAATGAGTTTACATCTTTTTTTCTCCATACAAAAGGCGCTATTTTGGCGCACTGTGTGTTATTTTGCGCCTTTTGGTGGTAGAATATTTTAGTCATTCCAGATGTTTTGGAGTAGCAGTACACGCTTTTCAATTCAGCGTATGCTGTGGACTGAAATTGATGAACTGCGCCTTTTTGTAAAAAGGCACAAAAAAGGCGCAAAGCCACTGAAAAGTGTCTAAAACTACACCATCCCAGACCTGGCGTAGCTTTTTGCTGTATGTGAAGAGAGAAATTTCAGATAATGTGACCTGCACAAAATTTATCACATGCTCTGTGAACATTTAATACATTTGGTGCTCCTACACATTACCAGCACACAAAAAAAAGGTGCAAAAAAATGCTTCACTTACACCTACAATGATAAATGTGGGCCTGAATACAGAACATGGTAATTATATATTTTTAAGGGCATTGGCCCACATTTATCATTGTCTTTAGACTGTTTTTTGTGTCTAAAAAAGGGGCAAAAAAGGCGCAAGCAGGGTTTTTTGCGCCTTTTTTTGCCCCTTTTTGTTTACACATTTCTGCTGATTTTGAGTTGCAATCCACTGATTTTGAGTTGCAATCCACTGATTTTGGCAATAGACATGATATGGAAGGGATTTATCATTGCCCCTCTTTGTAAAAAGGAGCAAAAAAAGGCGCAAAGCCACTGAAAAGTCTCTCAAACTACACCAGCCCAGACATGGTGTAGCTTTTTGGTGTATGTGTAGACAGAAATTTCAGAAAATGTGGACCTGCACAAAATTTATCAAAGCTCTTTTACATTTTAATAAATTTGGTGCTCCTAGACATTATCAGCACACATAAAAAAAGGTGTAAAAAAATGCTTCACTTGCACTGCAATGATAAATGTGGGCCATTGAGCCAAATTAAATTTAGATTTTACTACTCATCCATTTATAAAAAAAAATATATAGTAAGAGTGAAAATAATGCATGAAACTAAATTTACAAAGGGTGATGTTCTTCATTTATAACAAAAGTACATAATACATAAAAAGGCACAGCAATGAACATCTTCTTGGGTTTTGAAGTCATCTTTCAATGGACAACCTGTTGATCAACATGTTGCCCAAGAAGATGTTCATTGCTGTGCCTTTTTATGTACTTTTGTACAGTTTAGAAGCAAATCCCCATAGCAAACTTCTTCTAAACTGGGCGTTTCCCGAGACAGGTGTCATCAGAGAGCACTTAGACAGAAAAGAACAACCTTAACTTCAGAAGCTCATAAGTACTGAAAGGATTAAGACTTTTTAATAGAAGTAATTTACAAATCTGTTCAACTTTCTGTAGCCAGTTGAGATATATATATATATATATATATATATATATATATATATATATATATATATATAAATATATAAAGTTTTTTCCTGGATAACCCCTTTAAAACAACGCAAAATACATCATGGAAAATTCATGCATGATAAACATGTTTAAAACAGCAGGATCGCAAAAGGTCACATAGAAATATATGTCCATATTATTAAATAATAAAATATATCTTTAAAAAAAAAGGTATACATGTGTATACATTTTAGATTAGATTATAATGAGTTAAGAAAAGGGAAAACAATTAACCCCCCCCCCCCCCCCCAAAAAAAAAAAAAAAAGATTAAACAACAACATTGTTAGAAAATTGAACTACACATATTACTTAAAAAAAATATATGACATTTATCTCAAGGTGATCAACAGACGGTCCATTGGTGAGATAGCTTTGTGCAATTTTGAGTTTGAATGCTGAAGATGGGGTCCCACAATGGACAAAAGATTATCAAATGCCTCCACTGGCATACGGACAAAATTGTAACATTTCTCAGGATACCTACATTTTAGAAAAAAAACATAGCAAAACCAATGGAACAAACACATAAAAAAATAACATAAAAATATCCACACACACCCTCTGAGCTCAGCATTAAGATGACCAATATGACCATGTTCGCCACTGCAGTTTTTGAGTCAAAGTCAGAAATGTATTAAAAAGGAATAGGACATATAAAGGAAGGACTTACACGTCTCCTCCCTTATGGACCCACTTTTGACTTTGGCTAAAAAACTGCAGTGGTAGTTTTCCAAAAACTGCCAGAAAAAAAAAACAAGTGGAAACTTAGCCTTAAACATCCTCAAATTTACAGATAAGTACAAAAAAACATTGTTCCTGACGCTGCCTGCGACAACGCAATTCATTAACCAAAATGCTCATCAAAGCACGCATCTCAGAGGGTTGCAAGTGCGTTATTTGTGGTTCCTTGGCAGGAAGGATTGCAGGAGAAAGAAGATCCAAAATTATATAATTTTTTTTTTAAGCTGCAAGGAAGCAAAAAACCAAGCAACCAGAAAAAGCACAATTCATTGACAAACAAGGAAAATGGAGATTCCAAAATGGATAAGGGACGTATTTATAGGAAGAATGTGGGCTAGTCCAAGAACCAGTTTAAAATTTATGACCAGTTTGGAATTTCTGCCTGTAATCCGCTTTCATTCTGCCTACATTTCGCGTTCGGAAAAAATCTGCCTTATAATGAGAGTCCCATTGAAGTCAATGGGATTCTGTGGTGGAAATCCCCCTGAAGAAAGAGCACCTCCATTCTTCATGTGTAAATTTTAAAGAGGAAATTACGCATGCAAATTCCAATTCATAAAATCCGAAGTGTGAACAGGTGCACGGAAATCCCATTGACTCTCATGTACTTTTTAACATAGTGGAATTTCTGCCTGCAATTTCAAAGCAGAATTTTGGATGGATCATGGATGTGAACCTAGCCTTAGATGCCCATTATTGTACATGAGTTTAGTGACATGCAAGGTTTTTTCTCTGCTAAAGCCCTGCCAAAATAATAGAATCAGCCATCAGAGCGCGATGACAGAGCTAGCCATAGTGTTTAACTAATACAGTTACATCACTAAATCTTAACATACAAATGTTGTTTTTAAGGTTTTGTCATTTCGTTGATTTAAAAAAAAAAATTCTAGGTCGTTAGTCCATTTTCTAGTACATTTTATCGCTTTCAGAATATTACTGCTGCGATACCCAGATAATCTGAATGAGACATAGATAGCATAGATAACCATGGTTATCTAAGTTCAGGTGAGTAGGAGTTTATGATATCAGGGTTGCATGACAGACAGTAATATGCACCCACAATACAGCTAACTAAAAGCAGTCTTACTAGTGAACTTCATACATATAGAGCTAAAATGAATAGATGCCTAACATGTTTTCTCAGAATCAATCTTGAACCTCTATGACACAATAAACTTGTAACATCAGATAGAAAGCAACCAAATGGTGGCCATGGCTTTTATGCCCAGCATGTAAGGAGCCTGGACCCCACCTTCTCCCTGCTGCCCGGAATCAATACATGATGCTGCGCTCAGCCTATCACCGTCTGAGCTGGGACATCGCCGCGGCCGGCAATACGCTGAGCGCAGCACTGAGGTTGCTCTCAATGGACATCAGCAACTATTTATGGCAATCTTTCAATTTATGCCACCTTCATGTGTTTGTAATTTAAAAGCATATTGTGCCTTTAAGACTGTTCTGCAACCACCAACCTTATTGCCTTATGAGTGTTTTTACTCTGTGCCAGAGTAGAAAAAAATCTAGGTAAATCATATAACAGAGAATCTATTCTTCAAACACCTCTTACAGACTAGTGGGGGAATGACATATTTGGATGAATAAATTAAACTAAATGCATATCAGTTCAGAAGAAATGGAAGAAAACAGCATTTTCAAAGCCAATTCTATTATCTTTCCAGACCTTGATCACTGCTTGATTTATGAGAATAATATGTACATCTTAAAGATAATTTCATTTTCTTGCTGTTTTAACCTCAATCACCTATGGCTGCTGGAATATTTTCCTATAAAAAGAAGATATATCTTCCCTGCTAAACAATACATTTTTGCAGAGATTACTGTTTTGGTCAGCGGGTGCACATTTCCAGCCATGGCTATGTCTTAAATTAGCACAGAAAATGAGCAGTTTGTACCAAAATGACATCTAAAATCAATTGTTTTATTTAAAAACTCTGCATGAGATCTGATAATGCGCATCATCAGTTTCGCTGCCTTATGAGATAGAAATAGAATGCAATTTCCTTCCACGTATTTTGGATGATAGCTTTAGCTTATTTTAGGGACATGCACAGATCAGCCATAACAATAAAACCACTAACTTAATATTATAAGTCCCACTCATGCTGACAAACACAGCTTTGACCTGTTAGGCTATGTTCACACTGCAGAATTTCGCATGGAAATTCTAAGGTGTGAACATTGCCTTAAAGGGTTACTCCGGTGCTAAACATCTTATCCCCTATCTAAAGCATAGGGGATAAGATGTTAGATTGCGGGGATCCCTGCGGTCTCTCCGGAAGCACCCCCATTTTTCAGCTACATAGAGCGAGCATCGCTGTGTGGCTGATGACAGGCTGTGCAGGGGATGGAGTATCCTGATGTCACAGCTCCGCCCCCTCGTGACATCACACCCCGCCTTCTCAGTGCAAGTCTATGTTATCCCCTAACATCTTATCCCCTATCCTTTTGATAGGGGATAAGATGTTTAGCGCCAGATTACCCCTTTAAGGAATGGACGTCACAAGGCCTCTGAAGGTTTCCACAGGTATCTTGCAGTAATATGCTGGTAGTACATGTTTTACATTTCTGTATGTTGTGAACTAAGACCTACCTCCATGCACTAGGAATGTTTTTATAGTACATCTCATAGATGCTAGATTGGATAGATATCTGAGCAATTTAGAAGCCATTAAAACACCTTTTTATGTTCCTCAAAGCAATCAAGGGCAGAGATTTGTAAAACTTGTGCAAAGGAAAAGTGGTGCAGTTGCCCATAGGACCAAATAGATTACTTGTTTAATTTTTCACAGGCCTTTTTAAACATTAAAGAAGCAATCTGGTTGCTATGGGCAAATGTGTTGCTGTTTTCGAAAGAAATTAGCTCTGTTTTTCTATTCTGGGATATCCCCTTGGCTTGGTTTCCACACAGTTTTTTTCTGGCATTTTTGCATATCTGCCACTGCAGTTTTAGAGCCAGAGCCATAAGTGTATTCAAAAGGAATGAGAAAAATTAAAGAAGGATTCATACTTCTCCTTCCTGCTGGATCCACTCATGACTTGAGCTTAACCCCTTAAGGACCAAGGATGTACCGGTATGTCCCGAGTCCTCTCCCTTACTATAACGCAGGGGTATTACATTGATCTATGTAAGCCATGTACTGATGGCTTATGATATACCCCTAGAGAGGACAAAAAATGTGTAAAGCATTATTGTTTTATTGTACAATTCATTATGAACGTGGCAATATCTATTATGTATAGGTTGGGGTGTTTGTTTTTTTTTGGGGGGGGGGGGTAATGTAGAGTTTTAATGGGGAAGGGGCATTTGTTTTATTTTACTTTATTAATTTATTTAAAAACATTTTTTTTTATATTTTTCACTTTTTAAAGGTTATACTATGCTGTAGTACATCTGTACTGCAGCACAGTATAACAGTCAGCATACACTGACATGCAGCTTTTGCGTATGGCTGGACCTCACAGGCTGCTGTACTAGGCAGACAGGAGGCCATCAGCTAGCCTTCTGCTGCCATGGCAACCAATGAAACCCTGCTATTGTATTGCAGGATTGCTGTTGGTGAACATAGGGAGCCTTCTCCTCATGTCAATCCCATAGATGCCGTGATCAAGACTGATAACGGTATCTCTGGGGTTAATGCTACCAAAACTGGTGTGATCTTGGTCCTGGCAGCTGCGGAGAGACCCCAGCTGTGATTGAAACCCAGGTCCCGCTGGTGATCTCCTGCAGCACATGATGCTGAGCAGGAGATTGCAAGGACATATGCATCTGTCCAGTTCCATTAACAAATAGGCAACAGGGACGTATGCATATGTCCCGATGCAGGAAGGGGTTTATAGTTTGACAATGTCCTCAAAAAATGATAAACAACACAGTACAGACTTCAGGGAAGCAAGTCAGGGTACGAAGGGTTAACAGGCAAAGTGTCATGTCTGTCCTGGTCTGTGTTCACATACAGCTATTGGATTTGCTGTGTGTGAACAGTTTTATGCTCTCTGGTCAGGGAATAATTAATGTGTCCAGCTTTTTCAGCCTCAGCCTCTGTTGTCCAATAGCCTTTACGGTGTGTCTATTTAAAGTCAGCCCAGCCTAGCCTCAGTGCTGGTGATTGACTTCATTTCATCCTGACTTGCTACGTGCTGGATATGCTGCTGGGAGCTCTTGTGATACTTAATTAAATCTTGCTACTAGATCCTTGTTTCTGTTCCATGGGGACCTTGTGTCTACTGGATGTTCTGGGGGATTATGCTATATTCCTGTCTGTTCCTAAAGTCTGTTGACTTATCTGTTTTCCTGTCTGGTGTTTGGAACTCTATATGTTTATTAGTTCTTTATTCAGATCTCTGGAATTCTGTCCATGAATTACTGATCTATAGTGTCATCTGTTCACGATCACAGATCTATAGTGTCCTCTGTTCACGACCACTGAGTCCTCTGTTCATGACCGCTAATCCATAGTGTCTCCTATGCTGTTCACTGATCTGTGTCCTCTGAACTTAATCTTTTATAGAGTTCTATGTTCCTGTTATGTTTTTGGTTTGTTACCGACTATTTATTAGGATGTGTTTTTATTAGGCCCCTGCACTTTAGCTCAGGAAGTGACCGGCACCCAGTTGTCGATCCACCGTTTAGGGTGGATGGCCAAGTAGGCAGGAAGAGATGTTTTAGGGTCAGTTTAGGGCTCACTCTCCCTATCCCCTGGTTGGTCCCTGACACAAAGTATAAGAAAAAATAAATAAACGGGATAATTACACCAACAAATAAAGAGTGGTTAAACAAGCCGGGTCCAAACTGAGATAGAAGAAAAGGTACCAAGTCAATAAGCAGAGAATAGTTATGTCACAAGCAAAGGTCAGAATACACAGGATTAAACAAACAAGGAGTGTATAAGAGCTAGTATAGAGGAACTGAACACAAGCCTGTGTCCTACAAGCCACGTCTTTTTTTTGCTGATGGGGCACTATTACTCAATTAACCACAAGTAATGTGAAGTCTTCTATATACAGCTGGTGAAATAAGTATTGAACATGTCACCATTGTAACGGCTATGGTGAGGTGGATGCACTGACCTTTGAGGATGATGGTGTAGACCGTACCAGGAAGAAGAGTCTAAGGTGCCGCTGGTTTTCACCAGAGCCGGCCGCATAGCGGGATAGACTTGCTGCGACGGGTGGCACCCAGGTCATTACCCCTGATATGACTCGTCCCCAGAGGCAGCCGAGGTATAACATGGCACAGGAAGGATAATGGACAGTCAGGAGGTCAGAAGGCAGGTGGCACAGGAGCAAGGGACGAAGTGGATATCTGGCTCCCAATACAAATATATAAAAATCCAACTTCAATGGAAAATCATGTTAAAATCATACAGGTGGAAAAATGTGAATATAACAAAAGATAAAATCACAAACAAAAATCCAACGCGTTTCGACTTGTTAACAATTCTTAGTCATGGCAAATACTTTAGACGCAATGTTCGATATAAATTCATCAGCATCAAACACGTGACAAGCCATTACAAACTAAACGCCCCTCCAGTGATGTTATACTTCTAGGCTGAGAAATCATAGGCTGGTTTCCAATAGAATTACAAGTACAAAGCAAACAAGTAAGAACAGATATATATGTATTCTCACATAATTCTAACACAATGAAACATGTGCAGTTGGATACAAACCTGGAAAAGCATAAATTTCAATAAATGTAGGACAAATCATTCCTATGATTCAAACCAGAGGGATAACGGCTCTTGAGATTCAGTTTCCAAAATGCTTCTCGTTTGAACACTTGTTTGTTGTGTTTGTGCTTTTATCTTTTATTATATTTACATTTTTCCGCCTGTATGATTTTAACATGATTTTTCATTAAAGTTGGATTTTATATATTTCTATTGGGAGCCGGATATCCGCTTCTTTCCTTGGAGTTACCATACCTGGAGACTCGACTCTAGTGATTTCCTCCAAGCTTCCTAATCTATTCCACGCTGCTGCTGCTGAACAGTCAATCCATACAGGAGGGTTAGCTGGTTTATGTTTTTTGCCTTAATATATATGGCACAGGAGCAAGGTCAGGATATGTAGCAAGGGGTAAGATACACGGCAAGGCAAGACACAAGTAAACGCTTTCTCTTAGGCAACAAGGGCACAAAGATCCGGCAAGTATTAAAGGAAGTGCGGCTTTAAATAGGGTCAAACCACACTAGCACCAATTAATGGTGTGCTGGCCCTTTAAATTTTAAAGAACCAGCACACGCACCCTAGGAGGCAAGGACGCGTGCAACAGCAGACACAGAGAGCAAAGGAGGCAGGGTAGCGAGAGATTAGGCGGCTGCGTGTGTTCACATCGTGGGATGCGAACCGCAGTGGCGCTAGCAGCAGGGAGAGGGATGCTGTCAGGATCCGGACTGGCGGCTGGTGAGGACACAGGAGGTGGATCCTCTGTGCCAGAGAGGCGATGGCGCGGGTCGTACTGAGGGATCGGTTCTAAGTAGTTACTGGTGTTCACCAGAGCCCGCCGCAAAGCGGGATGGACTTGCTGCGGCGGTAACTACCAGGTCATGTCCCCCAGTAGCGACTCAACCTCTCTGGCAGCTGAGACTGGCACGGTACACAAGGACTAGACAGAGGCGAGGTCAGACGCAGCAGAAGGTCAGGGCAGGCGGCAATGGTTCTTAGTCAGGGGCAACAGCAGAAGGTCTGGATACACAGGCAAGGGAACACACTAAACGCTTTCTCAGGGCACAAGGCAACAAGATCCGGCAAGGACAGGAAGGGGAAGTGGGTATTTATGAGTTAGGGAGGTGATTAGACTGATTGGGCCAGGCCCGGCCCTTTAAATCTTAGAAAGCCGGCGCGCACGTGCCCTAGGGAGCGGGGCCGCGCGCGCCGGGACGAGACTGACACCGGAGGAGGAGGGTGAGTGGAACGGGGCACGCGGATCGCTTCCCCGCCGGTACAAACACAGCAGCGCTCGCGGTCAGAGACAGAGACCGGAGCGCTGCTGTCAGCAGAACGCCGCGAGTGCTCCAGGGGGACAGCGGGACCCAGAGCCCTCGGCGTTACAGATACGCTTGCGGTCAGCAAATCTGACTGCTGCACTAACTGTAACAGTACCCCCCCTTAGGTCTCCCCCTCTTTTTTGGGCCACAAGAACCGATGAATCAGACCTTGGTCCCATATGTTCTCTTCAGGTTCCCAAGATCTTTCTTCAGGCCCAAACCCCTTCCAATCCACCAAAAAGAAGCATTTTCCTCTGACGATCTTGGTGGCCAAAATCTCCTTAACTTCAAAGATGTCATAGGAACCAGAGACAGGAGTGGAAGAGACATCCCCATGAGAAAAATGATTAAGAATAACGGGTTTGAGGAGAGAGACGTGAAATGAGTTCTGAATGCGTAGAGACGGAGGCAGGTGGAGTTTGTAAGACACAGGATTAATGTGTTGCATGACTTTGAAAGGGCCCAGGAAGCAGGGACCCAACTTTTAGCTGGGAGTCTAAAAAGGAATATACTTGGCGGATAACCAGACTTTGTCACCAGGTGAAAATATCGGAGGAGGTCTTCTCTTCTTGTCAGCCTGCGACTTCATGTGGGTGGATGCAAGAATTAAAGAGCACCAAGTCTCTTGCCAAATAGATGAAAAGTCCCGTAACAGAATATCCACCGCAGGTACTTCAGAAGGAACAGGTAGAGGAAGAGGAGGACGAGGGTGAAAGCCGCAGACGATAAAGAACGGGGAAGTTTTAGTAGCCCGGTGGTTATACGAAAACTCTGCTCAGGGAAGGAGGTTGGCCCAATCGTCTTGTCGAGCAGAAACAAAATGACGAAATAATGAAATTTGATTCCCCCTCTCTACCTGACCGTTGGACTGGGGGTGGTATGCAGAAGAGAAGTCAAGCTTGATTTTGAGACGAGAGCAGAGAGCCCACCAGAATTTGGAAACAAACTGAACCCCTCAATCTGAGACAATGTGAGATAGTAGGCCATATAAACAAAAGATATGTCGAAGGAATTGTTCTGCCAACTGTGGAGCAGTAGGAAGTCCAGGGAGGGGCACAAAATGAGCCAACTTGGAAAAATGATCAATGACCACCCAAATGACTGTGTTTTTGCAGGAGGGAGGCAGATCGGTGACAAAGTCCATAGCAATGTGTGACCAAGGGCACTCCGGGATAGGCAAAGGAAGTAAAAGACCCACAGGCTTGAGCTGAGGAGTCTTGTCATGGGCAGAGGAGTACAGGAAAGTACAAAATCAATGACATCACGCTCCAAATTCGGCCACCAATAATGTTATATGATCAATTGAATGGACTTCCATACTCCAGCAAGCCTGGCTAGTAAAGAAGAATGGCCCCAACTCAACATGTTGCGTCTCAGATGAAGAGACACAAAAGACTTCCCTGGAGGAACTTGCTGAAGAAAAACAGGCGCTACTGTAATCATTCGTTCAGGAGGAACAATATGCCGAGGAGTAGAGTCCAGACCTTTTACATCAGAAGCTGTAGAGAGAGCATCAGCTCTGATATTCTTGTCTGCAGGTCGAAAATGAATAAAGAAATTAAACCAGGAAAAGAAAAGAGACCATCTGGCCTGCCGGGGTTTCAGATGCTGTGCGGACTGAAGATATAAAAGATTTTTATGGTCCATTTAAATACTAACTTGATGAGTTGATCTTTCCAATAAGTGACACCACTCTTCTAAGACAAGCTTAACCCCATAAGGACGCAGCTAATTTTCACCTTAAGGACGCAGCCCTTTTTCGCAATTCTGACCACTGTCACTTTATGCATTAATAACTCCTAGATGCTTTTACCGATTATTCAGATTCTGAGATAGTTTTTTCGTGACATATTCTACTTTATGTTATTGGTAAATTTTCGTCGTTACTTGCATCCTTTCTTGGTGAAAAATCCCAACATTTCATGAAAATTTTGAATTTTTCAACTTTGAAGCTCTCTGTTTGTAAGGAAAATTGATATTCCAAATACATTTTATATTGATTCACAAATACAATATGTCTACTTTATGTTGGCATCATAAAATGGACATATTTTTACTTTTTGAAAAAATTAAAGGGCTTCATAGTATTGCAGCAATTTTCAAAATTTTCATGAAAATTGCAAAATCTGAAGGCCCAGATGTTACAGAACTACAACTCCCAGCATGCCTGGGCTGTCTAGGCATGCTGAGAGTTGTAGTTTGGCAACATCTGGAGGGCTACCGTTTGGGCACCAGTGTAATAGTGGTCTCCAAACTGTGACCCTCCAGATGTTGCTGGCTGTAGTGGGAGTTGCAGTTTGGCAACCACTAGAAGGACAGCAGTAAATATCGCATTACTGCCACCTTCCTTCCCCCCCCCACCGTCGCTTCCCTACCTGCACCGCTGATCTCCGCTGTCTCCACCGATGATCAGCGGTCCCCACGGCATCTCCTTTTCAGGGACCGGCCCCCATCTTCTCCCCCTGTTCTGCCTGACATCCAGGGGTGGGCAGAGCGGGGGGGGGGGGGGTGGTTCCATGGCAACCCCCTGTCGTGCACTGCCATTGGTCAGAACTCATTTCTGCCTAATGGCAGGGGATAGGAGGAGATCGCAGTGCTGCAATGATCATAGCGCTATGATGCGCCATGATGTGGGACCACGCAGTGTACCGGTACGTCATGGATCCTTAAAGGGGTTGTGCGCTGACCTGATTTTCGGAGCTCCGCTCACAGTGTCCGGAAGTTCATTACTCCGAACGCTGTGTGCGGGCTTCCGTGTTCGTGGCCGCCGGGCGTGACGTCACGCCCGGCCCCTCGCGACGTGTCGCCCACCCCCTCGTGACATCTCGCCCGCCCCCTCAACGAAAGTCTATGGGAAGGTGACTGCTATGGGCAAGACGTTGCGAGGGGCCGGGCGTGACGTCCCACCCGATGGCCGCGAACACGGAAGCCCGCACACAGCGTTCGGAGTAATGAACTTCCGGACGCTGTGAACGGAGCTCCGAAAGTCAGAGCAGCGCACAACCCCTTTAAGGGGTTAAAAGACGTCTTCCATTTATCTCCTTCTCGAATCCTGATTAAATTATACGCTCCTCGCAGATCCAGTTTGGTGAAGACCTTGGCGCTCCTCAGACGGTCGAAGAGCTCAGAATTGAGAGGTAAAGAATACCGATTCTTGATGGTAATTTTATTGAGACCATGGTAGTCAATGCAAGGTTGAAGAGAGCTGTCCTTCTTCACCACAGAAAAGAATCCAGCTCCGGCAGGACAGGAGAATTTCTGAATAAAACCCTTCTGGAGGTTCTGTTTAATATACTGAGACATGGCTTGCGTTTCAGGCACCAACAGAGGGTAGCTTCTCCATCGAGGAGGAGTGGTACCAGGCAGAAACTCAATAGGACAATCATAGGGTTTCCCGAAAAACACATCAGTAAAGTCCTGATAAGGAAAGGGCAGACCCGACAGAGGAGAAGGTGTGGGAAGAGAGCGCTTCAATTGCGGTGCCAACAAGCAGAGATTCTGACAGCCTTGACCCCAGTGAGAGACTTCACCAGTTTGCCAATTGAGAACCAGTGCGTGTAGTTGAAACCAAGGTAAACCCAAGAGAACCCCAAAATTATAGGAAGAAAGCACATAGAACATGATCTTCTCTTTGTGTAAAACTCCCACGTACATCGTCAGAGGATCCGTGCAGTATTGTACCACAAAGTTCAAACTTCCACCATTGATGGAGGAAATGTAAAGGGGTCTGCTGAGCCGTGTCACCGGAAGATGATGCTTGAGGACCAGGCATTAATGAAATTCCCTGCAGAACCGGAGTCCAAGAAAGAAGAGGCATGAAAAGAAGTCCTGGAAGGGGAGAAGATTTAGACTGGCATAGACAAATGAGAAAAGGAGATATTCTCACCTAGGGACGCCTCTCCAACGTGCTCCTAGGTACGCGCATTTCCTGGACGAGAAGGACGAAGAGGACAGTCTTTGAGGAAATGTTACAGATTGGCAGAATAAAGGCAAAGATTTTCCTCTGAGCGCGGTCCACTTGCATAGCTTCTTCAGTAGGAGGTAAGGCAAGTGGCAGAGGAGTCCGCTGGAACACTGGCGCCAGAATAGGAAAACAATGAGTGCGAGCAGGTTCACACACGAGATGAAGTTCCTCTTGTTTCACGGTGAAGCGCACATCAATACGAGTGAAAGGAGAATGAATTCACTCAAGGTAGAAGGAGGATCCCGTGAGGTCAAAGCCTCTTTGACCCTGCTGGAAAGGCCTTTTTTGAAGGTGGCACAAAGGGCTGCCTTATTACAGTCAAGTTCAGAAGCCAGGGTGCGAAACTTTACTCGCCAACAGAAAATTCCATGTGAAAAGTATCTTTGAAAATATATTTAGTGAGAAAAATGGGGACATGTTTGATACTTATTTCACTCACTATATACACAACATGGGAACTCTATGGATGCACCGGGGTTATTCCATATAATATGTTAGCATACTTTTTTTCAAATTATCTGTACAGCAGGGACTAGATCTCCAAAAGAGGGAATGCCAATCTATGCCTCTATATTAAGATTCTGAGTCTGTTCCTAAATACCACTGAAGATAAATGTTGTTGTCTGTGTAGGAGTTAGCAACTGGTTTCCAGTTAAATTCCATAGAGAAGATAAATTAGATGGTGATAAATGGTAGACGATTTACTGCTTTGTGATAAATGATCTGTGTCATGCAGTTGCAGAGTACAGTATAAGAATTACATGCAAAAAATGAAAAAAATATCAACCTCAAGAAATCTGTATGTGCTTCCATGAGGTATTTTTTGGGGACTACATCAGGCCCATCACCCTGGCATTTCTTAAAACTAGCTTTCATTGGGATCCTATGGTAGCTAGCACTTCACAGAGCAATACATTTTGACTGTTACTTATTATTAGGATTTGTGTTTGATGAGTGACCTAAAATGCCATTTGCTGTATATTTTTAACAGTTGTCAACATTAAGACTGGTTTTACATACACTGTTTTAATGAAAAATTATTATGAGTTGGACCAGGTTTGGTGTTCGGGTTAATCTTGCCTCATTTTTCTGTAGCATCATATGTTA
This sequence comes from Hyla sarda, assembly GCF_029499605.1. Classification (NCBI taxonomy): domain Eukaryota; kingdom Metazoa; phylum Chordata; class Amphibia; order Anura; family Hylidae; genus Hyla; species Hyla sarda. The sequence goes on along the minus strand of NC_079189.1, from coordinate 312,554,125 downwards.
CTGAGGCAATGCCCCAGCCAATCAGCTGTTCTTTGGCTCTAAGGCTATTAGAATTGCTTCAGTTTACAAGCCCATTACAGGTGCACAATAAGCTTGCTCTGTGGCTCAAAAGACGCTTATGTTCATCTTACCTGCACCAGCTTTCCTTTGCTTCTGTATATGCGATCCTCTGTATTTTGGCTATCCTTAACATTTACCCTCTCTGACTCCCAATTCGGCAACTAAGCAGCTATCTTGAATTTTGACCCGGCTAGTTGATTCTATTTCTGTTTGTTTATATACCCTGGTGTTTGGTATTTTAATAAGTGCTTGTTTCTCTTTTGTATCCTGACCTTTCTCCCTGACTTGCACAGTAGTTTTGTTCTGACTTGTGACACCCCAGCACGTTATTCAGTGTAGGGTTTGTATACCAGTTGTGAAATCGTTGCCTAGGGCAAGTATGCAAGTAGGCAGGGATAGAGGTTCTGAATGAAAGCAGAACTGCACTATTTCCTGCCCAATGTGACAGTAACACAAGCCCACATACTGTTCTGATATTTTATGGACTCCATGACTGCTTTAGTAGAGCAGATGCAAGGTTCTACTCAGCTGGTTCAGTTTCTAAAAGAGTGGGTTCAGGCCCAGGAATCAGCTCAGGTTTATGAACCTAAAACTGCTGAAGCTGTTACTGTAGAATGTAAAATAAAACTACCCAAATGCTTTGCTGGGGATCCTTGCGATCAACAGCAAAGCAGTTGGGTAGTTTTATTTTACATTCTACAGTAATAGCTGCAGCAGTTTTAGGTTCTTAAACCTAAGCTGATTAAAGGGCATGAACCCACTCTCTTAGAAACTGAACCAGCTGAGTAGAACCTTGCATCTGCTCTACTAAAGCAGTCATGGAGTCCATAACATATCAGAACAGCATTTGTAGTGTTCTGAAAAAGTTGTAAACTGTAATTTCGAATGCAAACACAGTTTGCTAGCAATGAGGCCAGAGAGTGGGGATTGTAATGTCTCCAGGGTGATCCCCAAGTGTGGCTTTTTCCCTTACAGCTTTTGCAATTGAGTTGAACTCTGTGGATGTTTTGTTTAGTTCTCTTGGCCTACTGTAGGATTAACCAGATGGAGTAGCTTATGCAGAGTCTTAGCTTATTACACTTAAGCAGGGTCGCAGGACTGTAGAGGATTTCTGAAAGTGGTGTACTGCTTCTGGATGGAATAATCAGGCCTTAACCCTTTAACAACCACGGACGTATATTTACATCTGTGGGCGGCTCCCAATCTGTGAAGAGTGCTCAGAAACTGAGCACGCTTCGGACCCGCGGCTAATACCAGACACCGCCGATCGGGCTGATGTCTGGTATTAACCCTTTAGATGCCTCAATCAAAGTTGCTGCCGGTTAGCTTAGTGGAGCTGTTTTGGGACCGCGGAGTCCCGAACAGATGAGAGGACAGCGAGAGGCTCCCTACCTGGCTCCACGCTGTTCGATTGGTGTTTTAGTGCTATAAGCCTGAGATCCAGGCTTGAGCAATCAAGCGCAGATAACACTGATCAATGCAATGCTATGGCAATGCATTAAACAATGCCTGCAATCAGAGTAATGCATGTTAGAGCCCCCTATGGGGGCTATACCTAGAGACGACCGAATCTGATGAATCTGAATTTGTTATAAATTTCAGGAAAAATTCGACTTGCAACGAATGCAAATATTGCCGCGATTCTATCGCACAAATCACTTAATTAAACTCCATTTAGTGCGGTCCAGGCTCCAGGGCATCTAAAATGGCAGATCCACATGTGAGGACATAGGGCAAGGAATCTTGGGAAGGCTAGGGAAGGGTAGGTGGAATGATCCTGAATCACATGCAGGATGCAGCTTATCAGCAGCACAGTGTGTGACCCCTGTGATGTCACAGCCCTATATATTCGGCAGCCATATTGGGCCAGTTACTTCATCCTTCCACTGCAGAGAGATATATAGGGACAGACAGCATTGTGTGTTACACAGAAAAGCTTTTTCCAGCAGCAATTAACCTCCTAGTCAAGTCAGTGTTCTTTTGCACAGAGGGACAGAGAGCAGTGTGTCTTTCACAGAAAAGCATTCTTATTGCAGCGATTTACCTCCCAGTCACTGTCTGCAGCGTTCTATTACAGAGAGCAGTGTGTTGCACAGAAGAACAGCAGCGATTCAGCTCAAGCAAAAATCCTGCCTAGAAGCACTGATAGGGAAGGGAGAGAGATTGAGAGAGAAAATGCAGTTTTGGGTGTAGTACATAGTGACTGTGTGCTGCAGCACAGGTGTCTACTGCTGGTGTTGTGCACAACTAAATTTTTAAGCGTACTGTAGCGCATTTTTCCCCTCATAAGTGTATACCACATACCTACATCTAAGTGGTGTACTATTTTGTACCTGTTAAACTCTCAAGGGCCTAGATACTGTGAAAGTCCAGCCAAAAGTACTCACCAGCTGGTGTACTCAAATACTTTTTTAAGCGTACTGTAGAGCATTTTTCTCCCCTCATAAGTGCGTACCACATGCCTACAGCTAAGTGGTGTACTATTTTGTACTTGTTAAACTGTCAAGGGCCTAGATACTGTGAAAGGCCAGACAAAAGTACTCACCGGCTGGTGTTGTACTCAAATACTTTTTTAGGTGTACTGTATTGCATACCACATATCTAGCATTAGTATACAATAGCATTAGTATACAATAGCATGGTTGGCAGTCAGCATGGTGACAGAAGTGGAAAGTCTGCAGCCAAACGTGCCCGGGGGAAGCCACCTGCTTCGTGGCAGCCTACCTTCCCGGGAGTTAGTAGAAAATGGGTTCCTGGAGTTGGTGGCAGTAGCAGTCAATCAGTGTGGAATGTTGTTCGGAAAATCAGCTACTCGGCGGTGTGGCAGTTTTTCATCAAGCATCTGGAGGATGTTAACCTGGCCACATGCAATATGTGTCAGCAGTAGGTAAATCATGGCCAGGGTCCCAATGTTGGCACCACGGCCCTGCATCAACATATGCAGCGTCACCAAAAAGCGGCCTGGGAGAACTGTGGCTCCGATGTGGTGGTTCAGCCTACTGCATCACCCAGTGGCACGCTGCTCCCTGTTTCAGCCAGCCAAAGGTCCACCACCTCAGTCGAAGGGAGCTGTGTGTCATACCCACCTTCTGTGGCTCCAGATACTCCTGCTCCTCCTACTTTGAGTCAGTCATTCCGCCAGCAATCCATCGGCGAAGCCATGTCCAAGAGACAACTGTATGTGCCCACTCATCCAATGGCACAGAGGCTGAATGTGCTCTTATCCAAGTTGCTGGTGCTGCAGTCCCTCCCTTTCCAAGTGGTGGACTCTGCACCTTTCAGAGAACTGATGGTTTGTGCCGAGCCGAGGTGGAGAGTCTCAAGCCGTCGTTTCTTTGCAAAGAAGGCAGTACCAGCACTGCACACAGTCCTTGAGCCTATCGGTGTGTATCAAAGTGCAAGGCAGCATCGATATCTGGAGCTGTAACTATGGTCAGGGACAATACATGTCCTTTACGGCCCACTGGGTGAATGTGGTTCCTGCACAGCCACAACACCAACTTGGACAGGTCCCGCCGATTTCTCCTCCACGCAATCAGGCTGTTGGTCCTGTGACAGTGTGCGACTCTGCCTCCTCATCCTCCACTGTGTCTTTAGCCACCACTGCATGAACAAGTCTCAGTGCCCTTTCAGCATACCATGTGTGCAGGGCACGGCAGTGTCACATTGTTCTTCACATGGTTTGCCATGGCAAAAAGAGTCACACATGGGAGGAACTGCTAAAAGTCATTCATAAAGAAATCGGAGCATTGTTTACTCCACAAAAACTGGAAATGGAAACCATGGTGACTGACAGCGGGAAGAACATCGTCTGCGCTTTCACAAGGAAGGCTCAGTCATGCGTCCTGCATGGCACACGTGTTCAATCTGGTTGTCAAGCGGTTCCTGAAGTGTTCTCCCCATTTACAAGACAATCTAACAATGGGAAGGAAACATTGCATGTACTTCCGCCACTCATACACCGCAAAGCACACCCTCCTTGAGCTGCAGCGTCAGAACGGTATCCCCACACATAGTCTGATTTGCAACTTTGCCACATGTTGGAATTCCACCCTCATATGTTGGACCAAGTATACGAACAGAGAAAAGCCATCACCGATTTCTTGATGATCCAAATGGATAGGGGAACTCCCCTGTGTAACTTAAATGTCAACCAGTGGCAGCTCATAAGTGGCACCTGCCGTTTGCTCAGGCCCTTTGAGGAAGCCACATTATTAGTCAGTCGCCAGGATTACAGGATGAATGATGTCATTCCACTGCTTCAATTCCTACAACACGTGTTGGAAACGATGGCTGGGCAGGGCACTGGAGACGTGGCGCCCACATCTCACGGCCACATGCGCCCTGTGGGGCCTTTTTTACACACACTGAGAGGGAGGACAAACTGACCTACTGCAGAGATATCCTACGTAGTCAGTTTGCCGATGCCTATCGGCTCCATTGCCCAGCCTCTCGCAAGTCTGACTCGGGGGGCCCTCTGCTCTCACCTTCCACTGCCACGGCTGCTGGGGAGGGTTGGGGTGGCATGAGCAGTACCGTCTCCATCAGCAGCAGCCTTAGTCTACAGTTGTTGATGAGTATCTTTCTTCACCCACAAAGTGAAGCAACTCATCAGCTGCTGGTAGGCCTGGAGCAGGATCTGAACTAGCAGGTGATGGCATACCTTGACATGCCCATGGCAACACACCTTGAAGATCCGCTGGACTTCTGGGCAGCCAAACTTGATTTAAGGCCACATCTAGCAGAGTTTGCCCTGGAAAAGTTGCCCTGCCTGGTCAGTAGTGTGCCATCAGAGCGAATGTTTAGTGCGGTGGGGGCCATTGTCACCCCAAGGAGAGCTCGTCTGTCCACAAAAAATGTGGCGACACTGACCTTTGTGAAGATGAATCAGGCATGGATCAGCCAGGATTTCCACAGACCAATGCCTGATACATCAGTGTAGATTGACCATGGTGCCACACCAATACTTCACAAATATGGATAGTGCAAAACAGATTTAAGGCACTGCTCCCGAGATACAAACATTCCTCCGCATCAGACCATTTTTCACCCACCTTCGTCACCAGGTACGGGTATTGCCACCCACCACACCACTCTATCACTGGGTCACTTTCAGTACTCCTGATGCTGCTGCCACCTCCTGGCTGTCTCATTCTGCCACCATATTTTCTCCTCATGCTGCCGCCACCTCCAGGCTATGTCGTTCAGCCACTATGTGGGCTCCTCATGCTGCCGCCTACTCCAGGCTGTGCCATTCAGCCACTATATGTTCTCCTCATGCTGCCGCCACCTCCACACTGTGTCATTCAGTCACTATATGTTCTCCTCATGCTGCCGCCAACTCCAGGGTGTTCCATACAGCCACAATATGGTCTCCTCATCTCATTCTGCCGCTACCTCCAGGCTGTGTCATTCAGCCACTATGTGGGCTCTTCATGCTGCCGCCAACTCCAGGGTGTTCCATACAACCACTATATGGTCTCCTCATCTCATTCTGCCGCCACCTCCAGGCTGTGTTATTCAGCCACTATGTGGGCCCCTCCTGCTGCCGCCAACTCCAGGCTGTGCCATTCAGCCACTATATGGTCTCCTCATGCTTCCGCCACCTCCAGGATGTGTCATTCAGCCACTAAATGTTCTACTCATGCTGCTGCACACTCCAGGCTGTGCCATTCAGCCACTATATGGTCTCCTCATGCTTCCGCCAACTCAGGCTGTGTCATTCAGCCACTATTTGTTCTCCTCATGCTGCCGCCACCTCCGCACTGTGTTATTCAGACCCTATATGGTCTCCTCTTGCTGCCACTAACTTCAGGCTGTGCCATTCAGCCTCTATATGGTCTTCTCATGCTGCCATAAACACCAGGCTGTGTCATTCAGCCACTATGGGGTCTCCTCATGCTGCCGCCAGCTCCAGGCTGTATAATTCAGCCAGTATATGGTCTCCTCTTGCTGCTGTCAACTCCAAGCTGTGCCATTCAGCCTCTATATGGTCTTCTCATGCTGCTGTAACTCCAGGCTGTGTCATTCAGCCACTATATGGTCTCTTCATACTGCTGGGACATTACCTAAACATTTTTATGGTAGCACTAGCTACCATAAATCTTCAATTTAAATTTGAAAATGTATCTTTCAATCTTAGGGATTGTGAGGCCCTATGGTCTCCTCATACTGCTGGGACATTAGCTAAACATTTTATGGTTGCACTTGCTACCATAAATCTCCAATTTAAATTTGAGAATTAATCTTTTAATCTTAGGGATTGTGAGGCCCTATGGTCTCCTCATACTGCTAGGACATTACCTAAACATTTTTATGGTAGCACTAGCTACCATAAATCTTCAATTTAAATTTGAAAATTCATCTTTTAGGGTATGTTTACACGTACGCAGATTTGATGCGCAGGATTTGATGCACAAGATTTTCTGCTGCAGATTTCAATGTAAACTGAATTACTGAGCTTAGCTTCTAATCAGCAGTTACAAATCCTGCACATCAAATCTGCGCAGGATTCTGTATGTGTGAATGTACCTTTTAGCTTAGGGATTGTGAGGCCATACGTTCTCCTCATGCAGCTGGGACATTACCAAAACATTTTAATGGTAGTATCAGCTACCATAAATCTTTAATTCAAATGTGAAAATTCATCGTTTTATCTTAGGGATTGTGAGGTCCTATGGTCTCCTCACGCTGCTGCCACCTCTAGGCTCTGTCATTGTGCTGCCATGTGACTCCTTGTTAGATTGAGTTTTGTGGTCATACAGTATTAGTTCAAAGTAAATGCTGGGACATTAAACTTGGGAATCAAATATAAATCTTAAATTTAAATACAATAACAAAAATCAATGTAATCTTTTCAAGACTGAAGCCCTATGGTCGTTGACAACACATTACATGTAGAATTATTACAAGAATCCAATAAACCAGCTTGGAACGATAACAATGAACCATAATTGATTAAATGAAACATTCGCATTTTCACAGTCAGGGGGATGCTGAGAGGCAGTGGCTGGAACAGGGGATATCTCGCCTGGTGGAAGACCACCAATTCGATATTCACCAGAATGAGTAATGAAAAAATCAAAATAAAGTAAAACAAAATTAAATAAAAATTACATTAAAAATCTTCCACATCCAGACGCTCTGCGGCAGTGATTCTAATAGTGATGCCTGTAATCTGCATGTCATACTGAATAACTGTAAAATTTCACAAACACATGTCGTGCGGTAATAACTCAATTATGAATTATGGTCATAAAAAAATATTAATTATAAAAAAAACTTAATTATTAAAATTATTAAAAATATCAAAATTATGACCTGGTGAATTGTTGACAAAGCCAATCAATACAATTCACATCTGAATCCAACTATTTCCTCAGATATCAACAAGTTCTCTTTATGACGGGATGACATTAACGCTTAAGGATGTAGTTTTGCAATATACCACAGGTATTATAAAGTATGCTGATTTATTGGTTATAAGGTTATAAACCTAAATGAGTAATAAACACAATGATATATGCAAATGAACATCAATTAGATATATTTGTAAACATTACAAGCTTGTTACTTGACTACATATAGTAGAACAATACATGTGAGTAGTAAGTAACTTGTTACAATGAAACAAAAGCTACTAGGTTAGGAATATCATATAAGAAAAAGGTTACATATCACTGTGTTTAAAGGAAACCTTATGATATCAAGGTGGGCAATATCTAATCATAGATATCAATATGGAATGCTTAATACACTCCCCGCCCCCTTCTAACCAACTACAATTCAAATGATTCCTAGAATTAGCACATCCATCTAAGGGTATAAACATGGAAGAACTTTTAATATACTTCCGCCCCATTTTGGATTATTTTATACATGATCTTGGTAGGACATTAAGGCAAATAGCAGAGTTTTATGATCTCGCTAGACTATATTTTAGGAGAAATAACTTGAAACAAGTTTCCTGTTTGGGAAATATACTTATAACCCTTAGTTTGGTGAGTAGGAAATCTATTAATATTTAAGCAATTATTTGGTGCTTTGATATATTATGAGTCTTGATTCTCCTGCAGTTAGAATGAAGTCTCACAATATTCTAAAACTATAATCTCACTATGGAGATAACTAATTATTTTATTTTATTAATTTATTTGCCAATTTAAATGGTATAATTCCATCCACATTATCCAAATTGGTCTTAACTAAATGGAATACCATTTTTGTGTCTCTTACCAAGTCTATGTAAGAACCTCGCTTCTGCTCTTAGGAACGCTGAACGGTCCATCTCATCGTCATGGATAGCCATTGGTCTGGTACTGTGTGATCAGTCCGGCTTGCTGGGATCTCACATGGCTTTTCCACCTTATTGAACTCTTTCCTGTGTGTGTGTTCTCTCCCGTACCGTTCCTAACATCTGGTTTATCAGACCTTTTAATTAGTTAGACACACCTCCCTAAGTTAGAATTCCCCAATGAATGTAGGTTGGACGTGTACATATGGTAATGACTATGACATCACTATAATACTCATAATGCCTTTCCTGTCGGTGTAATGTCAACTACTCAAACTCTAGGGGGTGCTTTTGTATAAGCAATTAGCATCATTACCATTAAGGGTTAACGGTCAATAACTGGTCTCAAACCCACATTCCACACTTGACGTCTGGAGCAATAATTAAAAATTCAGGGATTATTTTTGACATGTATAAGTAATCAAAACATGGTTTCTCCAGACATAGAGTCGCCAACTAGACATTTTCAGCACTATCAAATTTATGGGAAAGATAATAATACAGTGGATGATTCTCTAACACAGATGTGTGAATGTCTAGAGAATGTAACTAGCCCCATTATCTGTCTTATCTAAACAGCCATAAATATCTAAAGAGACAACAAGTATTCTCTCCCAGACTGGCACTTGAATAGAAGAATTTTAGAACACACTGTGGTCTATTTAAAACATACAACAAAATGGCCGACATCATGCTATTATGCTATGAATCATAGTGATTCATTTTTGGGGCCTACAATAAGTATGACACACAGCACACTCCCTATGTGTGTTAGGACAAGGCAAAGTGTTCTACATCCCTATTGAGCCTCTCTGTAGGCCAGAAATTGTCCTTTTTAATTGTGATTCGCCACAAATAAATTCGGACCGAACTAAATTTTTTTGGAAAATTCTGTGAATCGGCTTAATCGAATTTTTAAAAAAATCGCTAATCTCTAGCTAAAACATAGCAAAAAAAAGGTTAAAAAAAAGAGTTAAAATGTGATTTTGAAAAGTCAGAATCACCTCCCTTTTCCCATTTAAAAAAAACTGTGTACATTTTTTTTTAAAAATATGTGGTATTGGCACATGCATAAATGTCCGAACTATAAAAACATATTGTTAATTAAACTGCTCAGTCAATGGCCTACGTGTACAAAAGTTCAAAATAGCGTATTTTTGGTCACTTTTTATACCATAACATTTTTTAATAAAAAGCGATGAAAAAGTCTAATTAAAACAAAAATGGTACGGATAAAACTTCAGATCACGGAACAGAAAATGGGCCCTCTTACGCAGAAAAATTAAAACGTTAGGGGTCAGAACATGACAATTTTAAACTTATAAATTTTCCTGCATGTAGTTATTTTTTTTTTTTTTTTCAGAAGTAATACAAAATCATACCTATATAATTGTGGATGGTTTTGGATCTGTCAGTTAGAGCAGATATGCAATAGAAAGGGACAGAGGTTGTGGGCAAGTGCAGGACTTCACCTTTTCCCTGCCCATACATGACATCCAGGTTATCATTTGGGCAAAACTGTGTAACAACTAGCCACAAGAACAAATATGCAAAAGCTTGCATCAATGCAAAAGATAAGAAATAACAAGCTGAAGAATTATCCAATATAAAACAGAAACCAAGTGATGAAAAGAGCGAAAGATGACAAAAACAAATTATGAAGATGGCAGTCAGTAATTGAAGAGAAATGATGAACAGAAGCAAGCTACAAAAACTTACCCATACACAATTTCCCTTAAAGGAAAACTGTCAGCCTGTTTACCCACACTACACCCAATACACTGGGTTATAGTGTGGGTGAACAGGAGTTCAATGAGGGGTCACTTACTTAAATATGTCCAGTAGGCCCTAAGTTATGTCTCTCAGAAGATCCTCTGCTAAATTCAGTGAATCAGGCACAGGGGGCGTAGCTTCACCCTCTCAATTTAAGTATTCATTGTCTGTGACTTCACAACCTAGTGAAGTGGAGTCACAAACAATGAAGTAAATTGAGAGGGCAGAGCCCCGCCCCCTGTGCGCAATTCACTTAATTCAACAGATGATTTTTGAAGGACATATCTCAGGACCTACTGGACATATGACCCCTTGTTGGACTCCTGTTCACCCACACTATAACCCAATGTGTTGGGTTTAGTGTGAGTGAACAGGCTGACAGTTTTCCTTTAATCTTTCCCTTGATGTATCTCTGAACATTAGGTGCCACTGATGAACATTGAGGGTTATTCATCAAGAGTGGTGTAAGTGAACATCTTTTTACCCCATTAATTCATGTGGAGGAAACTGTGTGCCTGCACCAAATGTACTACACGGGGCAGGCATGTGATAAATCTGGTGATGATCACATTTCTTACTTCAGTGCACCAGTGAGACTTTGTATGCCGTGCGACAAAATGTGTGACTTTTTAATAAGGCTGTCAACAGTCAGTTTTGTAAGCCAAGTCACCACTGGTGTAAATTTGCGCCTAATTGAGCGCAGTTGCGACAAAAAATGCGACAAACTGAAAAGTCGCATTTCAACTGAAATCATGACTTGGTATGTTCCTTTGGAAAAACCTTCTAAAGCAAAAGTCGCAATGAAAAGTCTCAAAACAGCATCTGAGACAAACTGTGAGACAAATGTACACCATAAAACCAGGGTAAAACCAATGATAATTTCCCCCCATTATCCCTAAAAATATCCCTTAGGAAAACCCTAATCTGCAAAACTGACCATAATCCAAACAATGTGAGATTTCTAGGATCCAGAGACAAAAACCAAGGCTATGTTCACGCGACCCAAAATGTGCGGAATGTGTGTCTGGAAAATATTGGCGGACATTCCACACATTTGCTTGATTCAGCGGCACTAGGACTGCTCAGAAATGTGTTCATAGAAGACAATGCATTTCCAAGTGGAATATTCCTTAGACTCTGCTGCAGCAGAATTTCTAAATGGAATATTCACGCGGAATTCCGCACGGAAATTCTGCCATGTGAACTGATTTCAGCGTCCACAGGAACATTAAACTGGTTCAATGTTTCATATTTCACTCGGAAATACATTTCTGTCTATGAGGACAATGCATTTCCGAGTGGTACTAGTATTGCAAAATCAATCAAATGTATCCCTAATTAGCATTACAGAGGTACATTAAATTATTATTATTATTTTTTTTTTCATTGCACAGGGCATACTCTATAATCTACATCACACTGCAAGTTGGGTATATGTGTATATATATATATATATATATATATATATATATATTTTAAAGGTTTACCAATCAGATACTTCTCCATCCAATCAAAGCTAAGTAGCATCAGATAAACCACACTAACCCATCTGCTGTGAAGCAGTTGCGGAACTAATAGTTTAAGATGGAAATAACAGGTTCCTTATATTCTGCTATAGCAGAAACCTGCTATTTGTAACAGTCTTATGAATGAACCTGGGTACAAAGTTTACAAAGTTATATGGAAAGGAATTAAGCACACATTTTTACATACCGGTATATGTAATTTACCTATCACTTCTGGATAGATCTGGATTTTACCTCATTTGGATAATGATATGGTAATGTGAGCTTCAAGGAATTAGATATGAAATGTATTGCTCTGCAGTTGTAAGTTCCCCTGACTACTCAGAAAAGAAGGAAATGTGAGTTGAAAGAAACAAGAAATTCCCTCATCTCCAAAATCACTTCAACTTTTCTTCTTTGTCCACATGAGCATTAATCGTCTGCTTACACTGTGGAGGACTCCTTACTGCCTTTTTATTTAGGACGTCCTTGAGTTTATCTTCTAGTGTAATTAAATCTAGGTCAGCTGTTTGAGCTGCGGATCTTTTATGATTTTTTTTCCCAGTGATTAAATTTGGGTTAGAAGTAAATTAATCCTTTTTTTTATTTTTTTATTTATTTTTTTGCATTTGTACCCAATGACATCAGAAGAATCCAAACATAACTTGTTGGAAAGTTTCAAAAGTAAACTCAGTTCTTTTCTATTTAGACACATCAGGGTGCTTTTACATGTAGTATTTTTTTTTTATTTAAAAACACATTTGAAAAGTTTCTCCTTTGCTAAGGCTGCTAGCAGGGCCGGTTAGCCAATCAGGCGCAGCCCTGGCATTCCATGCAGTCTGATGGCACCATTGTTCACTTTACTTTTAGTAAACATGGATTCTGACTTTTGCCTGACTTTCTGACCACTGCTTTTAAAATTCTGACTTGGACTTGATGAGACCCCTTATTCTGACCCAGCTTGCTTTCTGATACTGTTCAGAATTCTGACTTGGGTCGGACCCTTGACTTGTTTTTGTTTTTTCTCTCTGTGTCTGCTTTTGGCATGCAGTAGATGTCCTTGTTTGGTACTGACCTGGTTTGTTTTACTGCAACTTTTAGTTTAGCCTTGTGCACTTAGCGCAAGGACTGTCAGTAGGGACTGTTGTAGGGACAGTTGGTTAGGTTCAGCTCAGGGCTGCACTGGCCCCCCTCCTTGTAACATGTATGTTGTATTTTGATCAGTGATAATGATAAGCATTGCTCATAAATGCATTTGTTTACGAAATACTCATACATTTTCACATGCTTTTTTGTGTGTTTTAAACACAGCAAAAATGCTCATGTAATACAGTAGAATCTCCCAATAGTGGACACATATTTGGAATAAATAAAGTGTCCGCTATTGAGAGATGTCCCCATTGGGAAAAAATGCTCAAACATCTTTCTAAATGTCTGAATACTGTACCGTACTCACTCCAGAGTGTAATCTATATATATAAAACTCAACGTGTGTGTGTATGTATGTGTGTATGTATGTATGTGTGTATGTTCCAGCATCACGTCCAAATGGCTAAAGATATTAGCATGAAACTTGGCACACATGTTACTTATATGTCAACAACAAACACAGGATAGGTGATTTAACCCTTACTCACCCCCATTTTCCAGGGGCGGGGTTTATGTTTAACCCCTTCAGGACGGAGCCCATTTTGGCCTTAAGGACCGGAGCGTTTTTTGCACATCTGACCACTGTCACTTTAATCATTAATAACTCTGGAATGCTTTTAGTTATCATTCTGATTCCGAGATTGTTTTTTCGTGACATATTCTACTTTAACATAGTGGTAAATTTTTGTCGATACTTGCATCCTTTCTTGGTGAAAAATCCGTAAATTTGATGAAAAATTTGAAAATTTAGCATTTTTCTAACTTTGAAGCTTTCTGCTTGTAAGGAAAATGGATATTACGAATACATTTTTTTTGGTTCACATATACAATATGTCTACTTTATGTTTGCATCATAAAATTGACGTGTTTTTACTTTTGGAAGACACCAGAGGGCTTCAACGGTCAGCAGCAATTTTCCGATTTTTCACAAAATTTTCAAACTCAGTATTTTTCAGGGACCAGTTCAGGTTTGAAGTGGATTTGAAGGGTCTTCATATTAGAAATACCCCATAAATGACCCCATTATAAAAACTACACCCCACAAAGTATTCAAAATGACATTCAGTAAGTGTTTTAACCCTTTAGGTGTTTCACACGAATAGCAGCAAAGTGAAGGAGAAAATTCACAATCTTCATTTTTTACACTCACATGTTCTTGTAGACCCAATTTTAGAATTTTTACAAGGGGTAAAAGGACAAAATTTTTACTTGTATTTGTAGCCCAATTTCTCTCGAGTAAGCACATACCTCATATGTCTATGTAAAATGTTCGGCGGGCGCAGTAGAGGGCTCAGAAGGGAAGGAGCGACAAGGGGATTTTGGAGAGTACGTTTTTCTGAAATGGTTTTTGGGGGGCATGTTACCTTTAGGAAGCCCTTATGGTGCCAGAACAGCAAAAAAAAACCACATGGCATACCATTTTGGAAACTAGACCCCTCGGGGAATGTAACATGGGATAAAGTGAACCTTAATACCCCACAGGTGTTTCACGACTTTTGCAAATGTAAAAAAAAAAAAAAAATTTTACCTAAAATGCTTGTTTTCCCAAAAAAATTTTATTTTTAAAAAGGGTAATAGCAGAAAATACCCCTAAAAATTTGAAGCCCAATTTCTCCCGATTCAGAAAACACCCCATATGGGGGTGAAAAGTGCTCTGCTGGCGCACTACAGGTCTCAGAAGAGAAGGAGTCACATTTGGCTTTTTGAAAGCGAATTTTGCTCTGGGGGCATGCCGCATTTAGGAAGCCCCTATGGTGCCAGGATAGCAAAAAAAAAACACATGGCATACCATTTTGGAAACTAGACCCCTCGGGGAACGTAACAAGGAGTTAAGTGAACCTTTATACCCCACAGGTGTTTCACGACTTTTGCATATGTAAAAATTTATTTTTTTTTTTTACCTAAAATGCTTGTTTTCCCCAAAATTTTACATTTTTAAAAAGGGTAAAAGCAGAAAATACCCCCCAAAATTTGTAACACAATTTCTCCCGAGTACGGCGATACCCCATATGTGACCCTAAACTGTTGCCTTGAAATACGACAGGGCTCCAAAGTGAGAGCGCCATGCGCATTTGAGGCCTAAATTAGGGATTGCATAGGGGTGGACATAGGGGTATTCTACGCCAGTGATTCCCAAACAGGGTGCCTCCAGCTGTTGCAAAACTCCCAGCATGCCTGGACAGTCAACGGCTGTCCGACAATACTGGGAGTTGTTTTGCAACAGCTGGAGGCTCCGTTCTGGAAACAGTGGCGTACCAGACGTTTTTCATTTTTATTGGGGAGGGGAGGGGGGCTGTGTAGGGGTATGTGTATATGTAGTGTTTTTTACTTTTTATTTTATTTTTTGTGGTAGTGTAGTGTAGTGTTTTTAGGGTACAGTCGCACGGGCGGGGGTTCACAGTAGTTTCTCGCTGGCAATTTGAGCTGCAGCAGAAAGTTTGCGGCAGCTCAAATTTGCAGCCAGATACTTACTGTAATCCTCCGCCCATGTGAGTGTACCCTGTACGTTCACATTGGGGGGGGGACATCCAGCTGTTGCATAACTACAACTCCCAGCATGCCCGTTGGCTGTCGGTGACTGCTGAGAGTTGTAGTTTTGCAACAACTGTAGGTACACTGGTTATGTATCACTGAGTTTGTGACCTAACTCAGTGTTTCACAACCAGTGTGCCTCCAGCTGTTGCAAAACTACAACTCCCAGCATGTACGGTGCATGGTGTAAGGTGACTGCTGAGAGTTGTAGTTTGCAACAGCTGGAGGCACACCGGTCGTGAAACACTGAGTTAGGTAAAAAAAAACTCTTGAGTTTCACAACCAGTGTGCCTTCAGCTGTTGCAAAACTACAACTCTCAGCAGTCACCGACAGCCAACGGGCATGCTGGGAGTTGTAGTTATGCAACCACCAGATGCACCACTACAACTCCCAGCATGCACTTTAGCTGTTTGTGCAAGCTGGGAGTTGTAGTTAGACAACAGCTGAAGGTACACTTTTCCATAGAAAGAATGTGCCTCCAGCTGTTGCAAAACCATAAGTCCCAGCATGCCCATAAGGGAATGCTGGGAGTTGTGGTGGTCTGCCTCCTGCTGTTGCATAACTACAGCTCCCAGCATGCCCTTTTTGCATGCTGGGAGCTGTTGCTAAGCAACAGCAGGAGGCTGTAACTCACCTCCTGCTGTTGCTTCATCGCTGGCTGTCCCTCGCCGCCGCAGCTGCTCCTGGGGCCCCGATCCCAACAGGGGCGCCGGGGATCGGGGTCCCCAGCACCGGGGGTCGTCTTCCCGCACCCGCTCACGTCCTCCGGAAGAGGGGCGGAGCGGGTGCGGGAGTGACACCCGCAGCAGGCGCCCTGATTGGTCGGCCGGTAATCCGGCCGACGAATCAGGGCGATCGTGAGGTGGCACCAGTGCCACCTCACCCCTGCAGGCTCTGGCTGTTCGGGGCCGTCAGAGACGGCCCCGAACAGCCAGTAATTCCGGGTCACCGGGTCACCGGAGACCCGATTGACCCGGAATCGCCGCAGATCGCTGGACTGAATTGTCCAGCGATCTGCGGCGATCGCCGACATGGGGGGGCATAATGACCCCCCTGGGCGATATGCCGGGATGCCTGCTGAACGATTTCAGCAGGCATCCGGCTCCGGTCCCCAACCGGCTAGCGGTGGGGGCCGGAATTCCCACGGGCGTATGGATACGCCCTCGGTCCTTAAGGACTCGGGATGCAGGGCGTATCCATACGCCCTATGTCCTGAAGAGGTTAAAGTCCCTTACAAGTCTATGGGGAAATATATGTTACTGCATAACTTCCAAATGGCTGGAGATATTTCGATAATACTTGGTCACATATTACTTATATATCCACTTAAAATATAGGATAGTTAATTTAACCCTTAACTACCCCCATTTGTGAGGGTCAGGGTTTTTGTTTAAAGTCCCATGCAAATCAATGGGAAATGTATGTTCCCACATAACTTCCGTACGGCTCGAGATATTTCCATAACTGGCACACATATTACGGGTCGGGATATGAGGACGGGATGGGAGGACGGGATAGGAGGTCGGGATAGGAGGTCAGGATAGGAGGATGGGATAGGAGGTCGGGATAGGAGGTCGGGATAGGAGGATCGGGATAGGAGGTCAGGATAGGAGGTTAGGATAGGAGGACGGGATAAGAGGACTGGATAGGAGGTTTGGATAGGAGGTCGGGATAGGAGTTCAAGATAGGAGGTCCAGATAGGAGGTCGGGATAGGAGGTCGGGATAGGAGGACGGGATAGGAGGTCGGGATATCCGGTCGGGATAGGAAGTCGGGATAGGAGGTCGGGAGGACGGGATAGGAGATAGGAATAGTAGGAAGGGATAGAAGGACGGGATAGGAGGAAAGGATAGGAGGACGGGATAGGAGGACGGGAAAGGAGGACGGGAAAGGAGGACGGGAAAGGAGGACGGGAAAGGAGGACGGGAAAGGAGGACGGGAAGGGAGGACGGGATGGGAGGACGGGATGGGAGGACGGGATGGGAGGACGGGATAGGAGGACGGATAGGAGGATGGGAAAGGAGGACGGGAAAGGAGGTCGAGATATGAGGACAGGAAAGGAGGTCAGGATAGGAGGTTGGGATAGGAGGTCGGGATAGGAGATCGGGATAGGAGGTCGGGATAGGAGGTCGGGATAGGAGGTCGGGA
Organism: Hyla sarda; assembly: GCF_029499605.1. Classification (NCBI taxonomy): domain Eukaryota; kingdom Metazoa; phylum Chordata; class Amphibia; order Anura; family Hylidae; genus Hyla; species Hyla sarda. The sequence continues at coordinate 312,536,665 of NC_079189.1, read as the reverse complement.
TATGATGACGGGATAGGAGGTCAGGATATGACAACAATATATGAGGACGGGATATGAAGTCAAAAGCTTCCTCCTTTGTTTATTTTCCTCCCCAACAAGGATTAGGAAGGAAAAACCGGGCATCAACGGGTACTCAGCTAGTTACCTATAAAACATGATAAAAAGCAATATTAAAGTACAATCTCCCAGTGTCGTTTAATCTCCCCTTATCCCCCCCATCATTTCATCCACCCTTTATACCTTGTGTCACTTTGTATCTTGTGGTAAATATCCCCCCTTACCACCTGTGCCACATCAATTCCCCTTTATCTCCCCTGTGCCATTTCATTCCCCATTATTACCCTCTGTGTAAATTCATCACCCCCTTTTTAAAAGTGTTACTGGGGGGATAAAGAGGGAATGAAATAGCACAGGGGGGATCAACAGGAAATTATATGCCACAGGGGGTAAAAAGGGGGGGATGATTTGGCATGGGGGGGATAAGGGAAGAATGGGGTGAATGATGTGGCCGGTAGATGTACAGAAGCATGAGACCACTGATACCCCTTACTGGGGTATTGGCTGTACCCCCTGACTGCGACCCTGTGTACAACGTAGGGCCGGCACATAAGCCTGGTTGTCCCCAATTGGGAGTGTTTTTTCCCTTATTGTCCCCTATTGGGTGTGTCCGCGTCCACTATTGGGAATGTCCTCTATTCGGAGGGTGCAAATACATTAAGTCTTGTGGGACTCTGCCGGGGAATTAAAATCTGTCCCCTATTAGGAGGTGTCCACTAAGGGAAATTTCACTGTAGCACCTTCAGTGATCCAATTTGGACCCACAGCTAATGTCTTTGCATTTAGAAGTTGTTAACTCACCCTTCATGCAAGGTGAGACAATGGCACTCACCATCCAGTATTTCTGGTTTATTGAATCTTCATCATAAATGCACATGAAACACTCTGCTTCTGCAGAGAGGCGTCACAGGAGCGGGGGGAGAAGGAATTCAACAATTGTTTCATATGCCAGAGTGTACTTTCTCAAGCGCCACCGACGCCTCCCTGTAGAAGCAGAGTGCCTCGTGTGCATTCATGATGAAGATTCAATAAACCAGAAATACCGGATGGTGACTGCCATTGTCTTACTTTTTCTTTCATCTTGCTTGGACAATGAGCTACTGATTACAATAGAGCACCACCGCCACGGACTGCACTGTGAGACTCCAGCCAGGTCACACCCCCTATCCCTCGATTTCTTTATTGCATAAATAGGCAGAGCCCCCTTGTCTCTAGTGGACTTTGTTAACTCACCCTTTTCTTTATCCAGCCTTCTCTAGTGTCCCAGCACTTGTGTTCCATTTACCATATATATGAAATTGTTGTGTAGCTGTGAGAAAACTTTCTGCAACCTACATACACTACATTAATAGCATACACTGAGGCAAAATGAGCATAAAAGGGTTACAATTAGCTCACTGTTGTATTAGATAAATAATGCCTTGGTCAGGTGATGCTCTCTGGCCTATCTTCCTGCACAGAAGGGCAGTAGGAAGAGTTTCTAATCCAACCTCACTCTTCCAGAAGGGCAGTAGACACAAAAACCAGTCAACTGCTGGCTTTTCTAGAGCAATATATTCTTGCTCTGCTCCTGCTAAGCATACCTATACCTAGGACTAAAAAGTGTTACTTATAATCCTGTTCAAGATAGAATCTGCTACAAGCAAGATGCTATATTCTCCAGTCGATGTCGCTGTGAGGACAAACTGCTTCAAGTCTTCAGCTCCAAGAAGTAGTTTTATCTCTGATAAAGGAGTTAGTGCTGGGTTAATGCAGGACTACTGCTCCTAGCTAGCCAATTCATTAATACTCATCAACCCTGTGGGTACCACAAAAGACAATCTTGATTCATTTTTTCAGCCATTACTTGACTAGAATAACAGATAGCTGAGGATCCAAACAATAGAAGAGACTGAAAAGTAATGCTCTATGCAGTAAAATAACAAATGTTTGTGCTCCACACAGTGATAGTACCTCTACAAGCCTCACATGGTACTAGTTCAAATTCTGCCTTAAAGCAACCCCACCACTAACAAGCATTTGGTAGCTCCCTATATGCCTCCAGAGCACAACCCACAATTTAAAAAGCATCTATATCACTACATTAAACTCTGATACCACTAACAAGCATACAAAAGCTGCCTATATGCCTCCAGGACACTTATACATCACAAACTGCATCCCACGGTTCCCCAGATACTTACTTTGCATGTTCCAAAACAAACATTAAAAGCTATCAATGTGCCTCTAGAGCACTTCCACATAACTATCAAGCCTCCTACAGTTCCCAATGTACTTACAATGCACCACAACAATCACTTAAAATTATTCTACAGCTACCAGCATTCCACATGATTTCATGTACCTCTCATACATCCCTCAACACTAAAACCATCACAGGTGCATCTATGTAAATGGCTGTTTGCTGTAAAGCTCCAAAAGAGTAAAGTAGAGATGCTCAGCATTAATAGTTAACACCTTCCTTGCTGGGACAGTTCAAAGCGCTAAGCCCTGCAAAAGGGGGCAGTACATCCAGTGCATTCCCACATGTCTAAAAATCATGCTGCAGTTCTCCATATACAGAGCCAGGGGCTTGGTCGGGCAGTAGTGGGGCTGCCTGGCCACTGGGCCACTCCCCCTGTTGGGCATGGGGTCTCGGAGGCAGTGGTCGCCGCCGGGCGCTACGCCAGTGTGAGGTTAGGGACCCACTCTAACGAGGTGGCCTTGACATGGAGAGTGGGCTTGTACTTTTTGATCAAAATGTATACTAACAACCTGTTAGTGTTTGAAGTTATGCTGAGAAGCAATCAGATCAAATTACAAATGGTGGATGTGCGGCTGTGTTTCTCTTTTTGTGTTCTCCATATACAGTACCTTCAGTGTATCCCACACCCATAGCAAGCATCCCGAAGTCTACTGTATACCTTGAGTGCATCCCCACATTACTAACAAGCATCCCATAGTTCACAACCTACATCCAGTGCGTCCCCATATTACTAACAAGCATTCAACAGATCATCATGTGCTTCCAGTGCACCACTACTATCACTAATAACTTCACAAAGCTCCACATGTACCTCTAAAGCACTCCCACAAACTTAAAATGTACTGTACAACACAAATAAAGAATCATAGCCACGTCAAGGCCACATAGTCAAAGTGGGTCCCTAACCTAACACTGGCGTGGCTTCGGGTAGCGACCATTGTCTACGAGACACCATGAACAAACGATCCAATGGCCAGGCAGCCCCACTCCTGCCCAACCAATCCTTTGGCTTTGGGCCGCACCACCCCACAGACAAATCATCACAGAAATAATGGCCGCCACAGAGAACCACACCAGTATGAAACCTACCATGTGCTCACTGCCAGAGGGCTGGGAGAATATAAGGAGGAAACCCTTATGCAGTCTCCTGCTAATTTAAAATGCCTGTGCCGAATGGGTGGAGTGGAAGTGCTGGCCATGGAAGAAGGGAGAGACTACAAATGTACAACACAAATAGAGAAACATTGCCGAACATCCACCATATGTAATTTGATCTACTTGCTTCTCAGCATTATTTAAAAAAACTAACAGGTTGTTAGTTTACATTTTGATCAAAAAGTACAAGCCCACTTGCCACGTCATGGCCACCTAGTAAGGGTAAAAATGTACTGTACCTACAAAATATGAAAATATCGAACAATAGTTTTAGTCCAAAATGAGGAAAAGGAAGACAACATGGCCTTGTTGTTAGGCTGCTCCAATCAAGTGAGTGACCTAGGAGTTTTCCTTCAATAATACCTGCCACCGTTTACATATCATATAGTTTCATCATTGTGATGTTGCTGTTAAAGCTTTTACCAGAACTTGTAAATAGTTTTTTCAGTGGGCACCGCAGTGCAAGTTAAATGGGAACTGTCAGATTGAAATATGTTTTATGTATTGTACATCTTGGCAAAACATTAACCTTTTAAACCCCTTAAGGACTCAGGGTTTTTCCTTTTTTGCACTTTTGTTTTTTTCCTCCTCTTCCAAAAATAATAACGCTTTCAGTTTTCCACCAACAGATCTGTCATGTCTGTCCTGGTCTGTGTTCAAACAAAGCTATTGGATTTGCTGTGTGTGAACAGTTTTATGTTCCTTGGTCAGGGAATAGTTAAATTCTCTGGCTTTTCAGCTTCAGCCTCTGTTAGCCAATAGCTCCAAGGGAGTGTCTATTTAATGTCAGCCCAGTCTAGCCTCTGGGCTGGTAAAACTTCATTTCATGATGGACTTCCTGATGTCTAGCTGCGAACATGCTGGCTTTGCTGCTAATGGAGGCTTTGGGTGAAACATTTCTTATTTGAGCTTTTAATCTACTATTCCTGTTTTAGCATGCACTTTGTATTTTCTGGTTTTAGCCATGTTAGGTGGCATGCTCTTAGTGGATTTTAAGCTGTGTTTGTTTGGTCGGTTTTAGGATTTGTATATTCTTTCTGTTATGTGTCTGTTCACACTGTTTTCTCTTGTATCCGTTTATATGAAGTTCTTTGTTTTATATTTCTGTTTTCCTACTGGGCCAGCAGTATTTAGACAGCCACCAACTGTGCATGTTCTCCCACTTAAAAAGATGAGAGAGGCCTGTATTTTTCATCATAGGTATACCTTAACAGTGAGAGACATAATGAGAAAAAAAATCCATAAAATCATAAAATCACATTGTCTGATTTTTAAAGAACTTATTTGCAAATTATGGTGGAAAATAAGTATTTGGTCAATAACAAAAGTTCATCTCAATACTATGTTATATACCCTTTGTTGGCAATGACAGAGGTCAAACATTTTCTGTAAGTTTTCACAAGGTTTTCACACACTGTTGCTGGTATTTTGGTCCATTCCTCCATGCAGATCTCCTCTTGAGCAGTGATGTTTGGGGCTGTCGCTGGGCAACACGAGCTTTCAACTCCCTCCAAAGGTTTTCTATGGGGTTGAGATCTGGAGACTGGCTAGGCCACTCCAGGACCTTGTAATGCTTCTTATGAAGCCATTTCTTTATTGCCCGGGCAGTGTGTTTGGGATCATTGTCATGCTGAAAGACCCAGCTATGTTTCATCTTCAACGCCCTTGCTGATGGAAGTAGGTTTTCACTCAAAATCTTACAATTTTTTATTTCTTTATTTACACGGATCAGTTGTCCTGGTACCTTAGCAGAAAAAAAGCCCCAAAGCATGATGTTTCCACCCCCATGCTTCACAGTAGGTATGGTGTTCTACCTCCAAACACTACGAGTTGAGTATTTACCAAAAAGTTCTATTTTGGTTTCATCTGACCATATGACATTCTCCCAATACTCTTCAGGATCATCCAAATGCTTTCTAGCAAACTTCAGACGGGTCCGGACATGTACTGGCTTAAGCAGGGGGACACGTCTGGAACTGCATGATTTGAGTCCCTGGTGGCGTAGTGTGTTACTGATGGTACCCTTTGTTATTTTGGTCCCAGCACTCATGCCCCCTATCAAGCCCCCTCCCGTAGGCTTGCATTGAGGGGCGGAGCGTGACGACACATGGGGTGGAGGCGTGACGTCACACGCCGCCAGACGTGTGTTCGCCTGTAATCAGACCCGGAGCGAACACGCTCCGGAGACTGATTACAAACGGGGTGCCGCATGCAAGATCTCGGGGGTCCCCAGCGGCAGGACTCCCGCGATCAGGCATCTTAACCCCTATCCTTTGGATAGGGGACAAGATGTCTAAGCACTCGAGTACCCTTTAAGGCCTATTTTAATAATGTGGATGGAATCATACATTGGCAAATTGTCTTTAATGAATTATTTATCTTTATGTTAAGATAAATAAATACATTTCTAGCTTATGACTCACTTCTTCTTGTTCTGCAGGGGAATACGTGTGTTCAGAGCATATCAGTGCATTCATAGATGCATATAGCCTAGTTTATGATAAATTCCAACACCAACTAATTTATAAATAATATTCCCACAAGAGATTTTTTTAAAGTATTTTTTCAAAATTTTGAATAACATATTTTATGTATCTTTTACTGGGTCTTTAAAAGTATTTACCCAGGTTAAATGTCATAGTTAGAAGTGGGCAGAGTGTTCACTGAACACTTCTATTTTTAAATATCTATAAATTAGATGTTGCCCATTCTTGATATCATGTGATATGAATATTCCTACTATATGTATTTGATATGTGAACTAATCTTGTAATTGATGTTAATATTATGACAAGGTTACTAACTTCTGTGACTTGCAGTTCCACTTTATGTAGTTACTACCATAAGCTTATTAAGCTTCATTAATATTCTTTATATATTTATATCTGATTAATATTTTTATATACAATATCATTGTATTTTTAATTTACAAATTTTTGTTTATGATTAATAAGTGATAAATCAGCATATCTTTATAATACCTGTGTATTAATTAACTTATTTTATTGCAAAACTAACTTCCTAACATTATTGACATAAAAAAGAAGTTAATATATCTGAGAAATAGTCAGCTTGTATGTTAATTGCATTGATTATAATTTTTCAGCAATTTATAAGGTAATTATTTTTATAATTTTTGTTGACCACAATTCGTAATTTAATTATGATGGTACGACATGGTGTGGTGGTACTTAACGCACCATGACTTACATTTACGTCATGGACATGACCGCGAGCACCATCATGCGTGGCAAGAATAAAATTGGTCTGGTCCTTAAGGCCAAAATGGGCTTCGTCCTTAAGGGGTTAAAACTCCTGACAATCCATTACTTGTAACTAAATTGTTCTAATTCAAGGGCGGTAGCTCTAAGACCTAAACTAAGTCGCTGCTGTAGCAGCATTTATTGGTGGACCTGTCTCTGTTCAAAGTTGACAAATGATAAAGGGAGAAGGATCGCTGTGAAAGGAAGCAGTTAGAGCAAAAAAGATCCACAGCAGTCAGAAAGTGTCAGTAACTTCATCAGTTCAGTCCAAAATGCAGTGAGTGGACTAGGGTGTATCCTTAGCCACCTACTTAGCAAAGTGCCCAGGGGAAATCTCTTGCAATGACTGTAGAATGCACAAAGATCTCCTACCATACAGGTAAAGGGCGAAACAGGGGCAACCGTTCTTAGGCAGGGACTCACACTCGATCACCATACCCCTATGAAGGGCAATACTTGTTTGTGTTCTGCCATTAAGGGACTGTAAAAAGTTATGAAGTGTCATCTATTGTAAATATGGAATCTGTTTTTTAGACTAGCAGCCCACTGGTGAAAGTGTCTCAAAAAAGTAAGTTTTTAAAGTTGCAGAACTGTATTATTATTTTTGAACAACATGCTTACTTGTCTTTCTCACTGTATCTTTCTATATTTAAAGTTAGCTTCATTAAATATGTGTAGAAAAATCCAAGTAATTTATATAACTAATTAGCAATTAAATCCCCAGAGACACATTACGCAATTGTAAGGAAGCAGCAAAAGCTTTCATGTGACTCTTCAGAAAAATACTGAATATATCGTTGCCACTTACACAGCTAATTAGATTATGCGACCTTGATACAAAATGAGAATTTAGTGAACGAGTGAACTTTTAGAATCCATCGCCAATGCTCTAAATTGTCACCATAAACTGCCCATAATTATAACCTGCCTTGTTACAGGTGATAGAAAAACTCAGACAGGTAGATCTTTTGCTTAATAGTCTATCTACATCTTGTAAATTCTTCATTAAACCTGGATTTATTGGATATAATTATGTGATGACAGGACAGTTGTACTTGAAGAAAAACAGTAATGAAATAGATGTAATATGTAAAAGAACAAATTAGTGTGCTGCTAATGGCTAACAGTGGACTAAAAATTAAAATGAGGTAAATAGGGACAGAAGGTTTATCCAGGGATTTATTCTGACTGCCATATTGGAGTCGGGAAGGAATTTTTACCTCTAGTATGAGTTTTTTTTTTTGCCTTCCTCTTGATCAACTTAACTCAATAGGGACTTATTAGGGTTATAGGTTGAACTTGATGGACTCTTGTCTTTTTTAAACCTTATGAACTATATTACAATGTTTCTCTTACATTTCTTTTATAGTTCTTTGGCTTTCATCACAGACATCCCATTAATGTTTTATTTCATAGGACCTTGTATGTCCTATGCAGCAGGTATATAATAAAAAAAACAACTATTACTGTGTCACATCGGGCAGGGATAGAGTGCAGCCCTATACTTGCCCACTCCCTCTGTCCCTGTCCACTTGCATACCGGTTCTAAATAACAGGTCCATAACCACAAAGACGGTCCCTACTTTTATAAGTGAGTGACAGTCACAAGTCAAAATAATAAACTACAAAAACTGACAAGGTCGGGAAACAGCTGGAGGCACACAACTGACAAAAATAACACACACACACACACACACAGAAACCAAAGTCCAAACAAACCAAGTCTAAAACAGGAGATTAAGGAGTACAATAATGGAGAGCAAAAGAGAAATCTAGAGACGAGCAAAAAGATCAGAGAACCAGATAAGACAATAATGTCACAGAGAATGCTAGCTACAGTATAAGAACATTCACAGGCAAGCATGAATGAGAGAGGCTTTCTTATATATCCTGTGCTGCTAACAGGAGGATCCTAATAGGCTCAGCAAGCTGAACCATACCCAAAAGCACAGGGGCTTAGTCCCAGCAACCAACATAAACAACAGGGCTAGAAAGCATTAAGTGTACCGGTTCTGGAAGAATCAGTCATCACATACTGTATCATATATTCAATAAATCCTATTCAATAAAGCCGCTGACTCAGATCACTTTTGTACAGAACCATAGCGTGGCTCAAAGGGATTGTCGACTCATCAAGATTTTTGGCACATGAAGAGATTCCAATCGAACACAGTAGGATAAGGTTTAAACTAGTCAAAGCTATTCTCCAATATATGGCAATTGTTGAATTATTTACAACTTGAAACTGTTTTAAAAAAAACTAGCTTCTAACTAATGCACATTTTATTTCTAGCTGTTTGACTCTGAGCCTAGCTCTCAATACTACAAACACCAATTTGTTTCTTGGTTCTCTCCTGGCCCCCATTAACTTGACATCTGTCTCTTCTCTAGGCTATGTGTAGTACATTAGAGCTCATTCCTATTGAGCTTAATTAGCTCCAGATAGACATATGGTGGGGGAAGTACCAAGGCCTGTGCATCAGGTCAGTTAGTGTTCTTTTTTGATCTGGGGTATCTAACATGTGCAAACTGCATGTATGATGTGTCTTTCACTAGCACAGATGCATATCTACAGTATGTGGCATGCGACAGCAGGGTATATTTTGGGCTTGTTTTCTTCAGTGCACAAATGGTTGCTTGATGTATGATGTGCGACATTGGCGAAAGGTGCACACTTTAGTGCAGAGGCCACTCCTGCCAGGATCACATGCTACCCGCAATATGCTGGCTTTAACCCCTTAACGACCACGGACGTATATTCACGTCCGTGGCCGGCTCCCGTGATATTACGCGCAGTCACGCGGTGATCGCGTGTCATATCGGGTCGGTCCCGGAATGTAACTGAAGCCGGGACCCGGGGCTAATAGCACGCGGCAGCGATTGCAGTGCCGCATGCTATTATAGACACGGCGTTCAAATTTGAACGCTGCATCTAAAACGAAAGTACAACCTTCCCGGCTGCTCAGTGGGGCTGATCGGGACCACCGCAGTGAAAATGCGGTGCCCCGATCAGCTAGGACGCGACCGGAGGGTCACTCACCTTCCTCCAGCGTGTCCGATCAGTGATTGATAGCTCCAAGCCTGAGATTCAGACTTGAGCAATCGACCGACTATAACACTGATCAATGCAAAGGCTTTGGCTTTGCAGTGAACAGTACTGGCGACCAGTGTATGCAATGTTATAGCCCCCTATGGGGGCTAGAACATTGCAAAAAAAAAGTGTAAAAAAAAGTTAATAAATGTGATTTAACCCTTTTCCTTATAAAAGTCGAATCACCCCCCTTTTCCCATAAAACAAAACAAAACATGTAAATAAAAATAAATATAAACATATGTGGTATCGCCATGTGCGTAAATGTCCGAACTATAAAAAAGTATCAGAAATAGATATTGAGGCTCAGGGTCTTGAATATTTGGTTAAAATAATTTATTAATTTATTAAGTATATATAGTGTATGCCAATCTCACAGGGCCCTTGTGAGTTAGCGATTAATTATACAATAAAATCAAGGTAATAGCATAAATATTGCAGAAGGCAAAAAATAGTAGACAAGATCAAATAAAATAAATAAAATAAGTATAGTTAATATATAATAGAGGTATAAGCTTTGCATTCAAATAAGGTGCATTTAATCAGTGACTTCGCATCTGTAATCCAGCCAAATGTCATGAATGAGAGGACCGCACTTTGTAATCCAAAGGGTTATAGTACAATGGTAATAAGTATCCTTTGTAGAAACAGATACTTTGTATGTACTTGTGATGATGTCTCTGCTTAGTTCTCTTTGCAAGAGGTTCGCTGCTGGAGACTCTGCCGTCTCAGCGGTATGCAGCGATATTACAGATAAGTAACTGTTCTTCAAATTTGTTATGATACGTGCATATAGTTAATGGTGGATGGTAACACAATCCCTTTAGGCAAAGGGTCCACTTCTAGAGGCCGTGCAGTCTCAAAAGTATGCAGTGGAATAGGTGGGCTAATTTCTGGGGGACTGCAGCACTTCAATTGTATAACATACCCATGTATATAGTACCTGGTATGCGGCTGACAATCCCGACAGTGGTAGAAGGTGACTTACTGTTAGAGACACGGCCGTCTCATGTGATACAGCAAGGAGTAGGATAGCGGTTGGTCCGGTAAGTGGAGATGTCTTTTGCGGTCCTGGCAGTTGAATCAATGTGGCGTGTTCTCGTGGCTGTGGCCCCGTACTCAAGTTACGTATGCAGTAGATAGGATGGCTCTGTATCCCAAATAGGGCTGGGTGATGAGGCAATCTAAGGTATAAGCTGGATGCGTTTCAAGTCTTCCATAGGACTTTTCCTCAGCAGCTAAATAAAAAAGTATCATTAATGAAACCGCAGGGTCAATGGCGTATGCGCAAAAAAATTCCAAAGTCCAAAATAGCGTATTTTTGGTAAATTTTTACATCATGAAAAAATGAATAAAAAGCGATCAAAAAGTCCAATTAATACAACAATGGTATTGATAAAAACTTCAGATCACGGCGCAAAAAATGAGCCCTCATACTGCCCCATACGCAGAAAAATAAAAAAGTTATAGGGGTCAGAAGATGACAATTTTAAACGTATACATTTTCCTGCATGTAATTATGATTTTTTCTAGAAGTACGACAAAATCAAACCTATATAAGAAGGGTACCATTTTAATTGTATGGACCTACAGAATAAAGATTAGGTGTCATTTTTACCGAAAAATGTACTGCATAGAAATGGAAGCCCCGAAAATTACAAAATGGTGTTTTTTCTTCAATTTCATCGCACAATGATTTTTTTTTCTGTTTCGCCATAGATTTTTGGGTAAAATGACTGATGTCACTGCAAAGTAAAATTGGTGGCACATAAAATAAGCCATCATATGGATTTTTAGGGGGAAAATTGAAAGGGTTGTGATTTTTAAAAGGTGAGGAGGAAAAAACGAAAGTGCAAAAACGGAAAAACCTTTGGTCCTTAAGGGGTTGTTGGTATGTATCACTCCATGGGTCAGGTGCAGAGAACATGGCTTACAGAGTGTTAGTACAAAAGTAAAAATGCATAGCATCACTATGTATGTGCACTGGTGGGGTACGGAATACAGCTGTGTATAACACCACTGTTCATTGTACAAGAGTGGGGTCCACATCACTCTAATGACGGGAGTTCCTGCTCTGTACGGTGCTGAGCTGTACAGTCAGTAAAGAGTTAAGTGCTTGTATTTGTACTCTTCACCTGGTTGCTGCTCCACACGCTTGACATTATCTGAACCAAATAAGTTTTTCTGGGACTCATTGGACCACAGGACATGGTTCCACTAATTAATTTCCTTACGTCTATTTCCTAAAGACAACCTCTGGATATGAACATGTGAACATGTGCACTCAACTTTGGTCGACCATGGCAAGGCCTGTTCTGAGTGGAACCAGTCCTGTGAAACTAACTGTGATATGTCTTACCCACTGTGCTGCAATTAAGTTTTATGATCTTGGCAATCTTCTAATAGCCCAGGCCATCTTTATGTAGTGCAACAATTCTTTTTTTCAGATCCCTAAAGAGTTCTTTGCCATGAGGTGCAACGTTGAACTTCCTGTAACCAGTATTAGAGTGTGTGAGAGCGATAACACAACATTTAAGACACCTGCTCCCCAGTTCCACCTTGGAACATTCATGAGTCACATGACACAGAGGAGGGAAAATGGCTAATTGGGCCCAATTTGGACATTTCCACTTAGGGGTGTACTCACTTTTGTTGATAAGGTTTAGACATTAATGGCTGTGTGCTGAGTTATTTTGAGGGGACACAACATTAAACACTGTTATACAGGTTGTGTACTCACTACTTTACATTGCAGCAGTGTCATTTCTTCCGTGTTTTCACCTGAAAAGGTGTAATAAAAGATTAACAAAAATGCAAGGGGTTTAACTAACTTATGTGAGATAATGTAGATGGATGCTGCTTTGTCAAATATCTTGACTTATACCCAAAGACTGGTGAGTCAAGGAGAGGCAGCTGACTAGAGATCAACATAAGAACTACTTTAATGGTGCGTTCCCACCTGGCGTATATGCAGCGTATGTCACGCTGCGCAAAAATTGCGGCAGCAGCGGGAAATATGCTGCATATTCCTCGCTCACTATTGTTACGTTATGCGCTCCGGACGCGCCCACATGCGAGCCCCAGTCCGTCACTCACCTGGTGCTTCTCCTGCCCCGCCTCTGCCTCTCTGCTCCGGCGTGCATGTCCCCGTCCCCTAGGGGGCGCGTGCCGGAGCTTTAAGTTTTAAAGGGCCAGTGCACTCATAGTGTAATTCACCTGTGGTTCATTGATAAATTCCTCCACCCTCCTCACTTCCCTGCCGGATCTTTGTTGCCTTGTGCCTGAGAGAAAGCATTCCTGAGAGTTGCCTTACCGTGTATCTGATCCTTTGCTCTGTGACCTGACCTTGCTCCTCTGCCGCCTGCCAACTGACCTCCTGCTATATCCTGACTACGCTACTTTGCCGCCTGCCTTGACCTTCTGCTATCCCGACTACGAGCTGCCTTATTCCTCCTGTGCCTCGCATCTCCTCAGCCGCCTGTGTCGTCGAGCCGTGCCAGGGGTAGCGACCTGGGTGCCGACTGCCGCAGCAAGTCCATTCTGCTTTGCGGCAGATTCTGGTAAAAAAACAGCGGCTCCGCTCCCTGGTACGGTCCGAGTCATCTGCAACACAGGTCCAGCGGATCCACATCCACCGGAGTTCCTGTCTTCTGAGACGTGAGTGTTACAACTATACACACAGGGCTTTCCGGCGGCAGCCCTATGCGCAACATTCGGAACTAAATGCTCCAAACTCAACTGGAAGGCTGGCTAGTGGAGTACCCCTTTAACTCAGTACTAAGTTGAAGCTCCTGTTGCATGCATTACAGTCTCTAGTCTCCTTCATTATGATGCCACAAGGTTTGCACACTTGGATTGGTGATTTTCTCTGCAGATCCTATCATGCTCTGTCAGGTTGGGTGGGAACCATTGATGGACAGCTATTTTTAGATCTCTCCAGTTCAACTGGGTTCAGAGCTCAGACTTGGCCTCTCTTGTGTTTTCTTGCCTGTGTGATTAGGATCATTGCCTTGATGTTAGTTAAACCTTTAGCCAAGAGCACTTTGAATCAGATTTTCATTAAGGATATCCATGTGCTTTGCTCCATTCAAATTTCCCTCAGCCCTGACAAGTCTCCCTGTACAGTCACTGAAAAACACGCCCACAGCATGACTCTCCCTCCACCATCCTTCAGTATTGGGATGGTATTGCGCAGTTGATAAGCATTGACTGCTATCTCAAGACATGACCCTTTGTATTGAGGCAAGAAAGTTTCATTTTAGTTTTATCTTTCCAGAGAATCTTGTTTCTCACAGTTTGAGAATCCTTTATTTGCTTTTTTGCAATCTACAGGGGGACTTTCATGTGTCTTTTACTGCAGAGAGGATTTTTTCTGGCCACTCTGCCATGAAGCCCAAATTGGTGGAGTTCTGTAGAGATGGTTGACCTTCTGGAAGTTTTTCCAATACAGTATGCGCACAGGATTTCTGGAGGTCAGCTGGAGTCACCTTTGGTTTCTTGGTTACCTTTCTTACCAAGGATATACTCCCCCGATTACTTAGTTTGGCGGGCGGCCAGCTCTAGAAAGAGACCTAGTTGTTCCAAACTTCTAACCATTTAATAATTATGAAACCAACTGTACTATTAGTAACTTTCAGTGCTGCATAATTTTTTTGTACCCTTCTCCAGATCTATGCTTCCCCATAATCCTGTCTTTGAGCTCTATAGGCATTTATTTCCATCTCATGGCTTTAGTATTGCTCTAGAAGATGATCAAGAGAACTGGGGGGGGAGGGTCCTCAAGTTTCACAGCAACATTTTCTTAAATTATGTTTCACAATGGCATTGGGGTACAGAATCATGGAAAACTTTATTGTCTAATTTTAGCACAAGGCCCCAATACAATAAAATATAGTTGGTAGGAGAGAGTAGGGTTGTCCGGCACTAACAAGACTAAGGCTGTCTGGATATATGTAACAGTGGAGTGCAGTGGTGACAACCAGTTTGAAGTTGATGTCAGTGGTGCAATGTCCGGGAGAATTCAAAATACACTGTAAGTATAGAAGACAGGACAGCACTCACCATTCAACTGAACTTTATTGAAGCATTCCAGTAGTAATGGGCAGGTGCAGTGGTGGAGGCGGGGGATGTAACCGGGACCAATGTCCCGGTTACGTCCCCCGCCTCCATCACTGCACCTGCCTGTGATTGGGGGTGTTTTTAATTTTTAATAAGGAAGTGGTTTTTAACTTTTTTACACTTTTAGTTTTTACACTTTTAGGGGACTTTTAAGAGGAATCATTTTATTCCTCATACAGATGAATGTGGTTCTATAAAACCACATTCATCTGTGTGCTCCGTGCTCAATTGATAAAGCCTGGCCCACCAGACTTTATCATTCGGAGCTCCAGAGCCAGCATGGAAGGAGAGCTAAGCCCTCAGGCTACCTCCACAGTGGATCGCCGCCCCCCCCCCCCCTTGCGCTGCGGGGGGGGGTGATCCACCCCACTGGACCACCAGGGCACCTTTAGACGCCGCTGTCAGCTTTGACAGTGGCGATCTAAAGGGTTAATAGCCGGCCACGCCGATCATGTCGACTATTAATGCTGGCCCCCAGCTGTGGGCCGGCCGGTATGATGCGGGCTCGACTCAGGAGCCCGCGTCACACCAAGTTGACAGCAATTGGATGGGTATAGACGTTCATGGTCGTTAACCAGTTAAAAAAAATTTAAATACCAGAAAATACACAGATGCAAAACCTACATTGCATTTTTAATGGCATCTTTTTTTTCTCTCCCATATAGGGCAGAGAAATGCCAAGATTTCATAGAATAAACATCATATCCCAACATGCTGCAATTTTGAAAAACTTCTACTGAGCCCAAAAACACAAACAAATGCCAACGAGGAGTAAAAAAAAACACCAAAGACAAAAATGCCAAGTGTGTATGGCATCTCATAAATGCCTATTGAGTTTTTAGCTACCAGCAAAAGGCCAGGTTTCCACAAAGGTTTTTTTCAGGTGTTTTTTTTTTTTTGTTTTGTTTTTTAAACTGCCACTGCAAATTTTGAGCCAACGTCAGAAGTGGATCCAGTAGGAAGGATAAGTATAGGTCCTTCCTTTATATGTCCATTCCTTTTCAACACAAAACTGCAGTGGCAGTTTTTCAAAGGCTAAGTTTCAACTTTTTTTTTCTGGCAGTTTTTGGAAAACTACCACTGCGGTTTTTGAGCCAAAGCCAGAAGTGTATTCAAAAGGAATAGGACATATAAAGAATGGACTTACACTTCTCCTCCCTTATGGACCCACTTCTGACTTTGGCTCAAAACTGCAGTGGCAGTTTTCCAAAAACTGCCAGAAAAAAAAAAACAAGTGGAAACTTAGCCTAAAAGTGCCTTTAAAAAGCCTGTGTGTAAACCAAGCCTAAGGCTAAGTTTCTACTTTTTTTTTTCCTGGAAAAACGCCAAGAAAAATGCCAATTGTGCGGCATGGCGTTTTTTCGGCCAAAAAAACGCTGCGGCCAGATGCTAGCTGTAAATCAATGAGAAATTGCAAAATAATTTTTCCACTTTGCGTTTTTCAGTTTGGCGTTTTTTTTTTTTTTTTATCCTTTTGGCGATTTTGCTAAATTGCATGTTGAGCCACTGGCGTTTTTTTCGCTGAAATTGTGGTGTTTTTCTCCCATAGAAGACTGGGTGTAGAAAAACGCCAAGAAACGCCAAGAAAAATGCCATGTGGGTTTTAACTTTGGTGTTTTTGCAGGCGGTTTTTATTCTTTTTTGGACATTAGGGATCCAAAAAAGTGATGGAGATACCTTTTTTACTAAAATTTTGTGCAGAGAGCTGTGATTGGCCAGATGCTTCCAGCCAATCACAACTCTGGTAAATATGAATAGGTGTATATATACGGCAGTGTGGGGGACCACAGAAGATTGGCCACCCACATCTATACATTATACAGGAGGATCACAGTGGGTGTCAGGAGTGACATTCACTGTGATCTTTACTTAACTGCAGGTACTACCGCTCCCATGGAAGAGAAAAGCACGCGTGCAGGGGGGGCCTCCAGCTGCTCCAGAGAGTCCAATTAGAACGTTAAAACTTCACCTTTAATATAGCATGTTAAAAACAGAGGATATCCATGGTGGAAATAAAAAGAAGGAAGGGAAACCGACGCGTTTCAAGCCTGTACTGGCTCTTAGTCGTGGCACATAGTATATCGGGCAAGTGCCCCCTTATATAGTGTAACTCCAAATGACCCAAAACGGAAACCCGGAGGCCCGGATTCCGGAAGGGTGATGACGTAGGTCAATGATAGGAACAATTATAAGACCTGGACTGGATGGGTGGTCATGTGCTAGGTAAGTGCATGATATTTAACACTATGTGTGCAGAGGCCATATCTAATTCATGAGTACTAGCACCTGCGGCATAGCGTAGCCCATATATGGGCATGATTATTCAGACCTGATTTAGGTTGCCGACCGGTTGTACATATAAAGAGAGGTCTCATATGGGACATCAACAGAAACCGCATCCATAAAGCGTGTGGTGTGAATACTCTGTTATGTGTGTACACACCATTTGGTCCAAAATTAAAACATTTTTGGAACCATACTCTGTCCTCATTGATCTATAGAGATACTAATGATTAACGTATATTCATATACACGTGGGCCATGTGCATCTAGGGCAAATGCCACAGGTATCCAATATAATAGTATATGTAGCAATATGCGCACATATATATCTACAGGCCACAATGTGTCTTTGAGTCATGATAAATAAAAAACATATGTTGTCGAGAAACCGCAACGGTAAACTGTTCCCAAAAAGAGAGATAATTCTTTCCTCTCAAACGGAACATAAAACACCTGTCGTAATTCTACAACGGCACAGTATCAATCCCAACCTAGTAGAAATAGTAATGATGATACTCATATCTAGTCCCATATAGCATACATAATATTGTAGTATGAAAAAGTTGAATCTATAACCAATTGTAATAGCAGCACGTGAACTATGTCCATCATATAACCTACATCAAAAAGAAAGGGGGAAAGAGGGGGAAAAGGAAGAAAAAAGGAAGGTTAAGAGAAATAAAGGGAATCACGGAGATGTACCCATATCATAACTAGAATGTTTAGAAGATAGCACCCTTTCTTAGGATATACCTCTAGTAAATATACATCAAGTCATGTTTTGTATTCATACCGGTGGGGAAGCGAGAGTCCAATACAAGGATCCAATATGCCTCACGGGACCTGAGTTTCGCCGTTCTATCTCCTCCCCTCCGGCATGAAAAAACTTTTTCTATTGCTGCAACTTTGAAAGCGATTACTTATGAGGGTATTAGTAGTGCACCGAAAATGTTCAGCGATACGTGTTTTTAACTTCCTCGCTGTACTGCCTACATATTGTTTCTGGCAGCTGGTACAAGTGACCAGGTACACTACATATGTGGAGTTGCAGTTGACTAACGTTTTAATAGGGTATGTCCGGTTTGTAACGGTAGATGAAAAAGTGGATACATTGGACATGAGGTTGCAACATGTGCACCTGGTGGCGTTACATTTGTAGCAACCAGTTGTTGATAGCCAAGTCTTAGCGGTCTCTTTAGATGCAAATTCGCTAGGAGAAAGAAGGTCCCTAAGGGATACTCCCTTCTTTGCTACAAAACGGATACCATGCTCCAGAAGGTGGGCAGTGGTTTCGTCTTGGGAGAGGACAGGTAGATGTTTTCTCAGGATAGTACATATCCCCTGAAAGTCACTGCTGTATGGTGTAGAAAAAGTGACCATATGTGTGGATTCAGTCTCTGGGGATTGTATAGTATGTTCTTCTAGATACGTTTCCCTGTTCTTAGAATCTACTATACACTGTGCTCTCTTTAGAATGGGTTTCGTGTAACCTCTCTTTCTGAGACAGTTACCAATGTCTCTGCAACTGGATTCATATGCCAATGTTGTTGAGGAGGCCCTTTTTGCTCTTATTAGTTCTCCAATCGGGAGATTGCGAATGGTGTGTTTAGGATGGTTGCTTTCAGCATGTAAAATGCTGTTTCCAGCAGTGGGCTTTCTATACATTCTGGTATGCACCAGATTTTTCTCCGCATCTCCTGTTAGAGTAACATCAAGGAAATTAGTTTCTATGTGGTCTAGTATATATGTAAATTTCAAATTGTGTGAATTGAGATTAAGATAATCCACAAATGAAGCTGCTTCTTCATCCGACCCCTGCCACACTATGAGGAGGTCGTCTATATACCTGCCGTACCACCCCACAAGGGGGTGGTAGATGTTATTGGCTGTATACAGATAGACCTCCTCCCAGTGGGCCATGTATAAGTTGGCTAGGGACGGGGAGAATTTGGCTCCCATTGGGCATCCAGTGGTTTGAAAAAAGAATTGTCCATCAAAAGAGAAAAAATTGTGCTTCAGTACAAAAAGTAATACATCGAGTATGAATTGTTTGAGGTCATTACTATAGTTGGAGTATTTGTTGAGATGAAATTCCACTGCTGACAGGGCGGACTCATGGGGTATGCTTGTATATAGGGCAGTGACGTCACATGAAAGCCACTTGTTTTGTTTGTTCCATGTGAGGGATTTAGAGGCTAGCAGAAGGGTTTTCGTGTCTCGAATAAATCCCATCGTTCTGGGAACAAGCGGCTGTAGGAGATGATCCAACCATTCGCCCAAGTGTTCCTGTAGAGATCCGATACCCGCAAATATTGGGCGGAGCGGGGGAGGAAATGTGTTCTTATGAGTTTTAGGGAAGCCGTGGAAGATGGGACATATAGGAAAATCCGGTATCATATATTGTTTTTGTTTATTGTCTATAATGCGCATCTGTACCCCTTCCTCCAGTAATTTTTCCAGCTTGTTTTTGACCACTGCAGTGGGATTGGTGAAGATTTTTCTATACGTAGTAGTGTCTTCTAGTTGTTGTAAAATTTATTTTTTGTATAGCATTTTATCCAGAATCACCACTGAACCCCCTTTATCCGCCTGTCGTATAATGATGTTTTCATTTTTGATATATTTTTGTAACATGGAGCAGAGCATATTCCATGATGGGAGTAGTAGTATCTTCAGTTAAGGAAAGATCACAATGGAAAGGAAAGGTGTCACGCCTGATGTCTGCTGTGATCGTCCTATCTATTGCAGAGATGCGGAGCGGCTCTTTACAGCGCTCACATCTCTGCACTATACTCCGGCCAGTGATATGAATAGAACATCACTCATTCATATTTCCCTCAGAGAGCTGTGATTGGCTACAACCATCTGGCCAATCCTCACTCTGGGTGGAAAATATGAATGAGTAATGTTCTATTCACATCACTAGCCAGCAGAGTATAGTGCAGAGATGCGAGCGCTGTATAGAGCCACTCAGCATCTCTGCTATATTATGGACGATCGCATCGGGTGTCACGACTGACACCCGGGGCGATCTGTCTATTAGTACAGGTACTACTACTCCCATAATGGAACAGTCTGTTCCATGCTGGGAGTAGTAGTACTACCTAAAAAATGTCAAAAAATTGAGGGGAAAAAGTGACGCACACACACTTTATTGAAAATGTATTAAAATTTCGTTATAGAAAAATATAAATTTCCATCACTACTGCATCCTTTTTTTTTTGTACCAAACAAATTTTGCGTGCAAAAAAAGAACGCCAAAGGGGCCAAAAATGCAATTTCCACACAAATAAAAAAATGCCAGAAAAAACGCCAGATGCAGGAAATTGCCCTGGCGTTTTTTCAGGCATTTTTTTGCTTTTTTTTAAAAACAAAAAACAGGACAAAAAAAAAGTAGAAACGTAGCCTAAGGAAGCTGCTTGCCTGGGTGATAAATCAACACATTTACAGTAAGAAAGGAACCAGGCTGTTACTCTCTAGAGCAGTGTTTCCCAACCCAGTCCTCAAGGCACACCAACAGTCCAGGATTTTAATTTTTCCCTGTTCTATTCCAATGGAGTAACTGAAAAAACCCGGAATGTTGGTGTGCCTTGAGGACTGGAGGTTGGGAAACACTGCTCTAGAGGATAAAAGGCACACCTATCCCAGACCAATTTTGGCTAATACCATTTTCACAACTATAAAATAAGGATCAAGGGAGGCATAGCCAAGGCTTGTGTCATATATAGTTGGAGTTAAATTACCTCCTTTAACCCCTTAAGGACCAAGACCATTTTCACCTTAAGGACCAAAGCGTTTTTTGCACATCTGACCACTGTCACTTTAAGCATTAAGAATGGGATGCTTTTACTTTTCATTCTGATTCGAAACAGTTTTTTTGTTATATATTCTACTTTATATTAGTGGTAAAGTTTTGTCGATACTTGCATCATTTCTTGGTGGAAAATTCCAAAATTTGATGAAAAAATTGAAAATGTAGCATTTTTTTTACTTTGAAGTTCTCTGTTTGTAAGGAAAATAGACATTGCAAATAAATGATATATTGATTCACATATACAATATGTCTATTTTATGTTTGCATCATAAAGTTGACATGCTTTTACTTTTGGAAGACATTAAAGAGCTTCAAAGTTCAGCAGCAATTTTCAAATTTTTCACAAAATTTTCAAAATCTGAATTTTTCAGGGACCAGTTCAGTTTTGAAGGGGATTTGAAGGGCCTTCCTATTAGAAATACCCCACAAATGACCCCATTATAAAAATGGCACCCCTCAAAGTATTCAAAATGAAATTCAGTAAGTGTGTTAACCCTTTAGGTGTTTCACAGGAATAGCAGCAAAGTGAAGGAGAAAATTCTAAATCTTCATTTTTTACACTCGCATGTTCTTGTAGACCCAGTTTTATTTTTTATTTTTTACAAGGGGTACTAGGAGAAAAAGCCCCCCAAAATGTGTAACCCAATTTCTCTTGAGTAAGGAAATACCTCATATGTGAATGTCAAGTGTTCAGCGGGCGCAGTAGAGGGCTCAGAAATGAAGGAGCAATGGGATTTTGTAGAGGGAATTTTGCTGAAATGTTTTTTGGGGGGCATGTCTCATTTAGGGAGCTTCTATGGTGCCAGAAAAGCAGAAAACAAAAAAACACATGGCATAACATTTAGGAAACTACACCCCTCAAGGCACGTAACAAGGGGTCCAGTGAGCCTTAACACCCCATAGGTGTTTGACGACTTTTTGTTAAAGTTGGATGTGTAAATGAAAAAAACTAAAAATTTCACTAAAGTACAGTTTTTACCTCAAATTTACAATTTTTACAAAGGGTAATGGGAGAAAATGCCTCCCCCCAAAATTTGTAACCCCCATCTCTTCTGTGTATGGAAATACCCCATGTTAAGACGTAAAATGCTCTGCGGGCGAACTTCATTACTCAGAAGAGAAGGAGTCACATTTGGCTTTTGGAAAGCAAATTTTGCTGAAATGTTTTTTTGAGGGGATGTCGCATTTAGGAAGCCCCTATGGTGCCAGAACAGCAAAAAAAAAAAAAAAAAAAAACACATGGCATACTATTTTGGAAACTAAACCCCTCAAGGAACGTAACAAGGGGTACAGTGAGCCTTAACACCTCACAGGTGTTTGACTACTTTTTGTTAAAAAGTTGGATGTGTAAAAAGTTGGATGTGTAAATGAAAACAAAGTTTTTTCACTAAAATTCAGTTTTTTTCCAAAATTTTTACATTTTTACGAGAGGTAATAGGAGAAAATGACCCCCGGCGATCGCCGACATGGGGGGGTCTCAGGACCCCCCTGGGCATTTTCACAAGGTGCCTGCCGATAGATATCAGCAGTCATCCCAGTCCGGTCCCTACCTGGTGCGCGGCGGGGACCTAAATTCCCACGGGCGTACAGGTACACCCTTGGTCCTTAAGTACCAGGGAGCGAAGGTGTGCCTGTACGCTCTTGGTCCCTAAGTGGTTAAAATGCCAACATATATCAAGTTTGTCCAAACCTATTTAAGCACTGTACCAGATGGGTAAAATGCAGTTGCTTTGCGCAATAGGCAGGTCATTTCAAGTATCCATAAAAAGGTCAACCCAAATATAAAATAATTATATGGGTTCCTGATTTATAGTGGAGGATAGAGGCCCTTGTCCCATTTACTAGACCTAAAGATTTAAATGTGGTTCTCCACGGGGTGTAAAGGTGAGGTGTATCTGGCAGATGTTGTAGCCCAGGGGAAAATGGTATCAATCCCTAAATGTTCGTTACGCCAGGGTGTGGTTTTTCCAGTACCCAACTGAATGACAGCACCACTATCCCTAGGTTAGGCAGGGTAATAATAGTCTAAAACCAGGTTAGGGTTAATGGTATCTTCACTGAGGTAGACAGATGGCAATAGTCTTTACAGCTAGGCCAGGATCCCAGAGTAACAGATGGCCAGTAACATGGAGGGGACCTTGCAACTTGCTGAGACTTGCATTGTTTGTACAGACTTCAACTCAGCCACGCTGACTATAATAGACTTTACTATAGACTTGACTTGACTGTAGGTAGTGACAGCAGACATAGATGACTTGACTTACTGACATGTGGCTGCTGTTTAGGATTGAGGCCTCCAGATGTGCTGGACACTGGCTTTGATATGTCTGGTCTTTACTGTATCTAAGCAGGAGTCATAGGAGAGATATTGTAATAGCTGCCCCTCTTATAAAGAGGGGTTGAGCAAGAAACCCATAGGTCAAGCTGCAGGTCCCCTGGTTAGCTGGTGCTCCCTGGGTAAAAAACAAGTGACAACAACATCATGTGACTAACTCAAAGGTCCTTAAAGGTCCTTTATACCTTATATACAGATAACACAATGGGGAGACACTGCAGGAGAGTTCCTAGGACACAGAGGGTCTCAACCTGACAGGGCCTAAGTACTGTACGGGACTATATCCCGTACTGGGACATCACATAAACATCCACCTTGATCTTCTCAGTCACTTTATTTGTTCCGTCCTGTTGATCCCAGAAGCTGACCTAAAAATCTGACCAGCAGCCAGCAGATATAAAATTTGATGGGGTCCAAAATCAAATTTTCCTGCAAATCTCCATTTCCCACCAGAAGACCCCTAAGATAGAGTACTTCTGGTAGTAGGATTTCTATTCTGTTTTCTTTTTTGATTCTTGTCTTTTCACGGCCGGTTTTTGACTTAATGTGGCCCTATGCAAAATTAAAAGTGGGGCCCCAATAGCCAAACAAGT
The DNA here is from genome assembly GCF_029499605.1 of Hyla sarda. Classification (NCBI taxonomy): domain Eukaryota; kingdom Metazoa; phylum Chordata; class Amphibia; order Anura; family Hylidae; genus Hyla; species Hyla sarda. Next base: position 312,512,711 of record NC_079189.1, on the reverse strand, counting down.
TGTCACGATGCCGGCTGGCAGGTAGTGGATCCTCTGTGCCAGAGAGGGATTGGCGTGGACCGTGCTAGTGGACCGGTTCTAAGCCACTACTGGTTTTCACCAGAGCCCGCCACAAAGCGGGATGGTCTTGCTGCGGCGGTAGTGACCAGGTCGTATCCACTAGCAACGGCTCACCTCTCTGGCTGCTGAAGATAGGCGCGGTACAAGGGAGTAGGCAAAAGCAAGGTCGGACGTAGCAGAAGGTCGGGGCAGGCAGCAAGGATCGTAGTCAGGGGCAACGGCAGAAGGTCTGGAAACACAGGCAAGGAACACACAAGGAACGCTTTCACTGGCACTAAGGCAACAAGATCCGGCAAGGGAGTGCAGGGGAAGTGAGGTGATATAGGGAAGTGCACAGGTGAACACACTAATTGGGACCACTGCGCCAATCAGCGGCGCAGTGGCCCTTTAAATCGCAGAGACCCGGCGCGCGCGCGCCCTAGGGAGCGGGGCCGCGCGCGCCGGGACAGAACAGACGGAGAGCGAGTCAGGTAGGGGAGCCGGGGTGCGCATCGCGAGCGGGCGCTACCCGCATCGCGAATCGCATCCCGGCTGGCAGCGGAATCGCAGCGCCCCGGGTCAGAGGACGTGACCGGAGCGCTGCCGCGGGGAGAGTGAAGCGAGCGCTCCGGGGAGGAGCGGGGACCCGGAGCGCTCGGCGTAACAGTACCCCCCCCCTTGGGTCTCCCCCTCTTCTTGGAGCCTGAGAACCTGAGGAGCAGACTTTTGTCTAGGATGTTGTCCTCAGGTTCCCAGGATCTCTCTTCAGGACCACAACCCTCCCAGTCCACTAAAAAAAAATTTTTCCCTCTGACCTTTTTGGCAGCTAAAATTTCTTTGACCGAGAAGATGTCCGAGGAGCCAGAAACAGGAGTGGGAGAAACAGATTTGGGAGAAAAACGGTTGAGGATGAGTGGTTTGAGAAGAGAGACGTGAAAGGCATTAGGGATACGAAGAGAGGGAGGAAGAAGAAGTTTATAAGAGACAGGATTAATTTGACACAAAATTTTGAAAGGACCAAGATAGCGTGGTCCCAACTTGTAGCTAGGGACACGGAAGCGGACATATTTAGCGGAGAGCCATACCTTGTCTCCAGGGGAAAAAACGGGGGGAGCTCTTCTTTTCTTATCCGCGAACTTCTTCATGCGTGATGAAGCCTGTAAGAGAGAATTTTGGGTCTCTCTCCATATGATGGAAAGGTCACGAGAAATTTCATCCACAGCGGGCAGACCAGAGGGCAAGGGAGTAGGGAGGGGGGGAAGAGGGTGACGGCCGTACACCACGAAAAATGGGGATTTGGAGGAAGACTCAGAGACCCTGAAGTTATACGAGAATTCGGCCCATGGGAGGAGATCTGCCCAGTCATCCTGGCGGGAGGAAACAAAATGTCGCAAATAATCACCCAAGATCTGGTTAATCCTTTCTACTTGTCCATTGGACTGGGGATGATATGCAGAAGAAAAATTTAATTTAATCTTGAGTTGTTTACAGAGAGCCCTCCAGAATTTAGACACGAATTGGACGCCTCTATCCGAGACAATCTGCGTAGGCAACCCGTGAAGACGAAAAATGTGTACAAAAAATTGTTTAGCCAACTGAGGCGCAGAAGGAAGACCAGGAAGAGGGATGAAATGTGCCATTTTGGAGAATCGATCAACGACCACCCAAATAACAGTGTTGCCACGGGAAGGGGGTAAATCAGTAATAAAATCCATACCAATCAGAGACCAAGGCTGTTCGGGGACAGGCAGAGGATGAAGAAAACCAGCGGGCTTCTGGCGAGGAGTCTTATCCCGGGCACAGATAGTGCAGGCTCGCACAAAGTCCACAACATCCGTCTCCAGAGTCGGCCACCAATAGAAGCGGGAGATGAGTTGCACAGATTTCTTGATACCCGCATGACCTGCGAGATGGGAGGAGTGACCCCATTTGAGGATTCCGAGGCGTTGGCGAGGAGAAACAAAGGTCTTTCCTGGAGGAGTCTGCCTGATGGAGGCAGGAGAAGTGGAGATCAGGCAGTCAGGTGGAATGATATGTTGCGGAGAGAGTTCAACTTCTGAGGCATCCGAGGAACGAGAGAGAGCATCGGCCCTAATGTTCTTATCGGCAGGACGAAAGTGAATCTCAAAATTAAATCGGGCAAAGAACAGAGACCACCGGGCCTGGCGAGGATTCAGCCGTTGGGCAGACTGGAGGTAGGAGAGGTTCTTGTGGTCGGTGTAGATAATAACAGGAGAACTTGATCCCTCCAGCAGATGCCTCCATTCCTCAAGTGCTAATTTGATGGCTAGAAGCTCTCGATCCCCGATGGAGTAGTTCCTCTCTGCTGGAGAGAAGGTCCTAGAGAAAAAACCACAAGTGACAGCATGCCCGGAAGAATTTTTTTGTAGAAGAACAGCTCCAGCTCCCACTGAGGAGGCATCAACCTCCAATAGGAAGGGTTTGGAAGGGTCAGGTCTGGAGAGGACGGGAGCCGAAGAAAAGGCAGACTTGAGTCGTTTAAAGGCGTCTTCTGCTTGAGGAGGCCAGGACTTGGGATCAGCATTTTTTTTGGTTAAAGCCACGATAGGAGCCACAATGGTAGAAAAATGTGGAATAAATTGCCTGTAATAATTGGCGAACCCCAAAAAGCGTTGGATAGCACGGAGTCCGGAGGGGCGTGGCCAATCTAAGACGGCAGAGAGTTTGTCTGGATCCATCTGTAGTCCCTGGCCAGAGACCAAATATCCTAGAAAAGGAAGAGATTGGCATTCAAACAGACATTTCTCAATTTTGGCATAGAGTTGGTTGTCACGAAGTCTCTGAAGAACCATACGGACATGCTGGCGGTGTTCTTCTAGATTGGCAGAAAAAATTAGGATATCGTCCAGATATACAACAACACAGGAGTATAACAAATCACGAAAAATTTCATTGACAAAGTCTTGGAAGACGGCAGGGGCGTTGCACAGTCCAAAGGGCATGACCAGATACTCAAAGTGTCCATCTCTGGTGTTAAATGCCGTTTTCCACTCGTCCCCCTCTCTGATGCGGATGAGGTTATAGGCGCCTCTTAAGTCCAATTTAGTGAAGATGTGGGCACCTTGGAGGCGATCAAAGAGTTCAGAGATGAGGGGTAAGGGGTAGCGGTTCTTAACCGTGATTTTATTAAGACCGCGGTAGTCAATGCAAGGACGTAGGGAGCCATCTTTTTTGGACACAAAGAAAAATCCGGCTCCGGCAGGAGAGGAGGATTTACGGATAAAGCCCTTTTTTAGATTCTCCTGGACGTATTCGGACATGGCAAGAGTCTCTGGGGCAGAGAGAGGATAAATTCTGCCCCGGGGTGGAGTAGTGCCCGGGAGGAGGTCAATAGGGCAATCATAAGGCCTGTGAGGAGGTAGAGTCTCAGCTTGTTTTTTGCAGAAAACATCCGCGAAGTCCATATAGGCCTTAGGGAGACCGGTTACTGGAGGAACCACAGAGTTACGGCAAGGGTTACTGGGAACCGGTTTTAGACAGTTCTTGGAACAAGAGGACCCCCAACTCTTGATCTCCCCAGTGGACCAATCCAGGGTAGGGGAATGAAGTTGAAGCCAGGGAAGTCCAAGGAGAATTTCCGAGGTGCAATTGGGGAGGACCAAAAGTTCAATCCTCTCATGATGAGATCCGATGCTCATAAGAAGGGGCTCCGTGCGGAAACGTATGGTACAGTCCAATCTTTCATTATTTACACAATTGATGTAGAGGGGTCTGGCGAGACTGGTCACCGGGATGTTGAACCTGTTGACGAGAGAGGCCAAAATAAAATTTCCTGCAGATCCTGAGTCCAAGAAGGCCACTGTAGAGAAGGAGAAGGCAGAGGCAGACATCCGCACAGGCACAGTAAGACGTGGAGAAGCAGAGTAGACATCAAGGACTGTCTCACCATTGTGCGGAGTCAGCGTACGTCTTTCCAGGCGAGGAGGACGGATAGGACAATCTCTCAGGAAGTGTTCGGTACTAGCACAGTACAGGCAGAGGTTCTCCATACGGCGTCGTGTCCTCTCTTGAGGTGTCAGGCGAGACCGGTCGACCTGCATAGCCTCCACGGCGGGAGGCACAGGAACAGATTGCAGGGGACCAGAGGAGAGAGGAGCCGAGGAGAAGAAACGCCTCGTGCGAACAGAGTCCATATCTTGGCGGAGTTCCTGACGCCTTTCGGAAAAACGCATGTCAATGCGAGTGGCTAGGTGAATAAGTTCATGTAGATTAGCAGGAATTTCTCGTGCGGCCAGAACATCTTTAATGTTGCTGGATAGGCCTTTTTTGAAGGTCGCGCAGAGGGCCTCATTATTCCAGGACAATTCTGAAGCAAGAGTACGGAATTGTACGGCATACTCGCCAACGGAAGAATTACCCTGGACCAGGTTCAACAGGGCAGTCTCAGCAGAAGAGGCTCGGGCAGGTTCCTCAAAGACACTTCGGATTTCCGAGAAGAAGGAGTGTACAGAGGCAGTGACGGGGTCATTGCGGTCCCAGAGCGGTGTGGCCCATGACAGGGCTTTTCCGGACAGAAGGCTGACTACGAAAGCCACCTTAGACCTTTCAGTGGGAAACAGGTCCGACATCATCTCCAGATGCAGGGAACATTGGGAAAGAAAGCCACGGCAAAACTTAGAGTCCCCATCAAATTTATCCGGCAAGGATAAGCGTATCCCAGGAGCGGCCACTCGCTGCGGAGGAGGTGCAGGAGCTGGCGGAGGAGATGACTGCTGAAGCTGTGGTAGTAACTGTTGTAGCATAACGGTCAGTTGAGACAGCTGTTGGCCTTGTTGCGCTATCTGTTGTGACTGCTGGGCGACCACCGTGGTGAGGTCAGCGACAACTGGCAGAGGAACTTCAGCGGGATCCATGGCCGGATCTACTGTCACGATGCCGGCTGGCAGGTAGTGGATCCTCTGTGCCAGAGAGGGATTGGCGTGGACCGTGCTAGTGGACCGGTTCTAAGCCACTACTGGTTTTCACCAGAGCCCGCCGCAAAGCGGGATGGTCTTGCTGCGGCGGTAGTGACCAGGTCGTATCCACTAGCAACGGCTCACCTCTCTGGCTGCTGAAGATAGGCGCGGTACAAGGGAGTAGGCAAAAGCAAGGTCGGACGTAGCAGAAGGTCGGGGCAGGCAGCAAGGATCGTAGTCAGGGGCAACGGCAGAAGGTCTGGAAACACAGGCAAGGAACACACAAGGAACGCTTTCACTGGCACTAAGGCAACAAGATCCGGCAAGGGAGTGCAGGGGAAGTGAGGTGATATAGGGAAGTGCACAGGTGAACACACTAATTGGGACCACTGCGCCAATCAGCGGCGCAGTGGCCCTTTAAATCGCAGAGACCCGGCGCGCGCGCGCCCTAGGGAGCGGGGCCGCGCGCGCCGGGACAGAACAGACGGAGAGCGAGTCAGGTAGGGGAGCCGGGGTGCGCATCGCGAGCGGGCGCTACCCGCATCGCGAATCGCATCCCGGCTGGCAGCGGAATCGCAGCGCCCCGGGTCAGAGGACGTGACCGGAGCGCTGCCGCGGGGAGAGTGAAGCGAGCGCTCCGGGGAGGAGCGGGGACCCGGAGCGCTCGGCGTAACACAAGTCAGTCCCATTTAGTTAATTCAGGATATAGCACGCCAAGAGTGTTGCAAGTTTATTAACATCTTAAGGATGCGGGGCATACCTGTATGCCCTGCACCCGCTCCCCTGCTATGACGCGAGCTCACAGGCTGATCCCGTATCATAGCCGGGTGGTCCCGGCGGCTATCAGTCGCCAGGACCCATGTCTAATGCCGTACATCACCGATCATGGTGAGGCCCAGCATTAACCCCTTAGACATGGCAGGTTGATCGCCACGTCTAATGTGAAAGTAAAACCGTTCCCGGCAGCTCAGTCTGGCTGTTCGGGACCGCCGCAATGAAATTGGTTGGATCAGCAGAGTGCTGATAACACTGATCTATGCTATGCTCCACTATGGGGAATAAAAAATGGTGTAAAAGAAAATTATTAAAGGGGTATTCCAGGCAAAACCCTTTTTTTTTATATATCAACTGGCTCGGGAAAGTTAAACAGATTTGTAAATTTGTAAAAAATTTTAATCCTTTCAATAGTTATTAGCTTCTGAAGTTTTCTGTCTAACTGCTCAATGATGATGTCACGTCCCGGAACTGCACAGCACCCGGGACGTGAGTCATCAGAAAGCAGTTAGACAGAAAAAAAACAACTTAACTTCAGAAGCTAATAACTATTGCAAGGATTAAGATTATCGAAGTAATTTACAAATCTGTTTAACTTTCCAGAGCCAGTTGATATATAAAAAAAAGTTTTGGCCTGGAATACCCGTTTAAATGTGATTTAACCTCTTCCCTAATAAAAGTTGGAATAACCCCCCCTCTCCCCCTTTTCCCATAAAAAAATATGTAAAAATAAATAAATAAACATAAACATTACCACTTGTGTAAATGTCCAAACTATAAAAATATAATGTTAATTTAATTGTCCGGTCAATGGTGTATACGTAAAAAAAAATCCACAGTCCAAAATTGCGTATTTTTGGTAATTTTGTACACCTGAAATTTTTTTTAGAAAAAGTTATCAAAAAGTCCCATCAAAACAAATATGGTATCAATAAAAACTACAGACCGCAGCGAAAAAAATTAGCCCCGACACGACAGTTATAGGGGTCAGAAGATGCCAATTTTAAACATAATAATTTTGATACATGTAGTTGTATTTATTTAAATTAGTATATTAAAATAAAACCTACATAAATTGGGTATTCTTGTAACCATATGGACCTACAGAATTAATTAATATGTGTCACTTTTATCGAAAAGCTAACAACTACAAAATGTCGTGTTTTTTTTTTCAAATTTTTCCCACAAATAATATCATTTTTTTTTGTTTCATCATAGATTTTGTGGTCAAATGACTGATGCCATTACAAACAACAATTGGTAGTGCATAAAACCAGCCCTCATATGGGTCTGTAGGTGGAAAACTGAAAGCGTTATGGTTTTTAGAGGGGAGGAGGAAAAACCAAAAGTGCAATAATGGAAAAATGCTGAGTCCTGAAAGGGTTAAAAGATCAGGAGTACAAGCCACAAAGTGTATGTCCCTGTAGACACACAATATTAGCTAGACATACACAATACCGCTATATTGTTCCTAAATAAAAACCATGATACATAGAGCAATATTCTCACATACAGTAACATATAGTGGTAGATACCAGCTATACGCTGGCACCCTGCAGACCGAATGAGGCTGAGTTCACATATATCAGGCGTGCACTGGAGGGAAACTGATGCTAGAACTGATCCCATTCATTTGAATGGGACAGCTTACAATCATTCAGCGTCTTAATTTTGACGCCGGATGGTTGGACACATTCGAGAGAGAAGTTTGGATTACACCCCCTGAAATACACTACTGTGTGTGTATATATAATAGGAAAAAAAAATAATAATAAAAAAAAAAAAAAATATATATATATATATATATATATATATATATATATATATATATATATCCCAATCAGAGTGTGTCCAGTTGTTGCAAAACTACAACTCTCAGCATGCTGGAATCCGTAGTATTCCAACAGCTGGTGGCATCCTGGTTGCGAAACATTGATATATACACACACATACATAAATCAGTGTTTCCCAATCAGGATGCCCCCAGCTATTGCAAAACTACAAATCCCAGCATGCCCACACAGCCTATACAGATGGAGGCACCCTGGTTGGGAAACATTGATAACGATATATAAATATATATGAAACAGTAAGGTACTTAGCTTGCAAATTTGGTGGCCAAATAGCTTGGACCGTCCCACCACGGTAAGGTGACCTCATTTTGGGACGGAGCCTACACTATGAATATGCCTCTGTGTGAACAGTTCAGCAGGCATTGCAAGATCTGAAACATCCAAGGCACATATATATATATATATATATATATATATATATATATATATCTTAAATGTTAGCGCCATGAGATTTTGCCACCACTGCGATATCTGCTGCACTAGGGTTGGGCCTTCGTGAGGCCTAGTGACAGATAGTGACAGATGCACCACTGTATATCACATATATAAAAAAAAAACCTATGCATATACACATCGTACATACAACACATATGTGACGAATCGTGACAACATACATGCTCAACAACACATATATCATGCATGTGTATATACATACCTGAATTACACACGCATACAGCACAATATACACAAATACATGTAACAGATAAACTGTGTACATCTGCACATTACATATAACTTATACTTACTTTTATTGAAAGCTGGCTGGGTGCATTAAATACTTCAGCAGCTGCCTAAACATTTGGCAAATTTGTAGGTTTCGGTGATTTTTTTCTTTTTTTAAGCTACATAGGGACAGTAGATTAAACATTGTTGAGTTGTGTGTGTTGTGTGTAAGTTGGACTTGTAGTCATCATTTTCTGGTGTATTGCAGATTTTAAACATTCCACCAAAATAAGTCCCATGTCTGCTGGGAGTAATGAGCGTTCGTGACACAAATGTTTCACTACCTAAGAAGCAGAGCTCGATTGTGCTATTTAAGTCATTGGGTCTAAATTGTTCACATGCAGTGACAACTCTATGGAATAGGCTAGGGAAGTAGGTTTACACCTTAGGGCTCATGTTCATGGATGTATTACTAATCCATGCTCTATAGATACAGCACCTGATTTACCTGATTTTGTACAGAGGCATTCAGAAGTATTTCATTGTTGTAGATTACTATGGAATTACTGATATATCTTGTACAAACAAACATTTTATTCAAATAAATTCTAAATATCATAAAAAGTAGCCATGTCATCTTACTACTTTATTTATTATTTATTTGTGCTTATGAAACTGTAACATTTCAATGGTAACTAAAAAATAAATAAACTGAATGCACTGGGCCTTTTAGGTGTCTGGTATTGAGAACATTTCTTTGTTTCATTCATTGTGCTTTTATGCATAATGCAAATACCTTTTTTTGGAAGGCATTATGATGTAAAAGAGCCATTTTACTGAAACACGCAATTAGGTTCTGTCTACTAAGACTATGGGCCACAATAAGTTATTTTCTGAAATCATGTAATTTATAACTCACTGCACAGCTTTTACAATGCTTCTACCTTTAATTTGAGTCAAATTATCTGTATGACAGTGAGTAGAAAAGCTAGCATATAACCAGGACACAGACATTCTCTTTCCACAAAAGTATATGCCAGTTTGGCCTATTCTTGAAGAAGCTTAGAACTGTAGGAAACATAAAATATATAAATCACAAATGGACAAACTTCATATCTTTATGTGCCCAATTAATATATTTTTGCATCAGTTAAGAAAACTGTACCCTATTGACTGCAATGTAATTGTAAATGAAGGAAACAACATATTTTTTTTAAGTCAATAGCTATGATGGTATGATATTGGAGAGTCATAGGAAACTGGACACCTATACAAACTCATAATTCTGTAAAAACTGTAAACAAGGGAGGTGTAAGATAAACATAAGTTGCTCTGATCCCATTTAAAATAAGGACACCAGAGAGATCTAAGGTGATACCCCAAGAACTGATCAGTCCCATTGACATCAAACCATGACATGCAGGCTGCTTTAAAGAGGTACTTCGATGGGGAAAAAAGTTTTTAAATCAACTGTTGCTGGAAAGTTAAACAGAATTGTAAATTAAACTAAGTTGTGCCATAAATTGGCCAGCTGTGGGACCATAGCCCCTCCCCTTTTACATCATTATATATGTAGTCTAGTGTGGCAGTCTATTGAAAAAGTACTCCTGAAAGCCTTTCTTTACAAAATATTTTTCTGTGCAAAAAATATGGATTTTCTGGATTAATAACTAATTTAGAAGCAAAATAATTATTTTCTCCAAAATTCAGCTGTCTAAACCTGTTTAGCCTTTTGTATAAGGTCACTTCGGTGTTAGTAACTAACTAAGGTAACTGATTTCCATTCAGTTATATTTATGTTTCTTTGTACTTGTGATAGGAAAGGAAGCAAGTAATATACTATGCATCCATTGCAATTAGCTGACAAGGGACAAAATGGGAGGATGATGCCTACCTTATAATTAGGAAGACCTAAGGTAGTAGTTATCTGTGGAAGGCACTGTTGTAATGAGTCTCCTTTGTCAGTATTATGCATTGCAATCTATATTTTGTAATATACAGGGGTATGTTCAAAAACATGTTCATTCCCAACCCATTCAATGTGTCAACAATTTGATATCTGTATGGAGGCTAAAACGAAACTGTATCCTGCCTTTTTATTGTTAACTACAAATATGACTAATTTTCTGTGCAAAAGTAGGAAATATATATATATTATTTTTTTATTTAATGAACCTTTGTATACAAGGGCTCAGATTGTAAAAAATATGGAATGCTTATCGTAGAAAGAGAAAACATGTCTATAGGTGGCTTTAGGTGGTTCCAATCCACTTTTCTATTTTCTCATAGATCTTTGTTGTAAATATATCTATTGCCCGTTTCAAATCACTATTCGGGGTTCTGTTGTTGGTATGTGCCATGGCTATGTAGCTTAACAGAAACATTTTTGTTAACTCATATGTATTCACTGTATCAAGAATACGCATATGTGTTGTGTCCCACAAACAAAATGTGTACATTTGTGAAACATATCAAACATATTTGATAGTAAAATTTGTTGGTCTTGATATGACCTTATCCAAAGGATAGGGGATAAGATGCCTGATCGCGGGGGTCCCACCTCTGGGGACCCCCATGATCTTCAATGCCGCACCTCGATAGAATCAGTCCCCGGAGCGTGTTCGCTCCGGGTCTGATTACTGGCGTTCACGGGGACGGAGCATAGTGATTTCACGTCTCTGCCCCCGTGTGACGTCACGCTCCGCCCCCTCAATGCAAGCCTATGGGAGGGGGCATGACAGCTTTCACGCCCCTCAAAAAAACAGAAAGACCCTGCGTCCTTAAGGGGTTAACATAACGCTGTGGCTATCTTTTAGTGAACTGCCTATTTCCTTCTGGAGTTTGTTCCCATGTACGTTCCTATGATTCCTTGTTTGTAAGTCTGAGGTAATTTTTCCCCCTTCCACACATCAGCCTCTCCACCCATTGAAAAACACCTGAAATCCTTTCCATGCAATAGACCAGTGTTTTCTGACCAGGGTGCCTCCAGCTGTTGCAAAACTACAATTCTTGCAGAATGGTCTCCCCCCAGCAGCCGATCCAACCATTGAAGTAAACACTGGCTGCCTCTGAACACCTGACTACAGATGTAATGTCTCGGGCCACACTGCAGCCTGGGAAAACCTGAGACATTTTGTATGCTGTTAAAAATAAACATTGGGGCAAAACTCACAAAAAAATTGTGAGACCACCAGAAAACACAGTAAATACACTATATTATGAACTACCCTAACTTTACAGCCCCTGTAGCATAGTCAAAAAAAATTGTGGAATACCTCTTTAAGGAAAGCAATAATAACTGAAAACTGTGTTATGTGTTTTCTTAAGTTATCTTTTATTTAAAGGTCATCAATGTGGTTCATGGCATTCATTTTCTAGTAAAGTTATTTTTCTTGGTTGGGAGTTAGTATATTTCCACGTTAACAAATCTTACAATACCATGAGATAATCTCCACACATCTTTTTTTATCTACATCCTCCTCACACATTAACATAATTGCCTTAAATAATTATGAAGAAAGAAATTGTGCTCCAGAAAAGCAATAGATAAGTAAGTATAGAAGAGACACTTGTTTAGGTTCAGGCTATAAATGGTAAAACAGAAAAGGTTTAATATAATTTAATAACAACAAATATATAGTGGCAGTTGATTTTGTGTTTCTAGTATAAGGCAGAGATAAACAGTAACAGATAAACATATGCAAAAAACCCCAACATGCCCCTGCCCAGTCAAATATTTGGGAAATATTTTATCCAAGTTAGAAAAACTCTGTTTCCTTCAGTGTTAAAGCTAAAAAAAAATGTTTTCAACCTTCTGTACATGGCTTTGTTACATATCCACATTGTACAGATCTAAAGCCATGGTCTTCTATTTGCCCGTACTGTAATGTAAAATCTGAGACACAGATAGTATTACTTCTTATCCACAAGCAAGAAAAAAAAGCATGTTCCAGGTATACTATATTCTAAAAATATTTTCCGGTAAAACATTGCTGCTATTAGCCAATACTTATCTGAACATGCAATGATACAAACCTTGTTACTCTTTGTGCTATAATACATTATTTACAGTATTTAAAGGAGAACTGCAGTCTTAGACACTTATCCCCTACACTGCGGATAGGGGATAAGTGTCTGATCGTGGGGGGTCCAACCGCTGGGACCCCTAGCGATCTCTTGCATGGGGACCTGGCATTGCCACGGCTCTGCACGGGTAATGCGCGTTACATTGACCTCACAGAGGTCGACGACACGTCCCCTTCATACAGCTCTATGGGAGAGGCGGGAATGCATGATTGCTGCATCTCTGCCTCTCCCATAGAGATATATAGAGGGGGCGTGTCGACCGTGGTGTCATGCTACGGCCGACGCGCCTCCTGCATGGGAGAGCTGCAATAGAGCCTGGGACCCATACAGGAGATTGCGGGGGGTTCCCCTAGGGCTACAGATCTCTTTTAAGGGAAAGCAGTGTGCATAGACCCATAAACAATTACTTGAATAAAACTACTGTTAGCCTATTCTCACCATGTTTTTGCATATAGTGAAGTATACTTTTTCATTGCTTATTGAATTATCTATGCTTAACTGTACACATTTTATTAAGGAACCACAGTTTGCCAGGGTCAGATTTAAGGGGTCAGATTTAAGGGGAGTAAAACATGCATTTGGCCAGGGGTCTCTAATAATCAGTTTCCTCCAGACCATCCCACACACTACTAGCAGGGAGAAATTGGAGTTTCAAAAGTGTCTTTATCTTAAAAAGAAAAAAAAAAAGAGACTTGTCAAAAGATTTGTTTAGTCAGAGTCTTAGTACCGAGACCCTAACATTCAGGAGAATGACATTGACAAGCAATCAGCCTCTGTCATGCGTCCTTGCTTTTATTGTGAAAAAATGTTAAAATGTTAAAAATGTGTCTGTGTTTATGTTTAATGTGTCATATACTCTTGAAATTTATAAATATATATATGTTTAATGGATTCTAAAAACAGATTCTGCTGTTTGCCATACAGCAAAATCTGTACCCTTTCACTTACTTTATAAAAAAAAAAAAAAACACATTGAAACATACACACTTTTTTGATGGACACAATAAAACAACTACTATGCTATTCTATACAGGAATAAAAAGCAGTAAGCTGTTATGTTGCACTTGATATGAGTTACTGCAAGAAAGAGGGCCACAGTGGCCCGCGCAGTTGCCATATTTGATCACAGTTGTTGACAAACTGCCAACCAAAGTAGGAGAAACAGGTTTGGTTACAGGCTCTGAAGGGGCCTAGCACTGGAACAGGCACACTTTTGGTGAAACCGGTATCCTGCAGCACCAAACTGATGCTGATCAAGTGATAAAACATGAGTCTCTTGGTGCCAAGCAGGAAGAAAGTAAGTGAACAACCTTGTGAGGTGCAACAAAAGTGCAGTTGGCTTATGCATGTAGAGGATTAGACCTGGGCTTCGACATCTAGGCACTGGCTCAACCCTCTGTAAGGAAAGCAGGGGACCTGTAGGCAAGGAAAATTGACTCCAGCCCATGTGGAATTGATCAGAAAGGTTTCTTGTTTAAAAAGGGCAGTTATTCACAAGAAGGCTATTAGTGCTGCTTTGGTAAACATGGGATGGATGTTGAACTCATTAAGTAATGACTTTTAGTATTTTTAGGCAACATAGCTTTTGGTCATGCAAGTGGGTGGATTGCAGATTGCTGTATCAACAGCAGTTAAAACAATATAAGATGTATGCATTGCCAGCTTATCAGTAGCCAGTTCTTGGACGTTTGAAGGGGCTGGTATGCCTGGTATGGGTAACATTTAGATGGCAGAGTTTTTAAAGCTAAGGAAAGACATAGTTAAAGGGGTACTCCGGTGAAAACCTTTTTTCTTTTAAATCAACTGGTGGCAGAAAGTTAAACATATTTGTAAATTACTTCTATTAAAACATCTTAATCCTTCCTGTACTGCTGAATACTACAGAGGAAATTCTTTTCAGAATGCTCTCTGATGACATCATGAGCACAATTCTCTCTGCTGGCGTTATTATAATAATGCTTTATTTAATGTTGTCCTAAGTGGGATTTGAACCCAAGTCCCCAGCACTGCAAGGCAGCAGTGCTAACCACTGAGCCACCATGCTGCCCTCAGCATGCATCTGCTATGCATGCATCTGCTATGCATGGTTGCTAAAATGGACAGAGATGTCAGCAGAGAGCACTGTGCTTGTGATGTCATCAGTGTTCCGAAAAGGAAGGAATTTCCTCTGTAGCATTCAGCAGCTAATAAGTACTGGAAGGATTAAGATTTTTTAATAGAAGTAATTTTCAAATATGTATAACTTTCTGCCACCAGTTCATTTAAAAGAAAAAAGGTTTTCACCGGAGTACCCCTTTAACCTCTTAAGGACCAATGACGTCCTGGGACGTCATGGCACCCTGGGCCTTAAGGACCAATGACGTCCCACGACGTCATAGCGTTTTCCGGTTCCTGACGCTCTCCGGGCAGAGATCGGAACTGGATGCCTGCTGAAATCCTTCAGCAGGCATCCAGGGCAAACGCTGAGGGGGGCCATCTAGGGAAATCGCCCTTGCGATCTGCGGCGATACCGGGCTGATCGGGTCTCTGGGACCCGACCGCCCGGTAATTTTGCATTATCCCGGCTGTCACAGACAGTCAGGACCATGCTGGAGGCTAGGAGCAAGGTGGCAAGCCAGCCACCTCCTCCGATCCCCTGCGATTCTTCGGTTAGTTAACCGACCAATCGCGGGGGGGGGGGGGGGTTACTTCCTCCCGCCCTGCCCGACCCCTGGAAGTCCAGAGAGGACGTGAGGAAGACCAGAGTACGCGGCGGGGGACGGGGGAGTGCTGGGGCCCGGCCCCGGTACTTACCTCGTCCCTGAAGACCCGGATCCCGGCGATGAAGACGGCGGCGGCGACAGGTGAGTGGATCTTCAGCCTTGGTCGGGCCCTTTACAGCAATGCACGTCGCCGTAAAGCGACATGCATTGCTGTATTGGGACCCTGTATACTACAACTCCCAGCATGCCCAGACAGCCCTTGGCATCTGGGCATGCTGGGAGTTGTAGTTTTGCAACATCTGGAGGTCCACAGTTTGGAGACCACTGTGCCCTTCCAGATGTTGCAAAACTACACATCCTTAGCATGCCCTTACTGTCCAGGCATGCTGGGAGTTGTAGTTCTGTAACATCTGGCCCTTCAGATGTTGCAGAACTACAACTCCCAGCATGCCTGGACAGTTTTGGCATACTGGAAGTTGTAGTTTTGCAACATCTGGAAGGGCACAGATTGGGAACCACTGTATTAGTGGTCTACAAACTGTAGTCCTCCAGATGTTGCAAAACTACAACTCCAAGCATGCTGGGAGTTGTAGTTCGGCAACATCTGGCTCTAAAGATGTTGCCGAACTACTACTTCCAGCATGCCTGAGAATGCTGGGAGTTGTAGTTTTGCAACAACAGGAGGCACACTCATAGACTGTGCATGCTGGGAGTTGTAGTTTTGCAACAGCTGGAGGTTCCCCCCCCCCCCCTGTGAATGTACAGGATACATTCACATGGGCAGGGGGCTTACAGTGAGTATCAGGCTGCAAGTGTGCAATGCAGCAAATTTTGCGCGGCAGGTCAAACTCGCAGCGGGAAACTCGCTGTAATCCCCCGCCCGTGTGACTGTACCCTAAAAACACTACACTACACTAACACAAAATAAAATAAAAAGTAAAAAACACTACATATACACATACCCCTACACAGCCCCCCTCCCCTCCCAAATAAAAAGGAAAAACGTCTGGTACGCCACTGTTTTCAAAATGGAGCCTCCAGCTGTTGCAAAACAACAACTCCCAGTATTGCCGGACAGCCGTTGACTGTCCAGGCATGCTGGGAGTTTTGCAACAGCTGGAGGCACCCTGTTTGGGAATCACTGGCGTAGAATACCCCTATGCAAATCCCTAATTCCTCAAATGCACATGGCGCTCTCACTTCGGAGGCCTGTCGTATTTCAAGGCAACAGTTTAGGGTCACATATGGGGTATAGCCGTACTCGGGAGAAATAGCCTAACAAATTTTGGGGGGCTTTTTCTCCTTTCACCCCTTATGAAAAGGTGAAGTTGGGGTCAACACTAGCATGTTAGAGTAAAAAAATAAATTTTTTACACTAACATGCTGGTGTTGCCCTATACTTCATTCATTCATTTTGACAAGAGGTAAAAGGGAAAAAAGCCCCCCAAAATTTGTAATGCCATTTCTCCCGACTACGGAGATACCCCATATGTGGGCGCAAAGTGCTCTGCGGGCGCACAACAAGGCCCAGAAGGGAGAGTGCGCCATGTACATTTGAGGTGATTTGCACAGGGGTGGCTGATTGTTACAGCGGTTTTGACAAACGCAAAAAAAAAAAAAAAACACATGTGACCCCATTTCGGAAACTACACCCCTCACGGAATGTAATGAGGGGTGCAGTGAGAATTTACACCCCACTGGTGTAACTAACATAAAGTAGAATATGTCACGAAAAAACAATCTCGGAATCAGAATGATAGGTAAAAGCATTCCAGAGTTATTAATGTTTAAAGTGACAATGGTAAGATGTTCAAAAAACGCTCTGGTCCTAAGGTGTAAAATGGCCTGGTCCTTAAGGGGTTAAGATCATTTTAAGAGCTTGGTCAGTGAATAGTTACATTGGTAATTGGTAGTTCTGCAGGACTGTAAAGTGGTCTGGGAATGTGGGCCTGTAAGTGTAGACAAGATTGGAGACTTTGGCAAAAGTTCTGATTGTGACAGTCCTAAAAGCTGAAAACTTGGCCCAGTAGACAGTGGAAAGGGTGATAAAGGGACGGGTCCCTGAGAATGAGGTCCATATATGCCCGACTATCCTCTATCTGTATTAAGGAATTAAGGGTGACCATAGTTAGACCTTGAGGTGCCAGTTGAGCAATTATTAGATGGCAACTATGACTTGGTCAGTGCTAAAGATGAGCGAGCTGAATCCGGCGAACACTCAAGCTTTTATCTCTATGCAAGAAACAGTGCTCGGCATGGCATAACTGGAAGGTAACTCCCCTGTACTTTGTGACCCAATCCGACTACAGCCGAACCCCCCTGGTTTCTCGGGTGCTCAATTCAGGAAACAGTCCAAACATATGTGCAATAGAAGATGAATGGCACTCACCAGTCTCCAGCGGTCAAAATGAAGAGCTTTATTTAACAAAAGTGCATGTGTGCACACAAAACACAGGGAGAGCAAGGACACCATCCACAGTAGTGGTGATACAAGGGATAAGGAGCAGCACTCTGCGAGATACAAGTAGAGGGTGGGTGCACACGGCCGGAATCCCAGGTCACGGGAGACACTTCACAATGTAGAAAGGAGAAGACTGTAGCACTCCAGTAAGATGAAAAGTGAATGTGGCTTTATTCCAATTCAAACATCAAGGCAACGTTTCAGCTGCACGCAGCTGAAACGTTGCCTTGATGTTTGAATTGGAATAAAGCCACATTCACTTTTCATCTTACTGGAGTGCTACAGTCTTCTCCTTTCTACAGTAGTGGTGATAGCTATTTGGTGTGCTGGGAGCACTTCCTCGGACCACAGACATCAGGACAGGTGTTAAATACCTGAGTCTCTGATTCCAGTGGGCATATGCTTTAACAGACAGGTGCAAGAGTGCAATTAGAAACAGTTAAAAACATACAAAAATGCAATGCATATAGGAAACCAAGTGAGTGCATGAAAATAGCAAGATCAATTCTATAATTTAATCCTAGTGCATCTTGCGCCTTGAGCCTTCAAGTGCCGTCCCTCACATTAACCCTCTCTATGCCAAAGAATTCCAGGGCCTTGAAATCTCCTTTATGTTTCTCCAATACATGGTTGATCAAACGGGTAGAACATTTTTGAGTTCTCAATGAATATACGTACACGATACCGTAAACCACGTAACTGGTGCAGCAACAAATTAAATCCTTCACTCTAATGTCTTGACCCCCTAGCCGGAAGTTTGCACCTTTCCTAAGAAAGGGGCACCAATTGCACCCCCCACATTTGTGCTTACCTTTGGTTAGTGATGAACTAAACCAATCCTGGTTCCCTGAATCTGCTGTGTGTGAGCACATTTCCGACATTGTTAGCCTTTTTAAAGGTTGTTAAAGGCTTCACCTTTGTAAACTCCTCCAGCAATGGATCTCTTTGAATTAAGGACCAATGTCTATACACTGCATTTTTAATAGTGTTAGCCAGAGGACTGAATTTGAATGCAAAGGAGAAGCGCACTGACTTATCACCTAACTGTGTGTGCTCACTGGATGTTCTTTTATTTTGCTTAGATAATTTATGCAGCAAAGTCATCCTGTCCTGTTTGAAAGCTTTTTTCATTGCAAGATAAAACACTGAAAGCAGGTAACGCCTCTGTTGCAATCTTTCCATCAGAGCATCAGCTTGTATACGAAGAGATGCATCAGTACTGTTAATCCGTTGCAGTCTTAGGTATTGCCCATAGGGCACAGCGGTCTTAATGTGTTGAGGGTGATAACTAAATGATTGACAAAGTCTGTAAATGTTTCACTAGTACCCAACCAGACATTGGAAATATCGTCCACAAAATGGTTATAACTCCTAATCCATTTGATATATCTGTTCATGGTGGAAAAAATAAAAATTTTCTCAAAAACTGCCACAAAGAGATTAGCCAGAGAGCACGTGACCGGAGTAAAATTGTAACATAGTAACATAGTAAAATAGTTCATAAGGTTGAAAAAAGACCAGAGTCCATCAAGTTCAACCTATAACCCTAGTGAGTCCCCACTCAGTTGATCCAGAGAAAGTGCCCATGGCTACTCTGCTAATGTGTCTATACCTTACCTCATTGAATTAGAATGCATTATTAGTAAGAATGAAAGTGAAAGCGTCACAGGCAAAGTCAGTAAAATCTTGGCTTTTGTTGGAAACAGAATGAAGGTCACGTATACATTGGATACTCAACATTTGGGGAATACTGGTATAAAGGCTTTCTATGTCTATAGAAGCCATAAGAAAGCCTTCTTCCCAGGCCACTTCCTGAAAGTTCATTAAAATTCACCAAGGCCGGTATTTCTTTTAATAACGGGTGGAGGAGGCAATCTATATATTTCGATAGTGACTCCATTTTGGACCCCCTCCCAGAGACAATAGGATGTCCGGGAGGGGATTCCAATGTCTTATGGACCTTGGGAAGGAAATACCAACACAGATATTTAACAAACACTGGTAACAATTTAGTAGCAGTTTTGCTGGATAACACCCTTATCGTGAGTGTTCCGAGGAAGTGCGCCTAGCGCATGAAATAGCTAACACTGCTACTGTGGACAGCGTCCTTGCTCTCCCTGTGTTTTGTATGCACACATGCACTTTTGTTGAGTAAAGCTCTTCATTTTGCCTGCTGGAGACTGGTGAGTGACATTCATCTTCTATTGCACACTCAAGCTTTTATTGGTCCGGCTAGTGGTAAAAAATAGCGCGAAAGACCTGAAAGCATGGTTTTTTGGCAGACGGAAGAAGCAAGGGGGCAGTAAAATGACATAGGGACATCAGAAGATCACATGAGAACCCAGGTCTATCATGTGATTTTCTGCTTACTGTGACAATCATCACAAAGTCCAAAAGGACACAGCGAAGGACACAGATAAAAGGGCAGTGACATCACCTACAGGATTCAGAGCGCTGGAATTTCTGCAGAGGGAGGGAGAGAGCTAGACATAGGGACAGTTTGTGGTTGGAAAGAGAGACAGCAAATAAAGTGTAAAATATTATGAGATATAAGAGATGTATTTTTTAATATACAATATCATTGAAACCCATGCAAGGTAATCGACAAGGATATACAACATGGCTGACATGACATTTAGAAAAGTCAACCTGAGCCAGCTGAAACCTTTAGATAGAAATGCTAAGCTAGAGGTACGCATGACACACTATTTCAGTGTAACAGGGTAATAGTCACGTAGTCACGTTGAGACTTCAAGAGAAGTACCATATATGTAGGGTTAGCGGTATCCAATCAGATAACAAGGTAACCATGACATAATGTATCCACCCATGAAGATATATGTGTATATATATATATATATATATATATATATATATATGTATATGTATTCCGCCAACCCACTAGGAGGGGATATATACTATATAGGTATATTTATGGATAGAAGACACAGGATTACTTAGGATAAATACGCCCACATATATAAAGGACACACTTCAATCATAGTAAACACACCCATAGTTATGGCATATAAGGTCGGTGTTACGCTGAGCGCTCCGGGTCCCTGCTCCTCCGGAGTGCTTGCGGCGTTTTCCTCTCTGCAGCGCCCCGGTCAGACCCGCTGACCGGGAACGCAGCACTGACACTGATGACGGGGATGCGATTCGCATAGCGGGACGCGCCCGCTCGCGAATCGCATCCCAAGCTACTTACCTGTCCCGGTCCCCGGCTGTCGCGTTCTGGCGCGCGCGGCTCCGCACTCTAGGGCTCGCGCGCGCCAGCTCTCTAAGATTTAAAGGGCCAGTGCACCACTGATTGGTGCCTGGCCTAATCACTGTAATTAGCTCCCACCTGCTCCACGCCTATATAACCTCACTTCCCCTTCCCAGTATGGCCGGATCTTGTTGCCTTGTGCCAGTGAAAGCGTTTTGTGTATGTCCCAAGCCTGTGTTCCTGACCTTCTGCTGTTGCCCCTGACTACGATCCTTTCTGCCTGCCCTGACCTTCTGCTACGTCCGACCTTGCTCTTGCCTTGTCCTTCTGTACCGCGCCTGCCTCAGCAGTCAGAGAGGTTGAGCTGTTACCGGTGGATACGACCTGGTTGCTACCGCCGCTGCAAGACCAACCCGCTTTGCGGCGGGCTCTGGTGAATACCAGTAGCAACTTAGAACCGGTCCACAGAGGATCCACCTCCAGCCTGCCGAATCCTAACAGTTGGGACTTCAAAGGAAGCTAATGCAACACAAGGAACCAAGGAGGAAGGAAGGCGTGGCCATACCAGACCAGACCATGCCAGCCTGATGAAGGATGCTAACAGAGGAAGTCATTTTAGAAGGACTTTCCAAGATGAATCCAACATAGAAATCCAAGCTGGGGAGACAAATCTAAGGACATGCTTGCATAACCTCCCTACTGTATCTACTGTATGCTAAGGACTGTCATTACATGAAGAAGGTCTTGTTTTATTCTGCCAAGAAGATTACAATAAATGTATGTTTTTTTTACAAGCAAGATCTCGCTTATTCTCCAATGGTGACCAGGTCATAATTATGACCGGTATTATTTAACATAAAGGGACATCTTAATCACAGCCTCTGAAGGGCTCATATTTTTCTATCAAAAATCCAAAGCCTTTTTCAATGCTCATACCTGCATATGCCTGAATAGAATAGTGTTCCTGAACCAGCTACTGTAGCAGTGTAGTGCAGTGAGGTGCAGTGATCTGTGCAACCCACAAAGTGTATTCAAGTGGCATTTATATACATTTAGGTTCTGTCAACATAGTAGTGAATAAAATAGATTTCAGCAAACACCTTCAGTACTTGTTGTGCTATAATATCTGCCACGCAAAAAGCATGTGGAAGCTACACATTTCTAGCCTGTAGTGTTATACGGTTCTGGTGCATTTAGTATTTTTCTACTTACACCTTCAGCACTTATTGTGCTGTTATCCCTGCCACGCAAAAAGCATGTTGAAGTTACACATATCTAGCCTGTAGTGTTATCTAGCTATTTTGGTGCATTTATTATTGTTCCACAAACACCTTCAGTACTCATTGTGCTGTCATCACTGCCATGTAAAAAGCATTTAAAAATTAGATTTGACAAGTAGGTTGGTGAAAAATCATCCAAAAAGGATACAAGTAACCAAAGAAAAACATGTCTGGAAAACATGTCTCTGCCAGTAAGAATGTTGCAGTACTCTGTGGCAGTACTAGTATAGGTAGGGGCAACAGCAGCCAGGTGTCGTGTGGTAGTAGTGGGAGCCGTATCAGCATTTCCAAGTCCTCACTGTCACGCTTCGGCTGGCAGGAGGTGGATCCTCTGTGCCAGAGAGGGATTGGCGTGGACCGTGCTGGTGGACCGGTTCTAAGTTGCTACTGGTATTCACCAGAGCCCGCCGCAAAGCGGGATGGTCTTGCAGCGGCGGTAGCAACCAGGTCGTATCCACCAGCAACGGCTCAACCTCTCTGACTGCTGAAGATAGGCGCGGTAGACAAGAGCAAGGTCGGACGTAGCAGAAGGTCGGGGCAGGCAGCAAGGATCGTAGTCAGGGGCAATGGCAGGAGGTCTGGAACACAGGCTAGGAACACACAAGGAAACGCTTTCACTGGCACAATGGCAACAAGATCCGGCGAGGGAGTGCAGGGGAAGTGAGGTATAAATAGGGAGTGCACAGGTGAACACACTAATTA
The DNA here is from genome assembly GCF_029499605.1 of Hyla sarda. Taxonomy (NCBI): domain Eukaryota; kingdom Metazoa; phylum Chordata; class Amphibia; order Anura; family Hylidae; genus Hyla; species Hyla sarda. Next base: position 312,490,024 of record NC_079189.1, on the reverse strand, counting down.
AGCCAACTGCGCCAATCAGTGGCGCAGTGGCCCTTTAAATTGCAGAGACCCGGCGCGCGTGCGCCCTAAGGAGCGGGGCCGCGCGCGCCGGGACAAGACCGACGGAGAGCGAGTCAGGTACGGGAGCCGGGATGCGCATCGCGAGCGGGCGCCTCCCGCATCGCGAATCGCATCCCGGCTGAGAGAGGTATTGCAGCGCACCCGGTCAGCAGGTCTGACCGGGGCGCTGCAATTGCGAGGATGTTGCGAGCGCTCCGGGGAGGAGCGGGGACCCGGAGCGCTCGGCGTAACAGTACCCCCCCCCTTGGGTCTCCCCCTCTTCTTGGAGCCTGAGAACCTGAGGACAAGACTTTTGTCTAGGATGTTGTCCTCAGGTTCCCAGGATCTCTCTTCTGGGCCACAGCCCTCCCAATCCACCAAGAAATTTTTTTTCCCTCTGACCGTCTTGGAGGCCAGAATCTCCTTCACGGAGAAGACGTCAGAAGAACCGGAAACAGGAGTGGGAGAAACAAGTTTGGGAGAGAAGCGGTTAATGATGAGTGGTTTAAGGAGAGAGACATGGAAGGCATTGGGAATACGAAGAGAAGGAGGAAGAAGGAGTTTGTAAGAGACAGGGTTAATCTGGCACAAGACTTTGAAAGGACCAAGATAGCGTGGTCCCAGTTTGTAACTGGGGACACGAAAGCGGACATATTTAGCGGAGAGCCATACCTTGTCTCCGGGAGCAAAAATGGGGGGAGTTCTTCTTATCTTATCGGCAAACCTTTTCATGCGGGATGAAGCCTGTAAAAGAGAATTTTGGGTCTCTTTCCATATGGTGGAAAGATCACGAGTCACTTCATCCACAGCGGGCAAACCAGAGGGCAAGGGAGTAGGGAGGGGGGGAAGAGGGTGACGGCCGTACACCACGAAAAATGGGGACTTAGCAGAAGATTCTGAGACTCTGAAGTTGTATGAGAATTCGGCCCATGGTAGAAGATCTGCCCAGTCATCCTGGCGGGAGGAAACAAAATGCCGTAAATAGTCACCCAGGACCTGGTTAATTCTTTCTACTTGCCCATTGGATTGGGGATGATAAGAAGAAGAGAAGTTTAATTTAATCTTGAGTTGTTTACAGAGGGCCCTCCAGAATTTAGACACGAACTGGACGCCTCTATCCGAGACGATCTGCGTGGGCAAACCGTGAAGACGAAAAATGTGTACAAAAAATTGTTTTGCCAACTGAGGCGCTGAAGGAAGACCAGGAAGAGGAATAAAATGTGCCATCTTGGAAAATCGATCAACGACCACCCAAACAACAGTGTTGCCACGGGATGGGGGTAAGTCTGTAATAAAGTCCATACCAATCAGTGACCAAGGCTGTTCGGGGACAGGCAGAGGATGAAGGAGACCAGCAGGCTTCTGGCGAGGAGTCTTATCCCGGGCACAGACAGTACAGGCCCGCACAAAATCAACAACATCCGTCTCCAGAGTCGGCCACCAATAGAAACGAGAGATGAGTTGCAAGGATTTTTTGATGCCCGCATGGCCTGCGAGGTGGGAGGAGTGTCCCCATTTGAGAATCCCGAGACGTTGGCGTGGAGAAACGAAGGTCTTCCCTGGAGGAGTTTGCCTGATGGAGGCTGGAGAAGTGGAGATCAGACAGTCAGGAGGAATGATGTGTTGCGGAGAGACCTCTACTTCCGAGGCATCCGAGGAACGAGAGAGGGCATCGGCCCTAATGTTCTTGTCGGCAGGACGAAAATGAATTTCAAAGTTAAAACGGGCAAAGAACAACGACCACCTGGCCTGGCGAGGGTTCAGCCGTTGGGCAGACTGGAGATAGGAGAGATTCTTGTGATCGGTGTATATGATAACTGGAAATTTTGATCCCTCCAGCAGATGCCTCCATTCCTCAAGCGCCAATTTAATGGCCAGTAGTTCTCAATCCCCGATGGAGTAGTTTCTCTCCGCCGGAGAGAAGGTCCTAGAAAAAAAAACACAAGTAACAGCATGCCCGGAAGAATTTTTTTGTAGAAGGACAGCTCCCACTGAGGAGGCATCTACCTCCAATAGGAAGGGTTTAGATGGGTCAGGTCTGGAGAGCACGGGAGCAGAAGAAAAGGCAGACTTGAGACGTTTAAATGCGTCTTCCGCTTGGGGAGACCAGGACTTGGGATTGGCATTTTTCTTGGTTAAAGCCACGATAGGAGCCACAATAGTGGAAAAGTGTGGAATAAATTGTCTGTAATAATTGGCGAACCCCAAAAAACGTTGGATAGCACGGAGTCCGGAGGGACGTGGCCAATCTAAGACGGCAGAGAGTTTATCTGGGTCCATTTGTAATCCCGGGCCAGAGACCAAGTATCCTAGGAAAGGAAGAGATTGACATTCAAACAGACATTTCTCCATTTTGGCATAAAGTTGATTGTCTCGAAGTCTCTGAAGAACCATGCGGACATGCTGGCGGTGTTCTTCTAAGTTGGCAGAAAAAATCAGAATATCGTCCAGATAAACCACAACACAGGAATATGAGAGATCACGAAAAATTTCATTAACAAAGTCTTGGAAGACGGCAGGGGCGTTGCACAGGCCAAAGGGCATGACCAGATACTCAAAGTGTCCATCTCTGGTGTTAAATGCAGTCTTCCATTCGTCCCCCTCCCTGATGCGGATGAGATTATAAGCACCTCTTAAGTCCAGTTTGGTAAAGATGTGGGCACCTTGTAGGCGATCAAAGAGTTCCGAGATAAGAGGAAGGGGGTAGCGGTTCTTTACCGTGATTTTATTAAGTCCGCGGTAATCAATGCAAGGACGTAGGGAGCCATCTTTTTTGGACACAAAAAAAAATCCAGCTCCGGCAGGAGAGGAGGATTTGCGGATAAACCCCTTTTTTTAATTTTCCTGGATGTATTCAGACATGGCAAGAGTCTCTGGAGCAGACAGAGGATAAATTCTACCCCGGGGTGGAGTAGTACCCGGGAGGAGGTCAATAGGACAGTCATAAGGCCTGTGAGGAGGTAAAGTCTCAGCTTGCTTTTTGCAAAACACGTCAGCATAGTCCATATAAGCCTTAGGAAGACCGGTTACAGGGGGAACCACAGGGTCACGGCAGGGAGTACTGGAAACCGGTTTAAGACAGTCCTTGAAACAAGAAGTACCCCAGCTCTTGATTTCTCCTGTGGACCAATCAAGGGTTGGGGAATGGCGTTGACGCCACGGTAATCCAAGAAGAATTTCGGAAGTGCAGTTGGAGAGGACCAAAAACTCAATTTTTTCGTGATGAGGTCCGATGCACATTAGGAGAGGTTCCGTGCGGTAACGCACGGTACAGTCCAATCTTTCATTGTTAACAGAATTGATGTAGAGGGGTCTGGCGAGACTGGTCACCGGGATGTTGAACCTGTTGATGAAAGAGGCCAAAATAAAATTTCCTGCAGATCCGGAATCCAAGAAGGCCATAGTAGAGAAGGAGAAGGTAGAGGAAGATATCTGCACAGGCACAGTAAGGCGTGGAGAAGCAGAGTTGACATCAAGAACTGTCTCACCTTTGTGCGGAGTCAGCGTACGTCTTTCCAGGCGGGGAGGACGGATAGGACAATCCTTCAAGAAGTGTTCGGTACGGGCACAGTACAGGCACAGATTCTCCATGCGGCGTCGTGTCCTCTCTTGAGGTGTCAAGCGAGACCGGTCAACTTGCATAGCCTCCACGGCGGGAGGCACAGGAACGGATTGCAGAGGACCAGGGGAGAGAGGAGCCGGGGAGAAAAAACGCCTCGTGCGAACAAAGTCCATATCCTGGCGGAGCTCCTGACGCCTTTCGGAAAAACGCATGTCAATGCGGGTGGCCAGATGAATAAGTTCATGCAGGTTAGCAGGAATTTCTCGTGCGGCCAGAACATCTTTAATGTTGCTGGATAGGCCTTTTTAAAGGTCGCGCAGAGGGCCTCATTATTCCAGGATAATTCGGAGGCAAGATTACGGAATTGGATGGCGTACTCGCCAACAGAAGAATTACCCTGGACCAGGTTCAGCAGGGCAGTCTCAGCAGAAGAGGCTCGGGCAGGTTCCTGAAAGACACTTCGAATCTCCGTGAAGAAGGAGTGTACAGAGGCAGTGACGGGGTCATTGCGGTCCCAGAGCGATGTGGCCCATGACAGAGCTTTCCCAGACAGAAGGCTGACTACGAAAGCCACCTTAGACCTTTCAGTAGGAAACTGGTCCGACATCATCTCCAAGTGCAGGGATCATTGCGAAAGAAAGCCACGGCAAAACTTAGAGTCCCCATCAAATTTATCCGGCAAGGATAATCGTAGGCCGGAAGCGGCCACTCGCTGCGGAGGAGGTGCAGGAGCTGGCGGAGGAGATGATTGCTGAAGCTGTGGTAGTAGCTGCTGTAGCATCACGGTCAGTTGAGACAGCTGGTGGCCTTGTTGCGCTATCTGTTGCGACTGCTGGGCGACCACCGTGGTGAGGTCGGCGACAACTGGCAGTGGGACTTCAGCGGGATCCATGGCCGGATCTACTGTCACGCTTCGGCTGGCAGGAGGTGGATCCTCTGTGCCAGAGAGGGATTGGCGTGGACCGTGCTGGTGGACCGGTTCTAAGCTGCTACTGGTATTCACCAGAGCCCGCCGCAAAGCGGGATGGTCTTGCAGCGGCGGTAGCAACCAGGTCGTATCCACCAGCAACGGCTCAACCTCTCTGACTGCTGAAGATAGGCGCGGTACAAGGGAGTAGACAAGAGCAAGGTCGGACGTAGCAGAAGGTCGGGGCAGGCAGCAAGGATCGTAGTCAGGGGCAACGGCAGGAGGTCTGGAACACAGGCTAGGAACACACAAGGAAACGCTTTCACTGGCACAATGGCAACAAGATCCGGCGAGGGAGTGCAGGGGAAGTGAGGTATAAATAGGGAGTGCACAGGTGAACACACTAATTAAGCCAACTGCGCCAATCAGTGGCGCAGTGGCCCTTTAAATTGCAGAGACCCGGCGCGCGCGCGCCCTAAGGAGCGGGGCCGCGCGCGCCCGGACAAGACCGACGGAGAGCGAGTCAGGTACGGGAGCCGGGATGCGCATCGCGAGCGGGCGCCTCCCGCATCGCGAATCGCATCCCGGCTGAGAGAGGTATTGCAGCGCACCCGGTCAGCAGGTCTGACCGGGGCGCTGCAATTGCGAGGATGTTGCGAGCGCTCCGGGGAGGAGCGGGGACCCGGAGCGCTCGGCGTAACACTCACTTCCATGATCCAGCTTTAATGGAATATTTATGTCATACTACTTCTGAGGAGGAAGATTGATAATATAATGAATTATTGAAAGCACTGACAGAGCAGCAGTGTGAATTACGACTTGAGTGGGTGAATAATAATAAAAATACATAACCTTAGAATTGGAAATGCTATGTTAGTGTTAATCATGTTTGACATATATTTACGCTGTGGCCATCTTATTTAAATGCAATATCAGTGTGTATTATGCTCCAAGCACGTGCTACGCTAAGCACAGACTGTGAACTATATTCTGAGTGTACATAAGACATGATCGAATTAAAAAAAAATTTGATAAAAAATTTGATTCGGACAATTTGATGAAAAGTAAAAAATCGGGTTCGGTCCAAATTTGTTTGCGGCAAATCAACATTAAAAACAGCCATTTCTGGCCTACAGAGAGCCTCAATAGGGGTGTAGCACGCTTTGCCTTGCTGTAACACGCATATGGTGTGTGCTGGGTTAGTGAAATAATACTGTTAATCAGTATGACATGCAGATCAGAGGCGTCGCTATTAGAATCACTGTCGCAGAGCCACACAATGACAGAGCCTGGAGGTGGCATCTGTATGAGGAGACCATATAGTGGCTGAATGACATAGCCTGGAGGTGGCGACAGCATGAGGAGAACATATGGTGGCTGAATGACAAAGCCTGGAGGTGGCGGCAGCATGAGTGAGTGAGTATACTGAGTGTATATTGCGGTAATATCTCAGCAGTGGGTCGATTTTATAGGGCTGTGACATCACAGAGGTGACTGGCTGCTGATAGGCTGCATTCTGCATGTGATTCAGGGTCATCCCGTCTACCCTTGGACCGCACTAAATGGAGTTTAATGTAGCAATTTGCGTGATCGAATCGTGCCAATATTCGCATTCGTTGCAAATCAAATTTTTCCTGAAATTCGCAACTAATTCTGATTCATCAGATTTGACTCACTCATCTCAAGTATATTGTGGTAATATCTTAGTGGTAATATCTTAGTATCAGTGTAAACTGTGACGGTAATATATGCTGTGTTCATTGCAATAATCAACGCATTGGTAGTGTGGATTGCGCTTGGAATCCGTGAATGGAACTACCTAGCATGAGTAATTAATAGAAAACTTAATATCAGTGAGAATTGCATCTAGGCATCATCATCTATAGTAAATGGCACTTGAAGATAAACACTTGATGTTTTTACAGTAGGACTATTATAGTGCATCCTGTACAAATGATGTCTTGCCAACTGTAGAAAATCTTCTCCACAGGGATGAATCCGGATATTACGCAACAGTAACAGATCCCCAAGCTAAGTGAGTAATTGTGAACTTGTGCTGAGTGTGAACTTGTGCTGAGCCTTACATATCCTATAAGTGAAGCATCCATAGACTTTGGTATCCTAAGATGGATACACTGCTATAAATGAAGGACAGCAATCTCATGGCATCCTAATCTGAATATTTTTCAAAGTTTTTTGCTATTTTTTCTTGATTTTTGACACTTTATTGCTATTTTTATACTAGCATAATAAAAGGTAAGTTTTAAGGTTCCCTGTACAGTCACTATTTTTCTATAACTTTTTCTGGGAGACCTAAATTACCTATCTAGTAATATCAGTGCCCCATATTAGTACAGGTACTACATATTCCCATCTGTTCCACATTGGAAGTAGTAGTACTACCTAAAAAATTTAAAAAACAGAGAAAAAAATGTGAAACACATACACACACACTTTATTAAACACAATATTAAAATATATTACTAATAAAAAAAAATGAATTATAAAAAATATATTATTTTTACATTTAAATGTAAAACCCATAATCCTCAGAAAAGGGATAATTTGGTTTTTCAGACAAGACCTATTTCTTGTTCAGTCTTTTAGAACGTCTTTCCATGTCTCAGTGTGTATATTAACACCAGCAGGCATCTACTGACAACCAGGGATACTTTATGCTGCTTTATTGTGGTGTAAATAGGCCTAAAAATGGGCGAGCTGTAATAGTTACCATGGGTTACTGCATGTTGCCATAACTGAGCCTTCAAAACCCTTTAAAACTACTTGAATATGCTCCTAAAAGTCTTAGACAGGGATTTAGAGGTATTAGGCGGTGTTATAAATGTGTTTAGGGGCTTATCTCATTGCCGGTTTGAGTCGAACCAAGCCAAACCAAACTTGAGAAATTCTAAGAAGTTTGGCGAGTCTGCGAAACCAAACTTTTCAAAAGTTTGCTCAACTCTAGTCAATGCCTTTGTGGCCTTCAGGTAAGGGTCTAATAGATGGAAGTAGTTGCCAGATAGATGGTGAGCAGATAGTGTATCCTGTGAAATAACACAGAGCAGAAAAAAAGGAAAAAAAAAACAGGAAGAAAACAGGATCACATTAATCTATATAGAATTTTTTTTCAAAGTTTATAAAACAGTGCATAAAGTATAAAAGTAACCACTAACCTTTCATTCCTAATATGAGAATGCAACCACCACAATTGTTTAACAACTATGTGAAAAAGTCCAGTCAACCAGATTGACAATATAACCGATGCTACATAACTGAAATAATGAATGCCTGGTGGCTTGCAAGAGATACTATGTGTGGTGAGCTATTCGTGCAGGAGGCCATCTTCCATCTGGGTCAACCCTGCATGTATCAATATAATGATGGAAGGGCATTATATTCTGTAAACCTTATGGCATAGTTTTTGTATTTTTTGCAAATAAAACACACTTGTATGGAGTCACTCAACCATTATTTAGCATTATGCCGGAGTAAACTGTGTATTAAAATAAAATGTGCAAATTTAATAAGGTTTAGAAACATAGTTACATTTTGCTCTAAGACACTAACTCATTTCAAATACTCCTTCATGACCTATTTTAATGGCCATGTTTAAAAACATAATGAACTTCTAATGAGCTTATTAAAAAACAGCTTATTAGAATAATAGGAAAATGTTTTTGCCAAATTTAATTGTGTTCGGAATCCATCGCTTCTTTCTTTTCCATGCTTTGTTATTTTACACAAATTAATCAATATTTCAAGTTAATGACTTCATCTCTTTCTTGCCAGATTGGCCTCGGTTGCAAATAGCTTGGAACATTAAGTATGTGGCTTGGTGTGTGATGTTTTATAAAGCAGCTGTAGCTACACAACTCATCATGGCTATGTATAATAGATCATTGAACAAAGCATCTCAAAGGGTGTGTTCATAGGTTGCAACTGCCACATGTGGAAAAAAAATATACATTATACTTTATGAGATGCCCTATGGCTGCATGATTTTACTGGCAGAATTGTGCTCCCATTGGCTACCACATGAGGCTCCATCTGCATGCAGCAGCTGCAATGTGCGAATGCACCCACAGCCTGGATAATCATTTTAGTTTTTTTGGGCTTGTATAATATTTGCTAACCAATAAAGCCGTGTTCACACAATCTTTACGCCTGATATTTTTAGCTGTATAATTTGTTTGCTTGTCATTTAACCCCTTAAGGACGCAGGGTTTTTCAGTTTTTGCACTTTCGTTTTTTCCTCCTTACCTTTTAAAAATCATAACCCTTTCAGTTTTCCACCTAAAAACCCATATTATGGTTTATTTTTGCATCGCCAATTCTACTTTGCAGTGACATTAGTCATTTTACCCAAAAATTCCCAGCGAAACGGAAAAAAAAATCATTGTGCGACAAAATCGTAGAAAAAACGCAATTTTGTAAATTTTGGGGGCTTCCGTTTCTAAGCAGTGCATATTTCAGTAAAAATTACACCTTATCATTATTCTGTAGGTCAATACGGTTAAAATGATACACTACTTATATAGGTTTGATTTTGTCGTACTTCTGGAAAAAAAATCATAACTACATAACTACAGGAAAATTTATACATTTAAAAATGTCATATTCTGACCCCTATAACTTTTTTTATTTTTCCACATACAGGGCGGTTTGAGAGCTCATTTTTTGCGCCGTGATCTGAAGTTTTTATCAGTACCATTTTTGTTTTGATCGGACTATTTGATCACTTTTTATTCATTTTTTTATGGTATAAAAAGTGACCAAAAATATGCTTTGCTTTGCGCGTACGCCATTTACCGTGCGGTTTAAGTAACAATATATTTTTATAGTTCGGACATATGTTTATTTTTATTTTTATTTACACTGTTTTATTTTTTTTTTATGGGAAAAGGGAGGTGATTCAAACTTTTATTAGGAAAGGGGTTAAATTACCTTTATTAACACTTTTTTTTAACTTTTTTTACCCATAGGGACCTGTAACACTGCACACACTGATCTCTCATGCTGATCACTTGCGTGTATTAACACCCCTGTGATCAGTGTTGTTGGCGCTTGACTGCTCCTGCCTGGATCTCAGGCACGGAGCAGTCATTCGTCGATCGGACACCGAGGAGGCAGGTAAGGGCCCTCCTGGTGTCCTGTAAGCTGTTCGGGATGCCGGTCCCGAACAGCCCGACTGAGCAGCCGGGTTACTTTCACTTTCATTTCAGACGTGGCGGTCAGCTTTGATCGCCGCGTCTGAAGGGTTAATACAGGGCATCACCGCGATCGGTGATGTCCTATATTAGCTGCGGGTCCCAGCCATTGATAGCCGCTGGGACCGACCCGATATGACACAGGGACACCGTGTAACCCCGCAGCATATCGCGGGAGCCGGCGGAGGACGTAAATATACGTCCTTTGTCGTTAAGGGGTTAAAAGGCTGGAAAAAAATCAGCTGACCAGTTTTTGCTAAAAAAAAGTTATCGTTTTATTATTTTTTTTTATTGCTAGACAAATAAAAAAAACATCTGTTTTTCTACTCACAATTGGTATAAAAAAAAAGGCGTGTCAATTAATTTTACAGCCGTAAGAATTACGAATGTACAAATGAACGTCGATTTGCACTAATGGCTGTTTCCTTATTATGTTTATCAGAACACAATAGTTAGAAACAGAAACATAGAATGTGTCGGCAGATAAGAACCATTTGGCCCATCTAGTCTGCCCAATAATCTGAATACTATAAATAGTCCCTGGCCCTATCTTATATGGAGGATAGCCTTATGCCTATCCCATGCATGTTTAAACTCCTTCACTGTATTTGCAGCGACCACTTCTGCAGGAAGGCTATTCCATGCATCCACTACTCTCTCAGTAAAGTAATACTTCCTTATGTTACTGAAGAAACCTTTGCCCCTCTAATATAAAACTGTGTCCTCTTGTGGTAGTTTTTCTTCTTTTAAATATAATCTCCTCCTTTACCGTGTTTATTCCCTTTATGTATTTAAAAGTCTCAATCATATCCCCTCTGTCTCTTCTTTCTTCCAAGCTATATATGTTAAGGTCCTTTAACCTTTCCTGGTCAGTTTTATCCTGCAATCCATGTACTAGTTTAGTAGCTCTTCTCTGAACTCTTTCCAATGTGGTCCGACTCATTAGGTCCGACTCACAGCCTGCTCCCAGTTACCTCCAGTGTGACTGAGCACACATACAATGGGAGGAGGGAGACAGACTATAATCCCCATCCAAACTGGCTGATGTGTTGGCGGCCTCACAGTTGTTTAACATCAGTTTGAGGGTTAGTCATATGTCACTGTCCACATCTACCACAGTTGTGCACCTAAATTTATGTATTACTCTATATGTTACACATCCACACCTTTCATCTGGTGTAGGATGCCCTTGTGGCACTTGTAGTCTGCTTCAGGCATCCCCCATTGTATGCATTTTATGCTGGGGATCGCCCTTAGCAACGGACAACAAGCGCAGGATCTGCTCCCCCAGCATAAATGCACAACTGCATTTGGGGTGGAGCACCTCCTGCTTTTTGAGACTATGTTTTTTCTTCTTGTTGTTTAAACCCTAAATCCCTTTCCTCAGATACTAAGGTTAGGACTGTTTTAAATATTCTATATTCTGCCCTAGGGGTTTTGCTGTTCAGGATAGTTAAGGGCACTGTTAACCCTTGTCACTCATGATGCCAGGGTGAGGGTTAAATGCTGTATTTCTTGATAGGCCTATTGCCACACTTCCCAAGAGCAATAGGTGATGCAGAAAATAAAGGATTGTCCACAACCGCTGTTAACTGAAAACTTGCTGGAGCTTTGACTGAAGAATTTCTGTACATAAAGTAATAGTAACAGTCCAGATAACAGAGTCTCTTTACATATAGCTTGAGCAGCGATTGGGATCAGATAAGCCCAATTTAGCTTCTTAAGGATTGTATAGCAGAGATCCGCTGGATTTAGGGGAGTATTTAGGTCCAGTGATCTTGCGATGAGTAGCGGGGAATTGCTTAGTCTATCCCCTATGTTAGAGGCCTGGGCCGCAAGGCTTTGGCCTAGCAAATCTTCTTGTAAGCAACCCAAGAGAGAAGAGAGATGCTGCTTGCTTGGCAGAACAGGAACAAGAGGGAGATTAATAGCTGCAGCTCCCTTATATGGGCAGGGGCTGAGCCGTTTTGGATTGGTCCAATCAGCTGTCACTCACTGTTACATTGCATTGTGGGTGATCACCTGACTACAAGCACCAAAGGTCCTTTAGCAAAAACCATAGAGTTCTAACCTAATCACATGACCCGCAGGTCCTGCTACTCTCGAAACAGGTAGATAACTAAATATATACATATCTATACTTATATTTATATTGATAAGAACTGCTATATAGTAATCGACTAAGTGTGAGGTGACAAGGGGAAAACTACAAAAGAGGGACCCGACGTCCTAGGGACTCTGACTATGGGGACCTCTATACAGGTACCACACATACATTACCATCAAGACCTTTTGCAATATCACTAATAAAGATATTAAACAATATTGGTCTCAGTACAGATCCCATAGGTACCCCACTGGTAACAAGGCCTTGCTCTGAATATTCTCCATTGACTACAAACCTGTGTTGTGTGTCACTCAGCCACTGCCTAATCCACTCAACAATATGGGAGTCCAAGCTCAATGACTGTAGTTTATTGATAAGACTTCTATGTGGGACAGTGTCAAAAGCCTTACTAAAATCTAGATGTGCAATGTCTTCTGTCCCTCTGCCATCTATTATTTTAGTCACCCAGTCAAAAAAATCAATAAGATTTGTTTGACATGATCTCCCTGAAGTAAACCCATGTTGTTTTTCATCTTGCAATCCATGGGATTTTAGATGTTCCACAATCCTATCCTTAAGTTGGGTTTCCATTAATTTCCCCATTGATGTCAGACTTACTGGCCTATTACATAGTTACATAGTTAGTATGGTTGAAAAAAGACATACGTCCATCAAGTCCAACCAGGGAATTTAGGTGAAGGGAGTAAGGAGATAAGGGAAAGGGATGTAGTTTTATAATTCTGCATAAGCATTAATGTTATTTTGTTCCAGGAATGTATCTAACCCTGTTTTAAAGCTGTTAATTGTTCCTGCTGTGACCAGTTCCTGAGGTAGACCGTTCCATAAATTCACAGTCCTCACAGTAAAGAAGGCGTGTCGCCCCTTTAGACTAAACCTTTTCTTCTCCAGACGGAGGGAGTGCCCCCTCGTCCTTTGGGGGGGTTTAACCTGGAACAGTTTTTCTCCATATTTTTTGTATGGGCCATTTATATACTTATATACGTTTATCATATCCCTTAAACGTTTCTTCTCAAGACTAAACAATTGTAACTCCTTTAATCGCTCCTCATAGCTAAGATGTTCCATGCCCCATATTAGTTTAGTCGCGCGTCTCTGCACCCTTTCCAACTCCGCAGTGTCCCTTTTATGAACAGGCGACCAAAACTGAACAGCATATTCCAGGTGAGGCCGTACCAATGCTTTATAAAGGGGTAGTATTATGTCCCTGTCCCTTGAGTCCATGCCTCTTTTTATACATGACAATATCCTGCCGGCTTTGGAAGCAGCAGCCTGACATTGCATGCTATTCTGTAGTCTGTGATCTACAAGTACACCCAGATCCTTCTCTACCAGTGACTCTGCCAGTTTAATCCCCCCTAAGACATACGACGCATGCATGTTATTAGTACCCAGATACATAACTTTACATTTATCCACATTGAACCTCATTTGCCAAGTGGATGCCCAGACACTTAGTCTATCCAAGTCATCTTGTAACTTATGCACATCCTCTATAGACTGTACCGTGCTACAAAGCTTGGTGTCATCTGCAAAGATAGAATGTGTGTAGTGCAGCTCTCAGCCCAGGGAAATTTGCCTTTTTAAAGTTATATGTTTTTGCCTTCCCCGTCTGTCTTTGTTTTCTACATTTTAAGTCAAAAGTAACTATATTGTGGTCGCTATTACCAAGGTTTTCCCGCACAGTTACATTACCAACCAGCTCTGCGTTGTTGGAAATGATCAGATCCAACAAGGCATCACTTCTTGTTGGGTCCTCCACAAACTGGCCCATAAAATTATCCTGCAATAAATTTAGGAATTTTCTCCCCTTTGTAGTTTTAGCCAGCCCCTGGCCTCAATCTATATCTGGATAGTTAAAATCTCCCATTATTACCATTGTGCCTGCCCGGGCAGCCCTCTCTATTTGTTTCGCAGCCGACCTTCTATCTCTTCAGTGATATTAGGGGGTCTGTAGATTACACCAAATACTATTTTTTCAGTATTTCCCTCCTTTTGTAATTCTACCCACAGTGATTCCACATCCTCAGAATCATCACACACTATGGCATCGTTCACACTGACTTTCATACCACTTCTTACATACAGACAGACTCCACCACCTTTTCTGTTCATTCTATCCTTGCGAAACAATGTAAACCCCTGCAGATTAACAGCCCAGTCATGCGAGGAGTCCAGCCATGTCTCAGTGACCCCAACTATATCAATATGTTCCTCCAGTATCAAGGCCTCAAGCTCCCCCATTTTATTTGCTAGGCTTCTGGCATTTGTGAACATACACTTTACATTTCCATTAAGTTTTACACATATAGTCTCACTAATGGGATTTTCAGAGTTATTGGGGTTAATGTTATTATTTGAGTTATAAGGGCTAATTGTACTATTTAAGTTATTGGGGCTAATGGGATTTTTGGAGTTATTGGGTCTAACGTTATTATTTAAGTTATTGGGGCTAATGGGATTATTGTTGCTTGCTATTACCTTTCTTGTGAATGGGCACGACATTTGATTATTGCCTTAAGGCAGATACATTGTGGATTTTCTATCTGGATTTTATATGGGGAAAATCTGCAGGGCATTACAATACTAACAAAATAGCCCTACTTGTTCTGTTTTTAATCATTCACTATATTCATTTATCTTAAGGATAGGGGATAAGTTATAAATTGCGCAAGGGCCCCTCGGGATCTCCTGGACTGGGCCACGGCAGTCTGCAGGAAGTGCAGTTTCGTCCCCAGCAGAAAGCCGAGGCAGAAACGCTCCCTCCATGTATCTCTATGGGGTACATGGAAGGGGAGTGTCGGCCGCCGTGTCGTGCGGGGATGGAATGCCCCCTTTCCAGCATACTGCCACGGCCCCATCCAGGAGATCACGGGGGCCCCAGTGCTCGGACCCCCCACAATCTACAACTTAGCCCCTATCTTTCGGATAGGGGATGAGTTATATTGCACTACATATGTCCTTTAAAGGGGCATTCCAGGAAAATGTTATTTATTTAACTATGCTACAGGGGCTGTAAAGTTAGTGTAGTTCATAATATAGTGTCTTTACCTGTGTGAATTCTTTTGTGATGTTCACCCCAACATTTATTTTTAACAGCATACAAAATAACTGTTGTCTCAGATTTTTCCCAGGTTGCAATGCGGCTGAGACCTGACTCACTAGTCAGTTGATGACAGGGAGCCTGTCTGCTTCAATGGGTGGAGAGATCACTCGGTGAGAGAGATCAATCTGCAACTAATGCAACAGCTGTAGGCACCCTGATTGAAAACCACAGGTCTTTTGAATGGATGCAGTTCATTTATGTTTCAATGGCTGATGTGTGGGAGGGAGGAAAATGGAATTATGGGATTTGTAGTAAAAAAAAGAAAAATCAAACAGGAAATACCAGTTCACAAAACACTAGCCACAGTGTTAAGGTAATCTCACAACATGGCCATTTAGCCCCAAGACAAGAGCAGATCCTTCCTAAGCATGTCCATCACTGCCTGCCAGGTACATACTAAAATCACCTTATAGTGGATAACCCCATTAAGGGATGAAAGGTTTATGGTAGTACGTCATGTATACTTCGGTTTCAAGGAGTCATCAAATTATATTTAAAAGCAATGATTCAGCAAAGCCCTGAATGATATTCAAAAAAAATAAATCAATGTTTCATTGATTTTCCCTCTTCTTTTTAACATCTATAAAGTATATTTTTTCTCCAGAATTTTCTCCGTATAAAATGGGTATACTTGTTTAGTTAATATAAAGAAAAAATATAATGTATGTAATATCAAACTCCTGATGCAGTTTAGTACAATTTAATGTCTGCTGTCTCATGAGATATCTCAAAAAATCCCATTAGCCCCAATAACTTAAATGGTACAATTAGCCCTTATAACTCAAATAATAACATAAACCGCAATAACTCAGAAAATCCCATTAGTGAGACTATATGTGTAAAACTTAATGGAAATGTAAAGTGTATGTTCACAAATGCCAGAAGCCTAGCAAATATTCACCGGCTTGAGGAAGCGCTAAACAGGCGTGAAACAACTTGTTCCGGAGCTCCTGTCCCCCCCGCCTCCACTTATGTTTTCGCCTGGTGTACTGGTGACAGAATAAAGAGTTGAATTCCTGGTGAGTGCGATCCTTCTTCTATGTCCATGACTGAAAAAATAATATTTGGTGTAATCTACAGACCCCCTAATATCACTGAAGAGATAGAAGGTTGGCTGCATAAACAAATAGAGAGGGCCACCCGGGCAGGTACAGTGGTAATAATGGGAGATTTTAACTATCCAGATATAGATTGAGGCCAGGGGCTGGCTAAAACTACAAAGGGGAGAAAATTCCTAAATTTATTGCAGGATAATTTTATGGGCCAGTTTGTGGAGGACCCAACAAGAAGTGATGCCTTGTTGGATCTGATCATTTCCAACAACGCAGAGCTGGTTGGTAATGTAACTGTGCAGGAAAACCTTGGTAATAGCGACCACAATATAGTTACTTTTGATCTAAAATGTAGAAAACAAAGACAGACGGGGAAGGCAAAAACATATAACTTAAAAAGGCAAATTTCCCTGGGCTGAGATCTGCACTACAGGACATAGCCTGGGGGGAGGTGTTCTCAAATACTGATACAGAAGGAAAATGGGTACATTTTTTAATCAACTCTAAATAACTATACAGCTAAATATATACCAAAGGGGAACAAATATAAACGATTAAAACTAAATCCTGCATGGCTGACAAATGATGTTAAAAGAGCAATAAACAACAAAAAAATAGCCTTCAAAAAATACAAATCTGAGGGGTCAGCTATAACATTTAAACAGTAATAAGAACTTAATAAAATCTGTAAAAATGTAATAAAAACAGAAAAAATTCAAAATGAGAGACAGGTGGCCAAAGAAAGCAAAACTAATCCTATATTTTTTTTTAAATATATAAATACAAAAAAACCAAGGACAGAGCATGTAGGACCCCTTAATAATGATAATGGGGAGGTTGTCACGGGTGATCAAGAGAAGGCGGAGCTACTGAATGGGTTCTTTAGTTCTGTATATACTAGGGTAGAAGGAGGAGCTGACATTGGACAGGTCAGTGCTGGTAACACATTATGTAATGTACTAAACTGGCTTAATGTAGAAATGATACAAGGTAAGTTAAATAAAGTAAATGTAAGCAAATCTCCAGGACTGGATGGACTACACCCAAGAGTTCTTAGAGAGGTAAGTTCAGTAATATTTGTACCCTTGTTCGTGATATTTAGAGATTCTCTGGTGTCTGGTATTGTGCCAAGTGACTGGCGCAAGGCGAATGTGGTACCAATCTTCAAGAAGGGCTCTAGGTCTTCGCCAGGCAATTATAGACCAGTAAGTTTAACGTGCATTGTGGGTAAATTGTTTGAAGGACTTATAAGGGACTACATACAGGAATACATAGGGGATAATTGTATTATAAGTGATAGCCAGCATGGGTTTACTAAGGATAGAAGTTGTCAAACCAATCTAATTTGCTTTTATGAAGATGTGAGTAGAAGCCTTGACAGAGGAATGGCTGTGGATATAGTGTTTCTGGATTTTGCTAAAGCATTTGATACTGTCCCTCATAGATGTCTGACCGGTAAGTTAAGGTCTTTGGGCTTGGAAATTTTAGTTTGTAACTGGATTGAACACTGGCTCATGGATCGTACCCAGAGAGTGGTGGTCAATAATTCATACTATGATTGGTCCACGGTTATTAGTGATGTACCCCAAGGTTCAGTACTGGGCCTGCTGTTGTTTAATTTATTTATCAATGATATAGAGGATGGTATTAACATCTCTGTTTCTATCTTAGCAGATGACACCAAGCTTTGTAGCACAGTACAGTCTATAGAGGATGTGCATAAGTTACAAGATGACTTGGATAGACTAAGTGTCTGGGCATCCACTTGGCAAATGAGGTTCAATGTGGATAAATGTAAAGTTATGCATCTGGGTACTAATAACATGCATGCGTCGTATGTCTTAGGGCGGATTAAACTGGCAGAGTCACTGGTAGAGAAGGATCTGGGTGTACTTGTAGATCACAGACTACAGAATAGCATGCAATGTCAGGCTGCTGCTTCTAAAGCCAGCAGGATATTGTCATGTATCAAAAGAGGCATGGACTCAAGGGACAGGGACATAATACTCCCCCTTTATAACGCATTGGTACAGCCTCACCTGGAATATGCTGTTCAGTTTTGGGCACCAGTCCATAAAAGGGACACTGCGGAGCTGGAAAGGGTGCAGAGACGCGCGACTAAACTAATATGGGGCATGGAACATTTTAGCTACGAGGAACGATTAAAGGAGTTACAATTGTTTAGTCTTGAGAAGAGACGTTCAAGGGGGATATGATAAACGTATAGAAGTATATAAATGGCCCATACAAAAAAATATGGAGAAAAACTGTTCCAGGTTAAACCCCCCCCCCCCCCCAAAGGACGAGGGGGCACTCCCTCTGTCTGGAGAAGAAAAGGTTTAGTCTAAAGGGGCAACACGCCTTCTTTACCATAAGTGGTGAATTTATGGAACAGTCTACCTTAGGAACTGGCCACAGCAGGAACAATTAATAGCTTTAAAACAGGGTTAGATACATTCCTGGAACAAAATAACATGAATGCTTATGCAGAATTATAAAACAACATCCCTTCCCCTTATCCCCTTACACCCTTCCCTTCAATTCCCTGGTTGAACTTGATGGACGTATGTCTTTTTTCAACCATACTAACTATGTAACTATGAGGACAACCCTTTTAATATAATGTAATTCTAGTAGACATCATTTGACAGAATGTCCCTCTGTGATCCAGATTAGGGACGCACTAAAAAAGTAGGTTCCTCTCCAGTAGACTCACCTTCTCTGTTTTACATAGCAATTGTTTCTGACAGCCAGCAAGTAAACCTACATTTACTTTGCATCAGTCACTAAAAGGAAGCTTCATAGTCAATATGAATGTACCTCTACACCAACCAGGAGCCCCTTAGGTGTTCCAAGAGTTGGACCCCTGGCCAGCAATTGAAGGCCAAGGTGGTTATCTTTGGAGAAGGGCTTAGCTTCACATGCTAACTACTTTACCATGTCTTTTATCTGGTCTATTAAAGGGGTAGTCCAGTGGTGAAAAACTTATCCCCTATCCTAAGGATAGGGGATAAGTTTGAGATCGCGGGGGGTCCGACCGCTGGGGCCCCCTGCGATCTCTCTGTACGGGGCCCCGGCTCTCCGCCGAGATATCGGGTGTCGACCCCCGCACGAGGCGGCGGCCGACACGCCCCCTCAATACATCTCTATGGCAGAGCCGGAGATTGCCGAAGGCAGCGCTTCGGCTCTGCCATAGAGTTGTATTGAGGGGGCGTGTCGGCCGCCGCCTCGTGCGGAGGTCGACACGCCCCCTTCCAGCGGGCTGTCGGGGCTCCGTACAGGAGATCGCGGGGGGCCCCAGGGGTCGGACCCCCCGCGATCTGCAACTTATCCCCTATCCTTAGGATAGGGGATAAGTTGCTCACCACTGAATCACCACTGGACTACTCCTTTAAAAGAATTAGCCTTATCTATCCTCTATCAGGTATTATAGCACACTGGTTGTCAACTGGTGGTGTAGGAGTTTTCTCTGCAATAATCTAGACCGGAACCATAGGTGATATGGCCCATATATTCATTAACTGTATCCACCTGTTGTCTAGTGGTTGTATGATATCCCTGATTGTTTATTAAATACCAATTTTTCGGGTGGCTAAGAGGATAACCCCTTTCCAATCTTTGATCTATATGCATGTCAAATGTCAGCTGGTGAGACATGGAGAGGGCTCAAGAGTTCTACTTGACCAGTGCCTACTCATATCTGTAGTTGATACCTGCCACCAGTGGTCAGCATTATAGAAAACTCCATTGTAAGCAATTCAACCTTGGAAATGTCATGGTCAGTTTCTTCTGAAGCTGATGACAAATATCTATGCAAACAGCAACTTATTACCTTCCATTTAAACTGCTGACTAAAGATTCCTGGTTCTTTAATAATTGTCTACCAACTTGAGGAGATCTAACAACCATGAATATGGGAAAGATTTTAGAAAAGATGAGTGACTAGTTTGCCATTGTACCTTTTAAGAGTTGATTTTCAGCAGACAAACTGACTTGTAAGGCTCTAGTATGATTTTTGCATGTGCAGATGCAATTGTAGACAGGATAACACCCCAAAAGTTTGAACTCTACTGTGAAAAGCTTACATAGGTTGGTTTACTGTAGTGCAAATACTTGTATTTTTACTCATGGGTTTGTGGCACAATACACTATGTGTAGGGTAAATTCAGGAAAACCTCTGTGACATTTTAAGGTCACTGAAGAGATTAGTGTAAGCAAAGGGATACTTATTCAGCTTTCTTCTCTTCTGATTACATGGTACTTCTTTTTGGAGTTGGAAACTTTAGCGTGATGCCTTAACAACAAGAACTGGAGATGACATTCTAGGCAAAATCCTTCAAATTCTGTACAGTCCCATGATCACTGCACGGACGGCCTAGATCTGTCACAGACAATGGAACTTGCATCTGTTACAGGTCATGTGACTTGCTTTAAAAGAGTATTTCAGAAAAAACATTTTTTCTATATCAACTGGCACTAGAAAGTTAAACAGATTTGTAAATCACTTCTATTAAAAAATCCTAATCCTTCCAGTAGTTATCAGCTGCCGAAGTTGAGTTGTTCTTTTTTTTCTGACAACAGTTCTCTCTGCTGACACCTCTGCTTGTCTCAGAAACTGTACAATGCATTAGAGGTTTGCTATGGGGACAGAGAGCACTGTTGTCAGACAGAAAAGAAGAACTCAACTTTAGCAGCTCATAACTACTAGAAGGATTAAGATTTTTATATAGAAGTCATCAGTTTAACCCCTTAAGGCCCACGGTCATATGGGTACGCCCTGATGTCCTGGTAGTTAAGGACCATGGGCATACCTGTATGCCTGTGGGAATTCCGTTCCCCACTGCCGGCCAGGCTGTAAACCACTGCCTGTGTGAATGCACCCTAAAAACACAACACTACACTATACCTACACAAAATAAAAAGTAAAACACTACATATACACATACCCCTTACACAGTCCCCCCCCCCCCAATAAAAATAAAAAAACGTCTTGTACAGCACTGTTTCCAAAATGGAGCCTCCAGCTGTTGAAAAACAACAGCTCCCAGTATTGCCGGCCAACCACTGACTGTCAAGGCATGCTGGGAGTTTTGCAGAAGCTTGAGACACCCTGTTTGGGAAACACAGACGTAGGGTATTTTATTGGTGGAAGCAAACCCCTAATTTAGGCCTCAAATGCGCATGGCGCTCTCTCGGTTTGGAGCCCTGTTGTATTTCAAGGAAACAGTTTAAGGCCACATATGGGGTATTTCCATACTCGGGAGACTTTTGTGTTACAAATTTTGGGGGACTGTTTCTCCATTTTACCCCTTATGAAAAGGTAAAGTTGGGGTCTAAAACCAGCACGTTAGTGTGAAAATGTTTTATTTTTTACACTAACATGCTGGTGTTGCCTCATACTTTTAATTTTCACAAGCAGTAAAAGGAAAAAAAGACCCTCAAAATTTGTAACACAATTTCTCCTGAGTACAGAACTACCCATATTTGGACGCAAAGTGCTCTATGGCGCACAACATGGCTCAGAAGTGAGAGCGTACCATGGACATTTGAGGTCTAAATTTGTGATTTGAACAGGGGTGGCTAATTTTACATCAGTTCTGACATAAGCGCAAAACAATAAATACCCACATGGGACCCCATTTTGGAAACTAAACCCCTCACGGAATGTAACAAGGGGTATAGTGAGCATTAACACCCCACAGGTGTTTGACAAATTTTTATTAAAGTTGGATGTGAAAATAATTAAAAATAAATTTCACTAAAATGCGGTGGTGTTACCCTACATTTTTCATTTTCAGAAGGGAAAATAGGAAAACAGCCCCCCAAAATTTGTAGCCCCATTTCTTCTGAGTATGGGAATACCCCATATGTGGATGTAAAGTGCTCTGCGGGCGAACTACAATGCTCAGTAGAGAAGAAGCGCCATTGGGCTTTTGGAGAGAGAATGTGTCCAAAATTGAAGGCCATGTGTGTTTACAAAGCCCCCATGGTGGCAGAACAGTGGAGCCCCCCACATGTGACCCCATTTTGTAATCACGGAATGTAATAAGGGGTGCAGTGAGCATTTACACCCAAGAGGTGTCTGACTGATTTTTGGAACAGTGGTTTATGAAAATGAAAAATTCCATTTTTAATTTGCACAGCCTACTGTTCCAAAGATCTGTCAATCACCAGTGGGGTATAAATGCTCAGTGCACCCCTTATTAAATTTTGTGAGGGGTGTAGTTTCCAAAATAGAGTCACATGTTGGGGGATCCTCTGTTTTGGCACCACTGGGGGCTTTGTAAACACACATGGCCCCCGACTTCATTTCCAACCAAATTCTCTCAATGGCGCTCCTTCTCTTCTGAGTATTGTAGTTTGCCCGCAGAGCACTTTACATCCACCTATGGTGTATTTCCTTACTCAGGAGAAAAAGCCTCCATAAATTTGCAACCCCATTTCTTCTATTACCCCTTGTAAAAATGAAAAATTTGGGGTAACACCAGCATTATGGTAAAAAAAAAAAAATTCATTTATACATCCGAAGTTGTCAAACACCTGTGAGGTGTTAAGGCTTACTACACCCCTTGTTACGTTCCTTGAGGGGTGTAGTTTACAAAATAGTATGGCATGTTTTTTTTTTTTTTTTGCTGTTCTGGCACCATAGGAACTTCCTAAATGTGACATGTTTCCCAAAAACCATTTCAGAAAAACTCACTCTCCAAAATCCCATTGTCGCTCCTTCCCTTCTGAGCCCTCTAGTGCACCCACAGAGCACTTTTCCATTCACATATGAGGTATTTCCTTACTCGAGAGAAATTGGGTTACACATTTTGGGGGCTTTTTCTTCTTTTACCCCCTTGTACAAATTCAAAAACTGGGTCTACAAGAACATGTTAGTGTAAAAAAAATTTAGATTTTTAATTTTCTCCTTCACTTTGCTGCTATTCCTGTGAAACACCTAAAGAGTTAACAAACTTTCTGAATGTCTTTTCACTTTGTATACTTTGAGGGGTGCTATTTTTATAATGGGGTCATATATGGGGTATTTCTAATATGAAGGCCCCTCAAATCCACTTCAAAACTGTGAATCAATATATAATGTATTTGGCATGCCTATTTTACTTACAAGTGGAGAGCATCAAAGTTAGAACAATTTTAAATAAAAAAAAAATTCACGAAATTTGGGAATTTTTCACCAAGAAATTATGCAAGTATCGACAAAAAGGGACCAATATGTTAAAGTAGAATATGATGCAAAAAACTATCTCGGATACAAATTTAAAAGCATCCCAGAATTATTAATGCTTAGCGTGACAGTGGTCAGATATGCAAAAAAGGCTCTGGTCCTTAAGGGGAAAATGGGCTTGGATCCAGCCCTCTGAGGGGAAAGAGGTCAGAGTAGGGACTAGTGTTGCTCGCGAATATTCGCAATGCGAATTTTATTCGCGAATATCGCATATTCGCCAACATAGCACTATATATTCGTAATTACGAATATTTTTTATTTATTTTTTTTTCATATTTTTTTTTTCACAGTACACATCACAGTGATCGCCCCTCTCTGCTTCCAGCTTGTGTGGTGTAAAGAAGGCTCTAATACTACTGTGTGAGACTGGTGTGCGCATTTTCGCATATGCGAAGATTTGCATATGCTAATTTTCGCATATGCGAATTTACGCTTATGCTAAATTTGGTTCATGTTAATTTTCGTATATGCTAATTTTCGCATACGCGAATTTTCACATATGCGAAAATAAAACGCGAATATTACGAATATGCGAATTTAGCGAATATATGACGAATATTCGTCCATATATTCGCAAAATATCGCGAATTCGAAAATGGCCTATGCCGCTCAACACTAGTAGGGACTCTTCCCACAGCCCACTCTAAGTTTCTGCATAGAAGCTAGCTGGGGCCTTATGAGAGTTTTAACCCTTACGTTTATTTTATACCTCAGTATATGCTATTATTGCAATGTAACGGACAAATTCAGTTTTCTAAGCCACCCACAAAACCCCATACACAGATGTATGCTGGTAGAAAATAAATTCTTAGCTTTATTACAAATTCACATGCATGGTAGCTGGAACATGGGTAGCAGGACACTACATCTGTACCTGTGCTGCTTTCAATTGCCAATTGTTCCCCGTTCACCTTCTTCCCTCCCCATGTAATGCAATTGAGGGTTGCCAAATGGTTGTCATTGTTTATACTTCTATTATACTCTCATTGGGAAATCTCCTCCAACTTTTTAATAAAAAACAGTGGCTTCTAGTTTTGCAAATACTTGTTCTTGTGTTCCTGTATACAGTATATGTGCAAAAATACTTAAAAATACAATTTAAAATAATAGAAATAAAAAAGAAAAAACTGGTACGCACCTCGTGCAGGTAAACCCAGGATGATGGAAAATGCAATATGAAAAAGGGAAAACCGGGCCAACAAGTTGGACTCTTACCTGGAAGAGTTATGCTGAGAGCATAACATCTGTGCTGGCGTGTAGTAAAGAATTGCAGCCTCCTGGTCCCTCTGAAATTTTTTGGAAAATCGGTGTAACTTCTTAGGGAATAGAGGTCACCGACCTTGAGAAAAATCGGGACATCAAACCGGTGGCAAAGACTTCACAGAGTAAGAAGTCTGCGCCCCGGTTTGATGTCCCAATTTTTCTCAAGGTCGGTGCCCTGTTTACTCCTATTCCCCATTCAAAATAATTATCCTTTATTTTATGGCTGTCAAATTTCTAGCTTTAAAATTAAAGTGTGTGGAAACTAAGACCTGTTTTCCCATTGAATTCAATGGCGTAAATCGGACAAAAAACTGTAAGACGTTAGCCAGGACCATATTTGCCAAGCACCCAAGGACATTGTGCGTGTAAATATAATTTTAATAAACATTTCCTCTTGGCAGAAGGCCCCCAGTATGATTACACCAATAAAAAGTCTACTCTTTATCTTTCTTGAAACTAACTAAAATTAGTTGTTTTCCTAGTTATTTCCATCCATTGCAGAAGTCTGCCTTGTTTAAAGGCATAATAAAAACTTATAAGACAGGTAATAGCCTTTACTGATATTGTTTACAAAATTCGTATGGTATGCCATCTGCTCTTGCAGATTTATTATCCAATATGTCCCTCAATGTGGACTTCAGCTCAAGCTGTCCAGTATTCTTTCTTGTTCCATCATCTATCAGGGGGAAAGTAATATCCTTTAAATGATTATTTCCATATCATTAACCCTCAATTGCAATTGGTACAACTGACTATAGACATTCATAAATTCGTACACAATCTGTTCTGTACTATAAACCATTTGACCCTTGTGACTTTTAATTGCCGCAGTTTATTTACAATGATGATTATAACAGTATTTGGAATCTTCTAGATTTACTAACCTCAAAATAATGCATTGTCGATTCCTTAAGCTGCTGGTGATTTTCTTCTTCTGTTGTAAAAGCATCATATGTTAGCTGTGTGTGATGACAATAGGGTTTTGTAAAATCCAAAGGATTATGTAAATATACCTTTTTATGCAACTATTATTTGTTTTTTTTATTCCATTCTCTTCTATTTTTTTTATTCTTCTTTGTTTTTTTTTTGTTTTTTTTAAAGGAATGAAATGCATCTAACATCCACCCTCTTTGAATTAGTCCCATCATTTTTTTTTTTATAGGTGTAGTTCTTGTAGGCGCATAACTTTAATGAAATCATTTTCCATTATACAAAAAATACCTTTTTAACTGCTAAATTGCATCTCTAATGTTCTAACAAAAAATGTTAGCAAGAGGACATGACCACAATAATTAAGAAAAACAGAAATAAATGAAGCACTGTAATGAAGGCTTTCCCTCAAAGAGCACCCGAGGCCAACCCCTCCCTGATCATACACCGTTTTTTTTCTTTTACAGTTTCTTGACATGTCCTTCCATTCCTGAGATATGAGGGTTTATAGTTTGTCTGATAATTCAGGGAATCAGTCAGATGGGCATGAGATTGATTTTAACCCCTTGAGGACTAAGCCCATTTCACCTTAAGGACCAGAGTATTTTTTGCATATCTAGCCCCTGTCACTTTAAGCATTAATAACTCTGGGATGCTTTTACTTATTAATTTGATTCTGAGATAGTTTTTTTGTAACATATTCTACATTTTTGTCGATACTTGCATCATTTCTTGGTGAAAAATTCCCACATTTCATGAAAAATTAGAAAATTTAGCATTTGTCAAATTTTTAAGCTCTCTGCTTGTAAGGAAAATAGACATACCAAATTAATTATATATTGCTTCACATATACAATGGGGGACATTTACTAATCTAGTTTATTCTGGGTATGCTTATATACCAGCGTATGTGGTAGTCTCCTGTCTATTGTGCTTCTAATTTATCAAAGGTCTCCCATCCCTTGATAAATTATGTGCTCAGACTTCAGGGTCTACAGCTTAAACTGCATTTAGACCTGCTCCAACATGGTTTGACATTTCAGCGTATTTTGGGCAGATGCGACTTGTCGCACAAAAGTCGCACTTGATAAATTCAGCACCAATGCATTTTCCAATGCATTTCCGTCTAAAATAGACTTGCATGCATCATGTTCTAAAAATCCTCTACAGCAAAAGTCGCAGACTTTCTGTGCGACAAATTTAGACAGGAAAAAACAGTCTAAATCCTTTGATAAATCTCCCCCAATATGTCTACTTTATGCTGGCATCATAAAGTTGACATGTTTTAACTTTTGCAAGACATCAGAGGGCTTCAAAGTTCAGCAGCAATTTTCCAATTTTACACAAAATTTTCAAAATCGGAATTTTGCAGGGAGGAGTTCAGATTTGAAGAAACACCCCATAAATGACCCCATTATAAAAACAGCATCCTTCAAAGTATTCAAAATTACATTCAGAAAGTTTGCTACCCCTTTAGGTGTTTCACAGGAATAGCAGCAAAGTGAAGGAGAAAATTCAAATGTTCTATTTTTAGACTAGCATGTTCTTGTAGACCCAGGTTTGAATTTTTACAAGGGGTAAAAGAGGAAAAATCCCCCCAAAATGTGTAACCCAATTGCTCTAGAGTAAGGAAATACCTCATATGTGAACGTAAAGTGCTCTGTGGATGCACTAGAGGGCTCAGAAGGAGCGACAATGGGATTTTGGAGAGTGAATTTTGCTGAAATGGTTATTAGGGGGCATGTTGCATTTAGGAAGCCCCTATGGTGCCATAACAGCAAAAAAAAAAAAAAAAAAAAAAACACATGGCATACAATTTTGTAAACTACACCCCTCATGGCATTTAACAAGGGGTACAGTGGGCCTTAACACCCCACAGGTGTTTGACGACTTTTCAATAAAGTTGGATGTGTAAATGAAATTAAAATTTTTTCACTAAAATGCATTTTTTTGCCCAAATTTCCAATTTTTTTACAAGAGGTAAAAGGAGAAATTGCCCCCCAAAAGTTGCTACCTTATTTCTTCTGAGTATGGAAACACCCCATGTGTCGATGTAAAGTGCTCTGTGAGAACACTACAATGCTCAGAAGAGAAGGTGCCACATTTGGCTTTTTGAAAGCAAATTTTACTGAAATAGTTTTTGGGGGGCATGTCGCATTTAGGAAGCCACTATGGTGCCAGAGCAGCAAAAAAAAGCCCCACATGGCACACTATTTGGGAAACAACACTCCTCAAGGAATGTAACAAGGGGTCCAGTGAGCCTTTACACACCACAGGTGTTTGACAAATTTCCACTAAATTTGGACTTGAAAATGAAACATTTTTTTTGTAACAAAAATTCTGGTGTTACCCCAAATTTTTCAGGTTCACAAGGGGTAATAGGAGAAAAAGCCTCCCAAAATGTGTAACCTCATTTCTTATGAGTATGGAAATACCCCATATGTGGATGTAAAGTGCTCTGTGGGCGAACTACAATGCTCAGAAGAGAAGGAGCGCCATTGGGTTTTTGGAGAGAAAATTTGTTTGGAATGGAAGTCAGGGCCATGTGCGTTTACAAAGCCCCCATGCTACCACAACAATGGACCCCCCCACATGTGACCCTATTTTGGAAACTATACCCCTCACGGAATGTAATAAGGGGTGCAGAGAGTATTTACACCACACTTGATCTTTGGAACAGTGGGCTGTGCAAAGGAAAAATTAAATTTTTCATTTTAGTGGACCACTGTTCAAAAAATCTGTCAAACACCTGTGGGGTGTAAATGCTAACTGCACCTCTTATTACATTCCGTGAGGGGTGCAGTTTCCAAAATGGGGTCACATGTGGGAATGGTCCACTGTTCTGGCACCATGGAGGCTTTGTTAGCGCACATGGCCTTCAATTCCACACACATTCTCTCTCCAAGAGCCCAATGGTGCTTCTTCTCTTCTGAGTCCTGTAGTGCGCCAGAAAAGCACTTTATGTCCACACATGGGGTATTTATATACTCAGAAGAAATGGTGTTACAAATTAGGGGGGGGGGCTTTTTTCCTATTACCCCATGTGAAAATGAAAACACCAGCATTTTAGTTAAAAAAATATTCAATTTTAATTTTCACGTCCAACTTTAACAAAACTGCTTCAAACACCTGTGGGGTGTTCAGGTTTACTATACCCCTTGTTACGTTCCGTGACGGGTGTAGTTTCCAAAATGGGGTCACATATGGGTGTTTTTTTGGGAGTTTATGTCAGAACCACTGTAACGATCAGCCACCCCTGTGCAAATCACCTCAAATGTACATGGTGCTCTCACTCCTGAGCCTTGTTGTGCACCCGCAAAACATTTTAGGTCCACATATTTGGTATTTCCATACTCAACAGTTATTGCGTTACAAATTTTTTTCCCCTTGTACCTCTTGTAAAAATGAAAAGTATGGGGCAACACCAGCATGTTAGTGTAAAAAAAAAAAAAAAAATTACAATAACATGCTGGAGTAGACCCCAACTTTACCTTTTCATAAGGGGTCAAAGGTGAAAAAGCCCACCAAAATTTGTTAGGCAATTTCTCCCGAGAACAGAAATACCCCATATACGGAAATACCCCATATGTGGCCCTAAACTGTTGCGCATTTGAGGCCTAAATTAGGGATATGCATAGGGATGGACCTGGATGCAAGAATTAAAGGGGTTATCCACCATAAGGGGATTTAATACGTACCTGGCAGATAGTAATGGACATGCTTAGGAAGGATCTGCGCTTGTATTGGGGAAAAATGGCGATGTTGTGAGATTACCATAATACTGTGGCTAGCTTTTTGTGAACTGGTATTTCTGTCTGACTCTTCTTTTTTTTTTTACTACAAATCCCACATTTCCATTTCCCTCCCATTCACACATCAGCCACCCCACCCATTGAAACATAAATGAGCTGCAGACCTGTGTTTTTTAATTAGGGTGCCTACAGCTGTTGCATTAGTTGCAGATTGATCCTTCCACCCATTGAAGCAGACAGGCTCTCTGTCATCAGCTGACCAGTGAGTCAGGTCTCGGTCGCATTGCAAGCTGGGAAAAATCTGAGACAACAGTCATTTTGTATGTTGGTAAAAATAAATAGTGGGGGGAAAATCACATAGGAATTGTGAGAAAACCATCACAATTCACTGGGAGTTGTAGTTTGCAACAGCTGGAGGCACACTGGCTGCAAAACACTGACTTAGGTAACAAACTCTGTGTTTCGCAACCAGTGTGCCTACAGCTGTTGCAAAACAACAACTCTCAGCATGCACTGACAGTTGAATGGCATTCTGGGACTTGCAGTTATGCAACAGCTGGAGGCACACCTCTACAACTCCCAGCATGCCCTTTGGCTATCTGTGCATGCTGGGGGTTGTAGTTATGCAACTGCTTTAGACACACTTTTTCATAGAAAAATGTACCTCCAGCTGTTGCATAACTACAACCCCCAGCATGCACAAACTACCAAAGGACATACTTGAAATTGTAGTTGGGCCTCCTGCTGTTGAATAACAACAACTACCAGCATGCCCTTTTTTGCATTCTGGGAGTTGTTGCTAAGCAACAGCAGAAGGCCAGCCTTACCTCCTGCTGCTGCGCTCTGTCCATCCTGCCTGCCGCCGTTCTCTCTGCGTTCTGGGGGCCCCAGTCCCACCGCCAATGCCAGGGATTGGGGACCCCGCATCAGGTGAGGACTCCCGGCACCCGCCCGCTCTCGCCCTCCTTAGTAGGGGCAGGGCGGGTGCAGCTAGGGATACCTCCACAGCAGGAGTCCTGATTCGTTGACTGGTAATGGCCCGTGAATTAGAATGATCATGAGGTGGCACCAATTTGCAGTGATCCCCAGGGGTTTGCAGGGGGTGCCTGCTATATGATTTCACCAGTCATCAGCGAGCGACAGGGACCGGAATTACCACGGGTGTACAGGTATGCCCTTGGTCCTTAAGGGGTTAATAATGGGAGTGAATATCAGGTGATAGATGGGATGTATTTGTCAGGGGGTGTAAATATTTACATTGTGGGGAGCATATGCCAAATACATACCCCACTATTAAACCTTACTATTACCATTCCCACTATTAAAAATAAGATGTCAACCAACTGAGTGATTCCCTGAATTGTAAAGCAATGTTAGGACATCTCAAGAAAAAAAAAAAAATTGTGTGATCAGGGCATTGTGTGATTGGGGAGGAAAATAAACAAAGGAGGAAGCTTTTGACTTCATATCCCATCCCCATATATTGTTGTCATGTCCCAACCCCATATCCCATCTTCATATCTCAACCTCATATCCCGACCTCATATCCCGTCCTCATATTGCGTCCTCATATCCCGACCTCATATCCCGTCCTCATAACCAATCCTCATATGCCAACCTCAGATCTCGACCTCCTATCCCGTCCTCATATCCCATCCTCATATGTCGACCTCATATCCCGACCTCCTATGCCGTACTCATATCCCATCTTCATATCTCAACCTCATATCCCGACCTCATATCCCGTCCTCATATTGCGTCCTCATATCCCGACCTCATATCCCGACCTCATATCCCATCTTCATATCCCCACCTCATATCTCGACCTCCCATCCCGTCCTCATATCTGAATCTCATATCTCGACCTCCTATCCCGTCCTCATATCCCGTCCTCATATTCAGTTCTCATATCTCAACCTCATATCCCATCCTCATATATCGACCTCATATGCTGTTCTCATATCCCGTCCTCATATCTCGTCCTCATATCCCGACCTCATATCCCGTCATCACATCCCGACCTTATATCCCACCTCCTATGCCGTCCTCCTAGCTCGACCTCATATCCTGTCCTCGTATCCCGTCCTCATATCCTGACCTCATATCTCGACCTCCTATCCCGACTAAGTTGACCCCACAGAAAGAGGAATAGATCGTAATCGTGTATTATTGCAAATAGAAGCAGCCTGGATTACCCGCTTAGCCGCTATAGGCCCATTAGGACTTAATGAACGGAACGATCTTTCCTCTTTTTTGCAGGAACCAGGTCATGTGTGAACACAGGCCTTAATGAATTAGAGTTGTTTTTAACTATTCACATGCTGTCACTTTTGATTCTATAAAGCACCCCTCACCTGTGTACGAATCAGACCGGAAGAAGCGTCATTGAGACATGAATCAGTTCTGTCGTTTGTTTTTC
Organism: Hyla sarda; assembly: GCF_029499605.1. NCBI lineage: Eukaryota > Metazoa > Chordata > Amphibia > Anura > Hylidae > Hyla > Hyla sarda. The sequence goes on along the minus strand of NC_079189.1, from coordinate 312,458,431 downwards.
CTCCCCTGCACCCACTCACGTCCTCCCTGCTGTATCCTTGTCTAGCCGCAAGAGCTGAATACCGTGTCAAGCCTGGATTTCAATAAAGAGACCAGTGATACACAGCCCATTCGAAAGTTTGGTGAGTGCATGATTGTTTGCTTGAAGAATTGCACCCCACACAGAAACTAGCAAGATTTAACCCCAGTCCTCCATGACTATAGGTACAGCCAGCAGTGCTTAGTGTACTTCACTTCTATGCAATGTTTCCTTATGCTATGGATGTATAGACATTTACTATGAGCACCCAACAGCTGAGTCAACCCACCATGCAGGTGGAAATGGAGCATTAATCTACCACAGGAGATTCAGGGTTAACAGCAGGACGGGGAAATGCAGGGAAATTTTTCACGACCTGTGATCAAAAAGATATGCTGCAGCTCCTTAGTTCGAAAGCTTTGGAGCACAAAGTTACACAGCTGGCAGAAAAAGAGATAAGAACATTTTGGACCATAAAATCTCTAACTGCCTACATTGAATGCAACCGTGTCCCACGAGGACTGAGAGTTTTTAAATCACCCTCACAATTTATGGAAGACAAAGATTTTGTAACACAAAGGCAATAAGAACACATTAACCATTCTATGAACCTGCTAAAATTAGTATTGAAGAAAAATCGGCAAGATTATAAAACAGTAACCATACAGTTATGTAAAGCTAAACAATAATTTAAAACAAGAACTACAGAAGAAAATTTTTATATATTCTCCACTAATTTGGAAAAAATGTTTTAAAAAATACAAGACGAAATTAAAGCTCTGAAAAGAGACAAATTTATAAGAGACAAGCAAGACTATAAAAATAACCAATGGACTCACCCTCATAATAACAATCCACAAGGAAGGAACAAGAAAAATACTTTATATAAAAAACGCACTCGCAAAACAGATTATATGACTACAGAGTCAGATAGCAGTGCATCGGAGAGAGAAACATCACAAACGAGCACAGATCAGCTGGTTGCTAATAGAGAATCCCCTTTAGACGCCGCACAAGAAGATCAAGGAGGAAGAAACACAGTCAAACACTGGATATCATCCAGGAAGAGGAAAACAGTGACTTGTAGAAAATAACTGCATCGGACATTGTCATTAATCTCACTGACACAACACTGACACCACAATGCATATCTGCACTGTCAAGGGGACTGAACTTTGGATTGACTGAGGACTTTAGATACGAACAATTTGAAGTGGACTTATACAAATCATTGAGAAAGATTAATGTAAAAAAGTTTTTCTTCTAATAGTGCCAACACTACACCCAGGCCAATAAAATTTGTGAATTCAAATTTAAAATAGTTCCCGAGTTCACACAAACAGATGAAATTAATATGCATATGTTACTGGAATTGTTGGAAGAAAGAGAATTCAAGCTATACACAGAGGTGTATGTCAGGATTCGGCAGGCTGGAGGTGGATCCACTGTGTCAGAGAGGGATTGGCGTGGACCGTGTTCTAAGTTGCTACTGGTTTTCACCAGAGCCCGCCGCAAAGCGGGATGGTCTTGCAGCAGCGGTAGCAACCAGGTCGTATCCACCAGCAACGGCTCAACCTCTCTGACTGCTGAGATAAGCGCGGTACAAGGGATTAGACAAGAGCAGGGTCGGACGTAGCAGAAGGTCAGGGCAGGCAGCAAGGATCGTAGTCAGGGGCAACGGCAAGAGGTCTGGCACACTGGCTAGGGATACACAAGGAACGCTTTCACTGGCACAATGGCAACAAGATCTGGCAAGGATGTGCAGGGGAAGTGAGGTAATATAGGGAAGTGCACAGGTGAACACACTAATTAAAACCATGCGCCAATCAGTGGCGCACCGGCCATTTAAATCGTAAAGAACCGGCGCGCGCGCGCCCTAGGTAGCGGGGCCGCGGACGCCGGGACAGCACAGACGGGGAGCGAGTCTGGAAAGCGAGTCGGAATGCGCACCACGAGCGGGCGCGTCCCGCATTGCGAATCGCATCCCGGCTAGGGACATTATCGCAGCGCACCCGGTCAGCGGTTCTGACCGGGGCGCTGCGAACAGGAGAACGCTGTGAGCGCTCTGGGGAGGAGCGGGGACCCGGAGCACTCGGCGTAACAGTACCCCCCCCTTGGGTCTCCCCCTCTTTTTAGAACCTGAAAATTTGTAGATTAGGTCCTTGGCAAGGATGTTGTCCTCGGGTTCCCATGACCTCTCCTCCGGGCCGCAATTCTCCCAATCAACAAGAATTTTTTTTTTACCTCTGACCGTCTTGGATGCCAGAATTTCTTTAACCGAGAAGATGTCAGAGGACCCGGAGACAGGAGTAGGAGCAACAACCTTAGGAGAGAAGCGGTTAAGGATAAGTGGTTTAAGGAGAGAGACATGGAAAGCATTAGGAATACGGAGAGAAGGAGGAAGAAGGAGTTTGTAGGAGAAAGGGTTGATTTGGCATTTGATTTTAAAAGGTCCAAGATAACGTGGTCCCAGTTTATAACTGGGGACACAGAAGCGGATATACTTGGCGGAGAGCCACACTTTGTCTCCAGGAGAAAAGACAGGAGGAGTTCTTCTTTTTTTGTCGGCATGTTTCTTCATCCGGGATGAGGCCTGTATTAGAGATTTTTGAGTCTCTTTCCAGATGGTGGAGAAGTCCCGAGTCACCTCATCAACAGCGGGCAAACCAGAAGGCGTGGGAGTGGGGAGGGGGGGAAGAGGGTGACGGCTGTACACCACAAAGAATGGGGATTTAGAGGAGGACTCAGAGACTTTGAAATTGTACGAGAATTCGGCCCATGGTAGGAAATCGGCCCAGTCATCCTGGCGGGAGGAAACAAAATGTCGCAAATAGTCACCAAGAACCTGATTAACTCTCTCCACTTGCCCATTGGATTGGGTATGATAGGAAGACGAGAAGTTTAATTTGATTTTAAGCTGATTACAGAGGGCCCTCCAGAATTTCGACACAAATTGAATGCCTCTATCCGAGACGATATGCGTAGGAAGCCCGTGAAGGCGAAAAATGTGCACAAAAAATTGTTTCGCCAACTGTGGCGCAGAAGGAAGACTTGGAAGAGGAATAAAATGTGCCATCTTGGAGAAACGATCAACGACCACCCAAATAACTGTGTTGCCATGGGATAAAGGCAAGTCTGTAATAAAGTCCATAGCAATCTGAGACCATGGTAGCTCAGGAACAGGCAGAGGATGGAGGAGGCCGGTAGGCTTCTGGCGAGGAGTCTTGTCCCAGGCACAGACTGTACAAGCCCGAACAAAATCAGCAACATCTGCTTCCAGGGTAGGCCACCAATAAAAACGAGAGATGAGCTGGACGGATTTTTTGATGCCAGCATGGCCAGCGAGGTGTGAGGAGTGTCCCCACCTGAGAATCCTGAGGCGCTGGCGTGGAGGGACGAAGGTTTTTCCAGGAGGAGTTTGTCTGATGGAAGCTGGGGAAGCAGAGATCAGACAGTCAGGAGGAATAATGTGTTGCAGGGAGGCTTCCATTTCAGAGACATCCAAGGAACGAGAGAGAGCGTCAGCCCTAATGTTCTTGTCAGTTCTTGTTAATCTCAAAGTTAACAACGACCACCTAGCCTGGCGAGGGTTCCGCCGTTGGGCAGACTGAAAATAAGAGAGATTCTTGTGATCAGTGTATATAATAACTGGGTATTTGGACCCCTCCAGCAGGTGCCTCCATTCCTCGAGGGCCAGTTTTATGGCCAGTAGTTCTCGATCACCAATGGAGTAGTTTTTCTCCACCGGAGAGAAGGTCCTAGAAAAGAAACCACAAGTAACACCATGTCCGGAAGAATTTTTCTGTAGGAGTACAGCTCCAGCTCCCACCGAAGAGATTCTACCTCCAGTGAGAAGGGTTTAGATGGATCAGGTCTGGAGAGTACGGGAGCAGAAGAAAAGGCAGTTTTGAGACGGTTGAAAGCCTCTTCCGCTTGAGGAGGCCAGGACTTAGGGTTGGCGTTTTTCTTGGTTAGGGCCACAATTGGGGCCACAATGGTGGAAAAATGTGGAATAAATTGTCTGTAGTAATTGGCAAACCCCAAGAAACGTTGGATAGCTCGGAGTCCGGAGGGGCGTGGCCAATCCAACACGGCTGATAGTTTGTCCGGGTCCATTTGGAGTCCTTGGCCAGAGACTAAATATCCTAGGAAGGGAAGAGATTGGCATTCAAAGAGACATTTCTCCATCTTGGCATATAACTGATTGTCCCAGAGTCTCTGAAGAACCATGCGGATATGCCGGCGGTGTTCTTCTAGGTTAGAAGAAAAAATCTAAATATCGTCCAAGTAGACCACAACACAGGTATATAATAAATCACGAAAAATTTCATTTACAAAGTCCTGGAAGACGGCAGGGGCGTTGCAAAGCCCAAAGGGCATAACCAGATATTCAAAGTGTCCATCTCTGGTGTTAAATGCGGTCTTCCACTTGTCCCCTTCCCTGATGCGGATGAGATTATATGCACCTCTTAAGTCCAATTTGGTAAAGATGTTGGCGCCACGTAGGTGGTCAAAGAGTTCCGAGATAAGAGGCAGGGGATAGCGGTTTTTTATAGTGATTTTATTAAGACCGTGGTAATCAATGCAAGGTCGTAAGGAACCGTCTTTTTTGGAGACAAAGAAGAACCCTGCTCCGGCAGGGGAGGAAGACTTGCGGATAAATCCCCTTTTTAAATTTTCTTGGATGTACTCCGTCATGGCTTGTGTTTCCGGAGCAGACAGAGGATAGATTCTGCCCCGGGGTGGAGTAGTACCAGGTAGGAGATCAATAGGACAGTCATAAGGCCTGTGAGGAGGCAAAGTTTCTGCTTGTTTTTTGCAAAAAACATCAGCATAGTCCAGATAGGCCTTGGGGAGACCTGGAATCAGAGGAGCCATAGGGTTTTGACTGGCAGGACTGGGAGCAGACATAAGGCATTTTTTGTGGCAAGAAGTACCCCAGTTCTTGATTTCCCCGGTGGTCCAGTCAAGGGTAGGGGAATGGCGTTGAAGCCAAGGTAGTCCAAGAAGAATTTCAGAAGTGCAGTTAGAGAGGACCAGAAATTCAATCTTTTCGTGATGGGGTCCAATGCACATTAAGATGGGTTCTGTGTGGTAACGCACAGTACAGTCCAATATTTCACCATTAACAGAGGCGATGTAGAAAGGTCTGGCGAGACTGGTCACTGGGATGTTGAACCTGTTAACGAAAGAGGCCCAAAAAAATTTTCCTGCAGATCCGGAATCCAAGAAGGCCATAGCTGAGAAGGAGAAGTTAGAAGAAGAAATCCGCACAGGCACAGTAAGAAGTGGAGAAGCAGAGTTCACACCTAGAGCTGTCTCACCTTTGTGCGGAATCGGAGTGCGTCTTTCCTGACGTGGAGGTCGGATAGGACAATCCTTCAAGAAGTGTTCGGTACTGGCCCAGTACAGGCATAGGTTCTCATTGCGGCGGCGTGTCCTCTCTTGAGGTGTCAGGCGAGACCGGTCTACTTGCATAGCCTCCACGGCGGAAGGCACAGGAACAGATTGCAGCGGACCAGAGGAGAGAGGAGACGGGGAGAGAAACCGCCTCGTGCGAACAAAGTCCATATCCTGGCGGAGCTCCTGACGTCTTTCGGAAAAACGCATGTCAATGCGGGTGGCCAGATGAATAAGTTCATGCAGGTCAGCAGGGATTTCTCGTGCGGCCAGCACATCTTTGATGTTACTGGATAGGCCTTTTTTGAAGGTCGCGCAGAGGGCCTCGTTATTCCAGGACAATTCGTAGGCGAGAGTACGGAATTGGATGGCGTACTCGCATACTGAAGAATTACCCTGGACCAGGTTCAGCAGGGCAGTCTCGGCAGAAGAGGCTCGGGCTGGTTCCTCGAAGACACTTTGAATCTCTGCGAAGAAAGAGTGTACAGAGGCAGTGACAGGATCATTGCGGTCTCAGAGCGGTGTGGCCCATGACAGGGCTTTCCCAGACAGAAAACTGACCACGAAAGCCACCTTTGACCTTTCAGTTGGAAATTGGTCCGACATCATCTCCAAATGCAGGGAACATTGCGAGAGAAAACCACGGCAAAGTTTAGAGTCCCCATCAAACTTGTCCGGCAATGATAAACGGAGGTTGGATGCGGCCACTCGCTGCGGAGGAGGTGCAGGAGCTGGCGGAGGAGATGATTGCTGAAGCTGTGGTAGAAGCTGCTGTAGCATCACAGTCAGTTGAGACAGCTGGTGGCCTTGTTGCGCTCTCTGTTGCGACTGCTGGGCGACCACCGTGGTAAGGTCAGCGACAACTGGCAGCGGGACCTCAGCGGGATCCATGGCCGGATCTACTGTCAGGATTCGGCAGGCTGGAGGTGGATCCACTGTGTCAGAGAGGGATTGGCGTGGACCGTCTCGGTGGACCGTGTTCTAAGTTGCTACTGGTTTTCACCAGAGCCCGCCGCAAAGCGGGATGGTCTTGCAGCAGCGGTAGCAACCAGGTTGTATCCACCGGCAACGGCTCAACCTCTCTGACTGCTGAGATAGGCGCGGTACAAGGGATTAGACAAGAGCAGGGTCGGACGTAGCAGAAGGTCAGGGCAGGCAGCAAGGATCGTAGTCAGGGGCAACGGCAAGAGGTCTGGAACACTGGCTAGGGATACACAAGGAACGCTTTCACTGGCACAATGGCAACAAGATCCGGCAAGGAAGTGCGGGGGAAGTGAGGTAATATAGGGAAGTGCACAGGTGAACACACTAATTAAAACCATGCGACAATCAGTGGCGCACCGGCCCTTTAAATCACAAAGAACCGGCGCGCGCACGCCCTAGGGAGAGGGGCCACGCACGCCGGGACAGCACAGACGGGGAGCGAGTCTGGTAAGCGGGTCGGGATGCGCACCGCGAGCGGGTGCGTCCCGCATCGCGAATCGCATCCCGGCTAGGGACATTATCGCAGCGCACCCGGTCAGCGGTTCTGACCGGGGCGCTGCGAACAGGAGAACGCTGTGAGCGCTCCGAGGAGGAGCGGGGACCCGTAGCGCTCGGCGTAACAGTGTATAATAAAACACAAACATTTTTTACAGGAGGGAATCATTCCACCTTTAATCCCCCATTATTCCAGGGAGCCCCCTAGATTTATTTCAGAAGTCCGTGTTAAGTGACATAAAAGCGCTCATATATCCAAAGAAAAATGCTAATATTACCCATGCGGAAAAAAAAGCATTGACCGATCTTGCCAAACAAGAAGACGTCATTGTTATGAAATCCGACAAAGGAGGATCAATAGTCATATGGAAAAAACAAGATTATTCCTTAATACAGCAATAAGAACACGTGTAATAAGTCAAAAAACAGCGGAAAGATTAGTTCCAAAAACACCAAAGCCCACAAAATGGTATCTAGTACCAAAGGTCCACAAGTCGCAGACCTGACCCCCTGGTCGTCCCATTGTGGTGGGGATCGGGTTTGCGACGGAGGCCCTTTCGGCATACATTGAATGGTTAATTTCTCCCCTATTGCCCGGTAGTCCATCCTACTTAAAAAACACAGGAGAGTTGATGGAAGCATTACAGGGTTTTGTTTGGCACGATTCTTATCAGTTGGCATCCATAGATGTTGAGAGCCTGTGCCCCCATGATCTGGGTGTACAGGCTCTCCGAACCTTTTTGTCCCGCACAGAAAAGTCTCCTCCCTTCATCGATTTTGTTACCGAATCAGTTCTGTTTGTCCTAACAAATAATACATTTGTACATGATGATCAGTGGTACGTACTTGCACAAATGCAAATATATTTTTGGCAATTCTGGAGAGCAAATTAATAGTTTCCACAGATAATCCATTCAGTCGGGATATTAAATTATATTTACGTTATGTGGATGACATATTCGTTGTATGGGATAATACAGAAGAAAAATTCTCCCAATTTGTCCACTATTTAAATACCCAGAACAAAGTTAACATGTTTTTTAGCCACCAATTTGGAGGCCACACATTAGACTTTCTAGATGTGCATATATTTGTGGAAAATGACAAAATGAATACAACTGCATATAGAAAAGAAATCACTAAAAATGTAATTCTCCATTATGAAAGCTCCCATCCGAAACATGTCCGTGACGCAATCCCGTACAGCCAGTTCTTTAGAATAAAGCGTATCAATAATGAAGCTACTAGATATGAAATTCAGGCACAAGAACTGGCTGAACGATTGTCACAAGGAGGGTACCCCCAAAAAATTATAGAAAAAGCTGCAAACAAAGCAAAACAAAAAAATAGTGAATAACTGATACACAAAAAACCTCCTAAAAAACCTATTAAGCAACGTTTTGTTTTTGTATTTCAAAAAACACCTATGAATAATGCAATAAAATCAGCAATACATAAAAAATTGTTTATGTTAGAAAGTTATAAAGACCTACAAGAAACAGCAAATTTAAAACCTATCATTACACACAGAAAAATATGACAATAGGTAGTTTCAGAAAAAGCAAGAAGAAATATCATCAAAAAAAGAAGAAAACATGGTTTGAACAAACAGCTCCAAAGGGAAACTACCCGTGCCGAAATTGCAATATTTGCCATTTAAATCTAGCTAAGAGAGTGTTCACATTAGGCGGTTTTGAAATCAAAGTCCAACAACTAATAACCTGCAAAAGCACACGTTATATATGGTTTAATGTGCCCATGTGGCATGTATTACATAGGGAAAACAATCAGACATATGTACAAACGAATTAAAGAACTATAACAGGTGCTACTAAATTTATAAATCACATGCACAAAGTCCATGCAGGTGAACCAGCCATGCTGAAATTTGCAGGCATAGAAAAATTTCACCCCACAGAAAGAGGAATAGATTGTAACCGTGTATTATTGCAAAAAGAAGCAGCCTGGATTACCCGCTTAGACGCTATAGGTCCATTAGGACTTAATGAATGGAACGATCTTTCCTCTTTTTTGTAGGAACCAGGTCATTGGATTTCAAGAAAGAGACCAGTGATACACAGCCCATTCGAAAGTGTGGTGAGTGCATTTTTCTACTCTGTTCGATACAACTCCTATCCCGACCTCATATCCCATCCTCATATCCTGACCTCCCATCCCGTCCTCCAATCTTGACCTCATATCCTGTCCTCATATCCCGACCTCATATCCCATCCTCATATCTCGACCTCTTCTCTTCGTGAAGTGGGGTGTGGCTTGCAAGCCGGATTGACACATTAACCAGGAGATGCAGTGCGGAGCTTGTGGAACTGGAAGTCCCATATACTCGCATAGGACTTGAAACAAAAACCCATCTTTTATGTAAGGGTGTAGGTAAGGGTTAATTTAACTGTCATATATTTTTATTTGACATATAAGTAATATGTGTACCAGGTATTATTGAAATATGGGACTTTAAACAAAAACTCTAACCCTGGCAAATAGGGGTGGGTAAGGGTTAAATCACCTATCCTATGTTTTTTGTTGACATATAAGTAACATGTGTGCCAAGTTTCATGTTAATAACTTCAGTTTGGATGTGATGCTGGAACATACACGCACACACACACACACACACACACACACACACACACATACATACACACATTGGCCCTCATTTACTATTGCAAACCCGACATGTTTTGTTGGGTTGTGCGCCAGTTTTGGGCGCATTGCGCCTGAAATTCTGTCTGCGCCAGAATATGCGCCTGAAATTCTGTCTGCGCCAGAATATGCGCCTGAAATTCTGTCTGCGCCTGAATTTGCGCCTGAAATTGAGCCTGAATTGGAAAAACCCAAACTAACTCTCCATATTGCTAAGAAAAAACCCAAAAGGGGCGTGGCCATCAGGAAATGGGGTGTGGCCACAGAAAAGGGGGCGCGTTCGCGACATTTTCACAAAATCCTTACATATTTACTAAAGTTTCCACAGAAAATGTGGTGGATTTGAGCTGATCAGATCAGAGCATGTGTAAAAAAAAAGCAAAGTGTAGGGAAAGTGGAAACTGTAGGGAAAGCTTAGTAAATACTGTGGAAAATAAATTGTAGGGAATTAAAACCCACAAAGAAACCTACACAATACTATTAGTAAATAAGGGCCATTGAGTTTTATATATATATATATATATATATATATATATATATATATATATAGACTAGCTTAATACCTGGCGTTGCCCAGTTTTTCCTTCCTAATCCTTGTTGGGGAGGAAAATAAACAAAGGAGGAAACTTTTCACTTCATATCCCATCCTCATATATTGTTGTCATATCCCAACCCCATATCCCGTCCTCATATCCCGACCTCCTATCCCGACTCCCTATCCCGTCATCATGTCTTGACCTCATATCCCCTCCTCCTATCCCGTCCTCATATCCCGACCTCCTATTTTGACCTCCTATCCTGACATCCTATCTCGATCTCCTATCCCATCCTCCTATCTCGACCTCCTATCACGACCTCCTAAGTGGACATATAAGTGACATGTGACCAAGTATTATCGAAATATCTCCAGCCGTTTGGAAGTTATGCAGTAACATATATTTCCCATAGACTTGTATGGGACTTTAAACAAAAACCCTGCCCCTGACAAATGGGGGTGAGTAAGGGTTAAATTACCTTTCCTATGTTTGTTGTTGACATATAAGTAACATGTGTGCCAAGTTTCATGTTAATATCTTTAGCCGTTTGGACGTGATGCTGGAACATACACACATACACACATTACACATTGAGTTTTATATATATATATATATATACTAGCTGAGTACCCTGCGTTGCCTGTTTTTTCCTTCCTAAGCCTTGTTGGGGAGGAAAATAAACAAAGGAGGAAGCTTTTGACTTCACATCCCGTCCTTCATATTGTTGTCATATCCCAACCCCATATCCCGACCTCATATCCTGTCATCCTATCTCGACCTCATATGCCATCCTCACATCTTGTCCTCATATCCCTAACTCTTATCCCATCCTCATAGCCCGTCCTCCTATCCTGTCCTCCTATCCCATCCTCCTATCCCGACCTCCTATCCCGACCTCCTATCCCGTCCTCCTATCCGGACCTCTTATCTTGACCTCCTATCTCGACCTCCTATCCTGACCTCCTATCCCGTCCTCCTATCCCGTCCTCCTATCTCGACCTCCTATCTCGACCTCCTATCACGGCCTCCTATCCTATCCTCCTATCTTGTCCTCCTATCTTGACCTCCTATCTCGACCTCCTATCCCGTCCTCCTATCCCGTCCTCCTATCTTGACCTCCTATCTCGACCTCCTATCCTGACCTCCTATCCTGCCCTCCTATCCAGTCCATCTATCCTGACCTCCTATCCCGACCTCCTCTCCCGACCTCCTATCCCGTCCTCCTATCCCATCCTCCTATCTCGACCTCCTATCTTGACCTCCTATCCCGTCCTCCTATCTCGACCTCTCCTGTCCTCCTATCCAGTCCATCTATCGCGACCTCCTATCTCGACCTCTTATCCCGACCTCCTATCCCGTCCTCATATCTCGACTTCCTATCCCGTCCTCCTATCTTGACCTCCTATCCCATCCTGCTATCTCGTCCTCCTATCTTGACCTCCTATCACGACCTCCTATCCCATCCTCATATCCCGTCCTCATATCCTGTCCTCGTACCCCGTCCTCCTATCCCGACCTCCTATCCCGACCCGTAATATGTGTAACAGGTAGAGATGAGCGAACTTACAGTAAATTCGATTTGTCACAAACTTCTCGGCTTGTCAGTTGCTGACTTATCCTGCATAAATTAGTTCAGCTTTCAGGTGCTCCGGTGGGCTGAAAAAGGTGGATACAGTCCTAGGAAAGAGTCTCCTAGGACTGTATCCACCTTTTCCAGCCCACTGGAGCACCTGAAAGCTGAACTAATTTATGCAGACTAAAGTCATGAACTGCTGAGCCAAGAAGTTTGTGACAAATCAAATTTACTGTAAGTTTGCTCATCTCTAGTACCAGGTATTGAAATATCTCCAGCCGTACAGAAGTTATGTGGGAACATACATTTCTCATTGATTTGCATGGGACTTTAAACAAAAACCTAGACCCTCACAAATGGGCGTAGTTAAGGGTTAAATTAACTATCCTATATTTTAAATACACATATATGGGACTTTAAACATAAACCCCGCCCCTGGCAAACCGGGGTGGGTAAGGGTTAAATCACCTATCCTATGTTTGTTGTTGACATATAAGTAACATGTGTGCCAAGTTTCACGTTAATATGTTTAGCCGTTTGGACATGATGCTGGAACATACACACATACACACACACACACACACGTTGAGTTTTATATATATAGACTAGCTGAGTACCCGGCGTTTCCTGGTTTTTCCTTCCTAATCCTTGTTGGGGAGGAAAATAAACAAAAGAGGTTTTTGACTTCATATCCAGTCCTCATATATTGTTGTCATATCCCAACCCCATATCCCGACCTCCTATCTCGGCCTCCTATCCCGTACTCTTATCTCGACCTCCTATACCGTCCTCTTATCCCGTCCTCCTATCCCAACCTCCTATCCCGTCCTCCTATCCCGTCCTCATATCTCAACCTTCTATCCCATCCTCCTATCTCGACCTCCTATCCCGACCTCCTATCCAGACCTCCTATCCCGTCCTCCTATCCCAACCTCATTTCCCGACCTCCTATCTCAACCTCCTATCCCATCCTCCTATCTCTACCTCCTATCCTGTCCTATCTCGATCTCCTATCCTGTCCTCCTATCCCGACCTCCTATCCCGACCTCCTACCCGCCCTTCTATCCCGTCCTCCTACCCGACCTCCTATCCCGACCTCATATCTCGTCCTCATATCCCATCCTCCTATCCCGTCCTCCTATCTTGACCTCCTATCCCGTCCTCCCATCCCGTCCTCATATCCCGACCCATAATATGTGTACCAGGTAGTGAAATATCTCCAGCCGTAAGGAAGTTATGTGGGAACATATATTTCCCATTAATTTGCATGGGACTTTAAACAAAAACCCTGACCCTCACAAATGGGGGTAGTTAAGGGTTAAATTAACTATCCTATATTTTAAGTGGACATATAAGTAACATGTGACCAAGTATTATCAAAATATCTCCAGCCGTTTGGAAGTTGTGCAGTAACATATATTTCCCATTGACTTGTATGGGACTTTAAACATAAACCCCGCCCCTGGCAAATGGGGGGAGTAAGGGTTAAATTACCTATCCTATGTTTGTTGTTGACATATAAATAACATGTGTGCCAAGTTTCATCTTAATATCTTTAGCCGTTTGGACGTTTTTGTGGAACATACATATATACATACAAACATTCACACACACACATTGAGTTTTATTTATATATATATATATATAGACTAGCTGAGTACCCGGCGTTGCCCGGTTTTTCCTTCCTAATCCTTTTTGGGGAGGAAAATAAACAAAGGAGGAAGCTTTTGACTTCATATGCAGTCCTCATATATTGTTGTCATATCCCGACCCCACATCCCGACCTCCTATCCCGACCTCCTATACCGTCCTCCTATCCCGTCCTCCTATCACGACCTCCTATTCCGACCTCCTATCCCGACCTCCTATCCCGTCCTCCTATCCCATCCTGCTATCCCGTCCTCGACCTCCTATCCCATCCTCCTATCTCGACTTCCTATCCCGACCTCCTATCCCTTCCTCCAATCTCGAGCTCCCATCTCAACTTCCTATCCCGTCCTCCTATCTCGACCTCCTTTCCCGGCCACCTATCCCGACCTCCTATCTCCACCTCCTATCCCGTCCTCTTATCCTGTCCTCCTATTCCGTCCTCCTATCCCGTCCTCCTATCCCGATCTCCTATCCTGTCCTCCTATCTTGACCTCCTATCTCGACTTCCTATCTCGACCTCCTATCCCCACCTCCTATCCCGTCCTCCTATCTCGACCTCCTATCCTGTCCTTCTATCCCGTCCTCCTATCTCAACCTCCTGTCCCGTCCTCCTATCTCAACCTCCTATCCCATCCTCCTATCTCAACCCCCTATCCCGTCCTCCTATCTCCACCTCCTATGCCGACCTCCTATCCCGACCTCCTATCTCGACCTCCTATCCCGTCCTCCTATCGCAACCTCCTATCCCGGCCTCCTATCACGACCTCCCATCTTCACCTCCTATCTCCACCTCCTATCTCCACCTCCTATGTCCACCTCCTATCTCAACCTCCTATCCCGTCCTCCTATCTCCACCTCCTATGCCGACCTCCTTTCCTGACCTCCTATCTCAACCTCCTATCCCGTCCTCCTATCTCGACCTCCAATCACAGCCTCCTATTCCTTCCTCCTATCTCAACCCCCTATCCCGTCCTCCTATCTCCACCTCCTATGCCGACCTCCTATACCGACCTCCTATCCCGTCCTCCTATCTCGACCTCCTATCCCGGCCTCCTATCCCGACCTCCTATCTCCACCTCCCATCTCCACCTCCTATCTCCACCTCCTATCTCAACCTCCTATCCCGTCCTCCTATCCCGTCCTCCTATCCCGGCCTCCTATCCCATCCTCCTATCCTGTCCTCCTATCCCGTCCTCCTATCTTGACCTCCTATCCCATCCTCCTATCCTGTCCTCCTATCTCGACCTCCTATCCCGTCCTTCTATCCCGTCCTCCTATCTTGACCTCCTATCCCGTCCTCCTATCCCGTCCTCCTATCCCGTCCTCCTATCTCGACCTCCTATCCCATCCTCCTATCCCGTCCTCCTATCTCCACCTCCTATGCCAACCTCCTATCCCGACCTCTTATCTCAACCTCCTATCCCGCCCTGCTATCTCGACCTCCCATCCCACATATCTAATTGAAACCAATATATGGAGGTTGGAATTTGACCACTAACTCATAGACGCAGCCCAAAAAAAAACCTTTCTTCCCATATATAAAAAAAGTGTGAAATTAAAAGTGCAATCTTTATTATGTTAGGTTCGCACTTAACAGTAGTGTTTTAAAATATGGAGCACCATATCGTCCTACTTTTTATATATATATATATATATATATATATATATATATATATATATAGATTGACCATCCGGTCTAATGGATTGAATACAAGCTGAAGCGAAGACGAGGTGCCTGCAGAACACCAGCATTCATCGCTATGAAGGACAAGGGAACTCAAAGTTAAAACTTAACATGGCCCCCCTCAACATGTTTCACTGCCTCAGCAGCGTTATCAAGAGGTAAGCGGGCACTACTTATGCATATATTTTCCATAGACTTGTATGGGACTTTAAACATAAACCCCGCCCCTGGCAAATGAGGGTGAGTAAGGGTTAAATTACCTATCCTATGTTTGTTGTTGACATATAAGTAACATGTGTGCCAAGTTTCATGTTAATAATACCTTTAGCCGTTTGGACGTTTTTGTGGAACATACATACATACATACATACATACATAAATACATACATACACACACATTGAGTTTTAAATATATAGATATAGATAAGAGTATATAGATGTGTCCTTCCCAACCTTTCCTCTTCATATTTAAAAATGTATGTCATGAGAAGGAGAAGGTTAAAAAAAAAAGATGCCACTATTAACTTTTCATGATGAGAAATTGATGTTCTCAACCCCTTAACGACCACGGACGAAAATGTACGCCCTGGTTTGGTGGGATTTCCCGCACCAGGAAGTACGTTTACGTGCTGTGTATGACCGTGAGCATCGGAGCGGTGATAGCAGCCGGGGACCCGCCGGTAATGGCCGCGTTCGCGCGGATGTCCGCCATTAACCCCTCAGATGCCGTGATCTGTGCATATCACGGCATCTGCTGCAATGCGCATAATAAAATAGATGATCGGATTGCCCGCAGCACTGCCGCGGTGATCCAATCATCTGTAATGGCGGCCTGAAGTCTCCTCACCTTGCTTCAGCCGTCTCCCGGCATCTCCTGCTCTGGTCTGAGATCGAGCAGACCAGAGCAGGAGATAGCCGATAATACTGATCAGTGCTATGTCCTATACATAGCACTGAACAGTATTAGCAATCAAAGGATTGCTATAGATAGTCCCCTATGGGGACATAAAAAGTGTACAAAAAAGTTGAAAAATGTAAAAATAAAAAGTAAAAAAAAAAAATGAAAAATCCCCTCTCCCAATAAAAATTGTCAGTTTTTCCCATTTTACCCTCAAAAAGTGTACATTTTTTTAATCAACATATTTGGTATCACCGCGTGCGTACTATCAAAATATAATGTTCATGATCCCGTATGGTGAACAGCGTAAACGTAAATAATAAAAAAAAAGTCCAAAAATGCTGCTTTTCTTGTCACATTTTATTAAAATTTTTTTTTATAAAAAATTATATAAAAGTTTTATATATGCAAATGTGGTATCAATAAAAAGTTCAGATGATTGCGCAAAAATTGAGCCCTCATACCGCCCTATATGTGGAAAAATGAAAAAGTTATAGTTGGTCGAAATAGGGCGATTTTAGATTACTGATTTTGTACAAAAAGTTTTAGATTTTTTTTAAGCGGTACAAAAATATAAAAGTATCTAGCCATGGGTATCATTTTAACGTATTGACCCACAGAATAAAAAACACATGTCATTTTTACTGTAAAGTGTATAGTGTGAAAACAAAACCCTCCAAAATGTGCAAAATTGTGGTTTTCATAAAAATTTCTTCCCTAAAAATTTTTTGGGAGGGTTCGCCATACATTTTATGGTAAAATGAGAGGTTTCATTCCAAAAAACAATTGGTCACGCAAAAAACAAGCCCTTATATGGGTCTGTAGATGGAAATATGAAAGAGTTACGGATTTTAGAAGGCGAGGAGGAAAGAACAAAAATGAAAAAATAAAATTGGTCTGGTCCTTAACGGCTTGTTCCTTAAGGGGTTAACTGAATTACATATCTGTACATATCATTGGAGGTGGGTTCCAATAACAAAACTTTAACAATTCAAATAAAGTATGAGCTTCCATCACAAATATTTGATTTGTATGTCAGTTTATTGGATCAGCAGAGAAAAAGTTGCCATGCAGAAGTGTCAGAAGCATTTTGCATCAGTCCAACATGCAATGTTACACTATATATAGATGAGAGGGGGCACCAGTAATTCAGATTGGGAGCAAACCAGAGTCAATAAATATTACATTTTTGTACAGTTTGTTAGCTCTCCACTTTTGTATTTCTGCACCCTCCAGGCAGACCTCCACACACTCCAATTCTAAACACTTTGGGAGAGATTTATCAAAAACTGTGCAGAGGAAGAGTGGTGCAGTTGCCCATGGCAACTAATCAGCTCACTTCTTTCATTTTTAAAGAGACTTGTGAAAAATGAAAGAAGCAATCTGATTGGTTGCCATGGGCAACTGCACCACTTTTCCTCTACACAGGTTTTGATAAATCTCCCCCTTTGAGCCTAAGTTTTAAGGGTTATTAGTATATCATTGAGCTTAGGGGCACACTCCTTGGTGACCAACTTCTGTTTACATCTAATTCAGACTTTTCACAAGGCACCATGAGGGCGCTGTGCAGAGAACCAAATAGACTCAAGAATTAGGTAGGGTTATAGGGGGGTATTTATCAAAGGATTTATGTGGGTTTTTTTACGTAACTTTGGTGAAATGCTTTGGCGCATTTTCCCCACTGTCATTTTTACAACTTTATCAAAATCACACGGTCCCGTGTGTGATTTTAACTTTAGTCAGTAATTCATCATTTGCGCCAATCGATTTATTTTGCCGCAAATCACCGGCAAGAAATTTTGCACATGGAAAACACACTTAGCAATGTCAGAAAATGTAAAGGCGTCAAAATACATTAAACATTTTTTTTTGTGAAAGCAGCGACGCCTCCGGGGCTGCTCAATACTATCCTGCAACATAGTTGTCTCTGAGGGACCTTCACCCTCCGTTGAGCCAGCATTGGACATGGCCACACAGGTTTAGGAAAGGTAAGCACTAAAGCAGTGGTCTCCAACCTGCGGACCTCCAGATGTTGCAAAACTACAACTCCCAGCATGCCCGGACAGCCAACGTCTGTCCGGGCATGCTGGGAATTGTAGTTTTGCAACATCTGGAGGTCCGCAGGTTAAAGACCACTGCACTAAAGTAACCAAAACAAAAAAAAACTACTCAAGTTGTAAATAAAATCCATTTCACATGGTGACTATAAACCCCACAAAAGAAAATAACTCATGTACTGCAGGAGGGACTCATATACTGCAGGAGGGGCTCCAAAATGGCTGCTCTACAGGGAAAAATACTCGTCCTCTGTGGTGGTAAGTTCTGTGTAAAAGGCACTGTGAACAGCTGATTTCAACATTTGAGCCAAAATTACTAACAACTTGCACCAAATGATACATTTTGGTGCATGTCCACGAAAACCAAAGTGAAAAAAAAAGGGTAAAAAGAAACTGTCAACAGGCAAAATTGATAAATACCCCCCATAGAGTACTTTATGTCTGAAAAGATTCTTAAATGACTTTTTTGAATCCATAAATGTGTACCATGTATACTAGCATTTTTATCTCCTAAATGTACACCTTTACACCAGAGGTAAGTAAACCTTCCGCACTGGAGATGTTGTGGACCACATCTGCCATGATGTTCCTACTAGAGATGAGCGAACTTACAGTAAATTCAATTCGTCACAAACTTCTCGGCTCGACAGTTGATGACTTATCCTGCGTAAATTAGTTCAGACTTCAGGTGCTCCGGTGGGCTGGAAAAGGTGGATACATTCTTAGGAAAGAGTCTCCTAGGACTGTATCCACCTTTTCCAGCCCACCGGAGCACCTTAAGGCTGAACTAATTTATGCAGGTAAAGTCATCAACTGCCGAGCCGAGAAGTTCGTGACGAACCGAATTTACTGTAAGTTCACTCATCTCTAGTTCCTACAGCTAAAATGCTGCCAAAGCATCTTTGGGCATGTAGTCCAAAACATCTGAAGTGCCAAAGGTTGCCTTTGCCTGCTCTACAGTAAATAGCATACAACTAATATGTGGCCTGCAATTCAGGGACATTTCTCTTCAATAGAGAGCTGAAAGCATAAATGTTGTGGTTGGTTAAAGTATAATTTCTGGTGCCAGCACTTTTTAAATATGGCTGCCAATGCTTTGCATAATCTAGTATGACAGTAACATATTGCTAACATGTAGTATATGGCTGCCACTTGAGAAATTATCTATTTAGCATGGCAATGAGGGAATCCTCTGCACAACTTAATTAAAAAAGCTAATTCCCCAGCCTTCAACTATTATTATAAGATGTACAAAAGGCATGATGTGTATAATAGCTGTATGAACTCTATGGTAAATTGATGGACATTTTCTTGGATAAGGAAACACTGATCATCTGCTGTGTAATGGAAGAGTGATCATTTATAAACCTTGAGAACGTTAGTGGCTGTTAAGGGAAAACTACCATAAGATTTGTATCATGGACACCTGTCAAGTATTCTTCCCTATTAAACCTACTTATTATAAATGTATGGTCATTGTGGAATCAATGCTGCTGTTCTATTATCCCACTTTCTACTTCTATTACTGCTGGAAAAACTGATACAGATATCATAATGTCTGCGTAAAATACCATTCAGATAATATACATCCATCTCCTTCTAATAACAGTTATTATCAGTAACTATACATAATAAAACCGCTCATTAAAAATATATTTTTTCTATATACAATAGTAATTATTGTATGAAGGAGATAGGCATGCACTCCCTGATATATACTTCAACAAATCTTACAAGGGCGCACAGCAGGAGGCCTGTTATGTAATTGGACTAAAGCTATCGACGTGCAATTTGGTTTTAATCAGATAGTGTTACCAAATGAGAAAACTTTAGGGGATTGCCAGTTGGGGAGAATATACTGATGACCAATGTTATGAAGCACTGAGTTTTGTTTGTGTTTTGCCTATATCATATGCACGCACCATCAACAGTCATACAGCATCATTTGCTTTATTCCAGAACAGCTGCATTCATGTGTTTAAATGATATAACTTGCCATGTGATTACTAGTCTGACTCTCACAAAGTTACCATGCTTAAAGGACAAGTATCATGGGGGGAACGAGCGCTGGGACTCTATTGCCGAACGGCTCTCCCATAGAGCCATATGGAGGGGGCGTGGCAACCCCGCTTCCTGCGCGGGGGGTTTAGGGGGCGTCACTCGCCACTGTGAAGGAGAGCCGGGGCTCGAAACACGAGATCGCGGATAGGGGATACATTTTTTTCCTCCAATACTTCTCCTTTAAGGATGTCAGTCCTTGGTCAGCTGACTTAAAGGATGATGTCATCTACCAGATTCTCTACTGCAAGTTTCCAGACCCTTCCCCTCTCAGAGCTGTATGGCATGATCTGTAATTTCTATGAGATCAGGATATATAGTAGTTATACAACATTGCAAATTTGTTTCTACATTCTTTCAGGTTTTTTTTTTCACCATATGTTACATAGATTTGTCTATGGTTTATTGTGTAATCAATAAAGGTTACGGTTTATTTCTAGCCCCTTATGTGGATATATTTTCAGTGATCTATTCTTTCAGTTTTTGCAATAATTTTTCCAACATTGTGGCAAAAATGTGTAAATTTGCAGCAATAAAGTGTGAAAATGCAGTAAGAATTCAATGTGTGAACATAGCCTAAAGATTTCAAATGTTATAAAACATCTTATTTGTGATTATAGGTGAACTCACTTTCTTCTCATGACAATATTTAAAAAAAAGAAAACACTCTTGGTATGAGAAAACACATTCAAATATAACATAATGTGAACTGGCCTTTAACCTCTTATAAGTCTAATAAAATCACTTGGGTTAATACCAGCCAAACCCACTCTCTCTGCATAGTTTTTAGGCTAAGTTGCCCCACAGGTTTTTTCTGGCAGTTTTTGGAGAACTGCCACTGCAGTTTTTGACCCAAAGCCAGAAGTGCATTCAAGAGAAATGGGAAATATAAAGGAAGGACTTATACCTCTGTTTCCTACTGAATCCCCCCCGCCCCCCCCCCCCCCCAAAAAAAAAAAAAATATATATATGTATGTGTGGAAACCTGGCCTTATTGGTAGCATTTTTGTTTTGATGAGCCTTTTTGAGTGCATTTTTTTCCCTGGCCTATTAAGTGACAAAAAATTAGCAATTCTTGCCTTTTTTTTATGTTTGCATAACTTAGCATGCACTTTCATTAAAGTCATATTTTAATAGCTCAGACATTTCCACACCAGTAATTTAAACTTTCAGATCCCATGATCAACTTTTCTTGCAGGATCTAAAGTGTTAATACTAGGCATCAGCGTTATCACCAATGCCAGGCATTAGCTGTGAGTCCTGGCTGCTGATAACTCTATGAAGTGAGTGCAGCTTCTATGCCATGCTGTAAATATATGTCATAGGGCGGGACTCGTTTAAATAACCTAGTAGACACTACTGAGGGCTCCCCCTTCCTCTACACTAAGAATATATATGCCTACTTTATATTGCATTGTAAATTAGGCATTACACATGTAGGATTCATCTCTAAATAAGGGTTTCTTTTGCTAAAACTGTTTGGTATTTAATTGTGTTAGAGTTTGGGTTCAACAAACGATCCTCTGGTGCCCTATTGGGCTAGTCTAATCCTGCACCTGGATATGTGTGTGACGGTGTAGGCAGCGCAAACTCTTTAACCCCATTAAATTAGATGAACCTACTATCAGTAGCTGGAACACGATCAGGCTGGCGTCCGGCATTAAGCCTTTAGATGCCACTGTCAAAGTTGCGTGTAGAGTTTAAAGTGGAAAAAAAAAAAAAAACATTGTCGGTTAGCTCAAGGAGCTAATCGGGATCACCAAAGCAAAATCTGATCAGCTGAGAGGACTGGCGGAGGGTACCTACTAGCCTACATCCCTTCCATTACTATAGCCTCAGCCTTCTGTAGTAATGGAGCACCGATAGCATTGACTTGAAAGACTGCATGTAATAGCCCCCTATGGGGACTAAAAAATTTTGAAAAAAGATTCCAAAAAATGTTAATGTGAATAATCCCTTTCCCTAAAAAAGTTTGAATCACCCCCCTTTTCCCATTTTTTCCAAAAATTAATGTACTCCAAAATAAAAATAGATATATGTGATATCATCGTGTTTGTAATAGTCAGAATTACTGTACAGTATATATTCTTACTAGTGATTTTGAACATGAAATCATTTGATATCTTGCATAATGATAGTATAAACATGGCAGACTTGGGGGTAGTCACTAGTGTTGCTCACGAATATTCGCAATTCGAATATTATTCGCGAATATCGCATATTCGCGAATTCGCGAATTTCGCGAATATAGCGCTATATATTCGTAATTACGAATATTCGTTTTTTTTTTTTTTTTTTTTTTTTTTTTCACAGTACACATCACAGTGATCACCCCTCTCTGCTTCCAGCTTGTGTGGTGTAAAAAAGGCTCTAATACTACTGTGTGAGACTGGCGTGCGTAAATTCGCATATGCGAAAATTCGCATATGCTAATGTTCGCATATGCGAATTTTCGCACATGTTAGTTTTGCATACGCTAATATTCACATATGTTAATTTTCGCATACGCGAATTTCGCATATGCGAAAATAAAACGGGAATATAACGAATATGCGAATATTCGCGAATATATGACGAATATTCGTCCATATATTCGCGAATATTCGCGAATTCGAATATGGCCTATGCCGCTCAACACTAGTAGTCACTGGCTTCTGTCTGCCATGGACATCCTATGATCATGCTTTATGGTTACTTATGTGAACGAGTAAGCCTTCCTCTTCTTAAACCTCTTACAGGCTGTGGAGGCTATTACCAGAGGTTAAATCCTGGAAAAAAAGTGTGGGAACTCACCCAAGATATCATGGAAACAGTGTTCCTGCTTTGGAAAAAGTGCAGGAACTCAGTTCCCATGCGTTCCAGCCAGAGTAGAACCCTGGCTATTACACGGACTCATGATTGCCCAGTAATAAGCGCAAATTGATTATATACAAGTAGATTGGTGCATATTTAAAGGACCATTTACATGGCTCAATTGTTGGGAGTTAATGACTACATCTCGTCATTTTAGTTTTCCAACCACCTTTATTTAGTATGCTTGCAGTTGTTAGAGGTGGTCAGAAAAGCCAGAATCAAGCAAAGCAGTGGTTATACAATTTGTGTAACTCCCATTAACTTTAAGGGAAGTTGTGCATAGCCCTGCAAGCTATGCTGTTTACCAGAATTAGGTAAATGACGTAGCTCACATCCCATTTTGTGCAACTCCTATTAAGGTCAATGGGAGATACACAAATTGCATTATGTTCCAGTTTCAACTGTTTCTGGCTTTTCCAACTACTTTTAGTGGCTGCAAACAGGCAGCCTGCGCTGCAGAAAATTATTTCTAGTATAAAGATAAAATATACCAATTGCCACTGAATGGGAAAGGGCTATAGAAGTTTTTACTAGAGATGAGTGAATCGAAGCTGACAAACCCTAATTCATTACGAATTTCAGGAAATATTCGATTCGCAATGAATACGAATATCGCTGCGATTCTGTAGCCCGAATTGCTTCATTAAACTCCATTTTACAGCGTTCCAAGCTCCAGGGCATCTAAAATGGCGGATCCACTTGTCAGTACATGGGGCAAGGAATGCTGGGTAGGCATGAATGCAATGCGGAAAGTGAAGTTGGCGGAATGACCCTGAATCACATGCAGGATGCAGCCTATCAGCAGCCAGTCACCCCTATGATGTCACAGCCTTATATAATCGGCAGCCATATTTCGTCCGGCCACTTCATTACATACACTGCAGAAGGATCATAGGATGCAGAACCTGTGTGTGTGTTACAGCAGAGAAAAGCTCAGTCCAGCAGCGTGTAACATCCTCCAAGTCACATCAGAGTTCTCGGGGACGGAGAATATAGTTTTTTTCATTGAAAAGGATTTTTACTGCAGCTGCAGCCATTAACCTCCCAGTCACTTATTTCGGCACAGTATTAGAGAGAGGGGCACATAGCTGTGTGTTTCCTCAAACATTTCAACAAGCTGCATCAACTTCATAAACCTTAGCAGAGGAGGCAGGAATCATTTTTCTATGCAATTCTGTGTCTTTGTTCCACAAAAAATCCTCTGCTGGTTATACTAGTCTGTAGAGGGTATAATACCCAGCAGTCCATTCATGATAGTCTTTGACAGAGTGCAATTTTGTGTTTAGTACACAGCTTTTTGTGTACTGCTGGTGTTTTACAGAAATACGTTTTTCTAAGGGTACTGTAGCGCATTTTTCTGCCCTCATAAGTGCATACCGCATATGTACATTTAAGTAGTGTACTATTTTGTACCTGTTAATCTGTCAAGAGCCTACATACTGTGAAAGGACAGACAAAAGTAATCACCGGCTGGTGTTTGACAAAAATACAGAGTTTTTAGGCGTAATGTAGCACATTTTTCTGCCCTCATAAGTGCATACCGCATACGTACATCTAAGTACTGTACTATTTTGTACCTGTTAATCTTTCAAGGGCCTACATACTCTGAAAGGACAGACAAAAGTAATCACTGTCTGGTGTTTTACAAAAATACAGAGTTTTTAGGCGTACTGTAGCGCATTTTTCTGCCCTCATAAGTGCATACCGCATACATACATCTAAGTAATGTACTATTTTGTACCTGTTAATCTGTCAAGCGCCTACATACTGTGAAATAACAGACAAAAGTAATCACCGGTTGGTGTTTGACAAAAATACATAGTTTTTAGGCGTACTGTAGCGCATTTTTCTGCCCTCGTAAGTGCATACCGCATACGTACATCTAAGTAGTGTACTATTTTGGACCTGTAAATCTGTCAAAGGCCTACATACTGTGAAAGGACAGATAAAAGTAATCACCGGCTGGTGTTTTACAAAAATACAGAGCTTTTAGGCGTACTGTAGTGCATTTTTCTGCCCTCAGAAGTGTATACTGCATACGTACATCTAAGTAGTGTACTATTTTGTACCTGTTAATCTGTCAAGGGCCTACATACTGTCAAAGGACAGAGAAAAAAGTAATCACCGGCTGGTGTTTTACAAAAATACAGAGTTGTTAGGCATACTGTAGCGCATTTTTCTGCCCTCATCAGTGAATACCACATAAGTACATCTAAGTAGTGTACTATTTAGTACCTGCTAATCTGTCAAGGGCCTACATACTGAGAAAGGACAGACAAAGGCAATCACTGGATGGAGTTTTACAAAAATACAGAGTTTTTATGCGTACTGCAGCAAATTTTTCTGCCCTCATAAGTACATACTGCATACGTACATCTAAGTAGAATACTATTTTGTACCTGTTAATCTGTCAAGGGCCTACATACTGTGAAAGGACAGACAAAAGTAATCGCCGGCTGGTATCGTACTCAGATACTTTTTTAAGTGTACTGTAGAGCATTTTTCTGCCTACATCAGTGCATACCACATACCTACATCTATGTAGTGTACTATTTTGTACCTGTTAATGTGTCAAGGGCCTAGATACTATGAAAGGCCAGCCAAAAGTGCACACATGCTGCTGTTCTAGACAAATACTATTTTAAGCGTAGTGAAATGTATTGTACTCCCCTCATATATGCACTAAGTATGTCAGGCAGAGATGTGCCAGGACGTTTACAGAGGAGTGGCAGAGGCCTAAATCCTTCAGGAAGAGGTCATACGTACATCTAAGTAGTGTACTATTTTGTACCTGTAAATCTGTCAAGGGCCTACATACTGTGAAAGGACAGACAAAAGTAATCACCGGCTGGTGTTTTACAAAAATACAGAGCTTTTAGGCGTACTGTAGTGCATTTTTCTGCCCTCAGAAGTGTATACCGCATACGTACATCTAAGTAGTGTACTATTTTGTACCTGTTAATCTGTCAAGGGCCTACATATTGTGAAAGGACAGAGAAAAAAGTAATCACTGGCTGGTGTTTTACAAAAATACAGAGTTTTTAGGCATACTGTAGCGCATTTTTCTGCCCTCATCAGTGAATACCACATAAGTACATCTAAGTAGTGTACTATTTAATACCTGCTAATCTGTCAAGGGCCTACATACTGAGAAAGGAGAACAAAAGCAATCACTGGCTGGAGTTTAAAAAAAAAACTGAGTTTTTATGCGTACTGTAGCTAATTTTTCTGCCCTCATAAGTACATACTACATACATACATCTAAGTAGTGTACTATTTTGTACCTGTTAATCTGTCAAGGGCCTACATACTGTGAAAGGACAGACAAAAGTAATCGCCAGCTGGTATTGTACTCAGATACTTTTTCAAGTGTACTGTAGAGCATTTTTCTGCCTGCATCAGTGCATACCACATACATGCATCTATGTAGTGTACTATTTTGTACCTGTTAATGTGTCAAGGGCCTAGATACTATGAAAGGCCAGCCAAAAGTGCACACATGCTGCTGTTCTAGACAAATACTATTTTAAGCGTAGTGAAATGTATTGTACTCCCCTCATATACGCACTAAGTATGTCAGGCAGAGAGGTGCCAGGACATGCACAGAGGAGTGGCAGAGGCCTACATCCTTCAGGAAGAGGTCATCCACTTCATCACAAGGGACATCTGACACCCCCATTCAACAGTCGGTGGGTTCATGAGATACAACCCTCAGTTGGCATGGCCCAAGAGCAGTCTCTGTCCTCCCATTGCCTCTGTCCTATGCTGTTCTCTTCCCTAAATAATTATCTTATGCTGTGGGCTCAGTTCTACTATTCACTGAGGACGATCTAATAGAGTACAGTCAGCAGCTACTGCCCAGCCAAGAAGTGGAGGAGACATCTGCCACTTCTTCTGCTAGGCGGGCAAGTAGTGATGAGGAGAGTAACATGGGAGCAGGTTTTGCCAGCATTTAGGGTCCTGAAGCAGACACTGTTGAGGAAACTGATAAGGGAATCAGTAATATGCAGACACTTGTTGATGATGAAGCCGATCGCAATTGGGTGCAGAAGGGGCTTCATCATCATCATCATCATCAGGAGAAGACAGTTGCAGGTTGCCCTTGAGGCAGCAGCTAAGCCAGCAAGGTGGTAGCATGGTTGGCAGTCAGCATGGTGGCAGAAGTGGCAATTCTGGAGCTATACATGCCCGGGGGAGACCACTTGCTTCGCGGCAGCCTACCTTTCCTGGGAGGTAGTGGAACAGTGTTTCCTGGAGATGGCGGCAGTAGCAGTCAATTAGTGCGGACTGTTGGTGGGAAAATCAGCTACTCGGCGGTGTGACAGGATGTGACGGAATGAACAATGTCATTCCACTGCTTCATTTCTTACAACACTTGTTGGAAAGATGGCTGGTCAGGGCACTGGAGACGTGGCGCCTACATCTCACGGCCACATGAGCCCTGTGGGGGCTGAACTGGAGGAGGAGGGGCACAGTGGAGCACAGTTTAGGTTTCGACAAATGGATGGTTTTTCTAGTAATCTGACAGGAGAGGAGGAGCAGGAGCAGCCAGAGGAGCTAGAGGGTTATGATGAAGGTGAGACAGAGGACCCAGACACACCGTGGCAGTAGGCAGTGGAGAAGGAGTCAGGGAGTCCCTCCGAGTCACTTGCACAAATGGCACGATGCATGTTCACTTGCTTGCGTAGTGACAACCGAATTGTCACCATTCGGCAGTGGGATGACTTTTGGATCTCCACCTTATTGGACCCTTATTGGACCCTTATCGGCACTTATCGCAGGATGACTTTTGGATCTCCCCCTTATTGGACCCTATCAGCGCCATCGTCCATCCTCTCTCAAGTCTGATTCGAGGGGCCCCCTGTGCTCACCTTCCACTTCCATGGCTGCTGGGGAGGGGTGGGGTGGCAGGAGCAGTACCAGCTCCATCAGCAGCAGTCTACAGTCGCTGATGAGTAGCTTTCTTCACCCGCATAGTGAAGCAACTCATCAGCAACAGGTACACCTGGACCTGAACCAGCAGGTGGTGGCATGCCTTGACAAGTCCATGTCAACACACCTTGAAGATCCCCAGTTACAAAAATTCCTCCGTATCAGACCTTTTTTCACCCACCTGTGTCATCGGGTACTGGTATTGCCACCCACCGCACCACTCTGTCACCGGGTCACTTTCAGGACTCCTGATGCTGCTGCGGCCACCTCCAGGCTGTCTCATTAAGCCACTTTATGGTCTCTTCATGCTACAGCCACCTCCAGGCTGTGCCGTTCATTCAATATATGGTTTACTGATACTTCAGCCAGCTCCAGTCTGGGTCATTCAGTAACTACATGGTTTAGTGAGGTTGCTGGGCCTAGGACATTGCCTATATATGTTTATGGTAGCACTAGGTACCAAACATCTTCAATGGAAATTTCTAAATTCATCTTTTATTCTTAGAGATTGTGAGGCCCTTGTTACGCCGAGCGCTCCGGGTCCCCGCTCCTCCCCGGTGCGCTCGCAGCATCCTCTCATTCACAGCGCCCCGGTCAGACCTGCTGGCCAGGTGCGCTGCAATATCACTCCCAGCCGGGATGCGATTCGCGATGCGGGAGGCGCCCGCTCGCGATGCGCATCCCGGCTCCCGTACCTGACCCGTTCCCCGTCTGTCTTGTCCCGGCGCGCGCGGCCCCGCTCCTTAGGGCGCGCGCGCGCCGGGTCTCTGCAATTTAAAGGGCCACTGCGTCACTGATTGGCGCAGCAGGCTTAATCAGTATGTTCACCTGTGCACTCCCTACTTATACCTCACTTCCCCTGCACTCCCTCGCCGGATCTTGTTGCCATTGTGCCAGAGAAAGCGTTTCCTTGTGTGTTCCTAGCCTGTGTTCCAGACCTCCTGCCGTTGCCCCTGACTACGATCCTTGCTGCCTGCCCTGACCTTCTGCTACGTCCGACCTTGCTCTTGTCTACTCCCTTGTACCGCGCTTATCTTCAGCAGTCAGAGAGGTTGAGCCGTTGCTGGTGGATACGACCTGGTTGCTACAGCCGCTGCAAGTCCATCCCGCTTTGCGGCGGGCTCTGGTGAATACCAGTAGCAACTTAGAACCGGTCCACCAACACGGTCCACGCCAATCCCTCTCTGGCACAGAGGATCCACCTCCAGCCAGCCGAAGCGTGACAGCCCTATTGTCTCCTCATCTGCTGCCAACTCCAGGCTGTGCCATTCAGCCACTATATGTCTCCTCCTACTGATGCCACCTCCAGGCTCTGTCATTGTGCTGCCATGTGACATATGACTCCTTGTTAGATTTGGTTCTTTGTACCCACACGCCGGGGCCCAGGAAACCAAAACTTGTGAGTTAAAAGCACAATTTCAAGATCCTTAATTTCAATTTCAAAATCTTAAATTTGAATTTAAAAATCATAAATTTCAATGGTTTCCTCATGCTTCAGCCAACTCCAGGCTGTGTAATTCAGTCAATATATGGTTTACTGATGCTGCTGGGCCTGGGTCTGGGAATAAAAAATTTGTTATGGTAGCACTAGCTACCCAAAATCTTCAATTTAAATTTCAGAATGAATCTTTTAATCTTAGGGTTTGAGAAGCCCTAGTGTCTACTCACGCTGCTGCAAACTCCTGGCTGTGCCATTCAGACGCTATATGGTCTCCTCATGCTTCAGCCAACTCCAGGCTGTGTCATTCAGGCAATATATCGTTTACTGATGCTGCTGGGCCTGGGTTTAGGAATAAACATTTTGTTATGGTAGTACTAGCTACCCTAGATCTTCAATTTAAATTTCAAAATTCATCTTTTAATCTTAGGGATTGTGAAGCCCTAGTGTCTTCTCATGCTGCTGCCAGCTCCAGGCTGTGTCATTCAGCCACTATAGGGTCTCCTCATGCTGCCAACACTTCCACGCTGTGTGATTCAGCCACTACATGGTGTCCTCATTCTGATGCCACCTCCAAGTCCTGTCATTGTGCCGCTCTGCGGCAGTGATTCTAAAAGCGATGCCGATAATATGCATGCTATTCTGAATAACAGTATTATTTCACTACCGCAGCACACTCCATATGTGTGTTAGAACAGCCCAACAAAAGGCACAGACTCCTGCCCCAGTATTCCAGGCAAACATTTCTGACTGTGTGGCAGCAACGGAAAAGTGTTAAATTTGACCTTTGAATTATGCCAGATACACAAAAGGTAAATCTTACACAGCTAGATCCTTTTTGTATGTTTAAAAATGTATATAAAAAATCACAGTTACGTGACGTTCCTAAAGCATATTACAAAAACAAAAAAAAAATGATTGTGTAAAACATTTTATTTACCGTATATACTCGAGTATAAGCCAAGTTTTTTTGCCCAATTTTTTGTGCTGAAATCGCCCCCTTCGGCTTATACTCGAGTGAGCGAAAAAAGAAACGGTATCGCTTTAGGCATACCGGTGGGGGGGGGGAGTTGGGCGGGCCGTCCATCTTCCATCAGGGATCATCTGGATTCCGTTGGGGAGGATGAGCTGGTCCGGGCCATCTATCTTAACCGGGAGGCACTCTTCTCCGCTCTGGTCCGTCCATCTACACTGCATTGAACATCCGCATTCCGGTGGGGAGGGTGAGCTGGTCCGGGCCGTCCATCTTAACCGGGAGGCACTCTTCTCCGCTCAGGGCCGTGATGCTGCATTGATGCTGCCGCGCAAGGATGTCCATCCTGGGCAGACATATGACGTCTGGGGCGTCCCTGCGCACAGACGTCTGCTGCGCACGGACGTCCCTACGTTGTGGCGTCACTAGTCCGAGGATGGCCCAGAGCAGAGAAGAAGGCCTCCTGATGAAGATGGCCGGCCCGTACCAGCTCACCCTCCCACCAGAATGCGGACGGTTCCTGCAGTGAAGATGGACAGCCCGGCTCACCCTCCCTGGACGGTCCCTGCAGCTACTGGAGCAACTACTGGGGAGGTGAGAAGAAAACGAAAGGGGGGTCTGGATGATGATAGGGGGTCAAATGGACAGGGGGGGATATTGACAGGGGGTCACATGGACAGGGGGTCATATTGACGAGGGGGGTCTGGATGATTACAGGGGTGGGGGGATGATGACAGGGGAGGGAGGGATGATGACAGGGGGGATGATGTATTTCCCACCCTAGGCTTATACTCAAGTCAATAAGTTTTCCTAGGTTTTTGGGGTGAAATTAGGGGCCTTGGTTTATATTCGGAACGGCCTATACTCGAGTATATACAGTAAGCTAAAAAAAATTGTCTTTGTGTAACTGCTACATTATTATTTGTTGGAGGAAACACAAAATATTTTAATGTAAACAAACATTTGTAACACACTTTGGTTGGTCAGTGTTTGAATGTTCTAACTTCTATTGTTGTAGCTGCTTTCTCAGTCATTTTTTTCTTGATGTAAGTTTGCGACTTAATGAGCATGATTGCGCCCAAAATTGCACCAAAACAAAAAGTAGCAATCGACGAATTTCACACCAAGGCATGATTTCAACTGAAATCATGACTTACACCGTTAAATCAGTGATAATGTACTAAACCATTTGGCGCAACTGATTGTCGCAAAAAGTAACATATAAAGAAAATTGTGACAAATCACAGTAAAACAAACTGTGTAAAATCCTACATACATACCCCCCATTGTGTTTTCTGAATATAATACAACCACTCACTGCGCCCTCTGAATATAATATTACCACACACTGCGCCCTCTGACTATAATACGACCACACACTGCACTCTCTAAACACACTGCTCAAAAAAATAAACGGAACACTTAAACAACACAATGTAACTCCAAGTCAATCACACTTCTGTGAAATCACACTGTCCACTCAGGAAGCAACACTGATCGACAATCAATGTCACATGCTGTTGTGCAAATAGAACAGACAACAAGTGGAAATTATAGGCAATTAGCAAGACACCCCCAATAAAGGAGTGGTTCTGCAGGTGGTGACCACAGACCACTTCTCAGTTCCTATGCTTCCTGGCTGAAGTTTTGGTCACTTTTTAATGCTGGCGGTGCTTTCATTCTAGTGGTAGCATGAGACAGAGGCTACAGCTCACACAAGTGGCTCAGGTAGTGAAGCTCATCCAGGATGGCACATCAGTGCGAGCTGTGGCAAGAAGGTTTGCGGTGTCTGTCAGCGTAGTGTGCAGAGCATGGAGGCGCTACCAGGAGACAGGCCAGTACATTAGGAGACGTGGAGGAGGTCGCAGGAGGGCAACAATCCAGCAGCAGGAGGAGCAGGAGGAGCACTGCCAGAGCCCTGCAAAATGACCTCCAGCAGCCCACAAAGGTGCATGTGTCCACTCAAACAGTCAGAAACAGACTCCATGAGGGTAGTGTGAGGGTCCCGACATCCAGAGGTGGGAGTTGTGCTTATAGCCCAACACAGGACGTTTGGCATTTGCCAGAGAACACCAAGATTGGCAAATTCCCCACTGGTGCCCTGTGCTCTTCACAGATGAAAGCAGGTTCACACTGAGCCCATGTGACAGACGTGACAGAGTCTGGAGACGCCATGGAAAATGTTCTGCTGCCTGCAACATCCCCCAGCATGACCGATTTGGCAGTCGGGCAGTAATGGTGTTGGGTGGCATTTCTTTGGGGGGCCGCGGGGCCCTCCATGTGCTTGGCAGAGGTAGCCTAACTGCCATTAGGTACTGAGTTGAGATCCTCAGACCCCTTGTGAGACCATATGCTGATGCGGTTGGCCCTGGGTTCCTCCTAATGCAAGACAATGCTAGACCCCATGTGGTTGGAGTGTGTCAGCAGTTCCTGCAAGAGGAAGGCATTGATGCGGGGTCCGCCCACTCCCCAGAGCTGTATCCGATTGAGCACATCTGGGACTTCATGTCTCGCTCCATCCACCAACTCTATGTTGCACCACAGACTCTGCAGTAGTTGGGGGATGCTTTAGTCCAGGTCTGGGAGGACATCCCGCAGGAGACCATCCTCCACCTCATCAGGAGCATGCCCAGCCGTTGTAGGGAGGTCATACAGGCATGTGGAGGCAACACACACTACTGAACCTAATTTTGACTTGTTTTAAGGACATTACATCAAAGTTGGATTAGCCTGTAGTGTGGTTTTCCACTTTGATTTTGAGTGTGACTCCATATCCAGACCTCCATGGGTTGAGAAATTTGATTTCTATTGATAATTTTTGTGTGATTTTGTTGTCAGCACATTCAATATGCAAAGTATTTCATACGATTACTTCATTCATTCAGATCTAGGATGTGTTATCTTAGTGTTCCCTTAATTTTTTTGAGCAGTTTATAAGCCACTACACACTGTACCCTCTGAATTTAATACTACCACACACTGTACCCTCTAAATATAGTACTACGACACACTCCACTCTCTAAATATAAACCACTACACACTGTACCCTCTGAATATAATACTGCCACACACTGTACCCTCTGAATATAATACTACCACACACTGCGCCATCTGAATATAATACTGCCACCCACTGCGCCATCTGAATATAATTTTGCCACACACTAATCCATCTGAATATAATACTGCTACACACTATACCCTCTGAATATAATACTACCACATACTGCACCCTCTAATTATAACCTTACCATACAGTGTACCCTCTGAATACAATACTGCAAGTTATTGTGGCCCATTAAATCTGTACCACCCCAGAAATTCCTTATAATATACACTATACCTCTGAAATGAAAAACTCTATAATGCCCCATCCTATCCCCCACATATAAAATATAATAATGCCCCCTGTCCTGTGCCCCCCAGATAATAATGCCCCCTGTCCTGTGCCCCCACATTATAATGCCCCGTCCTGTTCCTCCACATAATAATACCTCGTCCTGTACCCCCAAAATAATAATAATGCCACCTCTCCTGTGCCCCGCATATGATAATGCATCTGTCCTTCCCTCCTTCACATAACCCTGTGCCCCTCACATATAATGCCCCATGTCACGTGCCCCTGTTCTGTACCCCTCACATATAATACCCCCTGTTCTGTGCCCCTCACTTATAATGCCCTCTTTTCTGTTCCCCTCACATATAATGCCCCCTGTTCTGTGCAATTCACATATAATGCCCCCTGTGCTCCTCACATATAATGTGCTCTGTTCTGTGCCCCTCACATATAATGCCCCCTGTCCTGTGCACCTCACATATAATACCCTCTGTTCTGTGGCCCTCACATGTAATGCCCTCTGTTCTGTGCCCCTTACATAGAATGCCCCCTGTGCTGTGCCACTCGTATAACAACATGCCCCCTGTTCTGTGCACCTCACATAAAATGCCCCCTGTTCTGTGCACCTCACATAAAATGTTCCCTGTTCTGTGCCACTCACACATAATGCCCCCTGTCTTGTGCCCTCCCCATATAATGCCTCCTGTTCTTTGCCCCTCACATAAAATGCCTCCTGTCCTGTGGCCCTCACATATGATTCCCCCTGTTCTGTGCAATTCACATATAATGCCCCCTGTGCTGTGCCCCTCACATATAATGCACCCGTCCTGTGCCCTTCACATATAATGTGCTCTGTTCTGTGCCCCTCACATATAATGCTCCCTGTCCTGTGCCCTTCACATATAATGCGCTCTTTTCTGTGCCCCTCACATATAATGCCCCCTGTCCTGTGCCCCTCACATGTAATGCCCTCTGTTCTGTGCCCCTTACATAAAATTCCCCCTGTGCTGTGCCACTCGTATAACAACATGCCCCCTGTTCTGTGCACCTCACATAAAATGCCCCCTGTTATGTGCACCTCACATAAAATGCTCCCTGTTCTGTGCCCCTCACACATAATGCCCCCTGTCCTGTGCCCTCCCCATATAATCATATAATGCCTCCTGTTCTTTGCCCCTCACATAAAATGCCTCCTGTCCTGTGGCCCTCAAATATAATGCCCCCTGTCACTTGCCACCAAGTTTCAATAATGCCTCCTGTACCATAGTGCCCCAAACATAGTAAAAAAAAAAACAATTATATCACCTACTCCGGTCTCTCCCTTGCTTCTTGTTTGCTTGCAGCGTGTGAGCCCTTGGGATGGGATCTTCGGGCAGTCACCATGACGTCCCATCATCGTGCTGGTCTGCCAGGGATCGCTTCCTCGCAGCTCACAAACTGCAAATAAGAAGTGTCAGCAGGGTGTGAGAGTGAATGGTGGAGCTTGAGCTAACAGTTCCAGCTTCACCATTCTAGTGCACTGCCTCTGCCAAGGCAAGCAATACACTTGCTTGCACTGCTGGGGCACACCATTGTGGGATTACTTCCTGCTTGATGGTGTCCCCCCACTTGGGGGGTATCACCAGGTGCAATCTGCACCCCCCCCACACACCCCTAGCAAAGCCACAGGAAGCCAGCTGTGCTGTGTCTGAGTAGTCCAGGGGTGCACATGGCATGTGTTCAGTCCCTGCAGTTGAACATAGGTTTAGTAGAGATGGTGGGCCTCTATCACATAACAGAATAATAAGGGGTGCTCATCCCCTTATAGGCATGAACTCAGAGAATAATAGGCCCTTAAACTATACAATGCCTGCCTGGTGGCCCCCTGATTTCTATGTTTGCTTTTAAAGAAAATTAGAATAGAATTTATATAATTTTTAATTATACAATAACTATTAATATAGTACAGGATTAAGATAATACTGTGGAGAATTTATCAAAGCTGTACAACCAAGGTCAGATGTTAAATTGCCAAAAATTATTGCGCAAATCTCGTTTCTTAATTTTTTTTTACCTCAAATAGGTATTTTCTAGACAAGATGCAGATACATAATTACAAAAAAATTCTTAACCCCTTAAAGATTCACCTTAAGGACTCAAAACAATTTTCATTTTTGCACTTTCGTTTTTCCTCCTCACCTTCTAAAAATCATAGTGCGTTTAATTTTGCACCCACAGACCCATATAAGAGCTTGCTTTTTGCATGACCAAAAATTATTTGTGGGGTGAAACACAATTTTTCAAATTTTTAGTTCTTCCGTTTCTACGCAGTGCACTTTGCGGTAAAAATTACACATTACCTTTATTCTGCAGGTCGATACAATTAGAGAGATACTCAATTTATGTAGGTTTTATTTCATTTTACTACTTTAAAAAAAATTATAACTACATGCACCAAAATTAGCATGTTTAAAATTGTCATCTTCTGACCCCTACAACTTTTTTATTTTTCCGTTATGGGGTTATATAAGGGCTCATTTTTTGTGCCGTGATCTGTAGTTTTAATACTTGTTTTCATGCAACTTTTTTTTATCGCTTTTTATTAATATTTTTATGGTATATGAAGTTAACAAAAATGCAAAATTTTAGACTTTTATATTTTTTCACGTGTACGCCATTGACCGTGTGGTTTAGCTAACCTTATGTTTTCATAGTTTGGACATTTAGGCACGCGGTGGTACCACATATGATTTTTTTTATTCCATTACTTTATTTAAAAATAGGAACCGGGGAGATTCAAACTTTTATTGGGTTGGGGGCTTATTCACATTTATTTGCTTTTTTTTTAAAACCTTTTACTCTTTTTTTTGGCCCCACAGGGGGCTATATCATGCAATATCTTGATTGCATACACTGATCAATGTTATGTCAGTCGGGACCCACAGGGTTTGAAGCGTTCTCCGCTTGTGAGAACGTTTTAAACCCCAGTAACGGGATCAGGGCGTACAGGTATGCTCTGCGTCCTTAACTGGTTAAACAACATGTAATAATGTGATAAATTAGTTGAAGCATGCCAAAACAGGCATTTTAAGATATAAGAACAGTATCAAACTCTGAAAATGCTAAATTTCTCTCTTTAAATTTTTGTCCCTTTATGAAGGATGATCCATGATCCCATTGCTAAACAGATACAAACTGAAGCATATTGATGTATTTTAGAATGTATTTACATTCTTATAGAAATGAATTGAATCTACCAGTGCTTTGTTCTTTCTGTGTTTTTTGTTTACAAAATACACTTAAAAACAATGTAACAAACAATTCTACTCTGATCTTAGCCTAAAGATTTTTATTGTTAGTTTACATGTAATAACACTTGCATGTACTAAGAAATTTATTTTAGCTAATAGCTGCTACAATAACCGTGCTACAATAACCGTATGTAAAGAGATATCATAGCACATTTGGGTCTTTTAATAAGTGCATGCAATGAAAGTAAGCAGACGTGTGTTTGCACTGTTAATTAATTGATCTCTCAATACTTTCCAGGTAAATGAAGTGATAGCTATGCAACATGGTTCTCCAGGGAGACCTTTTGTCTTTTAGGCCTGACATGTTTTCAGAAGCAGCCAGTTTTAATGATCATGGAGCAGACACAACTGTCCCCAGTCTTCCCTGACTTTCTTTAAACTATATTTAAAAAAAAAAAAACTAAAAAAAAACAATAAAATTGAATACTAGTTTGGAATTTGCAATAGTTCCTGTGCTTGGGTTATGAATCTCACTGGAGAAAACATCAGTTTCAAAGGGGTTCTCCGGTGCTTAGACATCTTATCCCCTATCCAAAGGATAGGGGATAAGATGCCTGATCGCGGGAGTCCCGCCGCTGGGGACCCCTGTGATCTGGCACGCGGCACCCCGTTTGTAATCAGTCCCCGGAGCGTGTTCGCTCCGGGTCTGATTACGGACGACCACAATTCCGGCTGCATGTGACGTCACGCCTCCGCCCCCGTGTGATGTCACGCTCCGCTCCTCAATTCAAGCCCACGGGAGGGGGCGTGACAGCTGTCATGCCCCCTCCCGTAGGCTTGCATTGAGAGGCGGAGCGTGACATCACACGGGGGCGGAGGCGTGACGTCACACGCCGCCGGGCCTGTGGTCGTTGGTAATCAGACACCATGTAAACGAACACCATGTAAACAAAAGGTGATATACACATTGCAAAACAATATTAGATTGGTGGATAATACATAAACAATAAACAGTTGAACATGTGCTGATCTCGCTCCCCGGCAGAGGAGTTAGCGCGGCTGGTGTGTTTCCCGGTGAGTGCTAATGGAGCGGTCATGGACATAAGACCGTACAACTGATATCAGCAGCGTTCCCAGCCGGGAGCTGCAGCGCTAAGAGATCCTCATCAAACACAGTCCCGAGTGTCAAAGTTCATAGAGACGTCATTACGTTACAAGGTATTTCCATCAGCACGTCAGCTCTAAGGTGAGTCCGGTGGTCCGGAATCCAACAGTCCGGCATATTGAAACTGCTTAGTACGGAGACAGGGGCACATATAGCGCTCTAATGTCAGTATCAGTCCGTAGTATTAGCTACTACCGGTCTTGTTGGTGACAACCGTATAGGGGTTCTGTGGTGATATCGAAGGTATAATCCCAGCACAGAAAAGCTGGGTGGGCAGAGCACCCAAATAGGGGCTGCTCTGGGGGTGGCAGCACAAAATCAAATCATAATTAAAGTAAGGAACAACATGTGATGTGTTCAGCAGGGAGTGGATACAAATGTATATATACAAAATAGGATGTATCACCTAGGGGAGAAACAGTAGTATCAGTATGTATCAATATGTTTCAGTCATCTTGAGCAAAAAAGCTGCTAACAAGGCTAACCCAGACAGCCACTTGAGCTAGATAAATATATAACAGATATAACAGAAGGCACATAATCACAGTAACATACCCATCTTGCAAGATAAGAGGAAGACTATTGTTACGCCGAGCGCTCCGGGTCCCCGCTCCTCCCCGGAGCGCTCGCAACATCCTCGCATTTGCAGCGCCCCGGTCAGACCTGCTGACCGGGTGCGCTGCAATATCTCTCTCAGCCGGGATGCGATTCGCGATGCGGGAGGCTCCCGGCTCCCGTACCTGACCCGTTCCCCGTCGGTCTTGTCCCGGCGCGCGCGGCACCGCTCCTTAGGGCGCGCGCGCGCCGGGTCTCTGCAATTTAAAGGGCCACTGCGCCACTGATTGGCGCAGCAGGCTTAATTAGTGTGTTCACCTGTGCACTCCCTACTTATACCTCACTTCCCCTGCACTCCCTCGCCGGATCTTGTTGCCATTGTGCCAGTGAAAGCGTTTCCTTGTGTGTTCCTAGCCTGTGTTCCAGACCTCCTGCCGTTGCCCCTGACTACGATCCTTGCTGCCTGCCCTGACCTTCTGCTACGTCCGACCTTGCTCTTGTCTACTCCCTTGTACCGCGCCTATCTTCAGCAGTCAGAGAGGTTGAGCCATTGCTGGTGGATACGACCTGGTTGCTACCGCCGCTGCAAGACCATCCCGCTTTGCGGCGGGCTCTGGTGAATACTAGTAGCAACTTAGAACCGGTCCACCAACACGGTCCACGCCAATCCCTCTCTGGCACAGAGGATCCACCTCCAGCCAGCCGAATCGTGACAGTAGATCCGGCCATGGATCCCGCTGAAGTCCCACTGCCAGTTGTCGCCGACCTCACCACGGTGGTCGCCCAGCAGTCGCAACAGATAGCGCAACAAGGCCACCAGCTGTCTCAACTGACCGTGATGCTACAGCAGCTACTACCACAACTCCAGCAACAATCTCCTCCCCCAGCTCCTGCACCTCCTCCGCAGCGAGTGGCCGCTTCCGGCCTACGATTATCCTTGCCGGATAAATTTGATGGGGACTCTAAGTTTTGCCGTGGCTTTCTTTCGCAATGTTCCCTGCACTTGGAGATGATGTCGGACCAGTTTCTTACTGAAAGGTCTAAGGTGGCTTTCGTAGTCAGCCTTCTGTCTGGGAAAGCTCTGTCATGGGCCACACCGCTCTGGGACCGCAATGACCCTGTCACTGCCTCTGTACACTCCTTCTTCACGGAGATTCGAAGTGTCTTTGAGGAACCTGCCCGAGCCTCTTCTGCTGAGACTGCTCTGCTGAACCTGGTCCAGGGTAATTCTTCTGTTGGCGAGTACGCCATCCAATTCCGTACTCTTGCCTCCGAATTATCCTGGAATAATGAGGCCCTCTGCGCGACCTTTAAAAAAGGCCTATCCAGCAACATTAAAGATGTGCTGGCCGCACGAGAAATTCCTGCTAACCTGCATGAACTTATTCATCTGCCCACCCGCATTGACATGCGTTTTTCCGAAAGGCGTCAGGAGCTCCGCCAGGATATGGACTTTGTTCGCACGAGGCGTTTTCTCTCCCTGGCTCCTCTCTCCTCTGGTCCTCTGCAATCCGTTCCTGTGCCTCCCGCCGTGGAGGCTATGCAAGTTGACCGGTCTCGCTTGACACCTCAAGAGAGGACACAACGCCACATGGAGAATCTGTGCCTGTACTGTGCCGGTACCGAACACTTCTTGAAGGATTGTCCTATCCGTCCTCCCCGCCTGGAAAGACGTACGCTGACTCCGCACAAAGGTGAGACAGTTCTTGATGTCAACTCTGCTTCTCCACGCCTTACTGTGCCTGTGCGGATATCTTCCTCTACCTTCTCCTTCTCTGCTATGGCCTTCTTGGATTCCGGATCTGCAGGAAATTTTATTTTGGCCTCTCTCATCAACAGGTTCAACATCCCGGTGACCAGTCTCGCCAGACCCCTCTACATCAATTCTGTTAACAATGAAAGATTGGACTGTACCGTGCGTTACCGCACGGAACCTCTCCTAATGTGCATCGGACCTCATCACGAAAAAATTTAATTTTTGGTCCTTTCCAACTGCACCTCTGAAATTCTTCTTGGATTACCGTGGCTTCAACGCCATTCCCCAACCCTTGATTGGTCCACAGGAGAAATCAAGAACTGGGGTACTTCTTGTCTCAAGGACTGTCTTAAACCGGTTCCCAGTACTCCTTGCCGTGACCCTGTGGTTCCCCCTGTATCCGGTCTTCCTAAGGCTTATATGGACTATGCTGACGTTTTTTGCAAAAAGCAAGCTGAGACTTTACCTCCTCACAGGCCTTATGACTGTCCTATTGACCTCCTCCCGGGTACTACTCCACCCCGGGGCAGAATCTATCCTCTGTCTGCTCCAGAGACTCTTGCCATATCAGAGTACATCCAGGAAAATTTAAAAAAGGGGTTTATCCGCAAATCCTCCTCTCCTGCCGGAGTTGGATTTTTTTTTGTGTCCAAAAAAGATGGCTCCCTACGTCCTTGCATTGATTACCGCAGACTTAATAAAATCACGGTAAAAAACCGCTACCCCTTACCTCTTATCTCGGAACTCTTTCATCGCCTACAAGGTGCCCACATCTTTACCAAACTGGACTTAAGAGGTGCTTATAATGTCATCCGCATCAGGGAGGGGGACGAATGGAAGACTGCATTTAACACCAGAGATGGACACTTTGAGTATCTGGTCATGCCCTTTGGCCTGTGCAACGCCCCTGCCGTCTTCCAAGACTTTGTTAATGTTATTTTTCTTGATCTCTTATATTCCTGTGTTGTGGTTTATCTGGACGATATTCTGATTTTTTCTGCCAACTTAGAAGAACACCGCCAGCATGTCCGCATGGTTCTTCAGAGACTTCGAGACAATCAACTTTATGCCAAAATGGAGAAATGTCTCTTTGAATGTCAATCTCTTCCTTTCCTTGGATACTTGGTCTCTGGCCAGGGACTACAAATGGACCCAGATAAACTATCTGCTGTATTAGATTGGCCACGCCCCTCCGGACTCCATGCTATCCAACGTTTTTTGGGGTTCGCCAATTATTACAGACAATTTATTCCACACTTTTCCACTATTGTGGCTCCTATCGTGGCTTTAACCAAGAAAAATGCCAATCCCAAGTCCTGGTCTCCCCAAGCGGAAGACGCATTTAAACATCTCAAGTCTGCCTTTTCTTCTGCTCCCGTGCTCTCCAGACCTGACCCATCTAAACCCTTCCTATTGGAGGTAGATGCCTCCTCAGTGGGAGCTGGAGCTGTCCTTCTACAAAAAAATTCTTCCGGGCATGCTGTTACTTGTGGGTTTTTTTCTAGGACCTTCTCTCCGGCGGAGAGAAACTACTCCATCGGGGATCGAGAACTACTGGCCATTAAATTGGCGCTTGAGGAATGGAGGCATCTGCTGGAGGGATCAAAATTTCCAGTTATCATATACACTGATCACAAGAATCTCTCCTATCTCCAGTCTGCCCAACGACTGAACCCTCGCCAGGCCAGGTGGTCGCTGTTCTTTGCCCGTTTTAACTTTGAAATTCATTTTCGCCCTGCTGACAAGAACATTAGGGCCGATGCCCTCTCTCGTTCTTCGGATGCCTCTGAAGTAGAGGTCTCTCCGCAACACATCATTCCTCCTGACTGTCTGATCTCCACTTCTCCAGCCTCCATCAAGCAAACTCCTCCAGGGAAGACCTTCGTTTCTCCACGCCAGCGTCTCGGGATTCTCAAATGGGGACAATCCTCCCACCTCGCAGGCCATGCGGCCATCAAAAAATCCTTGCAACTCATCTCTCGTTTTTATTGGTGGCCGACCCTGGAGACGGATGTTGTTGATTTTGTGCGGGCCTGTACTGTCTGTGCCCGGGATAAGACTCCTCGCCAGAAGCCTGCTGGCCTCCTTCATCCTCTACCTGTCCCCGAACAGCCTTGGTCACAGATTGGTATGGACTTTATTACAGACTTGCCCTCATCCCGTGGCAACACAGTTGTTTGGGTGGTCGTTGATCGATTTTCCAAGATGGAAACATTTTATTCCTCTTCCTGGTCTTCCTTCAGCGCCTCAGTTGGCAAAGCAATTTTTTGTACACATTTTTCGCCTTCACGGTTTGCCCACGCATATCGTCTCGGATAGAGGCGTCCAATTCGTGTCTAAATTCTGGAGGGCCCTCTGTAAACAGCTCAAGATTAAATTAAACTTCTCTTCTTCTTATCATCCCCAATCCAATGGGCAAGTAGAAATAATTAATCAGGTCCTGGGTGACTATTTACGGCATTTTGTTTCCTCCCGCCAGGATGACTGGGCAGATCTTCTACCATGGGCCGAATTCTCATACAACTTCAGAGTCTCCAAATCTTCTGCTAAGTCCCCATTTTTCGTGGTGTACGGCCGTCACCCTCTTCCCCCCCTCCCTACTCCCTTGCCCTCTGGTTTGCCCGCTGTGGATGAAGTGACTCGAGATCTTTCCACCATATGGAAAGAGACCCAAAATTCTCTTTTACAGGCTTCATCCCGGATGAAAAGATTTGCCGATAAGAAAAGGAGAACTCCCCCCATTTTTGCTCCCGGAGACAAGGTATGGCTCTCCGCTAAATATGTCCGCTTTCGTGTCCCCAGTTACAAACTGGGACCACGCTATCTTGGTCCTTTCAAAGTCTTGTGCCAGATTAACCCTGTCTCTTACAAACTCCTTCTTCCTCCTTCTCTTCGTATTCCCAATGCCTTCCATGTCTTTCTCCTTAAACCACTCATCATTAACC
Source organism: Hyla sarda (assembly GCF_029499605.1). Taxonomy (NCBI): domain Eukaryota; kingdom Metazoa; phylum Chordata; class Amphibia; order Anura; family Hylidae; genus Hyla; species Hyla sarda. Next base: position 312,415,233 of record NC_079189.1, on the reverse strand, counting down.
GCTTCTCTCCCAAACTTGTTTCTCCCACTCCTGTTTCCGGTTCTTCTGACATCTTCTCCGTGAAGGAGATTCTGGCCTCCAAGACGGTCAGAGGAAAAAATTTTTTTTTGGTGGATTGGGAAGGCTGTGGCCCAGAAGAGAGATCCTGGGAACCTGAGGACAACATCCTAGACAAAAGTCTTATCCTCAGGTTCTCAGGCTCCAAGAAGAGGGGGAGACCCAAGGGGGGGGTACTGTTACGCCGGAGCGCTCGCAACATCCTCGCATTTGCAGCGGCCCGGTCAGACCTGCTGACCGGGTGCGCTGCAATATCTCTCTCAGCCGGGATGCGATTCGCGATGCGGGAGGCGCCCGCTCGCGATGCGCATCCCGGCTCCCGTACCTGACCCGTTCCCCGTCGGTCTTGTCCCGGCGCGCGCGGTCCCGCTCCTTAGGGGGCGCGTGCGCCAGGTCTCTGCAATTTAAAGGGCCACTGCGCCACTGATTGGCGCAGCAGGCTTAATTAGTGTGTTCACCTGTGCACTCCCTACTTATACCTCACTTCCCCTGCACTCCCTCGCCGGATCTTGTTGCCATTGTGCCAGTGAAAGCGTTTCCTTGTGTGTTCCTAGCCTGTGTTCCAGACCTCCTGCCGTTGCCCCTGACTACGATCCTTGCTGCCTGCCCTGACCTTCTGCTACGTCCGACCTTGCTCTTGTCTACTCCCTTGTACCGCGCCTATCTTCAGCAGTCAGAGAGGTTGAGCCGTTGCTGGTGGATACGACCTGGTTGCTACCGCCGCTGCAAGACCATCCCGCTTTGCGGCGGGCTCTGGTGAATACCAGTAGCAACTTAGAACCGGTCCACCAACACGGTCCACGCCAATCCCTCTCTGGCACAGAGGATCCACCTCCAGCCAGCCGAATCGTGACAACTTTGCAATCCCACCTCCCTGAATATTGGGATCTAGACGAGCCTGGGATAACTAGGAAAGAAAAGAACATAATATGAGGATAAACCTAGAAAGGTTATAACAGTCCTGAAATCTCATATTCCCTGTTTAATCCTTTGGGCTCCAGTGTCTGGAGCGTGTGGATCCAGTACGCCTCTCTTTGCAATAGGTGTTTTTTTTATGTCCCCTCCTCTGATGGTGAGGGTCACCTGCTCGATAACCTGGTACTTCAGTTGAGAAATAGAATGTTTTTTATGAGCGAAGTGGTATGGAAGAAGTAACAGAAGATTAGCGCATCTAATGGTAGATTTATGCTTACATATTCTATCCCTAACAGTCTGCATTGTTTCGCCTATGTACAAAAGCCCAAAAGGGCACTTTATAGCATAGACCACGTTTTTACTCAGGCACGTGTGATAACCCTTTATTTTGTATGCTCTACCAGACTGAGGGTGGAGGATCTTGTCTCCTTTTAGCACATTTAGCTACATTGGGAGCAATGAAGACAGGGAAATGTGCCTGTGCGTCTGGTGGTAAGTAATCTCTGTGAGGTGGCTGTCTCATCCTGTTGGGGAATAGATCTGACTAGGTTGTTGGACAGGTTGGGGGCAAATATTGCAAATGAGTGGTGGGGTGGCGAATTCAGATATGTTAGGGTATGACTCCTCTAATATGTGCCAGTGTTTCAGGACAGCCATGTCAACCTTAAATATGTGTGGATGGTATTCTCTTACAAAAAGGTATGCGGTGTGACATCTCTGGGGTTTGGGTACGTGGAGGGGTGTCCAGTCTAGCCTCTTTCAGCAAATGTTCAGGGTACCCTCTTTCCCTAAACTTAGACTCCATTTCATCTAGTCTGATCTGTTGTATGTGGGGATCACTGACTGTACATTGTACCCTTTTGAACTGTGATTTAGGGATAGCTTTCTTGATGTTGTATGGATGTGCACTATTAAAATGTAATAGGTTATTTCTGTCTGTAGTTTTTTGGTATAAGTCAGTGGTGATGTGTCCCTCTGTATCTTTCTGAATCAATGTGTCCAAAAAAGGTATGGAGTCTTGGCTGAGTGTCATGGTGAACTGTAATTCCTGCCAGATGGAACGCCATGATGGATTCACAGGGCCCCTCCCATATGCAAAAGATGTCGTCGATATAATGACGCCACATTTTGGCATGTGCTTGAAATGTGGGCTGATTGTAGACAAAAAACTCTTCAAAAAGTACCATATAGGCATTTCCATATGGGGGGGCAACGTTCGCGCCCATTGCCGAGCCACGTATCTGTAGGTAATATTTATTTTTGAACATGAAATAATTGTCATGTAAGACTATTTTTAATAGTGACATGAAGAAGTCCTTTTGTTGTTCTGTATATGTACTGCGTTGAAGTAACCATTGTGTAGCAGTCATGCCTTTGTCATTTACAATTGAAGTGTACAAACTGACTTCATCAATGGTAACTAGCCAGGTGTTGGCTGAAATGTCTGTGATACCCCTGATAGCAGTCAGAAAGTCAGATGTATCGAGTAGAAAAGATGTGGTTTCTCTCACTAAAGGTGTTAGGGCTTTTTCTAAAGTGACTGAAAGGGGATTGAGAGCAGAGTCAATAGAGGCCAATATTGGGCGACCCGGGGGTTGATTAGTGTCTTGTGCACTTTGGGCAAAATGTATATCACTGGTGTGATGGGGAAGTCTTTTTCTAGAAATATGCCCATTTTGGCATCTGTAATACCTATGTCTAAGTGATGTGTCACTAGATCATGTATCTATTTTTGTATTCTTGGCAAGGGATTCCCTGAAAGTGGTTTGTAGGTAGTGTTGTCAGAGAGTTGGCGGAGGATTTCATTGTCATATGCAACAGTGTCCATAATGACAATGGATCCTCCTTTATCTGCTGGCTTAATTGTTAAATCCATGTCAGCCATCAAATCACTCAATGCTCTCCTCTCATCTTTTGTGATGTTATTTCTGATTTCTATGCTTTGATGTGTGTAGGGTGTTGTAAGTTTTGTGACCTCCTGCTGAACTAAGTGTATGAATGTTTCCGTAGGATGATAGACATGTGGAGGATTGCATCTGCTTTTAACTTTGAGCCCAAACTGTTGTAGTGTAAGTGAATCTCCTGTCTGTGTGGGTATTGTGATGTCGGTCTGGATGGTAGAAAAATATGTTTTTAGGCGTACATTACGGTACAATCTATGCAAATCTAAGTCAAGTTGGAAAGTGTTGAGTCTGTTAACTGGACAGAAGGAGAGGCCCTTCTGTAAAAGGTTAAGTTGTGTTGTGCTGAGGGGTTTAGAGGATATTTTGAGGACGATAATATCTGATGTGAATGAGCAATGAGTTTACAAGGGGGAAAAATGAAAATTCTGCTATGTATTCCAAGTGTTGAATTCCTTTTTTAAACTTAAATAGGGCTGGACATGAGTTGAATAGAATATGGCAATCACGAATGTACAAGAGAACAAATTGCAATTCATGAGAAAGACAATCATGGAAATCATAGCTGCATTGTTTTATATTCAGTGAGTCAATCCACCATTATCTATCTATCTTCAATATAAAACATGAGCTCTATAATCTTATTCTAAACAGGAACTGTCATGTTGGGCACATCTTTTCACAACATGCTGATGTTAAATTTCTTCCTGAAACGCAGTATAGAAAAATCTCCATAGAGACGTAGCTGCATATATATTTGTATATTGTATATCAACTTGAATATGTATTTATATAAAAGGAATAGAGAATTATAGAGATATCAAATATTAGAAATAAAATATCAAGGATACACATTTACATTATTTGTAAGGTTGAAAAAAAGACATGCATCCATCCAGTTCAGCCTTTTACCCTATAGTGTTAAACCAGGGGGATGGTAAAAACACCCATGAAGTAGAAGCCAATTTTCCAAATTTTAGGGAGAAAAAGTCCTTCCTGGCTGTAAATCAGAAAATGGATCAACATTCAGACTCCAAATCTAATGCCTATAACCTGTAATCAGTGCATTCAATCTAATTCACAAAAAAGAAATGAATTACTTCATTCAATTTGAATTTTACTAATTTATTATTGGTTTATGCTCATTATCATGTATCATATTATATGGGTCGTAAAATCTGTGAATCTGCAAAACAGACTGAACATTTTACATACAGTATGAATAACCATTTAAACTCTCTAAACTTACTGTCTCCTACAATTAACCTATTTTCATTCTATAACTTTTATACTACTAAATTGTACTGAGCATTGAGAAGATTCCCACCATACTCAGCAAATCACATGACTGATAAAAGATAAATACAAAACATTGGATTAAAATTGCTTTGAAAGACTGATATAACTGATACAAGGGCAGGTAACCCTTTTCCTGAGAGTCAATTGGTGGGGAAATTTTCTTTTTTCATCCCCTATTTCCAAGAGCCATACATTTTTTTTTAGTTTTCCATTGAAAGAGCTGCATAAGGGGTCAATTTTTTTGAGACAAGTTGTACTTTTTTTTGTAGTAATATATATTGTACTATATAAAGTATTCTAAAAGGTACAAAAATGTTATGGGTGGAATGGAAAAAAAACAGGCTGTATCATTGGAGTGATGATCTTGAGGCTGGAGGCTGGTAATGGGAACTCCACTACAATTTTAGGTAATTGGATGCCAGCAATCGTGCATTACCCCACTTCACTTATTGTGCAAACAGTACATTCACCTATAGAGATCCCTTTTTGTGATGCTCAGCTTATATAGACAATCCCAAAATGTCAGAATGTCCCAGTTGAGCTTGAAGACAGAGGCTCACCCACCAAGAAGGCTGAAGGCTTTTTTTCTATGCAGCAGCAGTGATGGACATACAAACAGGTTGGTTCGCATATATTTTTACATCTAATAATTATTCACATTTTTTTTTGTGAATTTCTCAAAGCAAATTTGTCAACACAGTGCTTTCAATAAAATTACATGTCCAATTACATCCTCCCTAGAATAGTATGCCCCCTCATGCTTTTTCCCTGGAATAGCTTCCCATCTGAATTGTAGACTCCATCCTGTATGCTGACCAGACGGCTTCAGCCACTTTACATGGGCAATGTCAGATACAAAAACATTTTATATGTTGCACATCTTGGCAAAACATTAGCCTTCCTAATATACTTTATAAGAACATTTTATTTTCATTTTATAGATATCATGGCTTATAAAATCCTGGCTTTATCCAAGCAGAAGCACATGCATGGACAAAGTCCTGTAAGTGAGGATGGGCTAGCACTCCTCTGTCTGATAGGACAGGAGAGAGCACAGACGGGTCCTATCCGACAGGGGATTAGGAGATAAGTGATGGCCCTGACATCATGTCCTGAGAAGCGATGCAGGAGGATGTCAGGGGAACTTAGGAGAGTGTGACCTTGAACCCTGGTGTGGACCCCTGAGCGTGCACTGGGACAGTAACTAAATTACCGCCCACGTGAGCTTTAGTGCTCCACTGCTCTTTTGGTTTGGGGACCCAGTAGTAGATTCCAACCCCAGACCACAGGAGCAGTGGAGCACTGAAGCAGTGGGGGATGTATGTCTGGGCCACTGGGGGCTGTATGTCTGGAAGAGGAGATTGGTAAAATGGAAAGGGGGTGGGGGTGAAAGGAGATAATAGGGTGTTATTTATTTTTAATCATTTCTTTATTTTAATCACCAACTGCAGTATGTTAACACTAAATCTCATATTTGTTCTATTAGTTAACATCTACCCTAACTGCCACTAAGTTTCAAGGACATAAAAAACAGAACTTTCCTTAACCTCATCACATTTTTGCCATCCTAATGTTCTGTTTTGTCTCTATATGGTTAGTCTATTATCAAGAATGCATATCTCATTTCTTATTTCCAGACTGGCTCATTATTACAGTTCTAGTCCCCGGCATGCCTACCCTCTCATTCCTAGTCCACAGCATGGCTGTCCATTTCATTCCTAACCCATAAAATGGCTCCCCATCTAAATTCTGGACCTGAGCATGATTATACTTTTCTTTTCTACTCCCATGCATGACTTCCCCTCTCGTTTCTGGTCCCCAGCATGGCTCTTCCTCTATTCTTTAGAATGGCTGCTCTCCGCTTTTCCTCTTACATATTATACTCCCCCACCTCCTGTCTCCTATCCTATAATGCTCATGGAGCTGAAAATTCTTCTTCTCCTACTTTCTCAGCTTCAATAATGTGTCATGATGCTGGCAGTATCTCTCTCTTGAGGTCTTTTGCAAGCCTCCTACTTCTTGTTCCAGTTTAGTGATGAGATGCAGTTCCCATATAGGCCCCGTATTATTTGAAGCAGGTATAATTCTGATATGTTTTCTTATCAAAGAGGTTCCCACTGAAAAAAAATGCTCAAAAAAAGTTTTGGTTTTGGTCAAATTAGGGGAGGTCTGCTTATAGAGGGACAGCCTTCAAACACTGAGGCTATGTTCACACAATGGAATTTTGCATTAGAATTCCACATGGACATTCCACAGCAGCCCCATTGATTTCAATGAAATTCTTCTGCACTGTACACACGGTGGAATTTCCCGATTCCAGAGACATGTCTATTCTTTCTGTGAAGTCAGCACAGAAATACACTGCCGTCTATATGGCAGTGCATTTATGTGCAGTCTTAGTGCTGGCCTGTTCTGCCAGAAGTCCTCTGTCTAGAAAATGTCCGCATAAAAATTTTCTATGCAGACATTTGACCATGTGAACATAGCCTAAAGGAAAAAGCAGCCATGAAAAAAAAAAAATCTAGATGGATGTGCGTGTTTCATTATACATATAATTACATATGTTGTACACCTAAAGAATACCTGTTACCACAAAAACTTTTTATATTTTGTTAATCAATGTATTAGAAACAACTTTCAAATTACATGTGATTAACAAAAATGTATTTTTATATCTTTTTTTTACTTTTGAAAAAACGACCACTAGGGGTCTCCCTACATTTCCCGGCACATAGAGTTCAAACTCATGCCAGCCTGGCATGAGTCTGAACTCTCAGTGCAGCAAGGACACTGAAGAGCACAGTGCAGCTCCCTGCCTGTCAATCAGACAGGCGGGAGCGAGCGCTGTGCCCACAGCAAGGGCGCTCCTGACATGGCCAGCTACATCATCAGGCTGCTCCCCTTGCAAGGAAAGCCGGCGCGTGCTTGCCAAATGTCAGTGTAGCACAGGGCTGAACAGAAGAGGATCGGGTCTGCCTCTCCTGAGTCTGTTCGAGGTCTTACTCTGATCGAGATCTTCCTAAGTAAGCAAGGAGCAGCAAGGTTAGATTTTTCAATGGACATTATACGTATATATATATATATATATATATATATATATATATATATATATATATATATGTGTGTGTGGGAAGAGAAAGAAGGGCGGAAGTGCTTCAGATGACATCGCACTTGCCGGGCCACACCCCCTTCCTCCCTAGCTCATGGCAGGAGCCTGAGCAGCCACAGGGGATGTAAAAAAGGTATTTATATGCAGTTTTAGGTAAAAATAAAGACAGGGATAGAGTCAGTGAGAGTCAGGGACAGATGGGGGGGGGGGTAAGGGTCAGTTTAGTTGATGATAGGTATTCTTTAAATAAATATTAACCCCTTAAGGACCGGGGGGTTTTCCGTTTTTGCATTTTCGTTTTTTGCTCCTTGCCTTTAAAAAATCATAACTTTTTCAATTTTGCACCAAAAAATCCATATTATGGCTTATTTTTTGCAATGACATCAGTCATTGTGCCCAAAAATCTACGGTGAAACGGAAAAAAAAATCATTGTGAGACAAAATTGGAAAAAAAAACGCCATTTGTAACTTTTGGGGGCTTCCGTTTCTACGTAGTACATTTTTCGGTAAAAATGACACCTGATATTTATTCTGTAGGTCCATACAGTTAAAATGATACCCTACTTGTATAGGTTTGATTTTGTCGTTCTTCTGGAAAAAATCCTAACTTCATGCAGGAAAATTAATATGTTTAAAATTGTCATTTCTGACCCCTATAATTTTTTTATTTTTCCGTGTATGGGGCGGTATGAGGGCTCATTTTTTGCGCCGTGATCTGAAGTTTTTAATGGTACCATTTTTGCATTGATAGCACTTTTTATTCATTTTTTCATTATATAAAAAGTGACCAAAAATGCACTATTTTGGACTTTGGAATTTTTTTGCGCGCACGCCGTTGACCGTGCGGTTTAATTAATGATATATTTTTATAATTCGGACATTTCCACACGCGGGGATACCATATATGTTTATTTTTATTTACACTGTGTTTTTTTTTATGGGAAAAGGGGGGTGATTCAAACTTTTAATAGGGGAGGTGTTAAATGATGTTTATTCACTTTTTTTTCCACTTTTTTTTTGCAGTCTTATAGCTCCTGTAGGGACCTATAACACTGCACACACTGATCTTTATCATTGATCACTGGTTTCTCATAGGAAACCAGTGATCGATGATTCTGCCGCTTTACTGCTCATGCCTGGATCTCAGGCACTGAGCAGTCATTCGGCGATCGGACAGCGAGGAGGCAGGAAGGGGCCCTTCCGCTGTCCTGTAAGCTGTTCGGGATGCCGCAATTTTGCAGCGGATATCCCGAACAGCCCACTGAGCTAACCGGCATGCTTTCAGTTGCACTTTAAACGCGGAGTTCGACCTCAAGCCTAAATTGCAGCCACAGACCTGTAAGTAAAGTCACCTTTGTCTGCTGTTACTATCTTCAGTCAACGCAAGTCAGTTATAGTCAGTGTCGCTGTGCTAGAGTCTGTCAAGTCACTGCAAGTGCCAGCAAGCTATGAGGTCCCTCGTGCTACTGGTCAACTCTCTGGGAACCTTACTACCCTGCAAAGACTGTTAGACCTGTTCAACTTCAGTAAAGCTACCATTAACCTTAACCTGGCCTTGGACTATTATTTACCATTGCCCAACCTAGGAGTAACAGGATTACCTTCGGATGGTTACATAGGCAAACCACGCCCTGGTGTCACAAATAATAAGGGGTTAACACCATCTACTCCTGGGCAACACCATCTGCCCCTACACCTCACATCGCACCCCCATGGCTCACCACAATCACAAACGGGATGCGGGTGTGTACCATAGCCATAAAGCCACAAGTCCTCCCCCGTAGTCTGAGTCTGAACTGTGTCCAAGAAAAATCGCATGCTGATGCGAACAAAGTTTGTGCCAGAAAAGTGTTCGGGACTATTATTACTGCAGAGTGTTACTGGCGGCACTGGTGAAATAGAGGGCGAGGTGAAAGAAAGACTGTTAACTGCTATTATGGAGTGTGCAAAGGCAGTACCTGAAAGTGTTTAATGTAGGCTGGTGTTTCCCGTGGGCAGGAGTGGTCGCAGCTCCGCTCCATCAATCCCCCCAGCGGTGACGCCTCTTCAGTGTGCGAGGAGGAACTAAAGATCCGCCTCCTGTTGCCGGGGGACCAGAAGTCAGCGCTGCATTGACGATGCCGGCAGACATTTTACCCCTTCACCTTGAAGGATTTCAAACAGAAGATCCAGAGCTTGTTTGTCTTTTACTCTATCCCTCCTAATCAACAGGTGCAAGCGTTAGAAGAAGTCCACACCTGTCTTCCTCCGAGAAGGTAACTTTAGAGCAAATCTTTGAAGGCTTGTATTTGAGTCACATTCTCCATTAGAGGTACGTCTCCGGCTGTATGAAAGGCGACAGAAGCCAGGTGAGACCTTGAGAACCTATGCCGCAGCCTTGCAGAATGCCCTAGAGACTGTCCAAAAATTGGATAGTATAACTCCTGAGCAGGGCAACAAGGGGTTAATGGACAGATTTATTAATGGGGCTCTTAATAAGTGGGACAAAGCCCAACTGAGAATGTTAGCGGTCCAAAATTCCAACATACCATTCCCCGCTTTCAAGACATTGGATATACAAGTGATTGAGTCCTGAAATGAGTTAGAGGAAGTTTGTACACCCCTTACACCTGTCCAAGAGCCACTAGGAGCGGTGGCCAGACCTATACCACCACCGTCACCTGTCCCCGCCCCTGTGTCATCTACTTTGCCAGTCACCGCAGTTCAAGCAACCCTGTCAGTCACTACAGATTCAGACCTACAGTGTATTAAACAAGACATTGATTAAGGTTGACTAAGGTTATCCAGGAGCTCGTCACCTGACCTGCCCCCCTCTCCCGTGAACAATCCTTGCCTAGAGAAACCACCTCTGCTACTGCCCCATGTAATCCCAGTTCCTGTGCTCCTTCGCTAGATATTCTGGTAGTAATAAACCCTTCTGTACCCACTGAAACAAATCTGGACACTGGACAATGCACTGTTTGGGTTTAAATGGAATTCCCTCTGGGGTCAAGGACCGGCCCCCTGGAAAACCGCCAGCAGTCACAACTCCTGAATGCCCTAAGTCAGGACTACCTCGTTATGTCGCCTCTTGCCCCTATGTAAATGTTATTGTGGAAGGTGTAGTGTTGGAGGCATTGATATATACAGGGTCACACGTGTCTACTATAACTAAAAATGTATTGGGATGCTCATGTATTGTGTGAACCTGATGATGTTAAAAAGCAAAATACAGAAAAGAGGGAAGGCACACCTATAATGCGATGTCCTGACCTGACTATCCACCGGGATACACAAAGGAGGACTCCTAGGACGAGTGCGGGCAGGACCTGCGGAGTGCACATACGAAGGTGAAGTATCATATAACTAGCAAACAACAAGAGGTGCAGTGCACTCACCGCTTGGTCCGTGATCAGCTGCTAACAAAGCTTCATGATTATGTAAAATATCTAAATGAAGTGAACGACATGAATATGATGTTCATCAGCATAATTAGCGATACTCATCTCGAGTTTATGGACATTGACATCATCATTACCCCTACAGGCCTAGAGACAAAAGGATACAGGAAAAGCATATCCAGAAATAGCTTACTTCACTTTTCAAGCTCACACCCCATGCACACGAAAAAAGGAATACCTCTCAGCCAGTTTACTCTCCTGAAACGTCTCAATAGTGATCCTGTAGTTTTCGCTGAGCAAGCTCTGGATTTAGAGAGAAGGTTGTGCGAGAGAGGCTATCCCCAGGCAACCTTGGATGCTGCAAGACAAAAAGTTGATAGAATGGAGAGGGACACTTTGCTGAAGAGCAAAATAAAAAGAGGAACATTTGACAGAAATAATAAAAGATTCACTTTGTCATTTAGGAACTCCAATATGAACAGCAAGATCAATAGCACCATCAGGAAATATTGGCACTTTCTAGCTAGTGATACCGACTTAAGATCTGTTGCTATTCACCCCCCGCTTATTTCATACCGTAAAAATAAGATCGTAGCCGAACAGTTGAAGAACATGGAGAAATCATCAAAAACCAAGGGTTCAGAAACCTGGTTATCAAAGACTTTCCTTTAAGTGTGGCAATTGCCATTACTGTAATTATAATACCTGCGAGAAAATGTGCACTCTAGGCGGTATCACTCACCAAATTCCGCATATGATTACTTGTAAAAGTACCTACGTGGTTTATTACCTTGTCTGCCCATGCCTACGGTTTTACATAGGGAAGACCGAACGTCACCTGTGCACCCGATTCAGAGAGCACCTCTATTCTCTTAGAAAAGGGCAAGGAGCCCCGAAATAGCTGACCACTTACGCTCAGAACATAATAATGATGCAGAAGTACTTAGGTTCGGGGGTTTACAGAATCCTTATACCTGAGTCGGGCGGTGATAGAAAAAATCTTCTATTAAAATGTGAGGCTAGGTGGATTCTCAGATGCGATGCCCAAGGACCGGTTGGTCTTAATGATCGCTTGGACCTTTCACCTTTTCTTAAATAATTTTAGTTATGTCTGGTTTTCTTATTGGGTTTTTGCTTAGTTGTATATTTATAGTCAATATATAATACCATTATATCTATAAGTATATTCTTTTCTTGCTTTACTCTTTATTAATCTTTATACTTACGTAAAATGTAATTATCAATATTATTTTCCTTTCCTTAGTTTTGTTCATGCACGGTGTCTAGTAGAATTTTCCTGCACAGTTTGTAGGTTTTGATTTGTGCACGTCACTCGGGTGTTCTCCTGCTGTCTATTAGTCTTGGAATGTAGCTTCGAGTTTGTCTCGCATTGACCTTTTCTTGTTTCCGTACTTGTATGTTTGCATGTTGCCATGGCAACCCTAGACATCGGGCCGCAGCATAAATACATAGCGCGATGACGTGAATTTCAGAGGCCAAACGAAGCGCGTCTGTATGCGCGAAATGTCGGCATCGCCTCTGAGCGCTCCGTGGAACACCGCGTGATCCTGTTACCCTGGACCGGCTTTGTTAGCAGCTGTTCACGGACCGAGCGGTGAGTGCACTGCACCTCTTGTTGTTTGCCTGATGATGTTGACTTGAGAGTAGTTAACGGGCAACCAATACCAAGACATGGATATTGGGAGCCAATCATTCAGTTGGGAGCGCAAGTACTTAGAGGGCAGGGAGTGATTGTAACTAATGTTTCAGATAAGGGGTCTGCTGAGTTTATATTGGGGATGAACATCATGAAAAACTGTTTTGCCAAGATAGTTGATTTCTTGCATGCCTCTCTCCCCTGCATGTCCCCCTCTGGCCAGCGGGCTGCACAGCACTACTTGAATGTCCTACAAGAGGAAAAGAAGTTTGCCAACAAGCAAGGCGAGATCTGCAGAGTACGAGTTCAAGACCTCAGGTTGACCTTACAACTCAAAACAGAGACCATCATCTGGTGCCGTGCACGTCCTGGAGTTAGGAACAAGGGCTATCAAGCACTGCTGGAGCCTATGCAGCTGGAAGATCATCCCCTTGTAAGAGTTGCAGGAAGCCTTGTCAGGGTTACCAACGGGAGAGTTCAAGTCCGGCTAGTCAATTTGTCTGATGTTGCTACAGTCTTACCTAAATACACCCCAGTCGCCCAGCTGTATCTTCTAGAGTCAAGTTACATCTAAACAGAATGCAAGGTGGACCAACAGCGGGCGGCTCAAGTGACTCCGGGATCCGCAACAAGTCCCCTCTGAGCCCTGGTGGGCACAACTCCAAGTGGAAGACGAGACCACTATGAAAGATCAAGTCAGTGGAGTCATCAATGACGCCAAGAGGTACCACTAGGCTTTCAGTAAATACCCACAGACTTTGGACGTACATCCATGATCCAGCACAGGATCCTGACAGGTGACAGTCCACCTATCAATGAAAGACACCGTCCGGTCATGCTAGGCATGTATCAAACCATTAAGATGATGCTGGTTGACATGAAGGACGCTGACATCATTCAAGAGAGTCAGAGTCCTTGGGCGGCACCCCTTGTCTTGGTCAAGAAGAAGGATGGGACCATCCATTTTTGTGTTGACTACAGGAAATTGAACAATGTCACACATAAGGATGCTTATCCCCTTCCAAGAATAGAAGAGTCACTTACAGCCCTCGGGTCTGCTGCTTACTTCATCACCTTGGCCTTAACCAGTGGGTATTGGTAAGTATCTATGGCTGAGGAAGAACGAGAGAAGAGAGCCTTCGTGGCACCCATGGGACTGTTCGAATTCAAAAGTATGCCGTTCGGGCTGTGCAATGCCCCTGCAACTTTCCAGCGTCTGATGGAACGGTGCCTGGTCCATCTAAACTTTCAAAGTGTCCTGTTGTACCTAGATGATGCCATTGTGTACTCCAAGTCCTATTAGGAGCTTGTCAGACATCTTCCAAGTCTTGATTAAACACAGGCTGAAGATTAAGGCTTCAAAGGGTCATCTGCTCAAACCTCAGGTACACTACCTAGGTTTTGTTGTCAGCGCTGAGGGAGCCTGAGAAGGTAGAGATTGTCAAGAGCTGGCCTACCCCACGCATGGTGAAAGACGTCATAAACTTCTTGGGATTTGCCAGCTACTATCGCCGCTTCATTCCCCACTTTGCTCAGATTGCATAACCCCTCACAGCTTTCCTCAGGGTTACGGCGAAGGAGAACTACAGTGGAAGACTACCTGTTGAATGGGTTGAAGAGCAAGAGATATCATTCCGAGCTCTTAAACACCTTTTGACAGAACCACCCATCCTGGCGTATCCAGACTACAGTCAGCCATTCCGGTTGTATACTGATGCCAGCTTTGAAGGTCTGGGAGCTGTCCTGTCCCAAGTCCAAGAAGGGCAAGAGCGAATGATAGCCTATGCCAGTCATAATCTGCTAGGAGCAGAGAGGAATGATGCAAACTACAGCTACATCAAGCTGGAACTCCTCACCCTCGTATGGGCCATAACTGAAAAGTTTAAAGACTACTTTGCTGCCATGCCACTCACTGTCTACATGGATAATGACACATTGGCCCATGTGAATACTGCCAAACTGGGTGCCATGGAGCAGCGTTGGGCCTGAAGATTGTCGAAGAACCACCTGTCGAAGACGAGTGGGATGTCGTGGAGATGCCTCCATTTTACCAGAAGTTTGTGAGTCAGAAGGCTGTGACCACCCTTGAAGAAGGTGAACCCAGGTCCGAGAAGGTCCAGGAAGACATATACACTTGGAAGACTCTACAAGACAAAAGTCAAGTCATGGGGGATCTGTTGGACTACCGTCTGATGAAAAAGGTACCAACCCGTCTACGCCGGATCCAGTGTGACTACGAGTTGAAACGTCTGTGGCGACAAAGGAAGCGACTGTTCGTGCACAATGGACTGTTGTACCGAAACTCTTTGGATCCAGTTTCTGGTGATCAACTTCATCAGATTCTGGTTCCCGAAAGAGACGCAGCGATGGTCAACGCATACCATGATCAGTAGGGACACTTTGGAGTCCACGAAACTGAAACTACTGTCAAACGAAGGTTCTACTGGATTGAGGTGCGGAGCGACATCGAGAAATGGTGCAGTGAGTGTGCCGTCTGCAACGTCACCAAGAACGGGCGGAAACGCCAGATCACCCCTCCATTGCATCCAGAGTGAAAGGCCTAACCAGTTGGTCGCGGTAGACGATGTCAAGTTGTCTCCTACCCGGTCCGGGTACACTTATGCTCTCACCATGGTTGACAACTACTCCAAGTGGGTTGTTGTAGTGCCTGTTAAGGACCTCACAGCCAAAACCACGGCCCAGATGTTCTACACACATTGGGTACAAATCCTTGGGTGTCCAGAGTCTGTCCTAACAGACTGAGGAATGGCCTTCGAGTCTCAACTCTTCCAGGGGCTATGTCAGTTTCATGCCTGCAAGAAACTCCAGACTACTGCTTACCACCCTCAAGGGAACGGGCTTTGTGAGCGCATTAATCAAGTTTTTATCCACATGCTGCGAGCCATGTCTGAGTCAAAGCACGAAGAGTGGCCCCGATTGTTTCCCAAGTTGCTGGAAATTTATAATAACACAGTCCACAGTTCTACTGGATACACCCTGTTCTACTTGATGATGGGTCGACACGGGCAGCTGCCAAAAGACCGGACGTTCGGACTTCAAGCTCCCTTCAACAATTCTCTGCAAGCTTTTATGGAGTGGGTCTCTGACCACCAAAGAAGGATCCAGGAAGCAAAAGAAATTGTCAACATAAAGATGGGTGAGGCTCAGCAAAGACAACAGCAAGACTACAACCGTCATGCCTCTGCCAAACCTCTCCAGTTAGGTGACAAGGTTTGGCTGCGGGAATTCCTGAGGACCCACAAACTGGACTCCATCTGGGAACCGGAGCCCTACATGGTGACAGCTACCCTACCCAGATGTGTACGCAATTCAGAAACCAGGGTACAGCCGCAAGTCATCCACTGTAACTGATAAAGTTATGCTGTAAGGAAGACCTGCCTGAACCTCCTGTACCTTCTTCACCAGCTGTCAGACCTATACGGGAGTACTACCTGGAGAAGGGATTCATCCATCCATGGATGTCCCCATGTTCTCTCCCAGCCAACCTGCAATCTTCGGTATCATGCCATGTCAGGGGCCCAGGCAACCATCTCTAGTCACCTCACCAGCTCAAGTCCTGTCACCATTGGCACCAGTCTACACTCTGGTTTCCAGGTCTCCAGTATCTCTGCCAGCCAGCCTGAATCCAGATAGTCCCGAAGAGGGAAGTGTTCCTGAGTCGCAAGAGTTGGTGCTGCATAGATCCCAATGGTCTACCCAGGGTCAATCACCTCCCAGATAAAGAGTCAGAGGTTATAAATGTCAAATGTTATCTAATAAATGTCTAAATATTTCTAGTGTTCTGGGGAGAAGTGTGTAATGCCAAGGGACCCCAGTAGCCAAGGCGTTGGGCAGAGAGCCTCCGACAACCCAATCCAGCAGTGTCATGTCTAGTCATGTATAGAGTGTTATATGTATAGTCAAATGTAATATGAATAGTCAGCTGTCATACTATGCATAGTTGAATGTCATAAAATGCATAGTCATAGAACATAAGTGATGTTTATACCATAGTCATAGTTATGTTGTCATTATTATACATAGTCCTTATTCTCCAGTAATTCCATGGTTATTTTCCGTTACACAAATCTAACAGAGCATGTATTGACATTGATACAGAGACTCTATTGCATAATCAATTCTTGTCAACAAACAGCCTGGATATGGACGTTAATTGCAATGCCCCAGGACTGCATGTGGTTCCGTTTTGCTCCTCTAAGCCTTCCAGGATGGACATCGAGGGCGACTTTGCTTAAGTAGGGAGGTTTGTGATGTCCCAGTATGGGCTATTCTCCTACAGTCCTGTCTGGTTGAATCCCTGTACGTCCTCAGGGCTCACCTGCAGTGTTCCCCCATAATGTGTATAAGTTATATATTAAGGGTAAAGGACCTTTGATATGGTCACATGAATTTTAGTCACATGATAAGGGTTGTCACATGTTCAAGTCATATGTTTTGTTACCCAGAGAGCACCAGGTGACCCGCAGTTGGCCTATGGGCTCCTTACTCAGCCCCCTTTATAAGAGGGGGAGGTACTACATTCTCTCTCTTGTGTTTCACTTTCTGCTGAAGTCAAGTCCAGTTCAAACATCTCAGAGCCAGTGTACAGTACATCTGGATGCCTCAAGCCTAAATTGCAGCCACAGATCTGTAAGTCAAGTCATCTTGGTATGCTGTCTACTATCTTCAGTCAACTCAAGTCAGTTATAGTCAGCTATGCTGGCTGTGCTAGAGTCTGTCAAGTCACTGCAAGTCCCAACAAGCTGCGAGGCCCCTCGTGTTACTGGTCACCTCTCTGGGAACCTTACTACCCTGTCAAGACTGTTAGACCTGTTCAACTTCAGTAAAGCTACCATTAACCTTAACCTGGCCTTGGACTATTATTTACCCCTGCCGTAGTGGGATTACCTTCGGGTGGTTACATAGGCAAACCACACCCTGGCGTCACAAACACTAAGGGGTTAACACCATCCACCCCTGGGCAACACCATCTGCCCCTACACCTCACATCGCACCCCCGTAGCTGACCACATTGGCATCTTGCATTTTAATGCAATCAGAGATTCTTGTTTTAAAAATAACTTACTTGCCTATAAAACATTTCACCGGTGATTTCCTTTTGTACTTTACTCTATGATCCACAAACTATGTTTGTTCTTGTATATTGGCGTGTGATAAACTTGCAAGATTTATATATTCATAGTTTGAAGAAAGCAGCCAGGTGCTGTGAATGAGATACAGCACATTTGCTGAATATATCTAAATGCACATTATTCGATTTATGGAACTATTTTACACACAGATTTAATGTTTTTGCTTGAATCTTGTTCATATTCAACTAGTAGGCTCTTCATGGTTCCATTGTCTAAAGTTTCTTTCCAATGCTAGTCATTTCCAATCCAAGATACTGAATTAACTACATTTGTGTACTAATAGAATTTACATTATAACAGATAAATATAACTTGGCATACAAAGGAATAGGACCCATTTGTGAATTACCACACATCAATGACTTTCAGCTGGCCATGGATGACCTGATATTTCCATAACACCAAATGCATCTGAAACATAAGTCTGCTTGCTAAAACCCTTTTTCTTTTATTATTTTTATTTTCTGTTATCTACGGTTCTGTTCGCACCCTGCTTCCAATTTCTGTTTGGTGTATATAATGGCAAAAGTAAACCCTAATCTATTCCATATAGTATGTGTTTCTTTTTTGTTGTGGCACCAGTTTTTCCAACTCATAAAATAAAATGTTTGGTAATGTGCCAAAGGGATGTTTTTTTTGCATCCTTTGGATCTATTGGGGTTTATAGACATATTTAGTGTATGTGACATAAGTAGTGTGAGTATACACCAACATGATGTAAACACAGCCTTAATCTTTATATGTATATAGGTTACATTGATCTATTAAATTGTCACTTTACTGGTAGAGTCTGCATGTTAACCATATCACTGCAGAAACCCAGACCTAGGACAGGCCTTTTCTGACAACAGATTACATGGTGGGGTGCCGATTGGTCAGTGGACCACCAGATTTGCATCTCAAAACTGTCTAAATGTCGCTATCGCTAGTGATCGAGGCATCGAAACAATTAAATGCCTGGAGTAAATTTCTGACGTCAGTCATTACCGATTGGTGTCGGTTCCAGATAACTGTATGTTATAGGTCAAGTTGGGGTTAATGTTTGACTAAATATTATATATTTTATGTCATAGTTCTTTCTATTTCTTGTCCTAATTACTTTTTTTCATATATATATATATATATATATATATATATATATATATATATATATACATATATTCATTTCTTTCTTCTTTTTTTTGTTAAGAAGAAGAAACATTTCTGAAGATTTAGTGATTTACATTTAGAACATCTGCAGGAGGTTGTGATTAATTGTAAAATACAAACGTGCCCCCATCATGCAGAGATTATACTAATACTTTCTAATAGGAACTGCAAATGAAAAAGAGATTGGCAGTCTACAGAGTCTACCACCACTCACTTGTGAATTACATTTCTGCATGAGGCCTGCACATAATACTAAGTTCTAATTATGGCTAACTAAAGATAATTTGCAGATGGCATAGTCTGAACATAGACTGAGGGAGTTTATGGTGTTGATGAAACATATGGCAGAAAAGGATAAGAAACAATTACTTTAAATCTGTTTTGCTCTGCTAATATATAACATTTTGTATAAAGTGAGGCTTTGCTTAGTTACAGTTCTTTCTGTAAATTCTGCATGTAAATTATAAATGGAGAAATAGTCGTATTCTGATTAAAAACCTGCATGTCTTTGCAATTTTAGGATATTAAAATAACCTGACTAGATTATCATTAAAACAGGAATTGAAACATAATGTTGAACATTTTTATTAAAGTAAATGTAACATCTGTACATTTTTAAACAGCTACATATGTATATTCCATGTGCAGTAATAAAGTCAGGACTTCTGTATGTATCATGTGTATTCTAAATGTTTTCCTAATTTCTCTGTGAATTTGTGTCATGTTAGAATAATATATGCAGCCCTCACTTTTGTTGCTGTACTTTCTGTTTGAACTGATCTTTTGGTGGTGGAGGAGCTTTTTAAAAAACTATTCAGACAGAAACAGTACACTACAGGCTGATAGGAGGTGAGGACTAGAGTTTTGCAAATGGAATCTGGCAAACCCAAGTTTGGCCTGAACTTAAAGGGAAACTTAACCCCTCTAGTACTTATCAGTTGCTGTATACTACAGATATACTTCAGAGAAATTTGTCAAGTTCTTTCTAGTCTGACAACAGTGCTCTCTGCTGACACCTCTGTCTGGGTCAGGAACTGTCCAGAACACTACAGGTTTTCTATGGGGATTTGCTTCTAATCTGGACAGTTCCTAACACAGACAGAGGCGTCAGCAGAGAGCACTTTGGTCAGACTGGAATGAACTTCACAAATTTCTCCGTAGCATACAGCAGCTGATAAGTACTGGAAGGCTTGATATTTTTTAATAGAAGTAATTTACAAATCTGTTAAACTTTCTGGCACCCCTTTAAAGGGATACACTTTAAAGGGATACACTGCCGAAAAACCTCTCATCCCTTATCCAAAGGATAGGGGATAAGATGTCTGATCGTGGGGGGTTCCGCAACTGGGGACCCCCGCGATCTCCGGGCAGGCAGTGGCAGCATCCATAACAGGGAATCTTGGTTTCCGCATTCGTGACGTCACACCACGCCTCCTCCATTCATGTCTATGGGAGGGGGCATGATGGCTAGTACATAGCCATCATGCCTCCTCCCATAGACATGAATGGAGAGGGGGGTGGGGGCTGTAGTCGCCAGTCATCCAACATGGAGCAGAGTTCGCTCTGTGCATGGATGACTGGGGTTCCATTCCGGAGATCGCAGGGGTCCCCAGCGGCGGGGGACCCCGTGGAGTACCTCTTTAAGTTAAAGTTTGGTTGGCCGAGAAGGTAAACTTTGGCTGGCTTGCTTCAGCCAAACCTCTCAGAAGGACATCTGTGAGAAGTGAAACTAAGAGAAGGATGGAGGAGCACATAACTGAAGGGTAGTCAAAATTAGCTTGAAAGTAGGAGGAAGGATAACATGACCTTGGGTTAGTCAATTGTCATGCAAGAAGGAGAAAAGATCAATACCTTGTATACAACTCTCAACCATTAAGCAGACAGGCATGGGTCAGAGGCATAGATGAGCAAGCAGAACCCACAAAATTTATGTCAGAACTCTGCTATATGTTCGCTTTGGCACAACCCTGAACTTCTGGCAGTTATTTTTGGCCAAACCTGTAAAGAAAGCATATGGCAGGAAGGAGGGTGAGGCGGAAGGATCACATGACCCAGGGTAGTCCATAATTTCTTGTAAACAGCTCTCCCAGCTGATCAGGAGGCAGTATAGGGGTGATCTCAGAGTCCCTATAAATGCCAATTCCCATAACTTCAGCAGCCATCTCAGAGATGGCAGGTGTTAAAGGGGTATTCCAGGCAAAAACTTTTTTATATATATCAATTGGCTCCGGAAAGTTAAACAGATTTGTAAATTACTTCTATTAAAAAATCTTAATCCTTCCAATAGTTATTAGCTTCTGAAGCTTTCTGTCTAACTGCTCAATGATGATGTCACGTCCCGGGAGCTGTGCATGATGGGAAAATATCCCCATAGGAGCTGCACAGGTCCTGGGATGTGAGTCATCAGAAAGCAGTTAGACAGAAAACAGCAACTCAACTTCAGAAGCTAATAACTATTGGAAGGATTAAGATTTTTTAATAGAAGTAATTAACAAATCAGTTTAACTTTCCGGAGCCAGTTGATATATAAAAAAAAAGTTTTGGCCTGGAATACCCCTTTAAGAGATATCTGTGAGTAGGAGTAGAACCACACATACATACAATCATTGTAGTTAAAGCAGAGCACATTCTGCATTTATTCTGGATCACTATTGCATGGCCAAATGGATAAGTGGTTTGACTTTGGTTCAGAAGATTGAGGGTTTGAGACCCTTCATGGTTACATCTGTTCTGTCATTGCAAAATTGTTTTAATAGCAATGTCCACCTGACCTGGCTGGCTGCTCTCTAAATATCCTGGCTGAAGATTCCATAGTCTGAACCTAGCCTATCTCTTGTGAAATAGAGCATAGAGAGTTTTGTTTCACTTGTTTGTGCATTTTCTAGGACACCAATCCTGTTGCTACTCGCCAATTTAGATTTTTTTAAGCATTTAAAAAGCTATTCTCTCAATGCTTTCCAAACCCAAAAAATTTTGATTTTTGAACCCCTTGGAAAACCGTTGCTTCTTCCAATACTTTTTGTGTGTGTGTGAATAAATGTTGGCAGGCATCTGCCACCAAAAGGAGATTATTTTTGGATCTACTGTAATTAGTAGGACCTGGCTCTACCCTAAGTTTTCTGTAGTTTGGCTAGCATCACAAGTAGCCATAGCAATGCCTGGCCCTTACACTTCAGCTCTCTGCGTCCACACTCTCCTTAGATGTAAATAAATCTCAGGTCAGCCTGCCATTCATTGCTTGTGTTTGTTTGTCTCTCAGCACTTGCTCTTCTTTTGCTCTCTTTTGTTATACTGTGTATATTTGACACTCACTGTAAACCCCCATCCTTGAGCATGTACCCTAAAAACACTACACTACACAAAATACACACCCACAGGCGGGCCGTTTGAAGGAATTTGGGGACCCCAAGCAAAATGGACATGGAGGCCCCCCCCCTTTGATGTTCACGCTCTAGGGCCGGCGTCAGGACATAGTAACGCCAGACCTTGAATTCTGGGAGCGCAACGTGAGTGAACGTCAACACAACGCACATTAGGTGCAGCAGTGTTCCCCCCACATTAGGTGCAGCAGAGTTCCCCCCACATTAGGCAGGCAGTGTTCCCCCCACATTAGATGCAGCATAGTTCTCCCCACATTAGGTTGCCAGTGTCCCCCCCCCCCACACACATTAGGTATAGCATAGTCCTCCCCACATTAGGTGCAGCAGTGTTCCCTACCCATACTTTTTTTGGTGGGGGTCTGACTGCTGAGACCCCGACCGATCACCTCGGTTAAAGTGGTTCTCCAGCTGTTGGAAAGCTAAAACTCCCACCATGTCTGAAGAGCCTCTGGCAATGGGAGTTGTAGTTTTGTAACAGCTGAAGAGACACAGATTGGAAACAGTTTTACCCGTTATCACTGTAGAACTTACAAGTGACTACAGCTCTGAAGGGACAGTCAGGAGAACACACAATGATATCAGTGACCTGAGTGACGTCTTCTGACTTGAGTGATATCTTCTCTGTTATCTTTTCTTCTTCATCTGGTCCAGAGACCAGGTCTTCCTCCAGCTCCATCTTCTCTGCAGAGTCTGACATCCAGTCATCATTGGCTCCTCACTTTGTCAGCAGATCCTCATCCTCTGCATGAAGACAGTAATCATTATAACCTTGCCAGAAAGTGTACCCTATGTAAAATACTGCCCCACACTGTGCCCTGAATATAATACTGCCCTACACTGTACCCTGAATATAATATTGCTATACACTATTCCCACTAAATATAATCCTGCCCCACACTGTACCCTAAGTATAATACTGCCACACATTGTATCCTGAATATAATACTGCTATACACTGTACCCACTAAATATAATACTGCTATTCACTGTACCCACTAAATATAATACTGCTATACACTGTACCCTAATATAATACTGCCCCACACTGTACCCTAAAATAAATACTGCCCCACACTGTACCCTAAATAAAATACTGCCCCACACTGTGCCCTGAATATAATACTGCCATACACTGTACCCTGAATAAAATACTGCTATACACTGTACCCACTGAATATAATACTGCCACACACTGTAACCTGAATATAATACTGCCACACACTGTACCCACTAAATATAATACTGCCATACACTGTACCCACTAAATATAATACTGCCACACACTGTACCCTGAATATAATACTGCTATACACTGTATCCACTGAATATAATACTGCCACACACTGTACTCTGAATATAATGCTGCCACACACTCTACCCTGAATATAATACTGCTCCACACTGTATCCACTGAATACAATACTGCCACACATGCATACACATCATATATACATATACACCTCTTATCTTCTGTGTCCTTATCACTCCCATAACCCCCCCGCCAAACCTCTCCTCATCATTACTATAACTCCCCCCCCACCTCTCCTCATCACTACTATAACCAGGGGGGTTATGGGGGGGTGATGAGGAGAGGTGCAGGGGGGCAGCTCTCATCACCTAACCACCATACAATCCCCCCCCCCCCGGGCCCCCTGCGCCCCCCGCGCCAGTTTACTTACCCTGCCGGGGATCGTTGAAGCGGTGTGAGTCTGCTGCTGCTGCTCCTGTCACTGCACGGGGAGGATGCTGGAGGTTCGTGTGGGGACGTAGGCAGGGACAGGTCAGGTGATTGGAGTAGACGTGCGTGCCTGCGCGGGGCACGTGACGTCTCTACTCCCATCAGCCCCTGACCTGTCCGGCCCTGCTTTGTTTCTTAAGGCCCGCGCCCTACAAAAAGGTAATTTTATTGAAATGTGCGGGCCCCCGAAGTGCCCCGTCGCTACAGGATGGACAAGCGCCGGCTCTGCTTGGGGCCCCCAGCCAGCTCGGGGCCCCAAGCAATTGCTTGGTTTCACTGTCCGGTAGTGAGGGCATTTTTGGAGGAAGAGGCAAGTGCCATGCTTGCATCTGCGTCCGCCACTATGCAAATCCCTAATTTAGGCCTCAAATGCGCTCTCTCACTACGGGGCCCTGTCGTATTTCAAGGCAACAGTTAAGGGCCACATATGGGGTATTTCAGTACTCGGGAGAAATTGTGTTACAAATTTTGGGGGGCTTTTTCTACTTTTATCTCTTATGAAAAAGGAAAAGTTGGGGGCTACGCTAGCATGTTAGTGTAAAAAATGAAATTGTTGCCCCATACTTTTCATTTTTACAAGAGGTAAATTGAGAAAAGATCCCCACAATTTGCAATGCAATTTCTCCTGAATGCAGAAATACCCCATGTGTGATGTAAAGCACATGGTTCTGGAGTGAGAGAGCACCATGTACATTTGAGGCCTAAATTGGGGATTTGCACAGGGGGGGCTGATAGTTGCAGCGGTTCTGACATAAATGCCCCCCCCCCCCCCAAAAAAAAACACCCACGTGACCTCATTTTGGAAACTACATCCCTCAATGAATGTGACAAGAGGTACAGTAAGCATTTAAACTCCATAGGTGTCTGACAGATTTTTGGAACAGTGGTACGAGAAAATTTAAAATTTCAATTTTCAATTGCACAGCCCACTTTTCCAAAAATCTGTCAAACGCTAGTGAGGTGTAAATGCCCATGGCACCCCTTGTTACATTTCTTAAGGGGTGTAGTTTCCAAAATGGGGGTCACATGTGGGGGGTGGGGCCAACTGTTCTGTCAGCATGGGGGCTTTGTAAATGCACATGGCCTTCAATTCTAGCCAAATTCACTCTCCGAAAACCAGATTTTGCTCCTTCTCTCCTGAGCATTGTAGTGTGCCCGCAGAGCACTTTTCTTTCACATATGCAGAATTTCCTTACTCACAATAAATGGTGTTACAATTTTTGGGAGGCTTTTTCTCTTATTACCCTTTGTAAAAATTAAATATTTGAGATAACACCAGCATTTTAGTGAAAAAAAATTCTAATTTTCACATCCAACTTTAACGAAAATGTGTCAAACATCTATGGGGTGTTAAAGCTCACTGTACCCCTTGTTATGTTCCTTGAGGGGTGTAGTTTCCCAAATAGTGTGCCATGTGGGCGTTTTTTGCTTTTCTTGCACCATGGTGGCTTCCGTAATGCGACATGCCCCCCAAAAACCATTTCACCAAAATTCGCTCTCCAAAAGCCCATTGTCGCTCCTTCCCTTCTGAGCACTTTATATCTACATATGGGGTATTTCCATACTCAGAAGAAATGGGGTTACACATTTTGAGGGATTTTTCCCCTGTTACTCATTGTGAAAGTGAAAATTTTTAGGAAGCACAAGCATTTTAGTGAAAAAAAATCTTATTAATTTTCAGGCTCACTGTACACCTTGTTACATTCCTTGAGGGGTGTAGTTGATAAAATAGCTGCCATGTGTTTTTTTTTTCTGTTCTGGCAGCATGGGGGTTTCTTAAATGCAACATGACCACCAAAAACCATTTCAGCAAAATTTGCTCTCTAAAAGCCCAATGTCGCAAGAAATGATGCATGAACAACGGAAATTTTGCACTGACATAAAGTAGAATACATCACGAAAAAATTATCTCGGAATGAAATTAATTAGTAAAAGCAACTCAGAGTTACTAATGCATAAAATGACACCGTACAGATTTGCAAAAAAGGGCTGAGTCCTTAAGGTGAAAATAGGCTGAGTCCTTAAGAGGTTAAAGAAGAAGATATAATTCCAGTAATCCATGTCCTCAGTCTGCTTGTCTTCAACAAACTGTTTGCAGGCTTTCTTGTGTATCATCTTTAGAAGAAGCTTCCTTCTCAGACGACAGCTATGCAGACCAATTTGACTCAGTCCGTCGCGTATGGTCTGAGAACTGACAGGCTGACCCCCCCCCCCAACCCTTTAACCTCTACAGCTATGCTGGCAGCACTCGCATGTCTATTTCCCAAAGACACCCTCTGAATATGATGCTTAGCAAGTCCAGTCATCTTCTTTGGTCAACCATGGTAAGACCTGTTCTGAGTAGAACCTGTCCTGTGAAACTACTGTATATATTTGCCCTCCATGCTGCAGCAATCTTCTTATAGCATAGATCATCATTATTAAAGCAACAAATCTTTTTTTTTCCTTCAGATTCTCAGAGTATTTTGTCATGAGGTGCAATGTCGAACTGCTGTGTGTGCATGTATGATGTATCTATATGCATGTATGTATGCATGTATGTATGTATGTATGATGTGTGTATGCATAATAGATTGCATTATAGAGTGCGTGTATGATAGATGTGTGTATCATACACACATCTATTATACTTACACACATTTGGAAAGCAATAGAGGAGGGGTGATGCTCACCAGTAGGCCATATAGTAGAGGGAACTGAGGTAAAATTGTAGAGCACACAATACCCAAAGTGCCTAAAAAGTGCATACAAGTCAAAAGCAAAAGAAACAGTCCTCAAGTACTCATGAATTTGAGATATCCGGAATAATAGAGGATAAAGAGAGAAAGAAAGAAGAAGTAGGAGAAAGGAATAGAAGATAAGAAGTGAAACCGTCCAAAGTAGCAGTGGAATTTATTTTAAATATAGCATAATATAAATAAAATAAGGGATAATACAAAAATGTAATAATATTTAACATATAAAATATATATACATATATATATATATATATATATATATATATATATATATATCACACTGAATATCATTATGGTGTGTCCGTAAAAGTTAATAAATGCCAATAAATGCTGTCCTCTTAGTGACAGTTGTTCACTTGTGCAGATTGTTTCTGTAAGAGAATGATATAGCAACATATGGCTACTCTGTAACTTTTCAGGAGGCTTCTCCTACTAGCTCAGTAGCTAATGAGGAAAAGAGAAGCCTTTTTTAAAACGCATCTAGCCTAATCTCTGATCCTCCACAGATATTTATCTTATGGTGTGGCAAGTTTATATATCTGACTGTGAGTGTGTTATGATCAGCACAGCTACCAGATGCTGTTCAAACTGATTTTTGTATTATCCCTTATTTTATTTGTATTATGCTAAATTTAAAATAAATTCCACTACTACTTTGGACAATCTCACTACACTTATCTTTTATTCCTATCTCATACTTCTTCTTTCTTTCTCTCTTTATCCTCTATTATTCCAGATATCCAAAATCCGAGAGTACTTGAATATTTGACTAGTACACACATCTATCATACCTACACCAGTAATATACACATCTAATATACTTAGGGTCTGGGGGAGGGGACAGAGAAACCTGAAGAGGACTTAAGGGTTTGGGGGCAGAAGGACAGCAGAGGAGTCTGCAGGAAGACTAAGGGGTCAGAGGATCAGAGGATCCTGGCGGACATTTGGGTTTGGGGTGTAACAGAGAAGCTGCAAGGAAGATTTAGGTCTTTGGGGGACAGAGGAGTCTGTAGGAGGAGGACAGAAGAGATGTAAGGTAGACTTAGCGATCGGGGGGCCCAGAGAGCTTTGGTGGAGAAGGACAGAGAGGAGGATGGAGCAGGACAGAGGGTACTGGAGGAGAAGAGGAAAGATGGGTCTGTAGGAGAAGGATGGAGGAGGACAGAGAGGTCTGTAAGTGAAGGGGGAAAGACAGGTCTGGAATAGGAGAACAGAGGACCACAGAGGGGTCTGGATGAGAACAGTGCAGGGGTGGGATTAAGCCAATTTGAGAAGAAACCATGTGTGGAAGTATCAGCATAAAGTGTACAGTGTATGACTGTAATATTATTGCAGGTACAAAGTGTGGCAGAGTTATATTCAGGGAACACAGTGTCTAGCAGGGTTACATTCATGTGGCACAGTGCTTGGCAGTGATATATTTATTATTTTTTTTCATATAGAGTATTAGAAACAGCTGACAAAGTGAGGAGCCAATGATGTACCGACTACACTCTGCAGAGCGAAGATGTCGTTGGGAGATGACAACTGACAAGATGTCACTCAGGTCATTGATATCATTGTGTATTCTGTCCGACTGTCCCATCATTGCCATAGTAACTTGTAAGTTCTACGGGGATGATGAATGAAACTGTACCCCAATCTCTGGCTTGCCAGCTGTTACAAAACTACAACTCCCATAATGCCTGAGGCTTTCAGGCATGATGGAAGTTGTAAATGTGCAACAGCTGGAGAGGCACTTGAGCTGAGGTTATAGTTGGGGTCCCAGCAGTCAAGTTTACCTCTGAAAAAATGAGTTGCTTATTCTAAAATGCTTGGGTCTATTTTGTGGTCCCAGTATGCCCCTGATGATTGGCATGCTTCATAGACCTTTGAAAGAAGCCCCACTTTTGTTCTCATAATGGCTTATATGGCTGGCATCACCTTAGTTCATAATATCAGAATAAATAGCTATTCCTTCCAGAGACTGAGTCTAGGACATGGTGGCTGCATGAAAAGCAATCTGCATAAAGATACCGGATTTTCCTGTCTACATGAGAAAATAAGTATGTCAAAGATTGCCCTGATCTGACCCCTATAACTTCTTTTTTAATTTTCCATATACAGGTCTGTATAAGGGCTGATTCTTTTTTATCTGTACCATTTTAGTATATATATATATATATATATATATATATATATACACAAAAAAAACTCCTGCTAAGACAGAGTAGCCGGCACTGCTTGCAATCAATGAATCACACATACAGTGATATTCATTTATACGAACACTCAAATCTTGGACTTAGGTAGGGGGTACTCTATTGAGAATTCGGCATTCCAGTAAATACAGTCTATGGTAGAAATGACAATGGCACTCACCAGTCTTCGAATCCTTAATCTTTATTTTCCATAAAAGGCAGTACAAGACGGCGTGATGCCGCAACCAAGACGCCAAATGTGCAGGGGTGACAGCTGTTTCCCACAGTTAGGGACTTCAAAAGACCATGGAAACAGCTGTCACCCCTTATGCACATTTGGCGTCTTGGTTGTGGCATCACGCCGTGTTGTACTGCACCTTATGGAAAATAAAGATTAAGGATTTGAAGACTGGTGAGTGCCATTGCCATTTCTACCATAGACTCTCTCTCTCTCTCTCTCTCTCTCTCTCTTTCTATATATATCTTAATTTTATGTTATTTTTAAGTATAAAAATTTAAGTTTTATTGCTATTATGACCTATGGCACATGGCAGGGGCACACATATGGAAGCAGTCCCTGTGTTTTCTTACTGCAGAGACATAGGTACACCATATGGTGCCTCCATACGGCACCTTATTATAGGGCATTTTCCCCAAAAAGTTCTCAGTAATAGTGAAAGCTGTTTACATTGAAAAAAACATTAGAACACAATAGCTGGTATCACGTAAAGGGATCTCATTAGCTCATGATGAAAGTGCTACCCAGATATGGAGGAATAACAAGCAGATATGTTTAAAGGTAAATATCCAGATTGCTGTGAATGAACATATCAATAAATTTACCCTGAACAGTACAATATGTTAACTTGTTCTGCTCTTCTTACCCTAGTGACTGGGAAGCAATGATGCTGAAAATAAAACACATCAGGCAAGTGAGAATAGTACCTTTTCACAATACATTTTGTTGAAAGTGTTGGCCCAGGCATTGCTGTTAGTTTCCTGAAGTCAAGACACCAGGGAATAAGAGATAAAGTGTTCATTTGCTTGTGAGTTAAGTGGTGCCTGCAAAGATGCTTATTCAACCAAAGTGCTGTGTTTCCTATTGAAAAAAGCTGTAACACAGGATATCAGCAGAATAGCTGCACAATTTTCTGGGAGAGACTGAAACAGATATTTACGTTCTGTAAGGTAGCAATTTAAGCGGAAAAATTAAGTCCCTTGCTTTAAAGAAAATCTCTCACCAGGTACATGCTGCCCTATCTGAGGGCCCCCTAAACTAGTGACAAAGAATCTGATTCCAGCATGTGTAACCTACATCTTTTCACGCAGTAGATCTCATAAAACCAGTTTTTATCTCCTGCACCTCAAGCTCTGTGCACTAGCCAAGACAATGATGTGGACACATTTGGGGCACATCCACACCATGTACATTCGGCCTGTAGTAATTTCAAACAGGATTCTGCAGCTCTGTTCAGCCTATGGAATCATCACAGTGGAATTCCACCAGTGGAAAGTACATCCACTCAAAGAATTAACATGTTCTATAGTGACTGCAATGTCTGCGCCATCCTACTATCAAAGTATACAGCAACGTCCACTGCAACAAGGAGGAAGTCAATGTGGATAAATAGTAATATAAACATATTTAAGCTACTAAAACAGGAAGGCACTCTCACAAAAAACTGAGGCCATGTATGGTATCAAAATAAATGTATTCATCTTTATTGAAAAGCATGTTAAAAAGACTCTGAAAAGACGTAGGTAATCAGAGTACACATAGTGATGAAATAGAGGTGAGTATACTACAGGCACAACTAAATGAACTGCATTGCATGTCCAATAATATAAGGTCAGCTGTACAGATCAACAATTCAAGCCTAATATCCTTGGGAATGGACTAGTATAAGGAGACAGTCTCCAACAAAATGGATAAGCAGATGAAGGCAGAATAGGATTGCTTAGAGATAGGTACAAATGCTGAGATAGGGGAGACTGACAGAACAACAAAAGATGAAAAATATCAAATAGTCAAGTCATGCACCTTATCAGGGATATCTCACCTACCCCAAACGAGTTTTTGCTTGTCGTTTCCTCACAAAAAAATGTTGGTGATGTTTTTCTTATTTTTTATTTTTTTGAATGGGACAGCTCCTGTCTGTTGCTGTCTATGGTATATGGGTCATGCAGAAATGCAAATTACTAAAAGCAATTAGAAACAGCTCAGGCAATGTGGCTTCCTGGTAAAAATGTCTGAACAATGAAATTTGAAAAAATGAACAAGTTTCAGTATCTGTGTCTTATCAGGAAAAATCCCTAGGTGATGCATTCTTTTTAGGTGCAGGTGGGTCCACACAAGCAATCAATCAATGATTTATCCAGCCCCTCAATTTCCCCATTGTCGGCAGCACATCCCTGTTTACATAGGGCAATGTACAGCTAACTACGGTCTCATTTATATATTTATGCTAAACTATGACCCCATCATTTCTAGACAGCCAAAAGCTGTCTGGGAATGATGGGGGTTTTAATTTAGCAAAATCTGGGGAATCTCGGTGTTGGAACACACTGTATTATATGCTTTCTCACAGATTTGTGTATCCTGTGGACTATGTCGAATTCTTTCGACTACTTTGATGACCAGCTTTTTTTTTACTAAAAATAAAATGGTTTACCAGAGCTGTGGGGGAGTGTTTTTTGTAATAAATTTCTTTTTTGCTTTTTACAAGTTAGTTTGTTTTTTTTTATTGAATTTTCAGACTTAGTAGAGGAAGCTGTCTCATAGATTGAGTCTAGACATGAGCGCATTTTTGAAAAATGTGATTCGGACGATTTGCCGAATTTTCAGAAAAATTTGGTTTGGTCCAAATATATTTGTAGCGAATCACTATTAAAAACAGCTACTTTTGGGCTACAGAGAGCCAGTGTAGGGCTGTAGAACACTTTGCCTTGCTGTAACACGCATAGGGAGTGTGCTGTGTTAGTCAAATAATACTGTTATTAAGTATGACATGCAGATTTGAGGTATCGTTATTAGAATCACTGTCACAGAGCGGCACAATGACAGAGCCTGGAGGTGGCATCAGTATGAGAAGACCATATAGTGGCTGAACGACACAGCGTGGAGGTGGCGGCAGCATGAGTAGACCATAATCTGGCAGAATGACACAGCCTGGAGTTGGTGGCATCAAGGGGAGACCATATAGACGCTGAATGACACAGCCTGGAGTTGAAGTCGGCAAGAGGAAACCATATAGTGGCAAAATGACACAGCGTGGAGGTGTTGGCAGCATGAGGAGACCATATAGTGACTGAATAACACAGCCTGGAGTTGACGTCGGCAAGAAGAAACCATATAGTGGCAAAATGACACAGCGTGGAGGTGGCAGCAGCATAAGGAGACCATATGGTAGCGGCAGCATGAAAAGACCATAGGGCCTCACAATTGAAAAGATTAAAGATATTTTTTAACATTTAAATTGAGGATTTCAAATAGATGAACCTAAAATGTTTTATTTAATGTGCCAGCAGCGTGAGGAGACCACATGGCGGAATAATTAGACAGCCTGGAGCTGGCATCAGAATGAGAATATATGGTGGCAGTATGAGACAGCCTGGAGCTGGCGTCAGCATGAGAGTGAGCCCTGCACCCTAACCACAGAATGGTACCCTTAATTGGCTGTTTCCATTGCTTATAGCGCTTGAACCCCTCTTTTGTGTATACATATGCCATTTTTAACCTTACAAAATATGTTACTATGTTGCATTAGAAGAAGTAAGTAATATGTTGCTGGTATCAGGACCTCTGTCACTAATTTATGCTACCCTAAAATACTGTAGGGCAACACAAACCTGTAGTCAGATATTTTTTTAACAAGAAAAAAAAATGGTAATTGATTATTCAAACAACTTTCCTCCATTTGAAAGGCTATGTGATCTGTAACGTATTTTTGCATCACCTAATTTATCAAAAAAATTATTCTTCACCCCAGAAAAAAAGGATTTACCTATAAGTGCCTCACTTTCCTGAAATCTCACTACCAGCTATTAGGGGAATTCTGTATCTAGCAACAGAGATACCATGACAACACACACATTTTGGGTGGGGTGTAGCTAGTGCTGCGAAAAGGAGGGAGACTCACATTGTGTGAATGCAAGCTGAGCCTGTTTGTCTCCTTATACTTAAAGGGGTATTCCAGGCCAAAACTTTTTTTTATATATCAACTGGCTCCGGAGAGTTAAACAGATTTGTAAATTACTTCTATTAAAAAATCTTAATCCTTCCAATAGTTATTAGCTTCTGAAGTTGAGTTGTTGTTTTCTGTCTAACTGCTCTCTGATGACTCATGACATCATCATTGAGCAGTTAGACAGAAAACTTCAGAAGCTAATAACTATTGGAAGGATT
Source organism: Hyla sarda (assembly GCF_029499605.1). Classification (NCBI taxonomy): domain Eukaryota; kingdom Metazoa; phylum Chordata; class Amphibia; order Anura; family Hylidae; genus Hyla; species Hyla sarda. The sequence goes on along the minus strand of NC_079189.1, from coordinate 312,382,173 downwards.
AAGATTTTTCAATAGACGTAATTTACAAATCTGTTTAACTTTCTGGAGCCAGTTGATATATATATAAAAAAAAGTTTTGCCTGGAATACCCCTTTAATACTTTGCTCTTAACACTGATCACCCATAAGGTTCTAGGCAGCTGTCCCATGAGTAGAAAGTTGTCCGGGAGAAAGTGTGCCAGGATGTGCCAGCATCTCAGCTCTGCTCTGCCTCTAGAAATAAATAGGCAATTTCATAAGTTTAACAATCACTATCTCCTCCAGCAACAGTCTATAGCAATAAAAACTTCACCCCAAACTATCCAGGCCTGAGCAATCATGATCACCTGCATATCAACTACCTCAACAACCTAAAAGGTTATAAAAAAAGAAAAAAAGATAAAAAAGGATAAAAAAGAATGATGGTGCGTTCACACGCTATTACCAGCAATGGATTTCACGCTGTGGGAAACCAGCTGCGAGTTACACTACCATTGATTTGAATGGGTCCATAGACAGTCCGCAATAGTGTCAGATTTGCAGACTGTCCACGGACCCATATAAATCAATGGTAGCTTAACTCGCAGCTGGTTTTCCGCAGTGGGAAACTCGCTGCTAGCTACTAGCGTGTGAACGCACCCTAAGGCTAAGTTTCTACTTGTTTTTTTTGTGGCCCAAAAAAATGCCAGAAAAGAACACCAGAAAAAACGCCACAGCATTTTCCTGTATTTGGCGTTTTTTTTCTTGCGTTTTTTGCATTTGAGTGGAAATTGCATTTTTGGCCCCTTTTGCATTTTTTTGGGTATCCAAAATTTGTTGGGTACCAAATAAAAAATAGGATGCAGTAGTGATGAAAAAAAAGTGTATTTAACGAAATGTATATTTTTTATAACATCATTTTAATAAATTTTTAATAAAGTGTGTGTTTATCCCTTTTTTTATCTATTTTTTTAGGTAGTACTACTACTCCCAGCATGGAACAGACTGTTCCATGATGAGAATAGTAGTACCTGCATTAATAGATATATCGCCCTGGGTGTCAGTCGTGACACACAATGCAATCGTTCATAATATGGCAGAGATACGGAGCCGCTCTATACAGCGCTCGCATCTCTGCTCTGTACTCCAGCCAGTGATGTGAATAGAACATCACTCATTCATATTTTCCGCCCAGAGTGGGGATTGGCTGGATGGTTGTAGCCAATCACCGCTCTCAGAGGGAAATATAAAATGAGTGATGTTCTATTCACATCACTGGCCGGAGAATAGTGCAGAGATGCGAGCGCTGTATAGAGCCGCTCCACATCTCTGCTATAGACAGGATGATCGCATCAGGTTTCAGGAGTCATACCTCCTGTGATCTGTTCTTAACTGCAGGTACTACTACTCCCAACATGGAGCAAACTCTGCTCCATCCTGGGAGCTGTAGTACCTGCATTAACAGACAGATCGCAGTGAGTGTAACTTCTGACACTTGTTGCGATCTGTCTATTAATGCAGGTACTACAGCTCCTAGCATGGAGCAGAGTGTGCTCCATGTTGGGAGCAGTAGTACCTGCAGTTAATGAAAATCACAGCAGGTATCACTCCTGAAACCCGCTATAATCCTCCTGTATAATGTAGAGATGCGGCCGGCCGCTCTTCTATGGTCCCCTGCACTGATGTATATATATACACATATTCATATTTCCCACAGAGTGTTGTGACTGGTTTGAACCATCTGGCTAATCCCAGCTCTCTGCGGGAAATATAAATAGGTGTATATATATATATGGCAGTGTAGAAATGGTTGTAGTTTTATTTATTTATTTTTCTTCTAATTTTAGATACGTGAATGTGGATGCGATTTGGCGGATTGCGATGATGAACAGCGTTTTTTTAAATGTCAATAAAAGGGTTATCGAGGGCTGTGGGGGAATGTTTTTTTTTATAATTTTTTTTAATATGTTGTGTTTTTATAATTGAATTTTCAGGCTTAGTAGTGGAAGCCGTCTTATAGACAGATGCCATTACTAAGCTGGGGCTTAGCATGAGCCCTAAAATCAGTTAGCGCTAACCCCCAATTATTGCCCTGGTACCGCCAGGAAGAGCCGGTACCAACAGGTCCGGAGCATCAAAAATGTCGCTCCTGGGCCTAGGCGGTAACAGGCTGGTGTTATTTAGGCTGGGGAGGGCCAGTAACAATGGTCCTCGCCCAACCTTGTGACGCCAGGCTGTTGCTGCTTGGTTGGTATCTGGCTGATAATGAAAAAATGGGGGAACCACACACTTTATTTATTTATTTAGAAATAAAGAATAAAAAAATGCATTGGGTTCCCCCTATTTTCAGTATCAGCCAGATACCAACCAAGCAGCAACAGCCTGGCGTTACCAGAGTGGACGAGGACCATTTCTCCCCAGCCTAAATAATGCCAGCCTGTTATCGCCTAGGCCACGGTGCGCCATTTTGACGCTCCCGGCCTGTTGGAACCGGCTCTTCTCGGCACCCCTGTGGCAGTGGGTACCAGGGTAATAATTGGAGGTTAGTGTTCGCTTATTTTGGGGCTAGCGCTAAGCCCAAGCTTAGTAGTGGATTCCGTCTATAAGACAGCTTCCACAACTAAGCCTGAAAATTCAATGATAAAAAAACACAACAAATTGAAATATTTTTTTTAAACACTCCCCCGCAGCCCTCCTTAACCATTTTATTGAAATTAAAAAAAATGCTGATCATCATCGCAGTCCACCGAATCTGACGTAGTCCTCTGCATTCAGGTATTTGAAATGAGAAGAAAAGAAAAACAAGAAATATTGGTTAGTGCATTTTTTGCGCTCTCCCCTGGGAAGGGCGCACATAATGCAGCATGTTCATAAACAGGAAGCCTCCAATTGTTGCTAAACTATAACTCGCATCATAGGGGCTGAAGTTAAGCAACATCTGGAGTCTCCCTGTTTGGGAACACACTGCCAGGAAGGCTCTGTTCCCATTATGCAAAACGCATAATGAGAACAGAGTCAGGCCTGGACTGTGTAGCTCGATCTTTCCCTCTGCCCTTGGACTACTACTCCCATCATGGAATGGAGTCTGTCCCATGATGGAAGTAGTTGTGGTACCGCAGCGCTGAGGGATGGTACTGGCACATCTCCTGGCTGCAGGACTTTTATGACTACTACTCCCATCATGGACAGACTCTGTCCATGATGGGAGTTATAGTCCAGGGGCTGAGGTGCAGATCGCAGAAGGTCATTCTCCAGAAACCCCTCTGCGATTCGCATTTATTAACTGTACAAGCCGGTGGCTCCACTGCGCTTCCTGCCGGCTCCTGTATATAGCTCTCATAATTCATAATTCCCGCCGACAGGAGACAGGAGCTCTGATTGGTGAATAGCTTTTCACCAATCAGAGCTCCTGTCTCCCGGCGGCGGGGATTACGAATGATAACAGTGTATACAGTATTCCCCGCCAGGAGCGCAGTGTAGCCACATGTGCCGCCGGCTTTTACAGTTAATAAATGCAGATCACAGCTGGTCTCTGGTGAATGACCCATTGCGATCTGCCCCTCAGCCCCTGGACTACAACTCCCATCATGGGCAGAGTCTGTCCATGATCTGAGAAGTAGTCCTAACTGTCCCACACTAGTTAATATACAAAATACAAAGGGGAACACAAGTTTCACATTCTCAGATGCTTTCTGACACTTTGGTACGTGTCCTCCGAGGAGGTGTATATTTGTGCAAGAAAAGTGCTTTTGCGCATTTTTTTGCGTTTAAAAAAAACACTGTTAATAAATTAGATTCTACAGTACAAAGTGCTCTGTGGTAAAATTAAATGGGCACTGTAATATAGAAAAACTTTTGATATGTTGTAAAGCATGCAAAACCAATAGGTTTTGCAATTGCTTTCATTAGAAAATGTTCTGTATTTTATACTAAAAAAGCAAGTCAAACAACTGCCCACCCTGCCTGCTTGGACATGTACTAGTCCTGCTGTGTCCATGCGTCATGGACACACTTCCTTGATTCACAGCTGTGAGCGCAGGGCTCACAGCTGGAGGAAAAATCCTCCCACTGTCAGCTTGTGTCCATCTACTGTCAGCGAGGACAAGCTGGGAGTTTTAGTTTTGCTAATGCTAAGGGAGATGTCAGCAGACAGCATACTGAGCGAGGGGGCGGAGACCTGCACAGTGAGGCCACGCCCCCTCCCTTTGAGAGGAATTCAGACTAGTGAGCTAAATTAAAAGTGTAATAAAAAAAAAAAATAAAGGTACTAGACACATAAAAATTAGATGCACATGGTCAGGATTAGCTACTGAGTGATATATTTAAAAAAAAATAGTTGGATCTGACTGGTATAGACATGGCTATGAAGAATTCCATCAGATTTTGGGGAAAAAAAACTTGCACACATTTTTGCATTAAAAAATACACAAAAAATACACAAAAAAGCTCTAAATACAATGATAAATTCCCCTCTATGTCCAAATTAGTTGCACAAAAAACATTCCCTGTAGATGGAAAAATAAAATAGTTATGCCTCTTAAAAGGTGAGGAAGGAAAAACAAAACAAAAATGAAAAATTGTCCTCAAGGCCAAAATGGGCTGTGTTCTTAAGGGGTTTATAGTGTTGCTGTATCTAAATAAACATACATGAGAATAGACTGAGTCTGATCAACTGCTTTACTAAAAATAGAGCAGGAGTGGTAGGGGAAAATAACTGACACAATAAGGTTTAATAATCAACAGCAGCAGCTAAGGGAAACATGGATCAGGATTGTGGTGAGGGTGTGATGAGGGCAGATGGAATTACCTTAGGGGCAGATGGCATTTACCCCTTGTGTTTGTGACACCAGTGTGTGGTTTAACCTCTTCACCACCCAAAGGTATACCGATGGATCCTGGACTAGGCACGGGTGCAAATAATGAATCCGACCCCAAGTTATGGAACAATGGCAGCTTTACTGATTCAGACAGGTTTAACAGCCTATACAGCTTGGCTAGGCCCAAGGAGGTGACCAGTGACTTCAGAGACCATAGGGCTTGCTGGGACATGGTGGACATGGTGGACTTGGACAATTTGATGCAGGGCCACGCTGACTTGCGACAGATTGTCTTCCACTGACTTGACTGGGACTGACTAGACAGACTTCACCCTGTTTGCAGCTTACCAGGTTTTTAATTTCCCCTGTGGGGCAGTAGACTTGTGGATTTGTTGTAGACTTTGGGCCTTCCTAGGACACCAGACACTCTCTCAGGACTTGACCTTGCTACACTCAGTAGAGAAGAGCATAAGAGTCTGAGGTAGCTCCATCCAGGGCTTATATGGGGGAGACTCTGGAGGGTTCCCATAGGTTACCCTGTAGGTCACATGGTCACTGATACCTTCCTTAGTTACAACACATAGCAACATTATTTGAAGGCATATAACAATATAGGTACATTACACTACATAACATAGGCACTTAAGATCATATATGGAACAGAGTCTGCCTGACAGGGCAGCAAGGGTACAGGGGTGCAACTCCTACTACAGGATTCTAAATCAATTGCAGTACTAATATTTACAATGACACTAAATATATACTTTATATATATATATATATATATATATATATATATATATATATATATACATACAGATACAGAACACACAGAATAGGGTATAAGTGTCTGATTGTCTCGGGATCTGACTACTGTCACCCACTGCAATGTCCCTATGAACTGAACAGGGGTCGTCATGCCCTCTCCATGTATCTCAGTGGGAGCACCAGAGAATCATAAGTACAGTGTATGAGTGCAGAGTATAAGTACAGATACATGGAGGAGGCATGTTGGCCCCGTTCTCCATGCACAAGGTCTTTCAGGCCACATTCCATAGATTGCAGGGGTTCCCAGTTGTCGGACCTCTGCGATCAGACACTTAGGCTGGGTTCACATATGTCCGACATCCTGCATATGTTAACTCAGCCTAGATCTCGATGCAACTAATGCCAAAACTGATGACAAGTTGTCATCAGTTGTATGGCATCCGGCGTCCATTGTTTCTACACGGCAGACAGGGCAATGCAGCAAGCTGCATTTCTCTGTCCGGTGCCCTCTGGCGTGTCCAAACATCTGGCGTCAAAATTGAGATGCTGGATGATTGTGAACCTTCTCAATCAAATGAATGGGATCAGTTCTAGCATCTGTTTCCCTCCGGTGCAAGCCGAAGGGAAACTATGCCGGATGCCTCATATATGTGAACCCAGCCTTATAGATAGGGGATAAGGTGTCAAAGGCTGGAGAACCCCTTTAACTTAAAATGACTAATTTTGCCATGTTTAGCCTAAAGAATCATAGATCTCACTCTACATTTAATTTTTGGACAAGCAAAAGACAATAGTACTCAACGTGTGGCAAAGTAGAAGTATCTGTGACTGTTCTATTCATATCATTAGTAGTGTTGCTCACGAATATTCGCAATTCGAATATTATTCGCGAATATCGCATATTCGCGAATTCGCGAATATAGCGCTATATATTCGTAATTACGAATATTCGTTTTTTTTTTGTTTTTTTTTTTTTCACAGTACACATCACAGTGATCATCCCTCTCTGCTTCCAGCTTGTGTGGTGTAAAGAAGGCTGTAATACTACTGTGTGAGACTGACGTGCGAAAATCCGCATATGCGAAAATTCGTGTATGCTAATTTTCGCATATGCGAATATTCGCGTTTGCTAATTTTGTATACGCTATTATTCACATATGTTAATTTTCGTATACGCGAATTTTCGCATATGCGAAAATAAAACGAGAATATAACGAATATGCGAATATTCGCGAATATATGACGAATATCGTCATCGCGAATTCGAATATGGCCTATGCCGCTCAACACTAATCATTAGAGATCTAGTCACATGCAGCAGAAACCACCCAATTCACATGAAGTCAACAGAGCTTTCATAGTAGAATTTTCGGCAACTTTATCTGATTTAGGTAGTTTAGTGCTCAAACAAGAATATCATATTCAGTGATAATAATAGAACTAAATAAGCATATTTTTCAAACTAAGTACAGTAGTAATACTTGAATTACTAAATATTAGCACGATAACTTAAATCAATATACAATGTAGTATTGGTGTCCAAGAAAAAGCAAAAACATTTATAAGTAGAAGCTATTAAGAAAAAAATACAGACAGGCTTAGAAAAAATAGGAGCATCAGACTGTTTGTGCCAGAGGCTAATTTGTTAATGCATCAATGCTTTTGGTCACTACTTTTCTTGGAAATGAAATAATGACTAAAAAATATCTAAAGATCGTGCTGGATATAAAATGTTCATATTTATTTTCCACAGCGTCATACATAAAACAACTTTGTATTAATCTGCATTAAAGTGTACCTGTCATTAACAAAACCTTTTATATAATGTAGACAATACCATTATATGTAGGCAATAGCTGTAGGGACAATATGCACATTTTTTAACCAATGTATAGTACAAATATACATATAAAGTTATTTTCTACATTATATAAAAAGTTTTTGCTAATGACAGGTAGATTTTTAAATGGTAGAATAAAAGAGCAAACTGTTCGCAGTTACTACTAAGAGCAAACATTGCTTCTTTTATCAATGTATTCTCAGGCTTTATTATGACAGCACACAGCTAAGATCATACAATATTTCATTGCTTATACTAGGAAGCCTCATTATATACTAGAGAGACAGCCACAAGCAAACACGATGTCACATGCTTGTCATGGATTTCTTGTTCAAATGTTTGCAGAACTGTAGCAGTGAAATAGGGGCTGTGAGAGAGTTTTACAAACCAAATTAACTGCTAAAACACAGGTTAGTCAACAGTTAAATCCCATCTCTCCAACTCTCATGCTACAGTGGTCCCTCGCTGTCTTTGTTTACAGGCCTGCAGCAAAGACATGAAGTACATCCACGTGATGTGACCACTGTCTCATGCTACGTAAACAGTGTCATACTACACCGAGTAGCATCACCACTGAAATGGATGTAAGACATGTCATTACTGCAAGAAGAGTGGGGACTACCAGGGCATTGCTGTTTTCGGGGCCATCCTGGAAAACAGTTCTCCAGCGGCACTGACTGCTGCAGCTGCCACCGAGCCCTTTGATCTGCCCTGTTAAGCTGTGCTGGCACTCACCTGTCCCTGCTGCTCAGGCTGTCAGCACGTTGCCCCTGCATCCAATCACCGATGCCTGTGGTGCCCTTGTCACTACGCCACTTACGCAGCCCATGCATCCAATCCCCGCTGCCCTGCGCCGCCCTCGTCACTACGCCCCATCACCACGCGGCCTCTGCGGCCAATAAGCCTGCAGCTTCTGCTGCAGCATCCAATCATAGCCTCTCTACTCATTCCTCGCACACTAGGGGTTCAAATGTACCTCTAGTGTGCATGCAGTTGCAGGGATATCAGCAAGGAAGCAATGTGCACAAAACAGTACACACACACACACAAATTCACAACATTGCCCCTATTCAGTATTGCCCCTTATTCAATACAGTACTGTACAGTAGTGAATATAGGGACAGAGGGTGAGATCAGCACTGTATACAGTACTGTACTGATGAAACTGTTTTAAATCGCTCATTCTGACTAAAGGTATGTTCACAGTGCAGAATTCCCGTGAACATTACCATCAGTGTGAACGGGTTTTCCACGAGACCCGTTCACACTGCGGAATTTCAGCGGCAGACAATTCCGCCTCTGAAATTGTTCCGCGCAAATAAAGAACATGTTCATTCTTTGCGCGGAAGTCCGCAAGCACTGCATAGCCGTCAATGGTATTTTCTTCAGCGGCCACCAGACAGAATCTGCAGTGTGAACATACACTCATAAAAGTAAGGACCTGGTTTATCTGTACTCTTTTGTATGGTTATTTTTACCTTTATTCTTCATATTTTCTTACTTTGGGTTGGAATTTCAGGGACTCAGGAATCAATTACCAGTTTTCCATAGAGTCATGGACTCAACATACAATGGTTTCAACAAACAATGGTCCTCCTAGAACAAATTAATATTGTATGTTTGTATGTTGAGGGACCACTGTGTGTGTGTGTGTGTGTGTGTGTGTGTATATATATATATATATATATATATATATATATATATATATATGTGTGTGTGTGTGTGTCTGTGTGTGTGTGTGTGTGTGTGTGTGTGTGCGTGTGTACCAGTGGGGCAAAAAAGTATTTAGTCAGCCACCAATTGTGCAAGTTCTCCCGCTTGATAAGAGAGGCCTGTAATTTTCATCATAGGTATACCTCAACTATAAGAGACATAATGAGAAAAAAAAAATCCATAAAATCACATTGTCTGATTTTTAAAGAATGTATTAGCAAATGATGGTAGGAAACAAGTATTTGGTCAATAACAAAAGTTAATCTCAATACTTTGTTATATACTCTTTGTTGGCAATGACAGAAGTCAAACGTTAAAGTCTTCACAAGGTTTTCACACACTGTTGCTGGTATTTTTGGCCCATTCCTCCATGCAGATCTCCTCTAGAGCAGTGATGTTGTCACGATGGCGGCTGGCAGGTAGTGGATCCTCTGTGCCAGAGAGGGATTGGCGAGGACCGTGCTAGTGGACCGGTTCTAAGTCACTACAGGTTTTCACCAGAGCCCGCCGCAAAGCGGGATGGTCTTGCTGCGGCGGTAGTGACCAGGTCGTATCCACTAGCAACGGCTCACCTCTCTGACTGCTGAAGATAGGCGCGGTACAAGGGAGTAGACAGAAGCAAGGTCGGACGTAGCAGAAGGTCGGGGGCAGGCGGCAAGGTTCATAGTCAGGGGCAACGGCAGGAGGTCTGGAACACGGGCTAGGAACAAACAAGGGAACGCTTTCACTAGGCACAAGTGCAACAAGATCCGGCAAGGGAGTGCAAGGGAGGAGCTCAGATAAGGCCAGGGAACAGGTGGGAGCCAATTAAGCTAATTGGGAAGATTGGGCCAGGCACCATCATTGGTGCACTGGCCCTTTAAATCGCAGAGACCCGGCGCGCGCGCGCCCTAGGGAGCGGGGCCGCGCGCGCCGGGACAGGACCGACGGAGAGCGAGTCAGGTACGGGGACCGGGGTGCGCATCGCGAGCGGGCGCCACCCGCATCGCGAATCGCATCCCGGCTGGAGGCGGTACCGCAGCGCACCCGGTCAGTGGATCTGACCGGGGCGCTGCAGCAACGAGGATGAGGCGAGCGCTCCGGGGAGGAACGGGGACCCGGAGCGCTCGGCGTAACAGTACCCCCCCCCTTGGGTCTCCCCCTCTTCTTGGGGCCAAAGAACCTGAGGAAAAAAAACTCAATTTTTCCGTGATGAGGTCCGATGCACATTAGGAGGGGTTCTGTGCGGAAACGCACGAGACAGTCCAATCTTTTATTGTTAAAACAATAGATGTAGAGGGGTCTGGCGAGACTGGTCACAGGGACGTAGAACCTGTTGATAAGAGAGGCCAAAAAAATTTTTCCTGCAGATCCGGAATCCAAGAAGACCATAGTAGAGAAGGAGAAGGTAGAGGCAGATATCCGCACAGGCACAGTAAGGCGTGGAGAAGCAGAGTTGACATCAAGAACTGTGTCACCTTTGTGCGGAGTCAGCGTACGTCTTTCCAGGCGGGGAGGACGGATAGGACAATCCTTCAGGAAGTGTTCGGTACCGGCATAGTACAGGCAAAGATTCTCCATGCGGCGTCGTGTCCTCTCTTGAGGTGTCAAGCGAGACCGGTCAACTTGCATAGCCTCCGCGGCGGGAAGCACAGGAACGGATTGCAGAGGACCAGAGGAGAGAGGAGCCGGGGAGAAAAAACGCCTCGTGCGAACAAAGTCCATATCCAGGCGGAGCTCCAGACGCCATCCGGAAGAACGCATGTCAATGCGAGTGGCAAGATGAATGAGTTCATGTAGGTTAGCAGGAGTCTCTCGTGCGGCCAGAACATCTTTAATGTTGCTGGATAGGCCTTTTTTAAAGGTCGCGCAGAGAACCTCACTATTCCAGGACAACTCGTAAGCAAGAGCACGGAACTGAATGGCGTACTCGCCAACGGAAGAAACACCCTGGGCCAGGTTCAGCAGGGCAATCTCGGCAGAAGAAGCTCGGGCAGGCTCCTCGAAGACACCACGGACCTCAGCGAAGAAGGACTGGACTGTGGCTGTGGCAGGATCATTGCGGTCCCCATCAAATTTGTCCGGCAGGGACAAGCAGGGGTTAAGAACGGCCGGTTGCTGCGGAGGAGTTGCAGGAGCCGGCGGAGGAGATGGTTGTTGCAGCTGTAGCTGTGACTGAAGTTGCTGTATCTGCGGCTGCAGCTGCTGTATCTGTGACTGAAGACGCAGTGTCTCGGAGGTCAAGTATGCCAGCTGTTGATCTCGTTGGGCGATCTTTACGCCAAATTTGTCCGGCAGGGACAAGCAGGGGTTAGGAACGGCCGGTTGCTGCGGAGGAGTTGCAGGAGCCGGCGGAGGAGATGGTTGTTGCAGCTGTAGCTGTGACTGAAGTTGCTGTATCTGCGGCTGCAGCTGCTGTATCTGTGACTGAAGACGCAGTGTCTCGGAGGTCAAGTATGCCAGCTGTTGATCTCGTTGGGCGATCTTTAGGGCTAGCTGGGCGACCAGTGTAGGATCTTCAGCGGGATCCATGGCCGGATCTACTGTCACGATGCCGGCTGGCAGGTAGTGGATCCTCTGTGCCAGAGAGGGATTGGCGAGGACCGTGCTAGTGGACCGGTTCTAAGTCACTACAGGTTTTCACCAGAGCCCGCCGCAAAGCGGGATGGTCTTGCTGCGGCGGTAGTGACCAGGTCGTATCCACTAGCAACGGCTCACCTCTCTGACTGCTGAAGATAGGCGCGGTACAAGGGAGTAGACAGAAGCAAGGTCGGACGTAGCAGAAGGTCGGGGGCAGGCGGCAAGGTTCGTAGTCAGGGGCAACGGCAGGAGGTCTGGAACACGGGCTAGGAACAAACAAGGGAACGCTTTCACTAGGCACAAGTGCAACAAGATCCGGCAAGGGAGTGCAAGGGAGGAGCTCAGATAAGGCCAGGGAACAGGTGGGAGCCAATTAAGCTAATTGGGAAGATTGGGCCAGGCACCATCATTGGTGCACTGGCCCTTTAAATCGCAGAGACCCGGCGCGCGCGCGCCCTAGGGAGCGGGGCCGCGCGCGCCGGGACAGGACCGACGGAGAGCGAGTCAGGTACGGGGACCGGGGTGCGCATCGCGAGCGGGCGCCACCCGCATCGCGAATCGCATCCCGGCTGGAGGCGGTACCGCAGCGCACCCGGTCAGTGGATCTGACCGGGGCGCTGCAGCAACGAGGATGAGGCGAGCGCTCCGGGGAGGAACGGGGACCCGGAGCGCTCGGCGTAACAGATGTTTTGGGGCTGTCGCTGGGCAACACAGACTTTCAACTCCCTCCAAAGTTTTTCGATGGGATTGAGATCTGGAGACTGGCTAGGCCACTTCAGGACCTTGAAATGCTTCTTACGAAGCCACTCCTTCATTGTCTGGGTGGTGTGTTTGGGATCATTGTCATGCTGAAAGACCTATCCACATTTCATCTTCAATGCCCTTGCTGATGGAAGGAGGTTTTCACTCAAAATCTTATCATACATGGCCCCATTCATTCTTACCTTTACATGATCAGTCATCCTGGTCCCTTAGCATGATGTTTCCACCCCCATGCTTCACAGTAGGTATGGTGTTCTTTGGATGCAACTCAGCATTCTTTCTCCTCCAAACACGACAAGTTGAGTTTTTACCAAAAAGTCCTACTTTGGTTTCATCTGACCATATGACATTCTCCCAATATTTTTATGAATCATCCAAATGCTCTCTAGCAAACTTCAGAAGGGCCCAGACATGTACTGGCTTAAGCAGGGGGACACGTCTGGCACTGCATGATTTGAGTCCCTGGTAGCGTAGTGTGTTACTGATGGTAGCCTTTGTTACTTTGGTCCCAGCTCTCTGCAGGTCATTCACTAGGTCCCCTCGTGTAGTTCTGGGATTTTTGTTCATTGTTCTTGTGATCATTTTGACACCATGGGGTGACATCTTGCTTGGAGCTCAAGATCAAGGGAAATTATCAGTGGTCTTGTATGTCTTCCATTTTCTAATAATTGCTCCCACAGTTGAAACCAAGCTGCTGGCCTATTGCAGATTCAGTCTTCCCATCATCGTGCGGGTCTATAATTTTGTTTCTGGTGTCCTTCAACAGCTCTTTGGTCTTGGCCATAGGAAAGTTTGGAGTTTGACTGTTTGAGGTTGTGGAAAGGTGTCTTTTATGCTGATAACAAGTTCAAACAGGTGCCATTAATACAGGTAATGAGTGGAGGACAGAGGAGACTCTTAAAGAAGAAGTTATAGGTCTGTCAGAGCCAGAAATCTTGCTTGTTTGTAGGTGACCAAATACTTATTTTCTACCATAATTTGCAAATAAATTCTTTAAAAAATAATTTTTTCTCATTAAATCTCTCATAGATGATGAAAATTACAGTCCTCCCTCATCTTTTTAAGTGGGAGAACTTGCACAATTGACTAAATACCTTTTTGCCCCACTGTGTGTGTGTGTGTGTGTGTATATATATATATATATATATATATATATATATGTTACGCCGAGCGCTCCGGGTCCCTGCTCCTCCCCAGAACGCTCGCGGCGTTCTCCTCTCTGCAGCGCCCTGGTCAGACCCGCTGACCGGGAGCGCTGCACTGACATTCACGATGGGGATGCGATTCGCATAGCGGGACACGCCCGCTCGCGAATCGCATCCCAAGCCACTTACCCGTCCTGGTCCCCGGCTGTCACGTTCTGGCGCGCGCGGCTCCACTCTCTAGGGCGCGCATGCGCCAGCTCTCTAAGATTTAAAGGGCCAGTGCACCAATGAGTGGTGCCTGGCCCAATCTGTCTAATTAGCCTCCACCTGCTCCCTGTCTATTTAACCTCACTTCCCCTGCACTTCCTTGCCGGATCTTGTTGCCTTGTGCCAGAGAAAGCGTTTAGTGTTGTCCAAAGCCTGTGTTCCAGACCTTCTGCTATTGCTATTGACTACGAACCTTGCCGCCTGCCCCGACCTTCTGCTACGTCTGACCTTGCCTCTGTCTAGTCCTTCTGTCCCACGCCTTCTCAGCGGTCAGCGAGGTTGAGCCGTTGCCGGTGGATACGACCTGGTTGCTACCGCCGCAGCAAGACCATCCCGCTTTGCGGCGGACTCTGATAAAAACCAGTAGCAACCTAGAACTGGTCCACCGACACGGTCCACGCCAATCCCTCGCTGACACAGAGGATCCACATCCAGCTAGCCGAATCATAACAGTAGATCCGGCCATGGATCGCGCTGAGGTGCCGCTGCCAAGTCTCGCTGACCTACCCACGGTGGTCACCCAGCAATCGCAGCAAATTGCCCAACAAGGACAGCAGCTGTCGCAGTTGACCGCCATGTTACAGCAGCTTCTACCACTGCTACAGCAGCAACCATCTCCTCCGCCAGCTCCTGCACCTCCTCCGCAGCGAGTGGCCGCTCCTAGCCTCCGCTTGTCCCTGCCGGACAAATTTGATGGGGACCCTAGACTCTGCCGTGGCTTCCTGTCTCAATGTTCCCTACATATGGAGATGTTGCCGGACCAATTTCCTACAGAACGGTCTAAGGTGGCGTTCGTAGTTAGTCTTCTGTCTGGAAAGGCCTTGTCTTGGGCCACACCGCTCTGGGACCGCAATGATCCTGCCACAGACACAGTCCAGTCCTTCTTCGCTGAAGTCCGTAGTGTCTTCGAGGAACCAGACCGAGCTTCTTCTGCCAAGACTGCCCTGCTGAACCTGGTCCAGGGTAATTCTTCAATAGGCGAGTACGCCATCCAATTTCATACTCTCGCCTCCGAATTATCTTTCAATAACGAGGCCCTCTGCGCGACCTTTAAAAAAGCCCTATCCAGTAACATCAAGGATGTGCTGGCCGCACGAGAGATTCCTGCCAATCTGCATGAACTTATCCATTTGGCCACCCGCATTGACATGCGTTTTTCTAAAAGACACCAGGAGCTCCGCCAGGAAAAAGACCTTGATCTCTGGGCACCTCTCTCACAGTATCCTTTGCAATCTACCCCTGTGCCTTCCGCCGAGGAGGCTATGCAAGTGGATCGGTCTTGCCTGACCCATGAAGAGAGGACTCACCGTAGGGATAAAAATTTATGTCTGTACTGCGCTAATACCGAACATTTCTTGGTGGATTGCCCTATTCGTCCTCCACGTCTGGGAAACGCACGTACGCACCCAGCTGACGTGGGTGTGGCGTCTCTTGGTACGAAGTCTGCTTCTCCACGTCTCACTGTGCCCGTGCGGATTTCTCCTTCTGCCAACTCCTCCTTCTCAGCCGTGGCCTTCTTGGACTCTCGTTCTTCTGGAAATTTTATTCTGGCCTCTTTGGTTAATAGGTTCTGCATCCCAGTGACCCGTCTCGTCAAGCCGCTCTACATTTCTTCCGTCAATGGAGCAAAATTGGACTGCACTGTGCGTTACCGCACAGAACCCCTGCTTATGAGCATTGGACTGCATCATGAAAAATTTTTATTTTTTGTTTTGCCCAACTGCACCTCTGAAGTCCTCCTCGGTCTGCCATGGCTCCAACGCCATTCTCCTACCCTTGACTGGACCACCGGGGAGATCAATAATTGAAGTCCTGCTTGACACAAGAAATGCCTCACGTCTGCTCCCAGTCCCGTCTGTCGGGCCTCAGTGTCTCCTCCTGTGCCTGGTCTCCCCAAGGCCTATCAGGACTGTGCCATGCCTCCTCATAGCCCCCGTCCTGGTGACCCTCTGCCCCGTGCCAGGCTTCACCCTCTGCCCCCCCTCCCCATTTCCACTCCTTCTGAACTGCCTGCCGCTGATGTAGCTACCCAGGACATCTTTTTGTTCCGGAAGGAAACTCAAGAGGAGTCCCCTATGTTCTCGTCTCATTTGAAGGGACAAGGAGACAAAAAGAGGAGGAGACTTAAGGGGGGGGGGGGTACTGTTATGCCGAGCGCTCCGGGTTTCTGCTCCTCCCCGGAGCGCTCGCGGCGTTCTCCTCTCTGCAGCGCCCCGGTCAGACCCGCTGACCGGGAGCGCTGCACTGACATTCACGATGGGGATGTGATTCGCATAGCGGCACGTGCCTGCTCGCGAATCGCATCCCAAGCCACTTACCCGTCCCGGTCCCCGGCTGTCACGTTCTGGAGCGCGCGGCTCCGCTCTCTAGGGCGCGCGCGCGCCAGCTCTCTAAGATGTAAAGGGCCAGTGCACCAATGAGTGGTGCCTGGCCCAATCTGTCTAATTAGCCTCCACCTGCTCCCTGTCTATTTAACCTCACTTCCCCTGCACTTCCTTGCCGGATCTTGTCGCCTTGTGCCAGAGAAAGCGTTTAGTGTTGTCCAAAGCCTGTGTTCCAGACCTTCTGCTATTGCTATTGACTACGAACCTTGCCGCCTGCCCCGACCTTCTGCTACGTCTGACCTTGCCTCTGTCTAGTCCTTCTGTCCCACGCCTTCTCAGCAGTCAGCGAGGTTGAGCCGTTGCCGGTGGATACGACCTGGTTGCTACCGCCGCAGCAAGACCATCCCGCTTTGCGGCGGGCTCTGGTGAAAACCAGTAGCAACCTAGAACCGGTCCACCGACACGGCCCACGCCAATCCCTCGCTGACACAAAGGATCCACATCCAGCTAGTCGAATCATAACAATGTATATGTATATATATATATATATATATATATATATATATATATATATATATTAGAATAAATACATTACTATGTTTATTATAATTTTTCTATTTCATTTTTTAAACTTACAAATATTGAATCAAAAACACCTACTCTCCTTGAAAAAAGAGAGTCTGCTATTAGTGCATTACCTTTCAAACATGACACTTATGATATTTTAACAATTTCTATTTAGAATAAAGTTTGTGGATCATCCTATTCTGTTATTTCGGTGTGTGAAATGTTCCTATTTTTAGCATAATAGATGATATTGGCTATCCTATTAAATATTCACCAGACTGCTCTTTTTACGAAGTGTTGAAAGTTATTTAGCTATATAAAAACTACATCTGTTATCTTCTAAGGCCCATCTGGAGGAATATTGCTTGCAATAACAAAATATATATGTAACTGTCAAAAACTTTCTATTAATTTTACTAAAACACATTGTGTTTACTCTCAATTGAGTTACTTTGTTCGAATAATGAATAGGATCTTGCCCAAAGCTTTTGCAGTCACTGCTTAAATTCACTGATAATGTGCTGAGTGAAGGTCATAGAATTTATATAGGGCTAAACGGATGGATAAAGAACAATAGAGCCTCCCTTATAACTTAATACTTTATTGATCCTCCATTATTATAACACCATGGGGGACATTTATCATTGTTTGCTTTGATAAGCAAGTTCTTAAGGCATTTTTATTTTTTTTTTTGCTTTAGTTTTGCTTACGTGCTACATATTTATCATACTATCACAGGGGGTTAACAAATTTGGAGAATATAAGCAAAATGTAAACTTTTTAAATTTGCTTTTCTTTAGACTCCAGGTCAAACCTGGTGCAGACTTATGACTTTTTGTTGCCCACATGCAAATTTTGCACATCATAAATTTGTGACCACTGCAAACTGAAATTTGCTTAGGTAAGGCTGTTTGTAACTTTTTGCTTACTCACAAAAAGTAGCACAACAAAGTACTTAGGCACCTGTGCAACTTTTTGTAAGCTAAAAAAAGACTCTAAATACATTAAAGGGGTACTCTGGTGAAAAACTTTTTTTTTTTAAATCAACTGGTGGCAGAAAGTTAAACAGATTTGTAAATTACTTCTGTTACCTTAAGGTCCCATCCGAAATTAGGCCACCTCCGCGTGGTGAATGGGGACACACGTTTTGATCAAAAAGTGCGCTAAGAGCCTCCATTTTTTGACCAAGAGTGCTGCTGCAACCTCTTTTTTTGTATACTCTGTATTTGCCACAGCAGCATGCACCCGTGTATTAGGTAGTTGTGCTGGCTATTTTTCTTTTTGCTTGTTTGTACAATTCAGGGGGAATGGCACCCTCTGTAGCCGTGCACCCCTCCCGTTTT
The DNA here is from genome assembly GCF_029499605.1 of Hyla sarda. Lineage (NCBI taxonomy): Eukaryota > Metazoa > Chordata > Amphibia > Anura > Hylidae > Hyla > Hyla sarda. The sequence goes on along the minus strand of NC_079189.1, from coordinate 312,364,111 downwards.
TTACAGGAGGTGTTTTAAATTGATAATGGATCCAGCATGTCACCCAATCAGAGGCTAAATGTCCAACAGAGGTGAGTGTTAGGAGTATTATGCTCAGAATTTGTGTAAGGGTCCCATCCGAAATGAGGCCACCTCCACGTGGTGGATGGGGGGGGACACATTTTGATCAAAAAGTGTGCTAAGAGCCTCCATTTTTTGACCAAGTGTGCTGCTGCAACCTTCTTTTTTTGTATACTAATTTACAAATCAGTTTGGCACCAGTTGATAAAAAAAAAAAAAAAAAAGTTTTCCACCAGAGTACCCCTTTAACCCCTTGGGGACCAAGCCCATTTTGACATTAAGGGCCAGATCATTTTTTGCAAATCCGACCTCTGTCACTTTAAAGGGGTACTCCGGTGCTTACACATCTTTTCCCCTATCCAAAGGATAGGGGATAAGATGCCTGATCGCGGGAGTCCCACAGCTGGGACATGATAGCTATCACGCCCCCTCCCGTTGGCTTGCATTGAGGGGCGGAGCGTGACGTCACACGGGAGCGGAGGCATGACGTCACACGCTGCCGCCCCCTGGGGTCGAGCGTAATCAGACCCGGAGCGAACACGCTCCGGGGACTGATTACAAACGGGGTGCCGCATGCATGATCACGGGCGTCCCCAGCTGCGGGACTCCCGCGATCAGGCATCTTATCCCCTATCCTTTGGATAGGGGATAAGATGTGTAAGCACCGGAGTACCCCTTTAAGCATTAATAACTCTGGGATGCTTTTACTTATGAATTTGATTCTGAGATTGTTTTTTCATGACATATTCTACTTTATGTTAGTGGTAAATTTTTGTCGATACTTGCATAATTTTTTGGTGAAAAAATCCAAACTTTAAAGATCTCTGCTTGTAAGGAAAATGAACATGCCGAATAAACTATATATTGATTCACATATACAATATGTCACTTTATGCTTTATCTTAATCATAAAGTTGACATGTTTTTACTTTTTGAACACATTAGAGGGCTTCAAAGTTTAGCAGAAATTCTAAAATTTTTCACAAAAATTTCAAAATCTGAATTTTTCAGGGACCAGTTCAGTTTTGAAGTGAATTTGATAGACTTTATGGTAGAAATACCCCATAATGGACCTCATTTTGATAACTGCACCCCTCAAAGTATTCAAAATGACATTCAGAAAGTGTGTTAACCCTTTAGGTGTTTCACAGGAATAGCAGCAAAGTGGAGGGGAAAATTCAAAATCTTCTTTTTTTAGACTAACATGTTCTTGTAACCCATTTTTTCTTCATTTTTACAAGGGGTAAAAGGATAAAAGCCCACCAAAATTTGTAACCTAATTTCACTCAAATAAGGAAATGCCTCATATGTGGATGTAAAGTGCTCTGCGAGCGTACTACAGGGCTCAGAAGGGAAGGAGCGACATTGGGATTTTGGAGAGGGAGTTTTGCAGAAATGATATTTGGGGGCCTGACACACTTAGGAAGCCCCTATGATGCCAGAACAGCAAAAAAACAAAAACAAAAAAAAAAACATGGCACACTATTTGGGAAACTACACACCTCAAGGAATGTAAAAAGGGGTACAGTGAGCCTTAACACCCTACAGGTAATTGACATACTTTCATAAAAGTGGGACATGAAAATTAAAAATTAGATATAATTTTCACAAAAAATAATCAAGTAATGTAACAAAGGGTACAGTGAGCCTTAACACCCCAAAGGTGTTTGACAAATTTTCACTAAAGTTGGACGTTAAAATAAAAAATTAGATTTTTTTCACTAAAATGCTGGTGTTACCCCACATTTTTCATTTTCACAAGGGGTAATAGGAGAAAAAGCCCACCAAAATTTGTAACACCATTTCTTCTGAGTATGAAAATACCCCATATGTGGATGTAAAGTGCTCTGCAGGTGCACTACAGGGCTCAGAAGAGAAGTAGCCTTGGCTTTTGGAGAGAGAATTTGGTTGGAATGGAAGTCAGGGGCATGTGCATTTACAAAGCCCCCATGGTGCCAGAAAAGTGGACCCCCCCACATGTGACCCCCATTTTAGAAACTACACCGCTCACGGAATGTAATAAGGGGTGCAGTGAGCATTTACACCTCACTGGCATTTGACAGATCTTTGGAATAGTGGGCTGTGCAAATGAAAAATTTAATGTTTTATTTTCACGGACCACTGTTCAAAAAATCTGTCAGACACCTGTGGGTCGTAAAAGCTCACTGCCCCCCTTATTACATTCTATGAGGGGTGTAGTTTCCAAAATGGAGTACATGTGGGTGGGTCCACTGTTCTGGCAGCATGGAGGCTTTGCAACAGCTAGAGGCTCACTTTTGGAAACAGTGCCGTACGAGAATTTTTTTTTCTTATGGGGGGAGGGGTAGGGGGTAAAAGTGTTAGGGTGTGTGTATATGTAGTGTTTTACCCTTTATTTTGTGTTAGTGTAGTGTTTTTTTTTTAGGGGGTGGGGGTTTACAGTGAGTTTCCCGCTAGGAGTTTGAGCTGCAGCAGAAAATTTGCCGCAGCTCAAACTTGAAGCGGGAAACTCGCTGTAAACCCCAGCCTATGTGAATGAAAACTCCAGCTGTTGCAAAACTACAACTCCCAGCATACACTGAAAGCTGAAGAGCATTCTGGGAGTTGTAGTTATGCAACAACTGGATGAGAACAGTTTGGAGACCACTGTGTAGTGGTCTCCAAACTGTGGCCCTCCAGATGTTGCAAAATTTCATCTCCAAGCAAGCCCTGACTGTCCAGACATACTGGGAGTTGTAGTTCTGCAACATCTGAAGGGCCAGATGTTGCAGAACTACACTTTCCAGCATGCCTGGACTGTCTGGGCATGCTGAGAGTTGTAATTGTGCAACACCTGGAAGGGCACAGTTTGAAAACCACGGCACAGTGGTCTCCAAATTGTGGCATTCCAGATGTTGCAAAACTACAACTCCCAGCATGCCCAGACAGGAAAAGGCTTTCTGGGCATGCTGGGAGTTGTAGTTTTGCAACTCTTCACTGCTGTTGCTGTCTCTGTCGCCACCTAACTGCCGCCGGTTCTCCCCCACCCCATGTGTCTCCACAGCCTGCTGCCACCGCCGGTCCACCCCCCCCCCCCACCTCACATGTCGCCTGCTGCCACCATCCTCCCCAAGCTCTGCACACACTTCCATGGGCGGGCAGAGTGGACAACCTCAACTTTATCCCCCCCACCCCTGCCCTGCGATTGGCCGGTCAGTCCTGATCAGCCAATCCCAGGGGATGGGAGGAGGTGGCACCCGGAATCAGCCCGGAAAAGCCCGGAAAAGCCATGATTTGCCGGTCAGATTTGACAAGGGCAAAGACCCCACTAGGCGATATGCCGGGATGGCTGCTGATAGATATGAGCAGTCAACCCGTTCTGATCACCGCCCCATGTGTGTCGGTGACCGGAAACACCAAGGGCATACAGGTACACCCTTGGTCCTTAAGTACCAGGGAGCAAGGGTGTACATGTACGCCCTTGGTCTCCAACAGGATAAGGCAGTGCTGGGAAATAATGGTGGCCCCACAAAACATTGACACTTTGGGCCCAATTTACATATTTCCAATTGGGGGTGTAGAATCTCAAGGTTTAGACATTAATAGGCTGTGTGTAGAGTTATTTTGAGGGGATATAGATATATGTGTGTTGATGTTTGGACTACAGGGAAGAGAAAATAATATTTCTCATCATGTACTAGGGTTTCTATATTATAATAATAATAATAATAATAAAAAAAAAATAACATCTGTAATGAATATGGAATCATGAATACTTTGATGAATTTTATATCATCTGCATTGAATGTAGCACAGACAGATTTTAAAATATTGATGATTCTCAGTTTTGTCATATACTTCGGCAGACAGCAAAGCTCTTAGAGGAGATCTAAATGAGTCTAAAATCCTAGATATTTCTTCCTTTAATATTTGAAAGCTATTTTGCGCCATCTATTTGATCTGTAAGCAGTCCAGTTTTATCAAAGGATTCCCGGAATGAAGTGTTTCATAACTTTAACTGTACCTTATAAAGGTCGATGAAAGAAAAGCAAAATGTTTTTCTTTGACCAAAGCTTTAAACCAAAATGACTTACAGTACTTGACATTCTTTTAAGCTATACTATTGTATATGATACATTTTTTTTTTATTTAACTTTTTTCTCATGTCTACTCTTTCTGCAGATTCCAGAATCAGCCTTTCCACGGCAGAAACATCTGCTTTGGAAATTCCGCCTGGTGCACAGTGCAGCAGAATCCCATTGAAATCAATGGATTTCTGCTGCAGCAGAATGTCTGCCGTGTGAACAGTCAAACATTGTGTCGGGTGATGCAGCGGGACAATTATCTAAAGAATACACGTGTACATCTGATTGGCTTGAAAGAAACAAAATTAGGATTTTTGGAGGAGACAGACTTGAAAACCATCCCATTGAGAAGCTGTGGCAGGAGTGTGAATAGACAAAAAATATTATAAAACTCTTCACTGTAGCCAAGTTAAAACAATTTTTAAGAGTGGTCAAAATTCCACTCCAGCTACAGTAAAAAAAAAAAAAAAAAAAAAAAATCAATATTTAGGTTTAATCGGTACTCTGGTGGAAAACTATTTTTAAATCAACTGGTGCCAGAAAGTTAAACAGTTTTTTTTTTTATTGCTTCTTATCAGCTGCTGTATGCTCCACAAAAAGTTCTGTTCTTTTTTCATTTCCTTTCTGTCTGATCACAGTGCTCTCTGCTGACACCTCTGTCCATGTCAGGAAATGTCCAGAGCAGGAAAGGTTTGCTATGGGGATTTGCTTCTGCTCTGGACAGTTCCTGACACTGACAGAGGTGTCATCAGGATTACACCACTTCCTGTGGAGCATACAGCAGCTGAAAAGTACTGAAAGGATTAAGATTTTTATGTAGAAGAATTTTTTTATGTTTAACTTTCTGGCACCAGTTGATTTAAAAAAAAGAAAAAAAAGAAAATGTTTTCCACTTTAAGGTTTAAAAAAAAATCTGTATCTTTTATAAATTAAATTATTTTAATCTGCACTTTAGTTTACTTTTGTTGGGTTTTTGTTATTTGCTGGATGATCTGAAACATTTAAATGAAACAAATTAGTAAAAATAGAAGACATTTTTTCACAGCACTGAGCACACATGACAGCCTATTTTGAAAAGTACTCTGACAGTACAGGTACCCTTTAATACAAATTTGGTAAGATGCAATTTGGTAAGATGCAAATATGTATATCATGCCATATTTTTTAAAGTTCCTAACTTGAAATATATAATTATTAGATATAGGAGTCTGCTTCTAGTGAGTCATCATATTCCATGGATTATGCTATGTTTTTATTTTACCGGTTTAAAGGTCCTGTGATTGACCTTATAGTCTATAAATAGCAAATTAGGTTATGCAGCTGCCTCCCTAGACAAGCAGTTATAAAAAGTAATTTCGGTAACACCAAGTCACCTTGTCAGAAAGGTTGTGCTATAAAAAAAAGATACATTTTAATTTTCCTTTACATCATATATAACACAATAAAGTGTTTTTTATGCCAGCATGTAAAAATAGGTCAAACCAGTTTCTTCAAGAAATGTCTATGCTACAGTAAGTGATATTAAATTATTAGGGTATATCTTACCCATCAGTGGTGTTACGCCTAGCGCTCCGGGTCCCCGCTCCTCCCCGGAGCGCTCACGGCGCCTTTCTCCCTGCAGCTCCCCGGTCAGCGCTGACCGGGAGCGCTGCCCTGTCATGGCCGTTGGGGATGCGATTCGCACAGCGGGACGCGCCCGCTCGCGAATCGCATCCCAGGTCACTTACCCGTTCCCGTCTCCTGCGGTCATGTGCTGGCGCGCGCGGCTCCGCTCTCTAGGGCGCGCGCGCGCCAGCTCCCTGAGACTTAAAGGGCCAGTGCACCAATGATTGGTGCCTGGCCCAATTAGCTTAATTGGTTCCCATCTGTTTCCTGGCTATATCTAGTCTCCTCCCTTGCACTTCCTTGCCGGATCTTGTTGCCCTAGAGCCTAGTGAAAGCGTTTTTGTGTGTTTATACCCTGTGTACCAGAACTTTGCTATCTCCCCTGACTACGAACCTTGCCGCCTGCCCCCGACCTTCTGCTACGTCCGACTTTGCTTCTGCCTACTCCCTTGTACCTCGCCTATCTTCAGCAGCCAGAGAGGTGAGCCGTTGCTAGTGGATACGACCTGGTCACTACCGCCGCAGCAAGACCATCCCGCTTTGCGGCGGGCTCTGGTGAAAACCTGTAGTGTCTTAGAACCGGTCCACTAGCACGGTCCTCGCTATCCCTCTCTGGCACAGAGGATCCACCTCCTGCCAGCCGGCATCGTGACAGTAGATCCGGCCATGGATCCCGCTGAAGTTCCTCTGCCTGTTGTCGCCGACCTCCCCACACTGGTCGCCCAGCAAGCCCGACAGATTGCCCAACAAGATCACCAGCTGTCGTACTTGACCACCATGACTCAGCAACTCCAGTCGCAGCTACAGCAGATTCAGTCTCAGCTACAGCAGCAGCAACCATCTCCTCCGCCAGCTCCTGCACCTCTTCCGCAGCGAGTGGCCACTCCTAGCCTCCGCCTGTCTTTGCCGGACAAATTTAATGGGGACTCTAAGTTTTGCCGTGGCTTTCTTTCCCAATGTTCCCTGCATCTGGAGATGATGTCGGATCAGTTTCCTACTGAAAGGTCTAAGGTGGCTTTCGTAGTCAGCCTTCTGTCTGGAAAAGCCCTGTCATGGGCCACACCGCTCTGGGACCGTGATGACCCCGTCACTGCCTCTGTACACTCCTTCTTCTCGGAAATTCGAAGTGTCTTTGAGGAACCTGCCCGAGCCTCTTCTGCTGAGACTGCCCTGCTGAACCTGGTCCAGGGTAATTCCTCCGTTGGCGAGTACGCCATACAATTCCGTACTCTTGCTTCTGAACTTTCCTGGAATAATGAGGCTCTCTGCGCGACCTTTAAAAAAGGCCTATCCAGCAACATTAAAGATGTTCTGGCCGCACGAGAGACTCCTGCTAGCCTGCATGAACTCATTCATCTAGCCACTCGCATTGACATGCGTTTTTCTGAGAGGCATCAAGAGCTCCGCCAGGAAAAAGACTTAGATCTCTGGCCACCTCTCCCACAGTCTCCACTGCAATCTGCGCCTAGGCCTCCCGCCGAGGAGGCCATGCAAGTGGATCGGTCTCGCCTGACCCTGGAAGAGAGGAATCGCCGTAAGGAAGAGAATCTTTGTTTGTACTGTGCCAGTACTGAACATTTTCTGGTGGATTGCCCAATCCGTCCTCCACGTTTGGGAAACGCACGCTCACACTCAGCTCTCGTGGGTGTGGCGTCTCTTGATGCCAAGTCGGCTTCTCCACGTCTCAAGGTACCTGTTCGGATTTCCACTTCAGCCAGCTCTCCCCTCTCAGCCGTGGCCTGTCTGGACTCTGGAGCTTCTGGGAATTTTATTCGGGAGTCCTTTGTGAATAAATTCCATATTCCGGTGACCCGTCTTGTCAAGCCACTCCGCATCTCCGCGGTCAACGGAGCCAGGTTGGACTGTACCATACGTTTCCGCACGGAGTCCCTTCTTATGAGCATCGGATCTCATCACGAGAGGATTGAACTTTTGGTCCTCCCCAATTGCACCTCGGAAATTCTCCTTGGACTTCCCTGGCTTCAACTTCATTCCCCAACCCTGGATTGGTCCACTGGGGAGATCAAGAGTTGGGGGTCCTCTTGTGCCAAGAACTGTCTAAAACCGGTTCCCAGTAACCCTTGCCGTAACTCTGTGGTTCCTCCTGTATCCGGTCCCCCTAAGGTCATTAAGGACTCTGCCTGCCACAGGAAATGCCCCTCCCCCCCTCCCAGGCAAGCTTCTGTGTCCCCTCATGGCCCTCGTCCTGGTGTCACACTGCCCCGTGCCAGGTCTCGCCCTCTGCCCTCTCTCCCCATTCCTACTCCTGCGGTTCTGCCTGCCGTTGAGGAATCCCTCCTTCCTTTCCCGGTGTCCTCATCCCAGGGGAGGCAGTTACCCGATAAAGAGAAGGGGAGACCTAAGGGGGGGGGTACTGTTACGCCTAGCGCTCCGGGTCCCCGCTCCTCCCCGGAGCGCTCACGGCGCCTTTCTCCCTGCAGCTCCCCGGTCAGCGCTGACCGGGAGCGCTGCCCTGTCATGGCCGTTGGGGATGCGATTCGCACAGCGGGACGCGCCCGCTCGCGAATCGCATCCCAGGTCACTTACCCGTTCCCGTCTCCTGCGGTCATGTGCTGGCGCGCGCGGCTCCGCTCTCTAGGGCGCGCGCGCGCCAGCTCCCTGAGACTTAAAGGGCCAGTGCACCAATGATTGGTGCCTGGCCCAATTAGCTTAATTGGTTCCCATCTGTTTCCTGGCTATATCTAGTCTCCTCCCTTGCACTTCCTTGCCGGATCTTGTTGCCCTAGAGCCTAGTGAAAGCGTTTTTGTGTGTTTATACCCTGTGAACCAGAACTTTGCTATCTCCCCTGACTACGAACCTTGCCGCCTGCCCCCGACCTTCTGCTACGTCCGACTTTGCTTCTGCCTACTCCCTTGTACCTCGCCTATCTTCAGCAGCCAGAGAGGTGAGCCGTTGCTAGTGGATACGACCTGGTCACTACCGCCGCAGCAAGACCATCCCGCTTTGCGGCGGGCTCTGGTGAAAACCTGTAGTGTCTTAGAACCGGTCCACTAGCACGGTCCTCGCTATCCCTCTCTGGCACAGAGGATCCACCTCCTGCCAGCCGGCATCGTGACAAGTGGAGGATGCATTATGGACAATGCCTATAGTACAGGGGAAAAATATGTATAGTACTTTACCAACATGGAGCCACATTGAAACATGAAATGCAGAAGTACTGTACAGTAGCTAAGTTGCAATGTAAACATTGTTATAATTTTCAGAAAATGGATCAGAAGCCAAAAAAAAAAATAGAATTTCTAATTCCTAGTCTAGTAAATAGCTGATGGATGCTGGCGTTGAGAAGGGTTATCAGATTTGCTGTCACGTCCAGGGTAGGGAACAGTACAGCCCTAAAGTTAGCCCAGACCACTATCCCTACCTACTTGAACAATCCACCATTAAAAGTGTCCCCCCAACTGGGTGACGATTCCTACACTGGACAAAGGTGCAGGGGCATCAAGAATAGTCTGTCAGTTCTAGTCAGTAACAGAGGGGCAAAGGGTATAAAATCTGCAAACAAAGGGTTAATCAGTGATAAGCCAAAAGTCAGAAACCAAGAGGGTAGCTAAAGTACAGAAGGGATAGTTAGGTCACATGTGAAAGTTAATATACACAGATAGGTCAGAACAAAACAAACACAAGTACAGTGAAACTTAAGCTATTGCAAGTAGGGACTGAGGACATTTTTTTTATTTTAAATAGCTTGCCTATGGGAAACGTGGCTGCCAGCGCCGACCCTGACTAGTCTGGTGCCAACACCTGCTCATTTGCCAAGGCTAAGTACATAGGCCCTGATTTATCAAACCATGTGAGAGAAAAAATGGAGAGATTTCTCCACAGCAACCAATCACAGCTCAGCTAACGAGCTCTGGTAAAGTGAAAGCTGAACTGTGATTGGTTGCTATGGGAAAATCACTTCAGTTTTTCTCTTACACAGTTTGATAAATCTGGGCCATAATTCAGTGAAAAGTAGTCCTGAGACACGGAACCACTGTCACTACACAGAGCATCACCATGGTTGGAATGAACAGGGGATGAAGCCAGCACCGGAACAGGGAAGAGGTACATATGTTACACATATTTACAGAGGTAAATATGTGTATTCAATTAACCCCTTAAGGACCAGGCCATTTTACACCTTAGGACCAGAGCGTTTTTTGAACATCTGACCACTGTCACTTTAAACATTAATAACTCTGGAATGCTTTTACCTATCATTCTGATTCCGAGATAGTTTTTTCGTGACATATTCTACTTTATGTTATTGGTAAAATTTTGTCGATACTTGCATCGTGTCTTAGTCAAAAATTCCAAAATTTGATGAAAAAAATGAAAATTTTGCATTTTTCTAACTTTGATGCTCTCTGCTTGTAAGGAAAATGGATATTCAAAATCATTTTTTTTTATTCACATATACAATATGTCCACTTTATGTTTGCATCATAAAATGTACGTGTTTTTACTTTTGGAAGACACCAGAGGGCTTCAAAGTTCAGCAGCAATTTTCCAATTTTTCACAAAATTTCCAAAATCAAAGTATTCAAAATGACATTCAGTCAGCATTTTAACCCTTTAGGTGTTTCACAGGAATAGCAGCAAAGTGAAGGAAAAAATTCACAATCTTCATTTTTTACACTCGCATGTTCTTGTAGACCCAATTTTTGAATTTTTTACAAGGGGTAAAAGGAGAAAATGTATACTTATATTTGTAGCCCAATGTGTCTGGAGTAAGCACATACCTCATATGTCTATGTAAAGTGTTCGACGGGCACAGTAGAGGGCTCAGAAGCGAAGGAGCGACAAGGGGATTTTGGAGAGTACGTTTTTCTGAAAGGTTTTTTGGGGGGCATGTTGCATTTAGGAAGCCCCTATTGTGCCAGAACAGGAAAACAAAACCACATGGCATACCATTTTGGAAACTAGACCCCTTGAGGAATGTAACAAGGAATAAAGTGCATATGTAAAAAAATTTAAAAAAATTTTTACTAAAATGTGTTTCCCCCCAAATTTCACATTTATGCAAGGGTTAATAGAAGAAAATACCCTCCAAAATTTGTAACCCCATCTCTTATAAGTATGGAGGTACCCCATAAGTTGACCTGAAGTGCACTATGGGCGAACTACAATGCTCAGAAGAGAAGGAGTCATATTTGGCTTTTTGAGAGCAAATTTTGCTCGGGGGCATGTCGCATTTAGGAAGCCCCTATGGTGCCAGGACAGCAAAAATACCCACATGGCATACCATTTTGGAAACTAGACCCCTTGAGGAACGTAACAAGGAATAAAGTGAGCCTTAATACCCCACAGGGGTTTCACGACTTTTGCATACGTAAAAAAAAAAAAACATTTTCACTAAAATGTGTTTCCCCCCCAAATTTCACATTTTTGCAAGGGTTAATAGCAGAAAATACCCCCTAAAATTTGTAAAGCCATCTCTTCTGAGTATGGAGGTACCCCATAAGTTGACCTGAAGCACACTACGGGCGAACTACAATGCTCAGAAGAGAAGGAGTCATATTTGGCTTTTTGAGAGCAAATTTTGCTCGGGGGGCATGTCGCATTTAGGAAGCCCCTATGGTGCCAGGACAGCAAAATAACCCCCACATGGCATACCATTTTGGAAACTAGACCCCTTGAGGAACGTAACAAGGGGTACAGTGAGCATTTACCCCCCACTGGTGTCTGTCAGATCTTTGGAACAGTGGGTTGTACAAAATTTTTTATTTGCACAGCCCACTGTTCCAAAGATCTGTCAGACACCAGTGGGGTGTAAATTCTCACTGCACCCCTCATTACATTCCGTGAGGGGTGTAGTTTCCGAAATGGGGTCACATGTGGGGTTTTGTTTTTTTTGCGTTTGTCAAAACCGCTGTAACAATCAGCCACCCCTGTGCAAATCACCTCAAATGTACATGGCGCACTCTCCCTTCTGGGCCTTGTTGTGCGCCCCCAGAGCACTTTGCGCCCACATATGGGGTATCTCCGTAGTCGGGAGAAGTTGCATTACAAATTTTGGGGGGCTTTTTTCCCTTTTACCTCTTGTCAAAATGAAAAGTATAGGGCAACACCAGCATGTTAGTGTAAAAAATTTTTTTTTTTACACTAACATGCTGGTGTAGACCCCAACTTCACCTTTTCATAAGGGGTGAAAGGAGAAAAAGCCCCCCAAAATTTGTTAGGCAATTTCTCTCGAGTACGGCGATACCCCATATGTGACCCTTAACTGTTGCCTTGAAATACGATAGGGCTCCGAAGTGAGAGCGCCATATGCATTTGAGGCCAGAATTAGGGATTTGCATAGGGGTATTCTACGCCAGTGATTCCCAAACAGGGTGCCTCCAGCTGCTGCAAAACTCCCAGCATGCCTGGACAGTCAACGGCTGTCCGGCAATACTGGGAGTTGTTGTTTTGCAACAGCTGGAGGCTCCATTTTGAAAACGTTGGCGTACCAGACGTTTTTCATTTTTATTGGGGAGGGGGGCTGTGTAGGGGTATGTGTATATGTAGTGTTTTTTACTTTTTATTTTATTTTGTGTTAGTGTAGTGTAGTGTAGTGTTTTTAGGGTACAGTCACACGGGCGGGGGATTACAGCGAGTTTCCCGCTGCGAGTTTGACCTGCCGCGCAAAATTTGCTGCATTGCAAACTTGCAGCCTGATACTCACTGTAAGCCCCCTGCCCATGTGAATGTATCCTGTACATTCACAGGGGGGGGGGACCTCCAGCTGTTGCAAAACTACAACTCCCAGCATTCACAGTCTATCAGTGCATAGTTTTGCAACAGCTGGAGGCACACGGGTTGGGAAACACTGAGTTAGGAAACAGACAATGTTTCCCAACCAGTGTGCCTCCTGTTGTTGCAAAACTACAACTCCCAGCATTCTCAGGCATGCTGGAAGTAGTAGTTCGGCAACATCTTTAGAGCCAGATGTTGCCGAACTACAACTCCCAGCATGCTTGGAGTTGTAGTTTAGCAACATCTGGAGGACTACAGTTTGCAGACCACTAATACAGTGGTTCCCAATCTGTTCCCTTCCAGATGTTGCAAAACTACAACTCCCAGTATGCCAAAACTGTCCAGGCATGCTGGGAGTTGTAGTTCTGAAACATCTGAAGGGCCAGATGTTACAGAACTACAACTCCCAGCATGCCTGGACAGTAAGGGCATGCTAAGGATGTGTAGTTTTGCAACATCTGGAAGGGCACAGTGGTCTCCAAACTGTGGACCTCCAGATGTTGCAAAACTACAACTCCCAGCATGCCCAGACGCCAAGGGCTGTCTGGGCATGCTGGGAGTTGTAGTATACAGGGTCGCAATACAGCAATGCATGTCGCTTTACGGCGACGCGCATTGCTGTAAAGGCCCCGACCGCGGCTGAAGATTAACTCACCTGTCGCCGCTGCTGCCGCCGTCTTCATCGCAGGGATCCGGGTCTTCAGGGACGAGGTAAGTACCGGGGCCGGGCCCCAGCACTCCCCCGTCCCCCGCCGCATCCTCCGGTCTTCCTCCCGTCCTCTCCGGACTTCCAGGGGCCGGGCAGGACGGAAGGAAGTAACTCCCCCCCTTGCGATTGGTCGGTTAACTAACCGATGAATCGCAGGGGATCAGAGGAGGTGGCAGGCTTGCCACCTCACTCCTAGTCTTCAGCATGGTCCTGGCTGTCTGTGACAGCTGGGATCATGCAAAATTACCGGGCGGTCGGGTCCCAGAGACCCGATCAGCCCGGTATCGCCTCAGATCACAAGGGCGATTTCCCTTGCGATTTGCGGCGATCGCCGACATGGGGGGCCTACATGGCCCCCCTCGGCGTTTGCCCTGGATGCCTGCTGAAGGATGTCAGCAGGCATCCAGTTCCGATCTCTGCCCGGTGAGCGGCAGGGACCGGAAAACGCCATGACGTCGTGGGACGTCATTGGTCCTTAAGGCCCAGGGTGCCATGACGTCCCAGGACGTCATTGGTCCTTAAGAGGTTAAATTAACCATACATTTACAATAACTGTGATCCAAAAGTTTCACAACAGTTGAGGAGGGCTAACTGCAGCCAGACAACTTTTGCACCAGCTTATCTGTCCCAGAACAAAATGGTTGGGCAGCAAAAATCAAGCAAGCTTACCCTTTCTCTCCACCATTATCTATTGTCAGAGAGTCAAGAGGCCACCATTTAGCTGAGATAGTCAGCTGAACCCACTGAAGTCATCAGGTTTGGTCAACCTTAGTCGTTGTATGGGCATCATAAAATTGCATCACATTGGGCCGTAGTATTTGCAAAATTAATGAGCAGCTGGTCATTATAAGCTTCTTAACCCCTTAAGGACTCAGGGTTTTTCCGTTTTTGCACTTTCGTTTTTTCCTCCTTACCTTTTAAAAATCATAATCCTTTCAATTTTCCACCTTAAAATCCATATTATTGCTTATTTTTTTGCGTCGCCAATTCTACTTTGCAGTGACATTAGTCATTTTACCCAAAAATGCACGGCGAAACGGAAAAAAAAATCATTGTGCGACAAAATCGAAGAAAAAACACAATTTTGTAAGTTTTGGGGGCTTCCGTTTCTACACAGTGCATATTTCGGTAAAAATTACACCTTATCATTATTCTGTAGGTCCATACGGTTAAAATGATACCCTACTTATATAGGTTTGATTTTGTCGCACTTCTGGAAAAAATCATAACTACATGCAGAAAAATTTATACGTTTAAAAATGTAATATTCTGACCCCTATAACTTTTTTATTTTTCCATGTACAGGGCGGTATCAGGACTCATTTTTTGCACCGTGATCTGAAATTTTTATCGGTATGGTTTTTGTTTTGATGAGACTTTTTGATCACTTTTTATTCATTTTTTAATGGTATAAAAAGTGAACAAAATACGCTTTTTTGGACTTTGGAATTTTTTTGCGCGTACGCCATTGACCGTGCGGTTTAATTAATGATATATTTTTATAGTTCGGACATTTACGCACGCGGTGATACCACATATGTTTATTTATTTTTTTTTTTTACACTGTTTTATTTTTTTTATGGGAAAAGGGGAGTGATTCAAACTTTTATTAGGGAAGGGGTTAAATGACCTTTATTAACACTTTTTTTTTACATTTTTTTTTGCAGTGTTATGGGTCCCATAGGGACCTATATTAACACGCCTGTGATCAGTGTTTTCAGCGCTTGACTGCTCCTGCCTGGATCTCAGGCACGGAGCAGTCATTCGCCGATCGGACACCGAGGAGGCAGGTAAGGGCCCTCCCGGTGTCCGGTCAGCTGTTCGGGATGCCACGATTTCACTGCGGCGGTCCCGAACAGCCCCACTGAGCAGCCGGGTCACTTTCACTTTCACTTTAGAAGCGGCGATCAGCTTTGACCGCCGCTTCTAAAGGGTTAATACCTCACATCGCCGCGATCGGTGATGTGTGGTATTAGCCGCGGGTCCCGGCCGTTGATGAGCGCCGGGACCGATGCGATATGATGCGGGATCGCGGCGCGATCCCGCTTCATATCGCGGGAGCCGGCGCAGGACGTAAATATACGTCCTGCGTCGTTAAGGGGTTAAGCAGGACTCTCTTGATACAAATGTATTGGGCCTCATTTACTAAGCTGAAACCGACCATTTTTTGTCTGGTTATTTTGTCTGTGACATGTCTGAGACATGTCTGCGCCAGTGTGCGCCAGTGTTTGCCTGAAAAAAACGACAAACCCGGAAAAGGGGCATGGTCTGTCGCAAAAGGTGTGCTGTCGGCCAAAAAGAGGCGTGGTTTCACAACCCGACCGATTTACTATGGAATTCACAGAAAATCCTGTGGGTAAATGGCTGGAAATATCGACCTAGAAAAAGCTGGTCAGAAAATTTTCCCGACTTTTCCCAATAATGAATAGAGAGGAATCCTGCAGGTCTGAAACAACTTTTCCCACTAGTAAAAACCCGAAACTCTTAGTAAATGAGGCCCATTGTGCGATTAAGTGAACCTGTTAGCTCTATATCACACTCAAAATTCAAATGGTGCTAAGCTGCAGGATGCAGGCATTGCCACTTCCCCTCCCCCTCTCTTGTCTTGACTGATTACCATACAGCACAAGAGTAGTAGTAAGCCTTGTATGAGATTCATTCAATATGGGTTTGGAGGTGAAGGGATGAGGGATTCATGCTGCAGCTTGACACTGCCTCCTTGCAACTTCACTATAAATATCAATTCTGGAACATATTTTTTTTAGATCTCTGAATAGTACCAGCCCTTACTCTTGAAAGTATAGTAAATTAACAATACAGTGTTAGCATTCCCACATTCAATATGATGTGTCAATACACAGTATGACTATGTTAGCACAGTGTTAACGTTGTTAGAGTCCATAAGTACATGTAAAACCAATTTATTCACACAAATCACAATTTTTTTGTTATTTTAATTTGTTAGTTTTATCAAAAAAATATTCCAGTGGTAGGCATTGGCTTGGAGTTCTAAGTATTAACAGAGAAACAAAATCAATCTCTCTAGCTAACATCTTCTAAGCTACAAATTTCATAGTGAGATGTTTTCACTACATCTAGGAACTCCAATTTTAGGAACAGGTGGTTTTGTAAAGAATATCTACCAACTGTTTAATAGGATGTTGTGGCACAATGAAACTCCATTGCCAGGAGTCAAGAAGATCTCAAGCTATTATTTCAGTGAGTAACGAAATATATCAATAGCTTTTCACTCTCTCTTGGAGAACATTGACACATTATTGTTATCTTTTTACAAAACTAGAAATTGTTGAGCTCAGTGGTAAATTTTGTGTGCCAAATGGGACTAAATGTATTAAACGAACATTTCTCTCTGCTGTTTGACAACACGGTTGGTAGTCTCTACTCTGCAATTTTTTATTTACAACCTTATATAAGAAGTAAATAGGTAGATGTAAGTGAAAGCACTTAAGGGGGAATTTATTATTGCCTGTTATTTTTACCCTTAATTGCCTATGGGTACATCATGTGTACTTCCCTTAACCCCTTAAGGACCCGGGGTTTTCCCATTTTTGCATTTTAGTTTTTTCTTCCTTACCTTTAACCCCTTCAGGACCAAGCCCATTTTGGCCTTAAGGACCAGAGCGTTTTTTGCACATCTGACCACTGTCACTTTATACATTAATAACTCTGGAATGCTTTTAGTTATCATTCTGATTCCGAGATTGTTTTTTCGTGACATATTCTACTTTAACATGGTGGTAAATTTTTGTGGTAACTTGCATCCTTTCCTTGTGATAAATCCTAAAATTTGAAGAAAAATTTGAAAATTTAGCATTTTTCTAACTTTGAAGCTCTCTGCTTGTAAGGAAAATGTATATTACAAATAAAAAAATTTTTTATTCACATATACAATATGTCTACTTTATGTCTGCATCATAAAAGTGACGTGTTTTTACTTTTGGAAGACACCAGAGGGCTTCAAAGTTCAGCAGCAATTTTCCAATTTTTCACAAAATTTTCAAACTCACTATTTTTCAGGGACCAGTTCAGGTTTGAAGTGGATTTGAAGGGTCTTCATATTAGAAATACCCCACAAAAGACCCCATTATAAAAACTGCACCCCCCCAAAGTATTCAAAATGACATTCAGTCAGCGTTTTAACCCTTTAGGGGTTTCACAGGAATAGAAGCAAAGTGAAGGAGAAAATTCACAATCTTCATTTTTTACACTCGCATGTTCTTGTAGACCCAATTTTTAAATTTTTACAAGGGGTAAAAGGAGAAAATGTATACTTATATTTGTAGCCCGATTTCTCTCGAGTAAGCACATACCTCATATGTCTATGAAAAGTGTTCGGCGGGCGCAGAAGAGGGCTCAGAAGGGAAAGAGCGATAAGGGGATTTTGGAGAGTATGTTTTTCTGAAATGTTTTTTGGGGGGCATGTTGCATTTAGGAAGCCCCTATGGTGCCAGAACAGCAAAAAACCCTCACATGGCATACCATTTTGGAAACTAGACCCCTTGAGGAACATAACAAGGAATAAAGTGAGCCTTAATACCCCACAGTTGTTTCACGACTTTTGCATATGTAAAAAAAAATATTTTTTTTTTCACTAAAATGTGTGTTACCCCCCAAATTTCACATTTTTCCAAGGGTTAATAGCAGGAAATACCCCCAATATTTGTAACCCCTTCTCTTCTGAGTATGGAGGTACCCCATAAGTTGACCTGAGTGCACTATGGGCGAACTACAATGCTCAGAAGAGAAGGAGTCATATTTGGCTTTTTGAGAGCAAATTTTGCTCGGGGGGCATGTCGCATTTAGGAAGCCCCTATGGTGCCAGAACAGCAAAAAAAAAACACATGGCATACCATTTTGGAAACTAGACCCCTTGAGGAATGTAATAAGGAATAAAGTGAGCCTTATTACCTCACAAGTGTTTCACGACTTTTGCATGTGTAAAAAAAAAAAAAAAAAACTTTTCCACTAAAATGTGTGTTTCCCCCCCCAAATTTCACATTTTTGCAAGGGTTAATAGCAGAAAATACCCCCCAAAATTTGTAACCCCATCTCTTCTGAGTATGGAGGTACCCCATAAGTTGACCTGAAGTGCACTATGGGCGAACTACAATGCTCAGAAGAGAAGGAGTCATATTTGGCTTTTTGAGAGCAAATTTTGCTCGGGGAGCATGTCGCATTTAGGAAGCCCCTAAGGTGCCAGAACAGAAAAAAAAACACATGGCATACCATTTTGGAAACTAGACCCCTTGAGGAACGTAACAAGGGGTACAGTGAGCATTTGCCCTCCACTGGTGTCTGACAGATCTTTGGAACAGTGGGCTGTACAAGTTTTCATTTTCACAGACCACTGTTCCAAAGATCCGTCAGACACCTGTGGGGGGTAAATTCTCACTGCACCCCTCATTACATTCCGTGAGGGGTGTCGTTTCCGAAATGGGGTCACATGTGGGGTTTTGTTTTTTTTGCGTTTGTCAAAACCGCTGTAACAATCAGCCACCCCTGTGCAAATCACCTCAAATGTACATGGTGCGCTCTCCCTTCTGGGGTATCTCTGTAGTCGGGAGAAATTGCGTTACAAATTTTTGGGGGGCTTTTTTCCCTTTTACCTCTTGTGAAAATGTAAAGTATAGGGCAACACCAGCATGTTAGTGTAAAAAAAATAATTTTTTTACACTAACATTCTGGTGTAGACCCCAACTTTTCCTTTTCATGAAGGGTTAAAGAAGAAAAAGCCCCCCAAACCTTGTAACGCAATTTCTCCCGAGTACAGCGATACCCCATATGTGGCCCTAAACTGTTGCCCTGAAATACGACAGGGCTCCAAAGTGAGAGTGCCATGTGCATTTGAGGCCTAAATTAGGGATTTGCATAGGGGTGGACATAGGGGTATTCTACGCCAGTGATTCCCAAACAGGGTGCCTCCAGCTGTTGCAAAACTCCCAGCATGCGTGGACAGTCAACGGCTGTCCGGCAATACTGGGAGTTGTTGTTTTTCAACAGATGGAGGCTCTGCTTTGGAAACAGTGGTGTACCGGACTTTCTTATTGGGGGAGGGGGGCTGTGTAGGGGTATGGGTATATGTAGTGTTTTTAACTTTTTATTTTATTTTGTGTTAGTGCAGTGTAGTGTTTTTAGGGTACAGTCACATGGGCAGGGGATTACAGCGAGTTTCCCAGCGCAAAATTTGCTGCATCTCAAGATGCGAGAAACCCACTGTAAAAGCCTCGCCCATGTGAATGTACCCTGTATATTCAAGGGGGGGGGGGGGGGGTGCACCAGCTGTTGCAAAACCACAACTCCCAGCATGCATGGTCTGTTAGTGCATGCTGGGAGTTATAGTTTTGCAACAGCTGGAGGCACACAGGTTAGGAAACACTGAGTTAGAAACAATGTTTCTCAACCAGTGTGTCTCCAGTTGTTGCAAAACTACAACTCCCAGCATGCCCAGACAGCTGAAGGGCATGCTGGGAGTTGTAGTTCGGCAACATCTGAAGGGCCAGATGTTGCTGAACTAAAACTCCCAGCATGCCTGGACAGTCAGTGCATGCTGGGAGTTGTAGTTTTGCAACAGCTGGAAGAGCACAGATTGGAGACCATTATACAATGGTCTCCAAACTGGGGCCCTCCAGATGTTGCAAAACTACAACTCCCAGCATGCCCAGACAGCCAAGGGCTGTCTAGGCATGCTGGGAGTTGTAGTTTTCAGACTTCTAGAAGCAGCAGTGAAGATCTTCACTGCTGCCTCTGAGGACTACATGCTTACCTGCCGGTCCTCGTCCACGTGGCCGGTCCTGCCGCTGCTCCAGGTAAGGCTGCCGGTCCCCTCGTGTTCCCCCGTGTTCCCCCCCTATGCCGCAGGTTCCTGCGAGCCCCTGCAGCCATCGTCCCCCGTTCTGCCCGACTTCCAGGGGCGGGCAGTGCGGGGGATCTGAACTTTCACCCCAGATCACTGTGATTGGTCCACAGGGACCAATCACAGTGATCGCTGTCCAGGACCATCAATGGATGGTCCTGGGGGGTGAAGCAGAAGTTGTCCCCTGCTGGAAACAGCGGGAATTCTGCCAGTTAACCCGTGCGATGCTGCGCATCGCCGGGTTAACTGAATGTCATTTATAAACGCCGGGATGCGCGAACGCACTGCACAACCCGGCGTTTATATATGCCATTCTGCGGGAAGGGGTTAAAAAATCATAACTCTTTCAATTTTGCACCTAAAAATCCATATGATGGATTTTTTTTTTGGCGCGACCAATTCTACGTTGTAATGACGTCAGTTATTTTACACAAAAATCGATGGCAAAATGGAAAAAAAAATCATTGTGAGACAAAATAGAAAAAAACACAACTAATTACCTAACCCCAAAGCCGTAGCCCGGGGTGCAAATCACCTCTAAATAGTCCCCCCTAAAATATAAATTTTATTATATATCCAATTAAAATGAAAATTATTATAAACCCAGTAAAGTGAGAATTAAAAATAGGATGTCGGGTAGGTTAGTGCTTGTAAGATCTGAGCAACATTGCTCCACTGTCAAGGGCTCTGCAGCAGCCCTATATGCCTACTTTGACACCGACTTAAAACACTAGATTACCGCCTCTACATGTTTCGCCATCTCCACTGCGTTTTCAAGAGGCAAACTGTGGCAACAACAGTTGTTGCCACAGTTTGCCTCTTGAAAACGCAGTGGAGACGTGGTTTTCTTCTATTTAACTGCCTTGGGCACAGCTGCTATTAGAATTCGGGGACTCAACGCTAATGGCAGACATCAGCAATCCCACTGCTGATCATGGCATATATAGGGAATAGTGTTGCTCGCGAATATTCGCAATTCGAATATTATTTGCGAATATCGCATATTCGCGAATTCGCGAATTTCGCGAATCTAGCGCTATATATTCGTAATGACGAATATTCTTTTTTTTTTTTTCTTCACAATACACATCACAGTGATCATGCCTCTCTGCTTCCAGCTTGTGTGGTGTAAAGAAGGCCCTAATACTACTGTGTGAGACTGGCGTGCGAAAATTCGCATATGCGAAAATTTGCATATGCTAATTTTCGCATATGCAAATTTTCACGTGTACTAATTTTGTATATGCTAATTTTCACATATGTTAATTTTCGCATACGTGAATTGTCGCGTATGCGAAAATAAAACGAGAATATAACGAATATGCGAATATTCCCGAATATATGACGAATATTTGTCCATATATTCGCGAATATTCGCGAATTCGAATATGGCCTATGCCACTCAACACTAATAGGGAACATGTCAGATGACAGTGGGTTGGGTGAGGGCTCATCTTGTCAGAATAACTGAACCAGGATTACTTTGGACAATTACAGTTAGTACTGTTTGTACTAGAACAGTTAGTACTGAACAGTTCATTGTAATCTATAGACTGCATATAAAAGTCACCTTTGGGACTTATTTTTTGCTATTGTACTCCTAATGGTAAATAAAAAATATTTCTAATATACTTTGTTTAAAAAAATTATGTTTTCTATGTTTTATTTGTGCTTAAAAAAGCTTAAGAGCACTTTTCCCCATCTTATACACAGACTTTGGACCTAAGTCCAAACACGGAAAGTGCAGCCTGTAGTGCTGAGGGGGGGGGGTGTCCAACCTCATCCAAGCATAGCTCCTCTCACACTTAACTGCCATATGTTGTTGGTTGGAAACATCCCTCCTCAGCACTCCAGGCTGCACTTCCTGTGTTTTGGCTTCCGTCCAAAATCTGTGTATAAGAAAGGGGGAAAATGTGCTCTTGAGCTTTTTTAAGCACAAATAAAACATAGAAAACTTCATTTTTTAAGTTTTCTATGTTTTATAAAATAAAAGGAACACAAACAACACAAAGTCAATCACACTTCTGTGAAATCACACTGTCCACTCAGGAAGCAACACTGATTGACAATCAATTTCACATGCTGTTGTGCAAATGTAACAGACAACAGGTGGAAATTATAGGCAATTAGCAAGACACTCCCAATAAAGGAGTGGTTCTGCAGGTTGTGACCACAGACCACTTCTAAGTTCCTATGCTTCCTGGCTGATGTTTTGGTAACTTTTGAATGGTGGCGGTGCTTTCACTCTAGTGGTAGCATGAGACGGAGTCTACAACCAACACAAGTGGCTCAGGTAGTGCAGCTCATCCATCAATGTAAGCGGTGGCAAGAAGGTTTACTGTGTCTGTCAGCCTAGTGTCCAGAGCATGGAGGCGCTACCAGGAGACAGGCCAGTACATCAGGAGATGTGGAGGATGCCTTAGGAGGGCAACAACCCAGCAGCAGGACCTCTACCTCCGCCTTTGTGCAAGGAGGAGCAGGAGGAGCACTGCCAGAGCCCTGCTAAATGACCTTCAGCAGGCCACAAATGTGCATGTGTCCACTCAAACGGTCAGAAACAGACTCCATGAGGGTACTATGAGGACCCGACATCCACAGGTGTTTGCTTCTTTCATTTTAAAAGGGGCCTGTCCAAAACGAAAGAAGTGATCTGATTGGTTGCTATGGGCAACTGGTCAACTTTTTTTTCTGCACAAGTATTGATAAATCTCCCCCATAGAAGTACCCAGCCGCAGCTGGAAGCTGGTTCTGTAGTACCTCTGTGACCGCCTTTGAAACAAAAAAAAAGCTGACATTGTTGTCCATTGCAACCAGTCACTGTGTAGCTTTCAATTTAATAAAGCAGCTTAAATGAGAAAATCTAAAGAGTTACTTTAGGCAACTAAGAGAGTTTTAGGCAACAATTTTAAGAATTTTAGGCAACTAAGACGATACTACTATGTTACAAAACAAATCGCACCCTCCAGAATTTTCTTTATAGGTATATTTACTCATGCATATTCATATCCAAAAGTATAAACTCAGTCCTTCTTTCTGTAGAATACCAGAATGGGGATCGCAATCTCCATGAGGTCCTAGTGCAGACTGGCTGAGTTGGTGTCGGCTGCCCTCAGAATCTGCAGCCAGAATATTTGGAGATTCTATCATGCAAACCCAGCCTTAGGATAAGAAGAAAATTACTAGGTGAGATTAGAGTCAGGTGTTTTCAATCAATGGGATAACAAGCAGGTGTTGGTGACCTGTTTTATTTAAATTATACAAATCAAGTATTTTTTGTTTGACCGTACAGTTAACGGTCTAAATAAGAAGACACCCCCCCCCCCCCAAGTTTGCAAATTGCATTTTTTTTTTCAATTTTACCTTACAAATATGTTTAAATTTTTTTCAGTTTCGAAGCATATGTTATGGAAAAATAAAAAAAAAGTACAATTGACAAAGTACATTTGGTCCTGCGAAAAATAAGATCTCATATGGGTATGTAGGTAAAAATTTAAAGAGTTATGGCTATTAAAGGGTGAGGAGGGAAAAACAAAAGTGCTAAAGTTTAAATTGGCAAGGTCCTTAAAGGGCAGGGGTTAAAGAGTCTGATCTTCACAAGACATGTTTATAGAAGTGTATTTAAAGGGGTACTCCGGTGAAAAAAGTTTTTTTTATAAATCAACTGGTGCCAGAAAGTTAAACAGATTTGTAAATCACTTCTATTAAAAAATCTTAATCCTTCCTGTACTTATTAGCTGCTGAATACCACAGTGGAAATTCTTTTCCGTTTGAAACACAGAGCTGTCTGCTGACATCACGAGCACAGTGCTCTCTGCTGAAATTTCTGTCCATTTTAGGAACTGTCTAGAGTAAAAGGAAATCCCCATAGCAAACATATGCTGTTCTGGACAGTGCCTAAAATGGACAGAGATGTCAGCAGAGAGCACTGTGCTCATGATGTCAGCAGAGAGCTCTGTGTTTCAAAAAGAAAATAATTTCCTCTGTAGTATTCAGCAGCTAATAAGTACAGGAAGGATTAAAAATTTTTTATAGAAGTAATTTACAAATCTGTTTAACTTTCTGGCACCAGTTGATTTAAAAAAAATAAAAATAAAAGTTTTTCACCAGAGTACCCCTTTAATCTCAACCAACCGGGATCATGTTAAGAGTATAGCTTATAAGTTTAAAAGAAACCCAAGGTAACCTCTAAGCAAGTAAAGGCCTTTTCCCATTATCTAATGTAAATGTTCATGAGTCCACCATAGGAAGAACACTGAACAACAATGATGTGTATAGCCACTGTTCTCCTTAGAAAACCCCCAAAAAACAAAAATTACTGTCCAGCTGCAGTTTGCTGCAGATCACCTTGACAAGCCAAGAGAGACATGAGACCAAAATGGATTTTGACTTAAATAATAAGCATTATGTTTGTAGAAATGCTGCATTCTTCATAAACAAACTCATACCATTTGTCAAACACAGAGGTGGTAGTGTTATGGTGTGGGCCTATCTTGCTGTATCTAGGCCAGGACAGCATGCCATCATTGATACAACAGTGAATTCTAAATTATATCAGCAAATTCTAAAGTGAAATGTCAGGAACTCGTGAACCGAACATCATGAGAATGTGGATCATATAGCAAGACAACAACCCTAAGCATACAAGTTGTTCTACGAAAGATTGGTTAGAGGAGAATAAAGTAAAAATGTTGTAATGGCGTAATCCTGACCTTAAAGGAGTTATCCAGGAATAGAAAAACAGCTACTTTTTCAAAAACAGCTCCCCGTCTGTCTCCAGGTTGGGTGTGGTTCTGTAGTACAGTTCCATTGTATTGAAAGGAGCCAAGTTGTAAAACCACACCCAACCTGGAGACAGACATGGAGCTGTTTTTGAAAGAAATTAGCTGTGTTTTTCTATTCCTGGATAACCCCTTTAATCCAATACAAAAACGGAATATTTTTTTTCCAAGGAAGATATCTAATCATTTCTTAAACCAATTCACAGAACCAGGCATTACCTACTGCAGTTTTTATTTTATTTTTTATTCGCATGCAGTCACCATTTTCTCTCTGTGGATTTGGGTAAAAGAATAATTTTTTGCATTGTTTTTTTTATAGGGGCCGTTTACATATGTTTGTAATAGCATGATATCCCTTGGCCTTTTTAAAATGCTTTTTAACATTCTGATATATTTTTTATGGACTTGACTGCATACTCAAAATGTAATCACATAATTTGTTTCTTTCCTAGAAGCCATGCCATTCCTAATATAAGACAATTATTTTTTTTTTTTGGTGTAGTAAAAAGACATAGCATTTTCATATTTAATAAGGTCAAATTTCTATATTTGAAGAAACCATAAAAGGTGTGATTTAAAAAAAAGTAAAAATAAATCACAAAATAACAGCAAAATGTTCTATTTGAACTTATTTATTATAAATCACATTAATATTGCATTAAATAATAAAACACTTTAGTTCAAACATCTTCTTTCATTATATTAAAACACTATTTCCAATGCACCCTTTTGGGCATTTAATATTATTATGTAATTTCAATTGTATGCGGAAGCAATACAAATTACTAACCCAAGGTGATAACAATGCATTGCACTTTATTAGTAATTTCCAACACTTTATTGAACATGTGATGTTTCATTTACTAGTTACAAGATCTGTATAAATATTACAATGTTTTGGCCACTAGAGTGTTGTTTCATACATTCCTAGCAGTTTAATTAGGTATTCTTAAATAAATAAAAAAAATACAGTATCTTACATAAGTGAGAAAACACATCAGATTCAATATTTTATTTTATCTTTTTAAGTTACAACACTGAAGATATAAAACTCTGCTACAATGTAAAGTAGTGACTGAACAGCCTGTATAACAGTTTTTAATGTTGTTGTCCCCACAGATGCTCAATAGGGTTTAGGTCTGGAGACATGCTTGGCCAGTCCACAAATCCTTTACCCTTAGCTGCTTTAGCAAGGCAGCGGTTGTCTTGGAGTTGTGTTTGGAGTCATTATCTGAAAGGAGGGGATCACACTCTGCTTCAGTATGTCACAGTACATGTTGGCATTCATGGTTCCCTCAATGAAGTATAGCTCCCCAGTGCCAGTAGCATTCATGCAGGCCCAAACCATGAAACTCCCACCACCATGCTTGACTGTAGGCCACAGATCCAACAAGCACACCTCCAAGAGAACGTCAGGATCAAGCAAGGCACTGGGACTCTTCACAGACTAAAAGGATTATTACCCATAATGAAGCGCATTTCGTGGCAACTCTGATTCATCAGGCAGCCTGATAAAGTGGAGTTGCCACGAAACGTGTTGCATTATGGGTAATAAATCCTTTTAGTCTGTGAAGAGTCACAGCACCTTGCTTGATCCTGATGTTCTCTTGGAGGTGTGCTTGTTGGATCTGCTGTTTGCCATGTCAGGAGCAGCTGCAGGGTCTCGTTTGCTCCTTTGATCTACGCTGATACCATAGTTGTATGTTAACACTACAACCACCGTTGGTGAGCACCAGTTATCTCTGGTTTATAATATATGTGCTTTAAATGTTATCACACTTGTTCCCTCTGTTTTTGTGACTGTAGGCAAGACACCACTCACCTTTGTAATCCTCACTGCTTGACTCCATCTGAATATTGGTCTTATTAGACCACAAGGCATGGTTCCAGTAATCCATGTGCATAGTCTGATTGTCTTCAGCAAACTTGTGCCTTATCTTTAGAAGAGGCTTCATTCTGGCATGACAGGCATGCAGACCAATTTGATTTAGTGTGCAACATATGGTCTAAGCAGTGAAAGGCTGAGCCCCACCACTTTAACCGGCAGCACGAGGAGAACATATAGGGGGAGATTTATCAAAGGATTTAGACTGTTTTTTCTTGTCTAAATTTGTCGCACAGAAAGTCGCAGTCTAAAAATGTGCGACTTTTCTGCGACTTTTGCTCTAGAGGATTTTTAGAACATGATGCATGCAAGTCTATTTTAGACTGAAATGCATTGAAAAAATGCATTGGTGCTGAATTTATCAAAAGCGACTTTTCAGCGACAAGCCGCATAGGCTGAAAGTACGCCGAAATGTCAGACCATGTTGGAGCAGGTTTAAATATAGACTAAAGCATAGATCATGCAGTCTGTGCACAGAATTTATCAAGAGCTGTGCACCATTTGATAAATTAGGTGCACAATAGACCAGCCTAACCCTCTGAAGTTTGGTCTATATTGATGCGGGACATAGACAACTCTGATAAATATCCCCCATAGTGTCTGAATGACACAGCCTGGAGTTGGTGGCAGCATGAGGAGACCACATAGTGGCTGAATGACACAGCCTGGAGTTGGTGGCATCATAAAGTGGCTGAATGACACAGCCTGGAGTTTGCTGCAGCATGAGGAGAACATATAGTGGCTGAATGACACAGCCTGGTGGTGGCAGCAGCATGAGGAGAACATATGGTGGAAGTTTGAGACAGCTTGGAGCTGGCATAAGCATGAGGAGAACATATGATGACAGTATGAGACAGCATGGAGCTGGCATCAGCACAAGGAGAACATATGGCGGCACAATGAGACAGCCTGGAGGTGGCAGCAGGAGCATCAGGAGTCCTGAAAGTGACACAGTGACAGAGTGGTGCGGTGGGGGGCAATACCAGTACCTGGTGACAAAGGTGGGCGGAAAAAGGATAACTTGGCATCAGATGTGTGGCATCAGGTGGGTGGCAGGATCAGAACAGTAGCGGAGGCAGGTAGGCAGGACAAAACAGTCTCTTTTGTAAAAGTGTTAGTGTGCACAAATATGTATAGAGGATGTGAATTTTTTTTAAATCAAACAAAAGGAAAGGTGTGCAAAAAACACCATGTGCCACCTACACCACTAAGTATTGATGTGATACAAAGACCTCTAAAAGGTGGAAGGGAACAACGTATGGTCCACTGTAATCGGTGGGGGTAAAAACTTACCCTGTAAGGCCCTACTCTCACATTATTAAATCCCTTCTTGGCAAGTGTTACTCGCCCTAAAAAGGGTGGCCCCACACAGAAACCTCTCCCTATTTCCACCGTCAAACACTGCCATTTTCCAGGGTTTTTAGGTGGAAATACCGATTGGTTCCTGTGTGGGGCCGCCCTGTGAAGATGAGTAACACTTTCCTTGAAAAGGTAAGAAGGGAACAACGAATTGTCCATTAGACTTGTGCACTAAAAAAAATTTCGTTTAATTTCGTTTCGTTTTTTCGTTTTGGAAAAAAATTTCGGTTCGGCAATATTTTCGGTTTAGATTTTTCGGATACATTCGGTATTCGGGTATTCGTGTTGTTTTTTTCGGATACATTCGGTATTCGGGTACATTCGGTAAATCTTTTTAGTTTTTTTGGACTTTAGCGATCCTAATAAATAATGGAGATACCTTTTTTATTAAAATGTCGCAGGGTATCATAAAAAAATCATAATAAAAAAGATACAGTGGTGATGGAAAAAATTGTATCTAACGAAATGTATCATTTTTATTATGAAATGTTTATTCATTTTTAAACAGGGATCAATTTATGTGAGCGGGTAAAGCACTAAAAATGGAGCCGACAATAATAAAAATGTAGTGTGTGCTGTTTTTCACTTTTTTTTAAAAACATTTTTTAGGTAGTACTACTACTCCCAGCATGGAACACACTGTTCCATGATGGGAGTAGTAGTTACCTGTACTAATTGACAGATCGCAGGGGTCCCTTGCGATCATCTTGTATAATGTATAGATGCGCCGGCTGCTCTTCTATGGTCCCCTGCACTCACGTATATATACACATATTCATATTTCCCGCAGAGCTGTGATTGGCCAGATGGTTACAGCCAATCACAGCTCTCTGTGAGAAATAGGAATATGTGTATATATACGGCCGTGCAGGGGTCCATAGGAGAGCGGCCGCCGCATTCATACATTATACTGGAGGATCGCAGCGGGTGTCAGGAGTGATACCTGCAGTGATCTTTCCTTTACAGTACTACCACTCCCAACATGGAGTACACTCTGCTCCATGTTGGGAGCTGTAGTACCTGCATTATTAGACAGATGCAGCGGGTGTCAGAAGTTACACTCGCTGCCATATGTCTATTAATGCAGGTACTACAGCTCCCAGCATGAAGCAGAGTGTGCTCCATGTTGGGAGTATTAGTACCTGCAGTAAGGGACAGATCCCAGGGATGTCACTCCT
Organism: Hyla sarda; assembly: GCF_029499605.1. Taxonomy (NCBI): domain Eukaryota; kingdom Metazoa; phylum Chordata; class Amphibia; order Anura; family Hylidae; genus Hyla; species Hyla sarda. Next base: position 312,334,881 of record NC_079189.1, on the reverse strand, counting down.
CCTGACACCCGCTGCGATCGTCCTTATGTGAATGTCGGGATCAGCTGTTCTCAGGGCTACAGAGCCAGGAGAACAGCTGACGCTGAGCCGTAGGTATACATCGTATATCTACTGCCCAGCAAGAACTTACAGTGAGCCTGCAATGTGTATATACAGTATACACATTGCTGGCTCACTTAACCCCTTGCTGAGCTGTGCGCTATGCGCAAGCCCAGCAAGGGAAGAGTTAACTTACACTGCTGGACAGTGTAGGTTAACCCTTTGGGCGGTATACACTTTATACAGCTATCTATAGATAGCTGTATACAGTGTATACAGAAGACGAAGTCCAGCTTACATCCCTCGAGTCCCGGGCCGGGTTCGTGTAGCTCCGCCCCTAGTGATGACGTCATTAGGGGGCGGAGCTACATAAGGGAACAAGGCAAGTTAATCTGAAGCTCTGTTCACATTGTACGTTTTGTATAATGTGAACAGACCCTTCTGGCAGTGTCTACCCAGGCAGGGAGACTCCAGCTGTTGCTAAACTACAACTCCCATCATGCCCAGACAGCCTTTGGCTGTCTGGGCATGCTGGGAGTTGTAGTTTTGCACCAATTGGTTGCTCCCTGTTTGGGTAGACATTGCATCATGGGTGCTCTCCCCAGCGGACAGCGCCAAAAATGTCATAACCAATTTTTTGTGTTTTTTTTTTCTTCTCTTTTCAGATCCGTGTATGCAGAGGATTACTGCGGATTCGATGGATTACGGCGGATTATTTATTTTTTCCTTTAATAAAATGGTTAACGAGGGCTGTGGGGGAGTGTTTTTTTAAATAAAATAATTTTTCCAATGTGTTGTGTTTTTTTTATTTTTATTGAATTTTCAGGGCTAGTAGCGGAAGCTGTCTTATTGACGGAATCCATTACTAGGCCAGGGCTTAGTGCTAGCCCCAAAAACAGCTAGCGCTAACCCCCAATTATTACCCCGGTACCCACCGCCACAGGGGTGCCGGGAAGAGCCGGTACCAACAGGTCCGGAGCGTCAAAAATGGCGCTCCTGGGCCTAGACGGTAACAGGCTGGCGTTATTTAGGCTGGGGAGGGCCAGTAACAATGGTCCTCGCCCACCCTGGTAACGTCAGGCTGTTGCTGTTTGGTTGGTATTGTGCTGAGAATGAAAATACGGGGAACCCTATGCGTTTTTTTTTTTAATTTAAATAAAAAAATTTAAAAAAAACGCATAGGGTTCCCCGTATTTTCATTCTCAGCACAATACCAACCAAACAGCAACAGCCTGACGTTACCAGGGTGGGCGAGGACCATTGTTACTGGCCCTCCCCAGCCTAAATAACGCCAGCCTGTTACCGCCTAGGCCCAGGAGCGCCATTTTGACGCTCCGGGCCTGTTGGTACCGGCTCTTCCCGGCACCCCTGTGGCGGTGGGTACCGGGGTAATAATTGGGGGTTAGCGCTAGCTGTTTTGGGGGCTAGCACTAAGCCCTGGCCTAGTAATGGATTCCGTCAATAAGACAGCTTCCACTACTAACCCTGAAAATTCAATAAAAAAAAAAAAAAAACACACAACACATTGGAAAAATTATTTTATTTAAAAAAACACTCCCCCACAGCCCTCGTTAACCATTTTATTAAAGGAAAAAATAAATATTCCGCCGTAATCCATCGAATCCGCAGTAATCCTCTGCATACACGGATCTGAAACGAGAAGAAAAAAACACAAAAAATTGGTTATGACATTTTTGGCGCAGTCCGCTGGGGAGAGCACCCATGATGCAATGTCTACCCAAACAGGGAGCCACCAATTGGTGCAAAACTACAACTCCCAGCATGCCCAGACAGCCAAAGGCTGTCTGGGCATGCTGAGAGTTGTAGTTTAGCAACAGCTGGAGTCTCCCTGTCTGGGTAGACACTGCCAGAAGGGTCTGTTCACATTATACAAAACGTACAATGTGAACAGAGCTTCAGATTAACTAGCCTTGTTCCCTTCTGTAGCTCCGCCCCCTAATGACGTCATCACTAGGGGGCGGAGCTACACGAACCCGGCCCGGGACTCAGGGAAGTAAGCTGGACTTCATCTTCTGTATACACTGTATACAGCTATCTATAGATAGCTGTATATAGTGTATACCGCCCAAAGGGTTAACTTACACTGTCCAGCAGTGTAAGTTAACTCTTCCCTTGCTGGGCTTGCGCATAGCGCACAGCTCAGCAAGGGGTTAAGTGAGCCAGCAATGTGTATACTGTATACACATTGCAGGCTCACTGTAAGTTCTTGCTGGGCAGTAGATATACGATGTATACCTACGGCTCAGCGTCAGCTGTTCTCCCGGCTCTGTAGCCCTGAGAACAGCTGATCCCGACATTCACATCAGGAGGATCGCAGCGGGTGTCAGGAGGAGTGACATCCCTGGGATCTGTCCCTTACTGCAGGTACTAATACTCCCAACATGGAGCACACTCTGCTCCATGCTGGGAGCTGTAGTACCTGCATTAATAGACATATGGCAGCGAGTGTAACTTCTGACACCCGCTGCGATCTGTCTATTAATACAGGTAACTACAGCTCCCAGCATGGAGCAGAGTGTACTCCATGTTGGGAGTGGTAGTACTTGTAGTAAAGGGAAGATCACTGCGGGTATCACTCCTGACACCCGCTGCGATCCTCCAGTATAATGTATGAATGCGGCGGCCGCTCTCCTATGGACCCCTGCACGGCCGTATATATACACATATTCCTATTTCTCAAAGAGAGCTGTGATTGGCTGTAACCATCTGGCCAATCACAGCTCTGCGGGAAATATGAATATGTGTATATATACGTGAGTGCAGGGGACTATAGAAGAGCAGCCGGCGCATCTATACATTATACAAGATGATCGCAAGGGACCCCTGCGATCTGTCAATTAGTACAGGTAACTACTACTCCCATCATGGAAGAGTGTGTTCCATGCTGGGAGTAGTAGTACTACCTAAAAAATGTTTTTAAAAAAAGTGAAAAACACGCACACACTACATTTTTACTATTGTCGGCTCCATTTTTAGTGCTTTACCCGCTCACATAAATTGATCCCTGTTTAAAAATTAATAAACATTTCATAATAAAAATCATACATTTCATTAGATACAATTTTTTCCATCACCACTGTATCTTTTTTATTATGATTTTTTTATGATACCCTACGAAATTTTAATAAAAAAGGTATCTCCATAACTTTTTAGGATCGCTAAAGTCCAAAAAAAGAATAAAGATTTACCGAATGTACCCGAATACCGAATGTATCCGAAAAATCAAACTATCTGTATCCTTTTTATTAACCTTGTTATCCGAATTAATTCTTCACGTCGTTTACGGATAACGAATGCATTCGTTATTTACAGGTCGGGAAATAACGAATGTATTCGTTACTTTGCTATTCGTATTATCGTGGCTATTCGGGAATGTTCAAAATATGTTTTCCGTGCATTCGGATGGGTCCGAATGCACGAAAACGGTAAAATTTGTTAATTTAGACATTCGTGCCGAACCGAATTGCACATGTCTATTGTCCATTGTAGCAGGTGCGGGTAAAAACTCCCCCTGCAAGGCCGTACTCTCACCCTATTAATTCCCTTCTTGGCAAGTATTACTCACCCTAAAAGGGGTGGCCCCACACAGGAAACTCTCTCTATGTTTTCTTACCATTGTTAGGATGTCTTGCAGATGGGGGGAACACTTCAGGAACCGCCCTACAACCATATTGAACATGTGTGCCATGCATGGCGCATGTCTCAGGCTTCCTTGTCGCAGCGCAGACAAGATGTTATTCGCGTTGTCAGTCGCCATGGTTCCCATTGCTAGTTTTCTTGGAGTAAGCCATGATTTGATTTCTTGATGAATGACTTTTAGCAGATCCTCCCCTGTGTGACTCTGTTCACCAAGGCAAACCATTTGAAGAACAGCTTGACACCGCCGTGCCCTGCACACATTTTATGCTGGAGGAGCACTGAGACTTGTCCGTGCATTGGAGGCTGAGGACATGGTGGAGGATGAGGAGGCAGAGTTGCACACTGTTCCAGGACCAACGGCCTGAGAGTGTGGAAGTGGAAGCGGCGTGGCCTGTCCAAGTTGCTGTTGAGGCTGTGCAGGAACCACATTCACCCAGTGGACCGTAAAGGACATGTTGTCACGATGCCGGCTGGCAGGTAGTGGATCCTATGTGCCAGAGAGGGATTGGCGTGGACCGTGCTAGTGGACCGGTTCTAAGCCACTACTGGTTTTCACCAGAGCCCGCCGCAAAGCGGGATGGTCTTGCTGCGGCGGTAGAGACCAGGTCGTATCCACTAGCAACGGCTCACCTCTCTGGCTGCTGAAGATAGGCGCGGTACAAGGGAGTAGGCAAAAGCAAGGTCGGACGTAGCAGAAGGTCGGGGCAGGCAGCAAGGATCGTAGTCAGGGGCAACGGCAGAAGGTCTGGAAACACAGGCAAGGAACACACAAGGAACGCTTTCACTGGCACTAAGGCAACAAGATCCGGCGAGGGAGTGAAGGGGAAGTGAGGTGATATAGGGAAGTGCACAGGTGTAAACACTAATTGGAACCACTGCGCCAATCAGCGGCGCAGTGGCCCTTTAAATCGCAGAGACCCGGCGCGCGCGCGCCCTAGGGAGCGGGGCCGCGCGCGCCGGGACAGAACAGACGGAGAGCGAGTCAGGTAGGGGAGCCGGGGTGCGCATCGCGAGCGGGCGCTACCCGCATCGCGAATCGCATCCCGGCTGGCAGCGGAATCGCAGCGCCCCGGGTCAGAGGACGTGACCGGAGCGCTGCCGCGGGGAGAGTGAAGCGAGCGCTCCGGGGAGGAGCGGGGACCCGGAGCGCTCGGCGTAACAGTACCCCCCCCCCTTGGGTCTCCCCCTCTTCTTAGAGCCTGAGAACCTGAGGAGCAGACTTTTGTCTAGGATGTTGTCCTCAGGTTCCCAGGATCTCTCTTCAGGACCACAACCCTCCCAGTCCACTAAAAAAAAATTTCTCCCTCTGACCTTTTTGGCAGCTAAAATTTCTTTGACCGAGAAGATGTCCGAGGAGCCGGAAACAGGAGTGGGAGGAACAGACTTGGGAGAAAAACGGTTGAGGATGAGTGGTTTGAGAAGAGAGACGTGAAAGGCATTAGGGATACGAAGAGAGGGAGGAAGAAGAAGTTTATAAGAGACAGGATTAATTTGACACAAAATTTTGAAAGGACCAAGATAGCGTGGTCCCAACTTGTAGCTAGGGACACGGAAGCGGACATATTTAGCGGAGAGCCATACCTTGTCTCCAGGGGAAAAAACGGGGGGAGCTCTTCTTTTCTTATCCGCGAACTTCTTCATGCGTGATGAAGCCTGTAAGAGAGAATTTTGGGTCTCTCTCCATATGATGGAAAGGTCACGAGAAATTTCATCCACAGCGGGCAGACCAGAGGGCAAGGGAGTAGGGAGGGGGGGAAGAGGGTGACGGCCGTACACCACGAAAAATGGGGATTTGGAGGAAGACTCAGAGACCCTGAAGTTATACGAGAATTCGGCCCATGGGAGGAGATCTGCCCAGTCATCCTGGCGGGAGGAAACAAAATGTCGCAAATAATCACCCAAGATCTGGTTAATCCTTTCTACTTGTCCATTGGACTGGGGATGATATGCAGAAGAAAAATTTAATTTAATCTTGAGTTGTTTACAGAGAGCCCTCCAGAATTTAGACACGAATTGGACGCCTCTATCCGAGACAATCTGCGTAGGCAATCCGTGAAGACGAAAAATGTGTACAAAAAATTGTTTAGCCAACTGAGGCGCAGAAGGAAGACCAGGAAGAGGGATGAAATGTGCCATTTTGGAGAATCGATCAACGACCACCCAAATAACAGTGTTGCCACGGGAAGGGGGTAAATCAGTAATAAAATCCATACCAATCAGAGACCAAGGCTGTTCGGGGACAGGCAGAGGATGAAGAAAACCAGAGGGCTTCTGGCGAGGAGTCTTATCCCGGGCACAGATAGTGCAGGCTCGCACAAAGTCCACAACATCCGTCTCCAGAGTCGGCCACCAATAGAAGCGGGAGATGAGTTGCACAGATTTCTTGATACCCGCATGACCTGCGAGATGGGAGGAGTGACCCCATTTGAGGATTCCGAGGCGTTGGCGAGGAGAAACAAAGGTCTTTCCTGGAGGAGTCTGCCTGATGGAGGCAGGAGAAGTGGAGATCAGGCAGTCAGGTGGAATGATGTGTTGCGGAGAGAGTTCAACTTCTGAGGCATCCGAGGAACGAGAGAGAGCATCGGCCCTAATGTTCTTATCGGCAGGACGAAAGTGAATCTCAAAATTAAATCGGGCAAAGAACAGAGACCACCGGGCCTGGCGAGGATTCAGCCGTTGGGCAGACTGGAGGTAGGAGAGGTTCTTGTGGTCGGTGTAGATAATAACAGGAGAACTTGATCCCTCCAGCAGATGCCTCCATTCCTCAAGTGCTAATTTAATGGCTAGAAGCTCTCGATCCCCGATGGAGTAGTTCCTCTCCGCTGGAGAGAAGGTCCTAGAGAAAAAACCACAAGTGACAGCATGCCCGGAAGAATTTTTTTGTAGAAGAACAGCTCCAGCTCCCACTGAGGAGGCATCAACCTCCAATAGGAAGGGTTTGGAAGGGTCAGGTCTGGAGAGGACGGGAGCCGAAGAAAAGGCAGACTTGAGTCGTTTAAAGGCGTCTTCTGCTTGAGGAGGCCAGGACTTGGGATCAGCATTTTTTTTGGTTAAAGCCACGATAGGAGCCACAATGGTAGAAAAATGTGGAATAAATTGCCTGTAATAATTGGCGAACCCCAAAAAGCGTTGGATAGCACGGAGTCCGGAGGGGCGTGGCCAATCTAAGACGGCAGAGAGTTTGTCTGGATCCATCTGTAGTCCCTGGCCAGAGACCAAATATCCTAGAAAAGGAAGAGATTGGCATTCAAACAGACATTTCTCAATTTTGGCATAGAGTTGGTTGTCACGAAGTCTCTGAAGAACCATACGGACATGCTGGCGGTGTTCTTCTAGATTGGCAGAAAAAATTAGGATATCGTCCAGATATACAACAACACAGGAGTATAACAGATCACGAAAAATTTCATTGACAAAGTCTTGGAAGACGGCAGGGGCGTTGCACAGTCCAAAGGGCATGACCAGATACTCAAAGTGTCCATCTCTGGTGTTAAATGCCGTTTCCCACTCGTCCCCCTCTCTGATGCGGATGAGGTTATAGGCGCCTCTTAAGTCCAATTTAGTGAAGATGTGGGCACCTTGGAGGCGATCAAAGAGTTCAGAGATGAGGGGTAAGGGGTAGCGGTTCTTAACCGTGATTTTATTAAGACCGCGGTAGTCAATGCAAGGACGTAGGGAGCCATCCTTTTTGGACACAAAGAAAAATCCGGCTCCGGCAGGAGAGGAGGATTTACGGATAAAGCCCTTTTTTAGATTCTCCTGGACGTATTCGGACATGGCAAGAGTCTCTGGGGCAGAGAGAGGATAAATTCTGCCCCGGGGTGGAGTAGTGCCCGGGAGGAGGTCGATAGGGCAATCATAAGGCCTGTGAGGAGGTAGAGTCTCAGCTTGTTTTTTGCAGAAAACATCCGCGAAGTCCATATAGGCCTTAGGGAGACCGGTTACTGGAGGAACCACAGAGTTACGGCAAGGGTTACTGGGAACCGGTTTTAGACAGCTCTTGGAACAAGAGGACCCCCAACTCTTGATCTCCCCAGTGGACCAATCCAGGGTAGGGGAATGAAGTTGAAGCCAGGGAAGTCCAAGGAGAATTTCCGAGGTGCAATTGGGGAGGACCAAAAGTTCAATCCTCTCATGATGAGATCCGATGCTCATAAGAAGGGGCTCCGTGCGGAAACGTATGGTACAGTCCAATCTTTCATTATTTACACAATTGATGTAGAGGGGTCTGGCGAGACTGGTCACCGGGATGTTGAACCTGTTGACGAGAGAGGCCAAAATAAAATTTCCTGCAGATCCAGAGTCCAAGAAGGCCACTATAGAGAAGGAGAAGGCAGAGGCAGACATCCGCACAGGCACAGTAAGACGTGGAGAAGCTGAGTAGACATCAAGGACTGTCTCACCTTTGTGCGGAGTCAGCGTACGTCTTTCCAGGCGGGGAGGACGGATAGGACAATCTCTCAGGAAGTGTTCGGTACTAGCACAGTACAGGCAGAGGTTCTCCATACGGCGTCGTGTCCTCTCTTGAGGTGTCAGGCGAGACCGGTCGACCTGCATAGCCTCCACGGCGGGAGGCACAGGAACAGATTGCAGGGGACCAGAGGAGAGAGGAGCCGAGGAGAAGAAACGCCTCGTGCGAACAGAGTCCATATCTTGGCGGAGTTCCTGACGCCTTTCGGAAAAACGCATGTCAATGCGAGTGGCTAGGTGAATAAGTTCATGTAGATTAGCAGGAATTTCTCGTGCGGCCAGAACATCTTTAATGTTGCTGGATAGGCCTTTTTTGAAGGTCGCGCAGAGGGCCTCATTATTCCAGGACAATTCTGAAGCAAGAGTACGGAATTGTACGGCATACTCGCCAACGGAAGAATTACCCTGGACCAGGTTCAACAGGGCAGTCTCAGCAGAAGAGGCTCGGGCAGGTTCCTCAAAGACACTTCGGATTTCCGAGAAGAAGGAGTGTACAGAGGCAGTGACGGGGTCATTGCGGTCCCAGAGCGGTGTGGCCCATGACAGGGCTTTTCCGGACAGAAGGCTGACTACGAAAGCCACCTTAGACCTTTCAGTGGGAAACAGGTCCGACATCATCTCCAGATGCAGGGAACATTGGGAAAGAAAGCCACGGCAAAACTTAGAGTCCCCATCAAATTTATCCGGCAAGGATAAGCGTATCCCAGGAGCGGCCACTCGCTGCGGAGGAGGTGCAGGAGCTGGCGGAGGAGATGACTGCTGAAGCTGTGGTAGTAACTGTTGTAGCATAACGGTCAGTTGAGACAGCTGTTGGCCTTGTTGCGCTATCTGTTGTGACTGCTGGGCGACCACCGTGGTGAGGTCAGCGACAACTGGCAGAGGAACTTCAGCGGGATCCATGGCCGGATCTACTGTCACGATGCCGGCTGGCAGGTAGTGGATCCTCTGTGCCAGAGAGGGATTGGCGTGGACCGTGCTAGTGGACCGGTTCTAAGCCACTACTGGTTTTCACCAGAGCCCGCCGCAAAGCGGGATGGTCTTGCTGCGGCGGTAGAGACCAGGTCGTATCCACTAGCAACGGCTCACCTCTCTGGCTGCTGAAGATAGGCGCGGTACAAGGGAGTAGGCAAAAGCAAGGTCGGACGTAGCAGAAGGTCGGGGCAGGCAGCAAGGATCGTAGTCAGGGGCAATGGCAGAAGGTCTGGAAACACAGGCAAGGAACACACAAGGAACGCTTTCACTGGCACTAAGGCAACAAGATCCGGCGAGGGAGTGAAGGGGAAGTGAGGTGATATAGGGAAGTGCACAGGTGTAAACACTAATTGGAACCACTGCGCCAATCAGCGGCGCAGTGGCCCTTTAAATCGCAGAGACCCGGCGCGCGCGCGCCCTAGGGAGCGGGGCCGCGCGCGCCGGGACAGAACAGACGGAGAGCGAGTCAGGTAGGGGAGCCGGGGTGCGCATCGCGAGCGGGCGCTACCCGCATCGCGAATCGCATCCCGGCTGGCAGCGGAATCGCAGCGCCCCGGGTCAGAGGACGTGACCGGAGCGCTGCCGCGGGGAGAGTGAAGCGAGCGCTCCGGGGAGGAGCGGGGACCCGGAGCGCTCGGCGTAACACATGTATTGTCCCTGACCGTAGTTACAGCTCCACACGTCAGTGCTGTCGTGCACTTTGGTACATACTGACAGGCTCAAGGACTGGCCCACCTTCTGTTCCACAAAATTGTACAGGGCTGGTACTGCCTTTTTTGCAAAGAAATGACGGCTTGGGACTCTCCACCTCGGCTCGGCACAAGCCATCAGTTCTCTGAAAGGTGAAGAGTCCACCATTTGAAAAGGGAGGGAATGTAGCACCAGTAACTTGGACAGGAGCACATTCAGCTTCAGCGCCGTTGGATGAGTAGACGCATGCTGTTGTCTCTTGGACATGGCTTTGCCGATGGATTGCTGGTGGAATGACTGACTCGAAGTAGGAGGAGCAGGAGCATCTGGAGCGACAGAAGATAGGTATGACACACAGCTTCCTCCAGCTGAGGTGGAGGAGCCTTGGCTGGCTGATACAGGGATCGGCGTGCCACTGGGTGATGCAGCAGGCTGGACCACCACATCAGAGCCACGGTTCTCCCAGGCCACTTTATAGGTGACGCTGCATGTTTTGACGCAGGGCCGTGGTGCTAACATTGGGACTCTGGCCATTCTTCACCTTCTACCAACACATCGTGCATGTGGCCATGTTAACATCCTCCAGATGCTTGATGAATAACTGCCACACTGCCGAGTAACTGATTTTCCCACCAACAGTCCTCACTAATTGACGGCTACTGCCACTGACTCCAGGAACCCCTGTTCCACTATCACCTGGGAAGGTAGGCTGCCACGAAGCAGGTGGTCTACCCCGGGCATGTTTGGCTCCAGACTTTCCACTTCTGCCACCATGCTGACTGCCAACTATGCTACCACCTTGCTGGCTCAGCTGCTGCCTCACGGGCAACCTTCAACCCTCTTCTCCTGATGATGATGATGAATCCCCTTCTGCACCCAGCTCCCAAGTGCGATCAGCTTCATCATCATCATCATCGACTTGTGTCTGCATGTCACTAATGTCCTCCTCAGGTTCCACAAAAGTGTCTGCTTCAGGAGCCTGAACACTCGTAACACTACCTCTCACGCCACTCTCCTCATCACTACTTGCTCGCCTATTGGAGGAAGCGGCAGATGTCTCCTCCACTTCTTGTTTGGGCAGTAGTTGCTGACTGTCCTCTACTAAATAGTGGAGCTGAACCTACAGCATAAGACACTTCTGTGGGGTGGGGGGGGGGGGTGCACAGCATAGGACAGAGGCAATGGGAGGACAGGGACTGCTCCCGGGTCATACCAACTGAGGGTTGTGTATGAGGAACCCATCGACTGTTGACTGGCGGTGTTAGATGTCACTTGTGATGAAGTGTATGACCGTGTTAACCAATCGATGGTGGCAGATGGGTTGCTGGTCAAGACACGACCGCTAGCTGATATGGCCTCTCTGGCCTCTCGCTGTGACTCCTGCTGCCACTGGCCCTTAGTCTGCTGTGACCAGTGCCTGATGAATTTAGGCCTCTGCCATTCCTCTGTGCACGCCCTGGCACTCCTCTGCCTGACATACTTAGTGCGTATATGAGGGGAGTACAATACGCTCCACTATGCTTAAAACAGTATTTGTGTGCAACACCAGAAGGTGTGTACTTTTGGTTGGCCTTTCACAGTATATAGGCCCTTAAGACTTTAACAGGAACATCATAGTACACCACTTAGATGTACATATGGGGGTATGCACTTATGAGGGGAGGACAATGCACTCCAGTACACTTAAAAACAGTATTTGTCTACAACACCAGCAGGTGTGTACTTTTGCCTGGCCTTTCACAGTTTCTAGGCCCTTAAGACTTTAACAGGAACAAAATGATACACCACTTAGATGTTCATATGTGGTATGCACTTATGAGGGGAGGACAATGCGCTCCAGTATGCTTAAAACATTATTTGTCTACAACACCAGCAGGGATGTACTTTTGCTGGGCCTTTCACAGTATCTGGGCCCTTAACACTTTAACAGGAACAAAATGGTACACCACTTAGATGTACGTGTGTGGTATGCACTTATGGGTGGAGAACAATGCGCTACAATATGCTCAAAACAGTATTTGTCTACAACACCAGCAGGTATGTACTTTTGCCGGGCCTTTCACAGTATCTGGGCCCTTAACACTTTAACAGGAACAAAATGTTACACCTCTTAGATGTACGTATGTGGTATGCACGTATGAGGGGAGGACCATGCACTCCAGTACGCTTAAAACAGTATTTGTCTACAACACCAGCCGGTGTGTACTTTTGACTGGCCTTTCATAGTATCTAGGCCCTTAAGACTTTAACAGGGACAAAATAGAACACCACTTAGATGTATGAACAGGTTACACTTAATAGAGAACAATATACTTTTAGTGCTCTGCTCACCCTAACTGTCTGGCTACTATTAACTTTTCAGTTGTCGTACACACCAGTGTTGCAGCACACAGTCACTGTGTACTGCACCCATAATTGCACTTTCTCAATCTCACTCCCTTCACTATCAGTGCTTCTAGGCTGGATTTGGGCTTGAGGTGAATCTCTGCTGTAAAAAACCTTTTCTGTGCAACACACTGCTCTCTGTCCCTCTCTGCAATAGAACGCTGATGTGACTGGGAGGTGAATCACTGCTGTAAAAATGCTTTTCTGTGGAACACACACTGCTCTCTGTCTCTCTTTGCAATAGAACGCTGATGTGACTGGGAGGGGAATTGCTGCTATAAAAAAATTTTTCGGTGCAACACACACTGCTGCCTGTCCCTCTCTCTCTCTCTGCAATAAAAGGCTGAAGTGACTGGCCACAAGATAGCTGACGATTACATAGGGCTGTGACATCACAGGGGTGGCTGGCTGCTGATAGGCTGCATGCTGCATGTGATTAAAGGTCATCCCACCTACCCACCTTTCGGCCTTCCCAGGATTCCTTGCCCCATGTCCTCACATGTGGATCCACCATTTAAGATGCCCTGCAGCCTGGACCGCACTAAATGGAGTTTAATGAAGCAAATTTTTCCTGAAATTCGTAACAAATTCAGATTCATCAGATTCAATTTGCTCATCCCTAGCCTAGAATATGACAAAAATAAATAATATACCGAAAAGTTGTAAATAAAATGGTGTAAATTAAATTAAAAATCTATCAACTATATGTATAAACTCCCTTTGAATTTAATACAATTGATATGCTTATGTCCCCCTTTAAATAATAAGTTAATAGGCTATGTTAGAATAAAATTATTTAATGTACGAATACATATAAAGTAAATACATCCAAACAGCCATGTAGTGTCAGCCGCAGGCCCCTACCGTACCCAGTAATAGAAGTAATTTTAAGTAATGAGTCCATATAAATTGATAAAAAGAAAACTAAAAGTGTAAGTTCAGCTACTCTATACAAAAGATAAATCCAGAAAAAAACATGCGTGTGCATGTGGATGTTTTTCTTTCTAAACTCTTCAACAGAAATCCTGAAATCACATGATGAAAGAATGACAGGACTTGTATAAAAAAATTGCAGGGGGGAAAAAAGGCAGCATACAAACACTAATACACATTATTTGGAAAAAATGTCTCAAAAACTGCAGCATGGAGGAAAAATAAAAAGGGGCAGTTTTATTGTGAGGGGGGGGGGGTTCTTTAGGCCAAATGAAGGCCAATCCCAATCTGTGTCTGTTTGTAGTGTAATACTAGTTTGTACTTTTTAGAGAACTAACAAAAATAATCATTTAAAATGCCAAGCACTTGTAAAAATGTCACTGTGTTAGCTTAATACAGATATAATGCAGCTATATAACATAACAAATTGACTGATCCCAGATGTAATATATATTACCAGATATTACTTTGGAAGATAAAAAAATACTATAAATGAGGCTTCTATAAATGTTGCTATTCAAATTTGTCACTGCTTTTGCTTGAATAACTAGGTCTAATATGATTACCTACACAGTTACAGGCAGCTCTGCCAAATGAAACAGATGTCAAGGTCAAACTGTAGACTCAGAGGACATAAAGCAAAATGAAAATCTCAGTTAGGAGAAATGACTAAAGAATGAATTTATAAAAATGTATATAAAAATTGTATTCTTAACTGAATTTAGATTGAAATCAACTTATTCATAAACGTAGGCTGCAATTTCTAAGATTATGTATCTGAGCTTTTCAGCATGACAGGTAAGGCTTTTATTTAATGTATTTTTTTCATCATAAAACAAGATGTTAATATGTTAAGCTTTACAGTTATTTTATTTAAATGGAACCTGTCACCTAGTTTTCAGGCCCTCCTACAGGCCCAGTATTTTATAGATGTGCCCATTTATTTTCTACTAATGTCCTTAGATGCCTTAAGCAAGGCCACCATCTACCCAAAACAACCTTTTGGGGGTATTCCAGTCCCTAAAAATGTATCCCCCTATCCAAAATATATGGAATTAATTATTGCAGGGGTCCTACTTCTGGGATCCCTGCGGTCTCCTGAACATGGGCCCCGATGGGTTGGCACACTAGAGTACAGTGTCAGATAGGGGATAGGAAAAACCTTAATTGGCCCTCACCCAAAAATTACAGGCAACCACCTGTAGTCATAATGGCCATGCCCTCCTCCCGCCCAGCCAGACATACTTGATGTCTCTACTCCTATGTTTGCCGTTCCCAGCACATGCATAGTATGCTGATAATGCTGAGTCAAATACATCTCGATATAGAAAGGATGCATTGGGAGTATTGCAAGGGTCTGCCTCATTTTCTCTGTACTCAGGGTCATCAATCAAACTTGTTTGGGAGCAAACCGGGCATTGCCATCATCACTGTAAGGCACTTCCTCTTCTCCTCATTGACTGCAAAGTCCTAATCTGCATATGCCACATGTGCCAATTAAAGTTATGTTTGGGCAGATAGGGTCATCACTTTGGGCACTTTAGGACAACATAGGAAAATAGATAAGCACATCTGTGAGGTATTGGCAAGGGTTTAGGTAGCAAATTCCCTTTACAGAAGGAGCCATAGAATAATTTCAATTACTACATATTTTTCTTCCCCCTAGTATATAAGCTTATGTTTTTTCTTTATTTCAAGAAATCCACAGTTACTTGCCTCAGGTCTTACAAATAGTGTTGCTCGCGAATATTAGCAATGCAAATTGTATTTGCGAATATCGCATATTCGTGAATTCGCGAATATTCGCAAATATAGCACTATATATTCGCAATTACGAATATTCAATATTTTTTTTTTCACAATGATCATCCCTCTCTGCTTCCAGCTTGTGTGGTGTAAAGAAGGCTCCAATACTACTGTGTGAGACTGGGGTTCGAATTTTTGCATTTGCGAAAATTTGCATTTGCAAATTTTTGCATACGCAAATTTTCGCATATGCGAATTTTTGAATATTTGAATTTTTGCATATGTGAAAATAAAACACGAATATTACGAATATGCAAATTTAGTGAATATATGACGAATATTCGTCCATATATTCGCAAAATATCGCGAATTCAAATGTGGCCTATGCCGCTCAATACTACTTACAAAGTGATGTCAACACATTTTTATTCCAGATTTTGTAATGGACCTGTAAATTAGCCTTTGAAACATTCTGAGATGTTTAAGCTTTTCAAAAAAAAAATAAAAAAAAAATTAAAAATAGACGACACAGTTCATCATGTAAGGTTTTTAAAGAGCATACTACTGTCAACTTCAAATGTCTCTGTGCAGGGGTTTCTCCTTAAAAAAATAAAATCTAATTTGATGTTATGGGAAATGCCCATTCCCATAGTTCTTGCCTTTTGTTGCAGTGTCTAATTGTTAGAGGAAGTGAGCACAGCTAGCTCTAATGGCAGTGGCTTAAGATTGGGGAAGCTGAGGGAGAGCGTGGCTTGGCGCTGAAGGAAATAGCAGCTTGATCCCTGAGCTCCTGCTCCCTGAGGCTCCAAATCTGCTATAATTTGTTGGGAAAAGTGACTACCCGATGGAGAGAACTTCCCGCCTCTTGCCCAGGGGTATCGCCCACTACTTTCCGGCCTTTTTGCTTCCCGGCCGCCTGACCGCCATTATGGGTCCTGCAGCTGGTCTCCGGTCCCGATCTGCTGGTGCTCCTCCCTGCTGCTCCAATCTGGACACTGCGGGCTCCTCACCTCCTAAGGACTGAGGCG
Source organism: Hyla sarda (assembly GCF_029499605.1). Lineage (NCBI taxonomy): Eukaryota > Metazoa > Chordata > Amphibia > Anura > Hylidae > Hyla > Hyla sarda. Next base: position 312,318,958 of record NC_079189.1, on the reverse strand, counting down.
CTGTCTCCTCTCCAGCTCTGGATCCCGCAGCTTCTGCAGCGGTGCTCCCCAGCGGCTCAGTCCTGACGTCCTCTTCGGCTCCCTGCGGCCTTCTGGTGACGACTCCCTCTGCTTCAGCTGTGGTGGTGGTCAGTCCTGTTGTCTGGCTCCTTGCTGTCCTCTCTTCAGGGGCTGCTGGGCGTCAGTCCTCCTGACAGGTCCCTGTCATCCTGGGCTGCTGTAGTACATGACTTCCTGACTTCGGCCTGCTCCATCCTCCTGCTCCCTCTGTCTCACTGTGCCCAGGTCCTGTATACAGCTCCTCATTGCCCTGCACCTACCTTGCGGACTGCCCAGCTCTACCTGGACCCATACCTCCGGGTTTCTCTGGGGGGTCCCACTGCCACCCCTGTATTATATCCCCTCCAAAGCCTCAGAAGGTGAAGTCTGCGGGCTGGATAACTCTGGGGGCCCCTTGCTCCTCTCCTCAGAAGGGTTCCACTCCACCTGGTGGGCCCTCCTCTCCTCCCTCCCCTATGAGGTCTCAGGTGCCCTGGGACGCTCCTGTGGGGGGTGAACTGGCCTGCTCTGGAGCCCCTGCCGGGTCTCCTGCCCCTCCTAATTAGAGACAATTTTTATCTCAAATACCTGCAAAAGAGGACTTTCGCTCCCTAATATCTGAAGTTAAGGATACCTGCCGAGCTGAAATCTCAGCGCTTCGCCAGGACTTGCAGCATGCCTCTGACTGGGTTGAGAAGCTGGAGGGTGAGCATGATTCTATTAGAGCTTACATTGCCCGATTGCAGTCCACTGTCACTTCGCAAGTGGACTTCCTTAGTGACCTCCATAACCATGTGGAAGACTTGGACAATCGGGGAGAAACAATAACATCTGTCTCCATGGTCTACCCGAGGCGACGTGGGATGAGGATCTCCATGTTACTTTGGAGGCAATTTTCAATCTCATTCTGGGAAAGCATTCCTCCCACCAGATTAAATTGGATCAAGCTCACCAGGCCCTTCGCCCTAAATCTTCTACTGGAGCTCCCAGAGATGTGATCTGTTGTGTCCATGATTTTCAGCTAAAGGAGGCCCTCATGGCAAAGGCCTGGGCCTTGAAGGACTTTGATTTTGATAGAGCTCGCATTCAACTCTACCAGGACCTATCCTGGATCACCTAGAGGAAGTGGCGGATGCTTCAACCCCTTCTGGCAGTTTTACAGAGCCACCAGATCCCGTACCGTTTGAACTTTCCATTTGCTCTCCCAGCTCGTAAGGATGGCCATTCTGCAGTGCTACGGTCGGTTTCAGACTTGCCATCATTTTGCTCTACATTTGATATTCCTGCCCATCAACTGACTGATTGGGACCTTACTTCCTCAGCTTCCTCCAGTCTGGCAACTGGTGCGCCATAAGCGTCTTGCTCATGGCAGAACTCTACCCCCCATTTCCCTGCCCCCTTGGAAGACATTTCCTGGACTGTTGCTCTTTTCTCTGAAGTAGTCCTTTGTCTGCAATCACTTTTCCTGGGCGGTGGTTTTCCTCCCCTGTGTTGCTCTGGCTCAGTGATATGTCTATTTTCCTTCTGTTGGCCCTGGATCTCTGTGCGGCTGTGGGTTGACTCTCCCTCAGTGGAAAGTTATCTGGGAAAGGTGCAACACAAAAGAGAAACACAGCCGCACATCCACCATTTGTAATTTGATCTACTTTCTTCTCAGCATAATTTCAAAAACTAACAGGTTGTTAGTATTCATTTTGATCAAAAAGTACAAGCCCACTCGCCACGTCAAGGCCACCCCGTCAGAGGGGGTCCCTAACCTGACACTGACGTAGCGCCCGGCGGCGACTACTGCCTCCGAGACCCCATGCCCAATGGGGGGAGCGACCCAGTGGCCAGGCAGCTCCACTATTGCGCGACCAAGCCCCTGGCTCTGGGCCACCCCACCCCACAGACAAAGCATCATAGTAACAATGGCCGCCACAGAGAACCACACCTGCATGAAACCTACCATGTGCTCACTGCCAGAGGGCTAGGAGAATGGTAAGAGGAAACCCTTATGCAGTTTCCTGCTAATTAAAAACGCCTGGGCCAAATGGGTGGAGTGGAGTGCTGGCTGTGGATCTATCTGGGAAAGGGCTTTCAAGGCCTCCATTTGTACAGCATATAAGGAGACTCAGTTTAAGATGATCATGGGCTGGTACCATACACTGGAATTGCTAAAGAGCTTAATCCAACCATAACTTCTCAATGCTGGCGTTGTGGAGTTGGTTTGGGCTCCGTTTTCCACATTTTTTGGGACTTTTAGTGGATTTCTGGTGCATGGTACAGCATCTGATTCTGGGTGTGATGGTCCCTCTGGACCCTCTGACTTATCTTCTCCATCTTTCCTATAAAGCACTAGCCAAGAAACCCTTTAGACTATTTATGCATGTTGTATTGGCTGCCAAGATCCTTATAGCTAAGTAGTGAAAGAGTACTCTCCCTACCTCTTTAAAATCACTAACTGCCTCTCTTAATAACTCAATACCCCTGTTTCTCGCTGTTTGGGATCCAACCTCCCTGATCTCTCTTGGGCTACTAATTTTCTTTCCTTTTACTGTTCCCCCTCTTTCTCTCTTTCTCTTTCTCCTTTCTCTCGTTTCTTTCAAAACCGCCCCCCCCCCCCCCGCTGCCGGCCCGCTTTGTGTTCCTTGTCGTATGTTGTACTTGTCCATGCGGTGTTTTTCTTTGTTTGTTGTTTTTTGTTATGTGGTTCTTTTGAAATGTCCTTTTGAGCAATTTTCTTGTCAGTGACTATGCTGATTCAGGTCATGATTGTTGGCTATTTTTTACTTACAATCATGGCCATAAATGTTGGCACCCCTGAAAATTTTCAAGAAAATGAAGTATATCTCATAGAAAAAGATTGCAGTAATACATGTTTTGCTATACACATGTTTATACCCTTTGTGTGGAAGTAAACCAAAAAAGGGAGGAAAAAAAGCAAATTGGACATATCCGAAAATGGTCTGGAAAAAATTATTGGCACCCTTAACGTAATATTTGGTTGCACACCCTTTGGAAAAAATGACTGAAATCAGTCGCTTCCTATAAACATCAATAAGCTTCTTACACCTCTCAGCCGGAATGTTGGACCACTCTTCCTTTGCAAACTGCTCCAGGTCTCTCTTATTGGAAGGGCGCCTTTTCCCAACAGCGATTTTAAGATCTCTCTACAGGTGTTCAATCGGATTTAGATCTGGACTCATTGCTGGCCACTTCAGAACTCTCCAGCTCTTTGTTGCCATCCATTTCTGGGTGCTTTTTGACGTATGTTTGGGGTCATTGTCCTGCTGAAAGATCTCAGACGCAAACCCAGCTTTCTGACACTGAGCTGTTCAGTGCGACCCAAAATCCGTTGATAATCCTCAGATTTCATGATGCCTTGCACACATTCAAGGCACCCAGTGCCAGAGTAATCAGAACAATCCCAAAACATAATTGAACCTCCACCATATTTCACTGTAGGTACTGTGTTCTTTTCTTTGTAGGCCTCATTCTGTTTCCGGTAAACAGTAGAAAGATGGTCTCATCTGTCCACAAGACTTTTTCCCAGAAGGATTTTGGCTTACTCAAGTTAATTTTGGCAAAATGTAGTCTTGCTTTTTTATGTCTCTGTGTCAGCAGTGGGGTCCTCCTGGGTCTCCTGCCATAGCGTTTCATTTCATTTAAATGTTGACGGATAGTTCGCACTTACACTGATGCTCCCTGAGCCTGCAGGACAGCTTGAATATCTTTGGAACTTGTTTGGGGCTGCTTATCCACCATCCGGACTATTTACACGTTTTATCAATTTTTCTCTTCCATCCACTCCCAGGGAGATTATGTACAGTGCCGTACGTTGCAAACCTCTTGATAATGTTGCGCAGTGTGGAAAAAGGCAAATCTAGATCTCTGGAGATGGACTTGTAACCTTGAGATTGTTGATGTTTTCCCACAATTTTGGTTCTCAAGTCCTCAGACAGTTATCTTCTCCTCTTTCTGTTGTCCATGCTTAGTGTGGCACTCGCAGACACACAATGCAAAGACTAAGTGAACATCTCTTCCTGAACTAAAGTGCAGGGGCCTAATAAAAACACATGCTAATAAATAGTCGGTCACAAACCAGAAACATAACAGAAACATAGAACACCATAAAAGGGCACAGATCAGAGAGTTAGCACACAGGGCACTACATCAGCGGTCATGAACAGAGGAGTCCATAGATCAGCAGACATGAACAGAGAACTCAGAGGTCGTGAACAGAGGATACTATAGGTCGGAAGTCATGAACAGAGGACACTATAGATAAGTGGTCATGAACAGAACTCCAAAGATCTGAATAAAGAACTAATAAATATTTAGAGTTAAAAACACCAGACAAGAAAACAGATAAGTCTGAACATACTCCAGAACAAAACAAGAATAAGCTTAATCCCCCAGAAAAACCTCGGGCAGACACAGACAGGTTAACGGGATCCATCGCCAAACAGGAATTAACGCCATCCTACACAAAACCTTCAGTTGACACGGAGTCGGCATGGACAGGTAACAGGGATGCCAAGTTAAAACTCAGAAAAACGGATACAACAGGATATAATTATAGAACACTGTTCACACTGAACACAAGACAGGAATAGCAATCCCTCCGAACACCTCCATTAGACAAGGAGTCCCATGGAGCGGTAACAGGGATGCAACATAGGACACTCCACTCCACTAACGAAGTAGTCATTAATAATAAATTCAAATAGACTACTGGCCAGCAGCACACTCCACAGTGTGGTCACAGAATTTCCTAAGAACGGATACAATTGGAAACACAGTGTGAACAGACACATAGCAAAAAGAACATACAAATCCTAAAACAGACTAAACAAGCACAGATTAAAATCCACTATAAGCATGCCACCTAACCATGGCTAATACCAGAAAATACAAAGTGCATGCTAAAACAGAGATAGTAGATTAAAAGCTCAAATAAAGAGTGTTTCACCAAGAGCTCCCAGCAGCATGTCCAGCATGTTAGCAAGTCAGTATGTAATGAAGTCAATCACCAGCCCAGAGGCTAGACTGGGCTGACATTAAATAGACACACCCTAGGAGCTATTGGCTGAAAAAGCCGGAGGCATTAACTATTCCCTGACCAGGGAACATAAAACTGTTCACACACAAGCAAATCCAAATGGCTATGTGTGAACAGACATGGCATTTTGTTTTTCTTTTTGCTATTGTCAATAACTTGTATTTGAAAATGTTTCATTAAAAATTTAGTTTACTCCAATAGAAAAAATATTGCTTCCATGAAAAAAAAACCTTTAAGCCTTCTTTTGCATTCGGTTCTTTCCACTTTGTCTTTTTAAATCCATAAAACAATTTCATCTACAGAGCCATATGAGGGCTTATTTTATGCAGGACCAATTGTACTTTGTTGTGACATCGTTCATTTTATCACAAAATCTATGGTGAGGCCAAAACTAAAACTATTGTCACGATGCCGGCTGGCAGGTAGTGGATTCTCTGTGCCAGAGAGGGATTGGCGTGGACCGTGCTAGTGGACCGGTTCTAAGCCACTACTGGTTTTCACCAGAGCCCGCCGCAAAGCGGGATGGTCTTGCTGCGGCGGTAGTGACCAGGTCGTATCCACTAGCAACGGCTCACCTCTCTGGCTGCTGAAGATAGGCGCGGTACAAGGGAGTAGGCAAAAGCAAGGTCGGACGTAGCAGAAGGTCGGGGCAGGCAGCAAGGATCGTAGTCAGGGGCAACGGCAGAAGGTCTGGAAACACAGGCAAGGAACACACAAGGAACGCTTTCACTGGCACTAAGGCAACAAGATCCGGCAAGGGAGTGCAGGGGAAGTGAGGTGATATAGGGAAGTGCACAGGTGAACACACTAATTGGAACCACTGCGCCAATCAGCGGCGCAGTGGCCCTTTAAATCGCAGAGACCCGGCGCGCGCGCGCCCTAGGGAGCGGGGCCGCGCGCGCCGGGACAGAACAGACGGAGAGCGAGTCAGGTAGGGGAGCCGGGGTGCGCATCGCGAGCGGGCGCTACCCGCATCGCGAATCGCATCCCGGCTGGCAGCGGAATCGCAGCGCCCCGGGTCAGAGGACGTGACCGGAGCGCTGCCGCGGGGAGAGTGAAGCGAGCGCTCCGGGGAGGAGCGGGGACCCGGAGCGCTCGGCGTAACAGTACCCCCCCCCTTGGGTCTCCCCCTCTTCTTAGAGCCTGAGAACCTGAGGAGCAGACTTTTGTCTAGGATGTTGTCCTCAGGTTCCCAGGATCTCTCTTCAGGACCACAACCCTCCCAGTCCACTAAAAAAAATTTTTTCCCTCTGACCTTTTTGGCAGCTAAAATCTCTTTGACCGAGAAGATGTCCGAGGAGCCGGAAACAGGAGTGGGAGGAACAGATTTGGGAGAAAAACGGTTGAGGATGAGTGGTTTGAGAAGAGAGACGTGAAAGGCATTAGGGATACGAAGAGAGGGAGGAAGAAGAAGTTTATAAGAGACAGGATTAATTTGACACAAAATTTTGAAAGGACCAAGATAGCGTGGTCCCAACTTGTAGCTAGGGACACGGAAGCGGACATATTTAGCGGAGAGCCATACCTTGTCTCCAGGGGAAAAAACGGGGGGAGCTCTTCTTTTCTTATCCGCGAACTTCTTCATGCGTGATGAAGCCTGTAAGAGAGATTTTTGGGTCTCTCTCCATATGATGGAAAGGTCACGAGAAATTTCATCCACAGCGGGCAGACCAGAGGGCAAGGGAGTAGGGAGGGGGGGAAGAGGGTGACGGCCGTACACCACGAAAAATGGGGATTTGGAGGAAGACTCAGAGACCCTGAAGTTATACGAGAATTCGGCCCATGGGAGGAGATCTGCCCAGTCATCCTGGCGGGAGGAAACAAAATGTCGCAAATAATCACCCAAGATCTGGTTAATCCTTTCTACTTGTCCATTGGACTGGGGATGATATGCAGAAGAAAAATTTAATTTAATCTTGAGTTGTTTACAGAGAGCCCTCCAGAATTTAGACACGAATTGGACGCCTCTATCCGAGACAATCTGCGTAGGCAACCCGTGAAGACGAAAAATGTGTACAAAAAATTGTTTAGCCAACTGAGGCGCAGAAGGAAGACCAGGAAGAGGGATGAAATGTGCCATTTTGGAGAATCGATCAACGACCACCCAAATAACAGTGTTGCCACGGGAAGGGGGTAAATCAGTAATAAAATCCATACCAATCAGAGACCAAGGCTGTTCGGGGACAGGCAGAGGATGAAGAAAACCAGCGGGCTTCTGGCGAGGAGTCTTATCCCGGGCACAGATAGTGCAGGCTCGCACAAAGTCCACAACATCCGTCTCCAGAGTCGGCCACCAATAGAAGCGGGAGATGAGTTGCACAGATTTCTTGATACCCGCATGACCTGCGAGATGGGAGGAGTGACCCCATTTGAGGATTCCGAGGCGTTGGCGAGGAGAAACAAAGGTCTTTCCTGGAGGAGTCTGCCTGATGGAGGCAGGAGAAGTGGAGATCAGGCAGTCAGGTGGAATGATGTGTTGCGGAGAGAGTTCAACTTCTGAGGCATCCGAGGAACGAGAGAGAGCATCGGCCCTAATGTTCTTATCGGCAGGACGAAAGTGAATCTCAAAATTAAATCGGGCAAAGAACAGAGACCACCGGGCCTGGCGAGGATTCAGCCGTTGGGCAGACTGGAGGTAGGAGAGGTTCTTGTGGTCGGTGTAGATAATAACAGGAGAACTTGATCCCTCCAGCAGATGCCTCCATTCCTCAAGTGCTAATTTAATGGCTAGAAGCTCTCGATCCACGATGGAGTAGTTCCTCTCCGCTGGAGAGAAGGTCCTAGAGAAAAAACCACAAGTGACAGCATGCCCGGAAGAATTTTTTTGTAGAAGAACAGCTCCAGCTCCCACTGAGGAGGCATCAACCTCCAATAGGAAGGGTTTGGAAGGGTCAGGTCTGGAGAGGACGGGAGCCGAAGAAAAGGCAGACTTGAGTCGTTTAAAGGCGTCTTCTGCTTGAGGAGGCCAGGACTTGGGATCAGCATTTTTTTTGGTTAAAGCCACGATAGGAGCCACAATGGTAGAAAAATGTGGAATAAATTGCCTGTAATAATTGGCGAACCCCAAAAAGCGTTGGATAGCACGGAGTCCGGAGGGGCGTGGCCAATCTAAGACGGCAGAGAGTTTGTCTGGATCCATCTGTAGTCCCTGGCCAGAGACCAAATATCCTAGAAAAGGAAGAGATTGGCATTCAAACAGACATTTCTCAATTTTGGCATAGAGTTGGTTGTCACGAAGTCTCTGAAGAACCATACGGACATGCTGGCGGTGTTCTTCTAGATTGGCAGAAAAAATTAGGATATCGTCCAGATATACAACAACACAGGAGTATAACAGATCACGAAAAATTTCATTGACAAAGTCTTGGAAGACGGCAGGGGCGTTGCACAGCCCAAAGGGCATGACCAGATACTCAAAGTGTCCATCTCTGGTGTTAAATGCCGTTTTCCACTCGTCCCCCTCTCTGATGCGGATGAGGTTATAGGCGCCTCTTAAGTCCAATTTAGTGAAGATGTGGGCACCTTGGAGGCGATCAAAGAGTTCAGAGATGAGGGGTAAGGGGTAGCGGTTCTTAACCGTGATTTTATTAAGACCGCGGTAGTCAATGCAAGGACGTAGGGAGCCATCTTTTTTGGACACAAAGAAAAATCCGGCTCCGGCAGGAGAGGAGGATTTACGGATAAAGCCCTTTTTTAGATTCTCCTGGACGTATTCGGACATGGCAAGAGTCTCTGGGGCAGAGAGAGGATAAATTCTGCCCCGGGGTGGAGTAGTGCCCGGGAGGAGGTCGATAGGGCAATCATAAGGCCTGTGAGGAGGTAGAGTCTCAGCTTGTTTTTTGCAGAAAACATCCGCGAAGTCCATATAGGCCTTAGGAAGACCGGTTACTGGAGGAACCACAGAGTTACGGCAAGGGTTACTGGGAACCGGTTTTAGACAGTTCTTGGAACAAGAGGACCCCCAACTCTTGATCTCCCCAGTGGACCAATCCAGGGTAGGGGAATGAAGTTGAAGCCAGGGAAGTCCAAGGAGAATTTCCGAGGTGCAATTGGGGAGGACCAAAAGTTCAATCCTCTCATGATGAGATCCGATGCTCATAAGAAGGGGCTCCGTGCGGAAACGTATGGTACAGTCCAATCTTTCATTATTTACACAATTGATGTAGAGGGGTCTGGCGAGACTGGTCACCGGGATGTTGAACCTGTTGACGAGAGAGGCCAAAATAAAATTTCCTGCAGATCCAGAGTCCAAGAAGGCCACTGTAGAGAAGGAGAAGGCAGAGGCAGACATCCGCACAGGCACAGTAAGACGTGGAGAAGCAGAGTAGACATCAAGGACTGTCTCACTTTTGTGCGGAGTCAGCGTACGTCTTTCCAGGCGGGGAGGACGGATAGGACAATCTCTCAGGAAGTGTTCGGTACTAGCACAGTACAGGCAGAGGTTCTCCATACGGCGTCGTGTCCTCTCTTGAGGTGTCAGGCGAGACCGGTCGACCTGCATAGCCTCCACGGCGGGAGGCACAGGAACAGATTGCAGGGGACCAGAGGAGAGAGGAGCCGAGGAGAAGAAACGCCTCGTGCGAACAGAGTCCATATCTTGGCGGAGTTCCTGACGCCTTTCGGAAAAACGCATGTCAATGCGAGTGGCTAGGTGAATAAGTTCATGTAGATTAGCAGGAATTTCTCGTGCGGCCAGAACATCTTTAATGTTGCTGGATAGGCCTTTTTTGAAGGTCGCGCAGAGGGCCTCATTATTCCAGGACAATTCTGAAGCAAGAGTACGGAATTGTACGGCATACTCGCCAACGGAAGAATTACCCTGGACCAGGTTCAACAGGGCAGTCTCAGCAGAAGAGGCTCGGGCAGGTTCCTCAAAGACACTTCGGATTTCCGAGAAGAAGGAGTGTACAGAGGCAGTGACGGGGTCATTGCGGTCCCAGAGCGGTGTGGCCCATGACAGGGCTTTTCCGGACAGAAGGCTGACTACGAAAGCCACCTTAGACCTTTCAGTGGGAAACAGGTCCGACATCATCTCCAGATGCAGGGAACATTGGGAAAGAAAGCCACGGCAAAACTTAGAGTCCCCATCAAATTTATCCGGCAAGGATAAGCGTATCCCAGGAGCGGCCACTCGCTGCGGAGGAGGTGCAGGAGCTGGCGGAGGAGATGACTGCTGAAGCTGTGGTAGTAACTGTTGTAGCATAATGGTCAGTTGAGACAGCTGTTGGCCTTGTTGCGCTATCTGTTGTGACTGCTGGGCGACCACCGTGGTGAGGTCAGCGACAACTGGCAGAGGAACTTCAGCGGGATCCATGGCCGGATCTACTGTCACGATGCCGGCTGGCAGGTAGTGGATCCTCTGTGCCAGAGAGGGATTGGCGTGGACCGTGCTAGTGGACCGGTTCTAAGCCACTACTGGTTTTCACCAGAGCCCGCCGCAAAGCGGGATGGTCTTGCTGCGGCGGTAGTGACCAGGTCGTATCCACTAGCAACGGCTCACCTCTCTGGCTGCTGAAGATAGGCGCGGTACAAGGGAGTAGGCAAAAGCAAGGTCGGACGTAGCAGAAGGTCGGGGCAGGCAGCAAGGATCGTAGTCAGGGGCAACGGCAGAAGGTCTGGAAACACAGGCAAGGAACACACAAGGAACGCTTTCACTGGCACTAAGGCAACAAGATCCGGCAAGGGAGTGCAGGGGAAGTGAGGTGATATAGGGAAGTGCACAGGTGAACACACTAATTGGAACCACTGCGCCAATCAGCGGCGCAGTGGCCCTTTAAATCGCAGAGACCCGGCGCGCGCGCGCCCTAGGGAGCGGGGCCGCGCGCGCCGGGACAGAACAGACGGAGAGCGAGTCAGGTAGGGGAGCCGGGGTGCGCATCGCGAGCGGGCGCTACCCGCATCGCGAATCGCATCCCGGCTGGCAGCGGAATCGCAGCGCCCCAGGTCAGAGGACGTGACCGGAGCGCTGCCGCGGGGAGAGTGAAGCGAGCGCTCCGGGGAGGAGCGGGGACCCGGAGCGCTCGGCGTAACAACTATTTAATTAACTCCTTCAGGATGAAGGGCGTACCTGTACGCCCTAAGCCCAGTCCCGGTGTTTAAAACTGTGACCCCGCATCACACTGGGTCGGTCCTGGCTGCTAACGATAGCCGGGACCCTGGGCTAATAGCGTGCGGCACCGATCGTTGTGCCGCGAGCCATTAACAGGACAGCCGCGAGCCTTTGCAGTGATCAGGGTAAAAGATCAGTGTGTGCACTGTTATAGCCCACTATGGGACCTATAACACTGCAAAAAAAAAGTTAAAAAAAAAGTTAACAAAGGTCATTTAACCCCTTCCCTAATAATAAAAAACTGTGTAAATAAAAATATGTGGTATCACCGTGTGCGGAAATGTCCAAACTATAAAAATATATCAGTAATTAAACCGCACGGTCAATTGCGTACGTGCAAAAAAATTCCAAAGTCCAATATAGCGTCTTTTTGGTCACTCATGAAAAAATGAATAAAAAGCGATCAAAAAATCTGATCAATACAAAATGGTACCGATAAAAACTTGGGAACACAGCGCAAAAAATTAGTCCTCATACCGGCCCGAACGCAGAAAAAAAAAGTTATAGGGGTTAGAAGATGAGAATTTTTAACATATAAATTTTCCTGCATGTAGTTATGATTTTTTTCCAAAGTACGATAATATTCAACCTAAATAATTAGGGTATCATTTTAACTGTATGGACCTACAGAATAAAGATAAGGTGTTATTTTTACCGAAAAATGCACTGCGTAGAAATGGAAGCCCACAAAATTTACAAAATTAAATTTTTTCTTCAATTTTGTCGCACAATTAATTTATTTTACGTTTCGCCGTGGATTTTTTGGTAAAATGATTAATGTCATTGCAAAGTAGAATTGGTGGCACAAAAAATAAGCCATCATATGGAATTTTATGTGCTAAATTGAAAGCGTTATGATTTTAGAAGGTGATAAGGAAAAAATTAAAATGTAAAAACGGAAAAACCCTGCGTCCTTAAGGGGTTAATATTAAACTTCTGTTTTTTTTTGTTTCTACGCAGTGTACTTTAAGGGTTAAAATGAAACATTATCTTTATTCTGTAGGTTAATACAATTACAATAATACCCAATTTATATAGGTTTTTGTTTAACCCCTTAAGGACCACGGGTTTTTCCGTTTTTGCACTTTAGTTTTTTCCTCCTCACCTTTTAAAAATCATAACCCTTTCAATTTTGCACCTAAAAATCCATATGATGGCTTATTTTTTGAGCCACAAATTCTACTTTGCAGTGACATCAGTCATTTTACCCAAAAATCTACGGCGAAACGGAAAAAAAAAATCATTGTGTGGCGAAATTGAAGAAAAAATGCCATTTTGTAAATTTTGGGGACTTCCGTTTCTACGCAGTACATTTTTCGGAAATGATGACACCTTATCTTTATTCTGTAGGTCCATATGGTAAAAATGATACCCTACTTATGTAGGTTTGATTTAGTCGTACTTCTGTAAAAAATCATAACTACATGCAGAAAAATGTATACGTTTAAAATTGTCATCTTCTGACCCCTATAACTTTTTTATTTTTCCACATATGGGGCAGTGTGAGGGCTCATTTTTTGCGCCGTGATCTGACGTTTTTAGCGGTACCATTTTTGTATTGATCGGACTTTTTGATCGCTTTTTATTCATTTTTTCATGATATAAAAAGCGACCAAAAATACGTAATTTTGTACTTTGGAATTTTTTTGCGCGTACGCCATTGACCATGCGGTTTAATTAAAGATATATTTTTATAGTTTGGACATTTACGCACGTGGCGATACCACATATGTTTATATTTATTTTTATTTACATGGTGTTTTTTTATGGGAAAAGGGGGGTGATTTGAACTTTTATTAAGGAAAGGGTTAAATCACATTTATTAATATGTGATTTAAAATAAAATATTTTTTTTACACTTTTTTTTGCAGTGTTATAGCTCCCATAGGGACCTATAACACTGCACACACTGATCTTATACCCTGTTCACTGCAAAGCCATAGCTTTGCAATGATCAGGGTTATCGGTGGTCGATTGCTCAAGCCTGCATCTCAGGCTTGGAGCAATCAATCGCCGAGGGGACACACCGGAGGCAGATAAGAGGACCTTCGCTTGTGTCCCAGCTGATCGGGACACCGCATTTTCACTGCGGTAGTCCCGATCAGCCCTGCTGAGCAGTCGGGCAGCTTTCACTTGCGGTTTAGACGCAGCCTTTAAAGGGTTAATAGCGCGCGGCACCGCGATCGCTGTCGCGCGCTATTAGCCCCCGATCCCGGAATCAGATACATGCCGGGACCGACCCGATATGAAGCGGGTCCCCGCATGACCCTGCGTTATATCACGGGAGCCGGGGGGATGTTGCTGATGCTGCACGGTAAAAAAGCATAAAAGACAAAAAAAAATCCAAACACCAAAATTGCTGATTTTTAATCACATCCAAGAATAAACATAGTAAGCCCTCATGACCCTATTAAATATTTACTAGTGAACAAAAATCGTAATCCTTCCAGTACTTATCAGCTGCTGTATGCTCCACAATGCTCTCTGCTGACACCTCTGTCAATGTCAGGAACTGTCCAGAGCTGTAGCAAATCCCCATAGCAATCCTCTCCTGCTCCAGAAAACTCCTGACATGGACAGAGGTGTCAACAGAGAAAACTGTGGTCAGACAGAAAATAACAAATCAACTTCCTCTGGAGCATACAGCAGCTGATAAATACTGGAAGGATTTTTTTTTTTTTAAATAGAAGTAATTTGCAAAGCTGTTTAACTTTCTGGCACCAGTTGCTATACCCCTTCAAAACAGCAACTGTGAATAATTGTGGTACAAATCTACAGCACAAAAAATAGGGTAATGCGGATTAGCTCCCCTTGTAGTTTTTTAACCTCTTCATGACCCAGCAATTTTTTTTTTTTTGCTTACTTTTTTTGATCCTCACATTCAAAGACCCATAGGGCTTCTTGTTTGCAGGTCAAGTTGTACTTTTCTTTGGTGCACTTTATTTTAACATATATATGTATATATATATATATATATATATATATATATATATATATATATATATTTTTTTTTTTTGTGTGCCACGAGTTGTAGTTTTTAACCCCTTAAGAACGCAGCCCTTTTTCACCTTAAGGACTGAGCCCTTTTTAGCAATTCTAACCACCGTCCCTTTACAAATTAATAACGCGAAAGCATTTTTACCGAATATTCTGTTTCTGAGATTGGTTTTTCGTGACATATTCTACTTTATTTTGGTGGTAAATTTTCGGCATTAATTGCATCCTTTTTTGGTGAAAAATCCCCAAATTTCATGAAAATTTTGAAAATTTAGCATTTTTCTAACTTTGAAGCTCTCTACTTGTAAGGAAAATGGATATTCCAAATACATTTAATTTTTCTTCACAAATACAATGTCCACTTTATGTTGGCATCATAAAATGGACATATTTTTACTTTTTGAAAAAATTAGAGGGCTTCAAAGTAGAGCAACAATTTCAAAAATGTCATGAAAATTGCTAAATCTGAAGGGACAGATGTTACAGAACTACAACTCCCAGCATGCCTGGGCAGTCGAGGCATGCTGAAAGTTGTAGTTTGGCAACATCTGGAGGGCTACCGTTTGGGCACCACTGTAACAATAGTCTCCAAACTGTGACCCTCCAGATGTTGCAAAACCACAACTCCCAGGATGCCCAGACAGCCTTTGGCTGTCTGGGCATGCTGGGAGTTGCAGTTTGGCCTTCCTAGTGGTTTCCACAGTAAAGATCGTTTTGCTTTCACTTTCAATTCCCCCCCCCCCCCCCCCCCCACCGTAGATATCCTACCTGAGCAAGGATCCAGCAGGCTCCAGTGAAGATCCCAGGTCCCCAGGCATCTTCTCCTGCAGGTACGGCCTCCATCTTCTTCCCAGATCCCCTCGACATCCAGGGGTGGGCAGAATGGGGGGTTGCCATGGCAACTCCCTGTCCTGCGCTGCCATTGGTCAGAACTCCGTTCTGCTAATGGCAGGGGATAGGAGGAGATTGCAGCTTTGCAACCTCACTCCTATCCCTTAGGCTGATCGGGGCTGTTGCTGACAGCTCCGATCAGCCCTATTTTCCGGGTGATCGGGTCACCAGAGACCCGATCAGCCCGGAATTGGAGAAAATCGCATGTCTGAATTGACATGCGATTTTCTCCGATCGCCGATATGGGGGGGTCTCAGGACCCCCCTGAGCGATGTGCCGTAGTATGGCCGTAGTATGGCTGGAAGGCAAATCCGGGACGGCTCTTACTGGGAATGACCAAGTGTAGGGTGGGGGTCATTTCCCACAACCCAGCCCGGCTTTTGTTGGCCTTAAAGCTAGGCTGTCTCACCAGCTGCGGGGGATTTGCTAGTTGCATCACACAGTGCCAAAGAAAGCTGTGTGATGAGTTCTTCAATGTGATAGCTCCATGAGTGGAAGCTGCTGGACAGCATAGCTGGAGGCCTTGAAAAGACTTGCTTGACGCCGCACGGCATGAACTCAGGTGTGAACAAACACCTAAGGGTTACAGGTGGACTTTTTGTTCCGTTTTCCTTTATTCTACGTTTAAAGACTGTTTGCCGTGTGCCGTGTCTGAATAAAACACTGTTCTTTGATTTGGAAAATGCTGTCTCCTTGCCTCTATACTGCAACCACACCTATTTGCAAGAACGAGTCATCACAATATATATAAATATAAATAAATATGTATAATTTTTTTTATCTCATTTTTTTTGAAAAATGGGAAAAGGGGGGGTGATTTAAACTTTTAGGCAATAAGCATAGCAGTGGTCAGTATTATCAGTGTTCCGCTTCTTCAGCCTGCCAAAGCAGCCTGGAGAAAAAGAGAGAAGATCATACAGTGCAGAGGTAAGTGGGGACCCTCCAGCCCTCATGTCAGCTGATCGGGACCCTGCGAGTGGTGGTCTCGATCAACTTCACTCATTTTCACTGGTATTTTACTGGTTTTAGGTGCCAAAATCGACCTTGATTGCAAGATCTAAATGATCACCATTGCAGGCTATATGCTGTGGCCTCTGGCTGTGGATATCAGTCAGGGGCCATGTGGTACCGAGCAGAATCATGGCAGAAGCCCACTCCACAACCGGTTTCCTCCCACAGGACATACTCCTATGTCATAGAGAGGGAATGAGTTAAATAAAGGGGGGAGATCCTTCCTTTTTCCCAACCAGCCAGAAAAAAAACAAGCAGCAGCGGTCTGGCACTACCAAGATGGAAAGGGGCATTTCTTTTTTTTACTTCCCATCCTAATAATATCAGCCTGCTGCCCCCATTCCCAGACCATCATTTTTTGACTCTTCAGGCCTAACAGTAGCCAGCCTTTCTCTGTACCCCTGTTTCTGCTGAGTACTGGAATAATAGTGTGTGTGTGTTTATGAAGGGGTACCATTAATTTTATGGATTAATGCTATATCCTTGTTTAGTAATGGATGCTGTCTATTAGATGGCTTCCACCGCTTATCCAAAAAGAAATACACCAGACACACACCAGACTAAAAACAAAACAAAAAAAAACAAAACAGCCTGTAACTCTGTTTATTCATCACCTTACCTCTCCTCTCCCGTGTTGTCTTTG
Organism: Hyla sarda; assembly: GCF_029499605.1. NCBI lineage: Eukaryota > Metazoa > Chordata > Amphibia > Anura > Hylidae > Hyla > Hyla sarda. The sequence goes on along the minus strand of NC_079189.1, from coordinate 312,302,224 downwards.
CTACCTGCCCCAACAACGCTTGTATATTTGGTGCAGTTTATAAGCATGTGTATTTTGCCATATTTCCCTTTTGAAAAATCATAGTGTGAACGTTTTCTGACCTAGAAATGCTTTCATTTTCTTTTCTGAATACGTTTAGAGCAATGTTTTGTTAGTGTATAAACATTTGGAGAATTTATGCGCAGCCTTATTGGGAACGCATTTAATTTGTGTGCAGCCAGTGCTGAGTTTCAGTGGACACACTGTTCCTTATTCATTTTACATTCTGGATTTAAGCCAAAACAAAATTCAGATGAGAAAAGACAGAACATTTTTTTGTGATTAATGGCGGAATGGGCAAGCTTTACCATGCTGAACTAACACAACAGGAGCAGCATGAAGAAATTCACACTAACAGATGGGCATAAATATCAAAGTAGTGTGAGAATGGTCATCTTCACGGTACACTCAGAGTTTATTGATTTTGTAGACTGCTGCTAGAGACAAGCTCTGTTCTAATAATCAATTCCTCAAGTGTTCTCTAATGTTAATGTCCTTCCTCTGCCTCATAATAAACCTGCATGCTCATTCCCACGACATGTCGCTGTTAAATGTAATGAGACATTTGTGAATGCTAAATATTTGCCCTTAAATTCATCACAAGCTTCTTAGTCATTGCGCAGCCTCCGTGTGAGATAGAATGACCTTGAGCACTATATGCAATGTCAGATCAGGTTTATTCAGAATAGAGTAACAATAAGGAGAGCCTAGCTATACATTCACTATGCATTAAACATCAAGCAGGAGAACAGAGAAAGAAATGAAGCAGGTCAAATGCACACAGATTTAGAAATGCAACTATAAATAAAAGTGAAATGCATATAATGAGTGATATAATAGAAAGGTTATTTCATCCTCAAATACGTTATTCACTGTAACAATTTTTATAACTCAATAAAAAATAAAAAAGTACAAGGTATGCAAGACTAAATAATTTTCTAACTACAAATAGCATATGATTCATACAGTAAATAAGTATGTTTTTGGCTAAACCACACGGTAAAAAGTATGTTTTTGGCTAAGCTACACGGTACACAATAAGGCCATGTTCACACAATGTTTACCGCTGGTATTTTGGATTGTATTAATAATAATAAAAAAGACTGATTTTCATGAAAAATGACAGAAAAAATGCTTTTTTCATTTATTTGACAAGAAAAGCAGTATTTTAAAAACTACTGAAAAATGTGGTTCATTTTTAGCCTCAGGGGCCGACAGCCATAATATAGACACTGAAATGCAGCCATGTTATGACCATCTGAATCAAGCCTTACAGTTTGGCAGCCCTCGATAAAGTCTTTCTTCCAAAGCATCTAAAATGGAAAATAAAGCAACTTTGGGAATAGCTTCTTACTGTATTAATGGAGCTGAAGAAATCTTCCCAAAAAATGTTTTTCTCTTATTTCTCCAAAATGCAAAACACTCTGCATTTCTCTCTCTAACCTGGTGAGTCACCCATAACAGTATGAAAATTACAATCTGCTGTCTGCTAAAGTAACTAGATAATGTGTAATGGAAAAGTGTGGCAGTACATTCATGTCTTTACATAATTAGTATTACACTTAAAAAATTCCCTTTAAGCATTAGTATGACTTTGAATATTTAGTCTGGGCTAAATGATGAAACATTGGCTTTTTTTTTTAGTCTATTTGATTATTTATTTATTTTATTTATCTAGACTCTGAGAACAGTGTACTAATCTCTCTGGCAGATTATTGCAACCAGAAAACCTCATTTGATGTGTTAAATCACCATGACCTTTTAAGATAGACCACATTTTATCAAAGCTAAGTGTATTAATTAAATATGGCACATCCTCTTTAGAAAAGTCCTCATAGATTTTCTGTTATCACAGGTAATTATAGTACAGTGTCAGGTAAGGGTTCGATTCTATTCTATCTATCTGCTATCTATCCACCTATCTATAAATCTCCTATCTGTCTATCTATCCATCTATTATATCTCTATCTGCTATCTATCTATCCATCTATCTATCTAAAAAATATCCTATCTTTCTTTTAATCTCCTATCTATCTACCTATCTATCTATAAATATCCTATCTATCTATCTATCTATCTGCTATCTATTTATCTATCTATCTGTTATCTATCTATCTATCTATCTATCTGCTATCTATCTATCTATCTGCTATCTATCTATCTATCTATAAATCTCCTATCTATCTATCTATCTATCTATCTATAAATCTATCTATCTATCTATCTATCTATAAATCTATCTATCTATCTATCTATCTATCTATCTGCTATCTATCTATCTATCTATCTCCTATCTATCAATCTATCTATCTATCTATCTATCTCTCTATCTGTCTATCTATACATCTGCTATGTATCTATCTATCTAATATCAATATATCTATCCATCTATCTGCTATCTATCTATCCATTTATCTATCTATAAATCTCCTATCTATCCATCTATCTCAAATACACTGACTGACAAAAAATAACACATCAAGAAAAAGTTGTGGAATCAAATGAAGCTTTATTGTTACGCCGAGCGCTCCGGGTCCCCGCTCCTCCCCGGAGCGCTCGCTACACTCTCGCTACTGCAGCGCTCCGGTCAGATCCACTGACCCGGTGCGCTGAGATTCCGCCTCCAGCCGGGATGCGATTCGCGATGCGGGTGGTGCCCGCTCGCGATGCGCACCCCGGCTCCCGTACCTGACTCGCTCTCCGTCGGTCCTGTCCCGGCGCGCGCGGCCCCGCTCCCTAGGGCGCGCGCACGCCGGGTCTCTGCGATTTAAAGGGCCACTGCGCCGCTGATTGGCGCAAGTGGTTCTAATTAGTGTGTTCACCTGTGCACTCCCTATGTATACCTCACTTCCCCTGCACTCCCTCGCCGGATCTTGTTGCCATTGTGCCAGTGAAAGCGTTTCCTTGTGTGTTCCTAGCCTGTGTTCCAGACCTCCTGCCGTTGCCCCTGACTACGATCCTTGCTGCCTGCCCCGACCTTCTGCTACGTCCGACCTTGCTTCTGTCTACTCCCTTGTACCGCGCCTATCTTCAGCAGTCAGAGAGGTTGAGCCGTTGCTAGTGGATACGACCTGGTCACTACCGCCGCAGCAAGACCATCCCGCTTTGCGGCGGGCTCTGGTGAATACCAGTAGTGACTTAGAACCGGTCCACTAGCACGGTCCACGCCAATCCCTCTCTGGCACAGAGGATCCACCTCCTGCCAGCCGGCATCGTGACATTTATATGTGTTGATATAATAGTATATGTGAGTTATTATAATATAAGAGCAAAAGGATAAACTTATTTAGCAAAACTGTATAACTGAAAGGAGGTCTGCTTTTGTAGTACCCTCTTGGTCAGTCTCTTGGCATGATACAAAATAAAATAGAGTTGGTTATGGAGACATATAGGTTCCTATATAGAGTTGAGCGAACATTCAAATATTGCCAGGTTCGGTTTGTGCAATATGTTTCAAATTAATGACACCACTGGAAACGAAGATGATGGTGGCTGGTTGCCAATGGTAGGACACATAATTGTGTAATTGCATAAGATGTGCCATGACGTCAAATTTCTTTCTGTAAAGCACCTGGAAATGGCTGCTTCTGCTTTTTTGTAGATCAAACTATTTCTGCTGGTAGTCTGGTGTGTCCTCACATTACCACTGTTTATAATGAGACCACACATGGAACCATTTACACATTTACAGATCTGCCTGAGACATAACTGCGCATCTGACATTTCAATATGCGTGCACTTTTTGTTATTGATTGTAGTTCTAGTTATATAAAAAAAAAAATGTTCCATAACATCATTTTAAATACAATTTTAAACAGGATACAGAACATGTACTGTGTATTATTAACTTCTAGAGGATACTTCATGAACATAAAGCGAGTGCAGAAGTTTGAATGCACGGCGAGTCCCGGCTACTATGGACAGATGGGACCCCACCCCTAATGATGGAAATCGGTGATCATACTGATGCCCGCCATGATCAATACTGATCACAGCATCTAATGTAGCTGAGGTGCTTGTATGCACTCAGCGGACCACCTGCAGTGTAATTGTGGGGGTACAATGAATGAAAATTGCGGCCGGAGATTCCCTTACCTCTGCTTATTTGAGATCCACTGTGCTTTGGCAAAATATAGAGGTTGATCAACAATTGTACAGATCAGTGCAGTGCTATAAAAATTGATATAAATAGTAGTGTTCAGCGGCATAGGCCATATTCGAATTTGCGATATTTCGCAAATAAATGGACGAATATTCGTCATATATTCGCTAAATTCGCATATTCGTAATATTCGCGTGAAATTTTCGCAAATGCGAAAATTTGCATATGCAAAAATTAGCATAAATGAAAATTTGCGTGTGCAAAATTTAGACATATGCGAAAATTCGTACACCAGTCTCACACAGTAGTATTAGAGCCTTCTTTAGACCACACAAGCTGGAAGCAGAGAGGGATGATCACTGTGATTTGTACTGTAAAAAAATAAATAAAAATAAACGAATATTCGTAATTACGAATATATAGTGCTATATTATCGAATATTCGCGAATTTGCGAATATGCGATATTCGCGAATAAAATTTGCATTGCGAATATTCGCAAGCAACACTAATAAATAGTCCCCAGTGGGGACTTTAGAAATGTAATAAAGCGTTTTTTTTTTTTTTTTTTTTAAATCAGAATAAACCTCTCCCCAATAAAGGTTTAAAATCCTGTACAGTGAACAGCATAGACAAGAAAAAAATATAAAAATCCAAAATTGCTGATTTTTTGGTCACATCACATCAGGAAAAAAAATGGAATAAAAAGTTATAAAAAAAACACAAAAAAGGCACTGATAAAAATAACAGATCACAGCGCAGTAAGATGAAAAAGGTATAAGGGTCATAATAGGGCAATTATAAGCCTATTCATTTTCTTACACAAAGTTTAACTTTTTTGAAAGTAGTACAGTAACAGATAAACATGTAAATATGGATATTGTTTTAATTGTATTGACCCACAGAATAAAGAGAAGATGTCAGTTTTACTGTAAAATGCACTTTGAAAAAATGAAAAACATTCCAAAACTTAGCAAGTTTTTTTTCAATACCCATTACAGATAATAGTTTTTTCATTGCACCATACATTTAATGATACAATGAAAGGTGTCAATACAAAGTACAATTGTTCACACAAAAACAAGCCATCAAATAGGTCTGGCAGCAATAAATTTTGTTTGTGTCACTTTATGTCCCAGAGAGCCCTGTAACCAAATGCCTCCCTTTTGCCCTTGCCCTCTTACATTCACCCTGCCAGGTTGCCACCTTGATCCTCCCCTTGCCTATGACACACTCAATTCCCTCAGCCTCCTGTGCCCCCTCAAAGCCTGAAACCTTGTACATTCTTTATTAGGTTATTGGGGCACCCATATGGGTGTTAGTGATTTCGCGAACATAACATTTCGCACATAGTTACATCCCCCCTTTAGGCATCACATAGTTAGATTCCCCCATGTTAGGCAGCACATAGTTAGAGTTCCCCTTTAGGCAGCACATAAGATTCCCCCATATTAGGCAGCCCCTTGAGGCAGCATATAGTGGGATTTGAACACAAGGCCCCAGCGCTGCAAGGCAGCAGTGCAAACCTCTGAGCCACTATGCTACCCTTACCATACATCTAATATCCACGGTTGCAAAAATGGACAGAGATGTCAGCAGAGAGTACCTGAAAAATTAGACATGTACACATGCCTGAAAATTTGGTATTGTTGCAGCCGCTTCTGTAGCAGCGACCATAAAAATTACAGCAGCAGAGGCCAGAAAAATTAGGCATGTACACATGGATGAAAAATTGGGTATTGTCGCAGCCGCAGCTGTAGCAGCAGCCAGAAAAATTGCAGCACCAGAAAAAGTGCAGTAGCAGAGGCAGAAAAATTAGGCATGTACACCTGGCTGGAAAATTTGGTATTGTCGCAGCTGTAGCAGCGGCCATAAAAATTGCAGCACCATAACAAGTGCAGCAGCAGAGGCCAGAAAAATTAGGCATGTATACCTGGCAGGAAAATTTGGTATTGTCGCAGCTGTAGCAGCGGATATAAAAATTGCAGCACCATAACAAGTGCAGCAGCAGAGGCCAGAAAAATTAGGCATGTACACATGGATGAAAAATTGGGTATTGTCGCAGCCGCAGCTGTAGCAGCGGCCATAAAAATTGCAGCACCATAACAAGTGCAGCAGCAGAGGCCAGAAAAATTAGTCATGTACACCTGGCTGGAAAATTTGGTATTGTCGCAGCTGTAGCAGCGGATATAAAAATTGCAGCACCATAACAAGTGCAGCAGCAGAGGCCAGAAAAATTAGGCATGTACACATGGATGAAAAATTGGGTATTGTCGCAGCCGCAGCTGTAGCAGCGGCCATAAAAATTGCAGCACCATAACAAGTGCAGCAGCAGAGGCCAGAAAAATTAGTCATGTACACCTGGCTGGAAAATTTGGTATTGTCGCAGCCGCTACTGTAGCAGCGGCCTGAAAAATTTCTGTTTGTTTTGCCAGGCAGAAAGTGCCCTAAAACATTGCGGCTTGAACCCTAGTTGGTGGCAGATAAGTCACGCAAGTCATCCGGCATTCAGAGTTCAAATACAGCAGCGTGTGGACCATTTTTAGGCCAAGACAGGTCATCTGATCAGACATATACTCATAGAAGAAAAAATCACAAGGCACTTTCTGCGTTTAAAACACTTTTTCTTTTTAGTAGCTGCCTTCAGGCGACAATTTTAAATAGAAGATAACAGCCAATATTCACCCCAAGTGCTCACTGATATACGCGGCAGTCCATACGAACTCCATTCAATCTTCACTCTTCAGCGGGCATAAGGAGTTCAGAGGACCTTCCATCCTCTCACGAAGGAGACCACTGAATGAGCGCCGGACACTTCCGACATTTCGGAGGACACACCCCCTTTCTCAAGTAAGAGAAAGGGGGCGTGTCCTCCGAAACGTCGAAAGTGTCCGGCGCTCATTTAGTGGTCTCCTTCGTGAGAGGAAGGAAGGTACAGGAAGGACAGCTCAGCTCAAAAAATTCCCAGCTCCGCAGATGATGTCCTAGCACACCGGTCATACAAATATTCGTTGACGGCTTTTTCTTGTTGGAGCAGGCAGTCAAACATTAGGAGTGTTGAATTCTAACGTGTCGGGCTGTCGCAAATCAAGCGCCTCACTGGCATGTTGTTTCACTGCTGGATATCTGACAAGTGTGCCATGGCCGTGTAGGAATGCCTGAAATGGCCACACACCTTCCTGGACTGCTTCAGGACATCCTGTAAGCCTGGGTACTTGAGCACAAAGCGTTGTACAATCAGATTACACACATGTGCCATGCACGGCACATGTGTCAACTTGCCCAACCTCAATGCCGCCAACAAATTTGTTCCGTTATCACAAACCACCTTGCCGATCTCCAGTTGGTGTGGAGTCAGCCACTGGTCCACCTGTGCGTTCAGGGCTGACAGGAGCGCTGGTGCGGTGTGACTCTCCGTTTCGAGGCAAATCAACCCCAAGATGGTGTGACACTGCCATATCCGGGATGTGAAGTAGCACCTGGGGAGCTGGGGGGATGCCGGTGATGTGGAGCAAGACGCAGCAGTGGAAGAGGACTCGGCCGAGGATGTTATGGAAGAGGATGGAGTAGGAGGAGTAGAGGAGGTGGCAGCAGGCTTGCCTGCAAGTCATGGCGGTGTCACCAACTCCTCTGCAGAGCCACGCATTCCATGCTTGGCAGCCGTCACCAGGTTTACCCAATGAGCAGTGTAGGGGATATACCTGCCCTGACCATGCTTTGCAGACCAGGTATCAGTGGTCAGATGGACCCTTGCCCCTACACTGAGTGCCAGACATGCCATAATTTCCTTTTGCACAATGGAGTAAAGGTTGGGGATTGCTTTTTGTGCAAAAAATTTTTGTCTGGGTACCTTCCACTGCGGTGTCCCAATGGCTACAACTTTTTTAAAGGCTTCAGACTCCACCAGCTTGTATGGTAAAAGCTGGCGGGCTAGCAGTTCCGACAAGCCAGCTGTCAGACGCCGGGCTAGGGGGTGACTTTGAGACATTGTCTTCTTGCGCTCAAACATCTCCTTGACAGACACCTGACTGTGGGCAGATGAGCAGGAACTGCTCAAGGCGAGAGACAGAGAGGCGGATGGTTGAGAGGGGGAAGAAGGGCAGCAGTGGTTGACCTGGCTGAAGATGCTGGACCAGGAGGAGGATGGCGGCTTTGACTTTGTGTGCTGCTTGTACTGACGTGTTGATCCCATAGGCGTTTGTGATGTGACATCATGTGCCTTCGCAAAGCAGTTGTGCCTAGGTGGGTGTTGGACTTCCCACGACTCAGTTTCTTCTGGCACAGGTTGCAAATGGCCTCGCTGTTGTCAGAGGCAGACACACAAAAAAAACGCCACGCTGCTGAGCTCTGCGATGACGGCATTCTGGTGGTGGCAACAGCATGCATTGATTGACGTCCCGTCTGGCTGACCCTGGGTGCCGATGCATGCTGTCTGACTGTGCCACTAGCTCCTTGCGACGACCTCCCCCTGCTTCCAACTCATCTCTCCTCCTCTCTGTCTCCCCATCTGAACTTTCCCCCTCTTCTTTTCTTCTAACGGGCACCCACCTGGCATCCATGGACACATCGTCATCATCAACACCTTCACCGCTATCTGACACCTCAAGAAAGGAAGCAGCAGTGGGTACAACATCATCATCACACCGTACGTCCATGTGTGTAATGCTGCCTGACTGAGACATATCCCTGTTAACTACATCCTCTGCCAATAATGGTTGTGCATCACTCATGTCTTCAAACTGATGTGTAAATAACTCCTCTGACGGATCAAGTAAAGCTGCTGTGGTGCTAGTGTTGGTGGTGGCGGCAGGCGGGCAAGTGGTAGCATGAGAGGTGCCCGAAGCTAAGCTAGAAGAGGAGAAGGACGGTGTGTCAAGGTTCCGAGCCAAAGCTTTAGTAGTAGATTGGGTGTCTTGTGATAGCCAGTCAACTAAGTCCTCAGAACTTTGGGGTTTCAGGGTACGTGGCCTCTGAACACTGGCCATTCTAGGACCAAAGGGAATCCCAGCACCACGACGGCCCCTGCAGGGTGGGCTTCCTCTGCCTGTCATTTTTTGGTTAAATTTACACAAGTGTCACACATAATGTGATTTGCACAAGGGTGACACAATTTGCCCTGCAGGCAAGAAAAATGGCAACTGTGACGTGAACTAAGAGTGACGGCTGATTATATTTAACAGCCAAAAAAGGTATTTTTTTAAAATTTGCGCAACTGTCACACCTAATGTGATTTGCACTAGGGTGACACAATTTGCCCTGCAGGCAGGAAAAATGGCAACTGTGACGTGAACTAACAGTGACGGCTGATTTTATTTAATAGCCAAAAAAGTTTTTTTTTTTAATTTGCGCAACTGTCGCACCTAATGTGATTTGCACTAGGGTGACACAATTTGCCCTGCAGCCAGGAAAAATGGCAACTGTGACGTGAACTAACAGTGATGGCTGATTTTATTTAACAGCCAAAAAAGGTTTTTTTTTTTTATTTGCACAACTGTCACACCTAATGTGATTTGCACTAGTGTGACAATGACCCAAAAAAATTGCCAGCGGAGTTCCTCTTTTATGCAGTGGTCCCCAACCAGGGTGCCTCCAGCTGTTTCAAAACACACGAACTGATATATTTCAGCCCTTTGAATACTGTAGTAGTTAGTTGCTTTAAAGAAAAAAAGCTTGCCAGCGGAGTTCCCCTTTTAAGCAGTGGTCCCCAACCTTTGAATACTGTAGTAGTTAGTTGCTTGAAGGAACTTAAGTTTGATTCTGGAGTACCCCTTTTAACCAGCGGTTCCCTCCCAACCAGGACTGATATCTTTCAGCCCTAAAAAGGGCTTTTTTGGGTGCTGTCCTTAAAGCAGATGTTACACTAGTGCTTTAGGGGTAAACTGGACCCTGAATACACCACCTAGCAGCAACCTAGCTATCGCTTTCCCTATACAGCAGGAGCAGCTTCTCTAACCCTCCACTTACTTCCTAAGCCTGCAGCATGCTGAATGAGGCTAAAATGGCGTCCGTGCAAGAGGTAGGAGGGTCTGTAAGGGAGGGACTGATGCTGATTGGCTGTACTGTGTCTGCTGACTCTGACTCACAGGGTCAAAGTTTACTGTAATGTTAAATTATAGGGGGCGGATCGAACTTCACAATTCTTGACATCTCTAATGGGTGCATTTCATAATAAAAGTTAAGCTTTAAGGGATACTTTTTTCATTTTTTTCTCCAAGCTCCCCTTCGCTCCATGCCACTTTCCCTTGAGTTCATCTATGCTGGGGCTTACTGTAATAAACCTGCAGCTCTGACAATTTCCAGTTATGTATTTCTTTTTTAGCTGCTTCCAGCATACTTAACACGTTAATGACCATGGACGTGCATATAAACATTCAGGCAGGACGCGTATACACATCCATGGTTTTCGTGGGTGCTGCCCAGTGCACCTATGAGATTGCAGCAGGGACTCAGCTGTAACACACAGCCGGGACCCTGCCGCACTGCCAGGAGCGAGGAAAACTATTGTCCTGGCAGTTTAACCCTTACAGCCACGGTTGGAAGTGACCGCGGTCTGTAAGTGTTTTGACAGAGGGAGGAAGCTCCCTCTGTCTTCCCTGCAGCATCCCCGGCGGGCAGGGGCCTGCCACACTGCCGTGACCAAAGTAAACTTCAGTCGAGGCAGTTTAACCTTTACAGTCGCGGTTGGAAGCGCCAGTGAGCTGTAGGGAGTTTTTGCAGAGGGAGGGGGCTCCGCTGTCTCTTTCCTATAGCACCCCGCAACGATCGCAGGGTGCTGCTAGTTAACAAGGACCCCCAGGTCTGCCCAAGTTATTGCCTGTCAGGAAGTCCAGAGGTGTAAAACTGGCAGGCAGCATATAACTGCAATGCTTTGGAATACTAAATGTTCCAAAGTATTAAAAAAAATATTGTTAAAAAATTATATAAAATAAATAAAAGCGTAAAAAAAACAATAAGTGTAAAAAAAAGTGTAAAAAAATTTATATAATGAAAAATAAAAATGCATTATGTGTAGGATCACACGACGCACATCCGCAGCATATTACATGCTGCGGATGCCCGTAGCTTTGTGTTGCCACTCATAGCGGCGGATTTCCCGCCGGAAGTCATGAGCGGACAAACTGAGCTACCCCACCGCAGCAGTGGTCTCGCTCTTGTGACTGCTGGGGGCATCCGCGGTGTGAAGCATGCTCCAGATGCGCTCTATGTGACCCTACACTGTATCCGTTTCAGCAGTATGTTAGAGGTATCCGTCAGCATCATATCAAAAAAAGGGATGATGACGTATACTGTAGCGGCTCCATTCATATCTGAATGAGACTGCTACAGTATACATTGGCATCCCTTATTGAACATGACAATGGACAGCTATACTGCAAAAATGCAGTATGAATAGGGACTATCACCCAAATCCCCCCCATCCCACCAACAAAATAAACCAGTTGTTTTCAAGATTTTTTTTTTTTTTTTTTTTAACGCCCAGTGATGGATATATTGGCAATGAGTGGGGCTTATTCCCACAACATGACTGATATATCCATCAGGAACTTTAACTGTCACAGACAGCCGCGCGTCACTGCAAGCCGACCAAGGACCAATCAGAGCGGTCCCTGGTCCAGCCAATACACTTGCAGGGGTGCAGTATCATTCTGAAAGCTCCAATCCTTTGCAGGCATGGGGTGGGGTCTATAATTCATATAACTATGCCCTGAAAGCCAAAGGGGGCTCTTCTCCTTCTTGGTCCTACCAGGCGGTCAGGCAACCAGATGTGTAAGTAGGGGTACTGCCCAGTCTGGGATGAACAGCGTGATAGAATATGGGGTGCATTTCCTCCATTTCAAAAGCGACTTACCAAAATAAAGAATTTGTGGGAAAAAAAGCTAAAATCTAAATAATTCTAGCCACACAATGAGGGCTCAATGTACTCACTTTTGCCCTAGGTGAATACTTTAGGGGGTGTAGTTTCGAAAATGGGGTCACATCTGGGGGTGCGGTATTGTTCTGACAGCTAGAATGCTTTGCAAGATGAACTATGGCCTATAATTTGTATAATGATATCCTGAAAGCCAAATGGTGCTCCTCTCCTTTTGGGTCCCACCATGTGGCCATGCAACCAAATATGGTCTAAGCGGGGGTATTACCGAACACAGGACGAACAGCGTAATAAAATATGGGGCACATTTTCTACTTTTCATATGCATTGTACAAAAAATATGTCCCACAAATAATGCATTTGTGAAAAAAAAAGAAAATGTAAATTTTTCCACTGACTTTGTATTCTAGCCACACAAAAAGGACTCAAAGTACTCACTTTTAATCTAGGTGAATACTTTAGGGGGTGTAGTTTCCAAAATGGGGTCACTTGTGGAGGTTCTGTATGGTTCTGGCAGCTAAATCCCTTTGCAGGCATGAAGTGCGGCCTATAATCCATTCGGCCTAAAATGATGCCCTGAAAGCCAAATGGCGCTCCTCTCCTTCTGGGTCCTACCACGTGGCCAAGGAACCAAATATGGCCTGAGCGGGGGTATTTCCAAACATGCAGCTCAATAAAATACAGGGTGCATTTATTTCAATATCAGAAGCAATGTACAAAAAATCTATCCCACAAATGATGCATTTGTGGAAAAAAAGCATATTTAGAATTTTAATACTGACTTTGCACAGTGTGTTAAAATACTCACTGTACCCCCTAGCGAATACCTTAAGCATCTAGTTTTTAAAATGGGGTAATTTGTGAGGGGTTCCTATGTTCTACCACCTTCAAATTTCTGCAAACCTTGCATAGCACATAAAAAAAAGATGTACTTTTCAAATTTGGAAAATTTGGAAAGTTTCAAGTAAAATTGTTAGGCTTCTAATTCATTCAAAATGTTAATAGAAAAAAAAAGAAAAATTATTTTGAAATAAAGTAGACATCTGAAAGTATAAGTTTCATAAACTATTTGGTCAGAAAGTATAAATATATGCAATCTATTAGTGTTAAAATAGCAAAAAGAATTTTTTTTTATTTCATGATTTTTTTGCATTGTAAAAATAAATGTACATGAGGGACAACTTGTAACAAAAAAAAAATGTCAGAATTGTCGTGATTGGCAAAACATTACCAAAGTTATTCTCAGGGGCATACAGGTTTACTTGTATTGGTCCTTAAGGTGTTAATTTTTGGACACTTTGTAATGCACATTTACATCAGTATAGAAATGCAATAACTTTTGGGACTTCTAACTGTATTTATTTTTGGTTTTGTAATGTTACAACTACATTCACACTACACCCTTGTTTCTGTAGCCTTATACAGTTTTAAGCAGAGCGAATTGTCCAGCTCTCATAAGTGTAAAGTGTAAGTACACCTACGTGGTGTACGTTTTTTTTTCCCTGAAAAACTTATTTGGGCCTAGTTACTGTGAAAGGCCAGCCAAAGCTACACCCTTGTTTCTGTAGCCTTATACAGTTTTAAGCTGAGCGTATTGTCCAGCTTTCATAAGCTTGTTGCCAGTTATAAACTTGTTAGGGATTGAGCACACATATATATATATATATATATATATATATATATATATATATATATTTGTGTGCTTTATATCCGACACACGTCAGCTATTGGTACCCTATCCCTACACTGTAGTTATTCTCCGCTGTATTAAAAATGAACGACTACTAGCCTCCTTGACGTTTCGCTGAACGGATCAGCTTTGTCAAGGGTAGCGAGGCTAAGCGTAGTGGAGCGCATTGTCCTCCTCTCATAAGTGTAACATACACGCACTCAACTGGTGTATAAGAATGTCAGGCAGAGAAGTGCCAGGATGTGCACTGAGAAGTGGCAGAGGTCACAACAGAGTTGGGGCATGTGCAGGAGGGGTTGCAGCAAGAGGTCTGAGCTCCAAGTGTCAGCTAAAAGTCATGATTGATGGCTTTTCTCTGTTCGTACAGTTGGTCCAACATATGGAGGGTTGAATTCCAGCTTGTGGCAACTTCACAAATCAGACTATGTTGTGGGATACCGTTCTGACGTTGCAGCTCAAGGAGGATGTGCTTTGCGGTGTCCGAGTGGCTGAAGTGCATGCAAAGTTTCCTTCCCATTGTTAGGATGTCTTGCAAATGGGGGGAACACTTCAGGAACTGCTTGACAACCAGATTAAACACGTGTGCCATGCAGGGCGCATGGCTCAGCCTTGCCAGTTGCAGCGCATGGAAGATGTTCTTCCCGTTGTCAGTCACTATGGTTCCCATTTCCAGTTTTCGTGGAGTAAGCCATGCTCCAATTTCTTTATGAATGACTTTTAGCAGTTCCTCCCCTGTGTGACTCTTTTTGCCAAGGCAAACCATGTGAAGAACAGCATGACACCGACTTGTCTGGGCAGTGGAGGCTGAGGACACGGTGGAGGATGAGGAGGCGGAGTCACACATTGTTACAGGACCAACGGGCTGAGAGCGTAGAGGAGAAAGCGGCATGACCTGTCCAAGTTGGTGTTGTGGCTGTGTAGGAACCACATTCAGCCAGTGGGCTGTAAAGGACATGTATGGTCCCTGAGTTACAGCTCCAGATGTCGGCGCTGCCGTGCACTTTGGTACACACTGACAGGCTCAAGGACTGGCCCACAAAATTGTGGCTCTTCCACAAATTGTGCAGCCTTTGTGTACTGCCTTCTTCGCAAAGAAATTACGGCTTGGCACTCTTTACCTCGGCTCGGCACAAGCCATCAGTTCTCTGAAAGGTGCAGAGTCCACCAATTGAAAAGGGAGGGACTGCAGCAACAGCAACTTAGACAGGAGCACATTCAGCTTCTGTGCCGTTGGATGAGTGGGCGCATACTGTTGTCTCTTGTACATGGCTTCACTGATGGATTGTTGGTGGAATGGCAGATTAAAAGTAGGAGGAGCAGGAGCATCTGGAGCTACACGAGGGTTTGACACACAGCACCCTTCAGCTGAGGTGGTGGAGCCTTGTCTGGCTGAAAGAGGGAGCGGCGTGCCACTGGGTCATGCAGCAGGCTAGACCACTACATCTACCAGGCCGCTTTTTTGGGACCCTGGCCATGCTTCCCCTTCTGCCGACATGACATATCTTGCATGTGGCTATGTGAACCTCCTCCGGATACTTGATGCAAAACTGCCACACCGTCGAGTAGCTGATTTTCCCACCAGCAGTCCGCACTAAGTGACTGCTACTGCTGCGGTCTCCAGGAACCCCTATTCCACTACCTCCCAGGAAGGTAGGCTACAGCGAAGCAGGTTTGGCTCCATAATTTCCACTTCTGCCACCACGCTGACTGCCAACCATGCTACCACCTTGTTGGCTCAGCTGCTGCCTCAAGGGCAACCTGCAACTCTCTTCTCCTGATGATGATGAAGCCTCTTCTGCACCCAACTCCCAATTGCGATCAGCTTCATCATCATCAACAAGTGTCAACGCGTCACTGATGTCCTCCTCAGGTTCCTCAATAGTGTCTGCTTCAGAACCCTGAAGCCTGGTGTTACGCCGAGCGCTCCAGGTCCCCGCTCCTCCCCGGAGCGCTCACGGCGTCTCTCTCCCTGCAGCGCCCCGGTCAGTCCCGCTGACCGGGAGCGCTGCACTGACATGGCTGTCGGGGATGCGATTCACACAGAGGGACGCGCCCGCTCGCGAATCGCATCCCAAGTCACTTACCCGTCCCGGTCCCCTGCTGTCATGTGCTGGCGCGCGCGGCTCCGCTCTCTAGGGCGCGCGCGCGCCAGCTCTCTGAGACTTAAAGGGCCAGTGCACCAATGATTGGTGCCTGGCCCAATTAGCTTAATTGGCTTCCACCTGCTCCCTGGCTATATCACATCACTTCCCCTGCACTCCCTTGCCGGATCTTGTTGCCTTGTGCCAGTGAAAGCGTTTAGTGTTGTCCAAGCCTGTGTTACCTGATCTCCTGCTATCCATATTGACTACGAACCTTGCCACCTGCCCCGACCTTCTGCTACGTCTGACCTTGCCTCTGCCTAGTCCTTCTGTCCCACGCCTTCTCAGCAGTCAGCGAGGTTGAGCCGTTGCTAGTGGATACGACCTGGTTGCTACCGCCGCAGCAAGACCATCCCGCTTTGCGGTGGGCCCTGGTGAACACCAGTAGCCACTTAGAACCGGTCCATCAGCACGGTCCACGCCAATCCCTCGCTGACACAGTGGATCCACAACCTGTAAGCCGAATCGTGACACCTGGCAACACCTCCTCCCACGTCACTCTCCTCATCACTACTTGTCTGCCTAGCGGAGGAAGCGGCGGATGTCTCCGCCATTTTTTGGCTGGGCAGTAGATGCTTACTGTCCTCTATTAGATCGTCCGCAGTGAATAGTGGAGCCAGACCCACAGCATAAGATACTTCTGTAGGGGAGGGAACAGCATAGGACAGAGGTAAGGGAAGGACAGGGACTTCTCCAGGGCCATGCCAACTGAGGGTTGTGTCTAAGGAACCCACCGACTGTTGACTGGGGGTGTCGGATGTCACTTGTGACAAAGTGGAAGACCGTGTTAACCAATTGAAAAGGACAGATGGGTTGCTGGTTGAGACATGACCGCTAGCTCATAACGGGAGCTCAGGCCTCTTGCTGCGACTCCTTCTGCCACTCGGCCCTAGTCTGCTGTGACCTCTGCCTGAAGGATTTAGGCTTCTACCACACCTCTGTGCTCGTCCTGGCACTTCTCTGCCTGACATTCTTAGTGCTTATATGAGGAGAGTGCAATACGCTTCACTGCGCTTAAAACAGTATTTGTCTAGAACAGAAGCAGGTGTGCCTTTGGCTCTCCTTTCACAGTATCTGGGCCCTTGACAAAATAGTACACTACTTAGATGTAGGTATGTGGTATGCACTGATGAGGGCAGAAAAATGCTCTACAGTACACTTAAAGTATCTGAGTACAACACCAGCAGATGAATATTTTTGCTTAGACTTTCACAGTATGTAGGCCCTTGACAGATTAACAGGTACAAAATAGTACACCACTTAGGTGTACGTACAGTACAGACCAAAAGTTTTCTCATTCAAAGAGTTTTCTTTATTTTCATGACTATGAAAATTGTAGATTCACATTGAAGGCATCAAAACTATGAATTAACACATGTGGAATTATAGACATAACAAAAAAGTGTTAAACAACTGAAAATATGTCATATTCTAGGTGGAAAGTGTCCCCAAGTGCAGTCACAAAAACCATCAAGAGCTACAAAGAAACTGGCTCACATGCAGACCGCCCCAGGAAAGGAAGACCAAGAGTCATCTCTGCTGCAGAGGATAAGTTCATCCCAGCCTCAGATCGCAGGTTAACAGCAGCTCAGATTAGAGACCAGATCAATGCCACACAGAGTTCTAGCAGCAGACACATCTCTGATATGAGGAGACTGTGTGAATCAGGACAGGCAACAAGCAGAAGAGACTTTTTTGGGCTAAGGAACACAAGGAATGGACATTAGTCCAGTGGAAATCTGTGCTTTGGTCTGATGAGTCCAAATTTTAGATCTTTGGTTCCAACCACCATGTCTTTGTGCAACGCAGAAAAGGTGAACGGATAGACTCTACGTGCCTGGTTCCCACCGTAAAGCATGGGGGAGGAGGTGTGAGGGTGTGGGGGGTGCTTTGCTGGTGACACTGTTGGGGATTTATTCAAAATTGAAGGCATACTGAACCAGCATTGCTACCACAGCATCTTGCAGCGGCATGCTATTCCATCCGGTTTGCGTTTAGTTGGACAATCATTTATTTTTCAACAGGACAATGACCCCAAAAACACCTCCAGGCTGTGTAAGGGCTATTTGACCAAGAAGGAGAGTGGCCTCCACAGTCACCAGACCTGAACCCAATGAAGGCAAAAGGGCAACAAGTGCTAGACATCTCTGGGAACTCCTTCAAGACTGTTGGAAGACCATTTCAGGTGACTACCTCTTGAAGCTCATCAAGAGAATGCCAAGAGTGTGCAAAGAAGTAATCAAAGCAAACAGTGGCTACTTTGAAGAACCTAGAATATGACAGATTTTCAGTTGTTTCACACTTTTTTATGTCTATAATTCCACATGTGTTAATTCAAAGTTTTGTTGCCTTCAGTGTGAATCTACAATTTTCATAGTCATGAAAATAAAGAAAACTATTTAAATGAGAAGGTGTGTCCAAACTTTTGGTCTGTACAGTATGCGGTATGCAGAAAAATGCACTACAATACGCCTAAAAACTCTGTATTTTTGTAAAACACCAGCCAGTGATTACTTTTGGCTATCCTTTCACAGTATCTAGGCCCTTGACAAATTAACAGGTACAAAATATTACAATACTTAGATGTACGTATGCGGTATGCACTATTGAGGGCAGAAAAATGCGCTACAATATGCCTAAAAACTCTGTATTTTTGTAAATCACCAGCCAGTGATTACTTTTAACTGTCCTTTCACAGTATGTATGCCATTGAAAGATTAACAGGTACAAAATAGTACACTACTTAGATGTAAGTATGCGGTATGCACTTATGAGGACAGAAAAAATGTGCTACAATACACCTAAAAACTCTGTATTTTTGTAAAACACCAGCCAGTGATTACTTTTGGCTGCCCTTTCACAGTATGTAGGCTCTTGACAGATTAACAGGTACAAAATAGTACACTACTTAGATGTACTTATGTGGTATGCTTTTATGAGGGCAGAAAAATGTGCTCCAATACGCCTAAAAACTCTGTATTTTTGTAAAACACCAGCAGGAGATTACTTTTGGCTGTCCTTTCACAGTATGTAGGCACTTGAAAGATTAACAGGTACAAAATAGTACGCTACTTAAATGTGCTACAGTACCCTTAAAAAAACATATTTTTGTAAAACACCAGTAGTACACAACAGTGCTGCAGCCAAAAAAAGCTGTGTACTAAGCACAAAATTGCACTCTGACACAGACTATTAGGAATGGACTGCTGTGTATTATACTGTCTACAGACTAGTATAACCAGCAAATGATGTTTTGTGGAACAAAGACACTGAATTGCGCTGAAAAATTATTCCTGCCTCCTCTAATAAGGTTTATGAAGTTGATGCAGCTTGTTGAAGGCAACACACAGCTATCTGCCCCTCTCTGTAATACTCTGCTGAAGAAAGTGACTGGGAGGTTAATGCCTGCAGCAAAAATCCTTTTCAGTGAAAAAAACAATGCTCTCCGTCCACGTGAACGCTGATGTGACTAGGAGGATGTTAAACGCTGCTGGAATGCGCTTTTCTCCGCTGTAACACACACACAGGCTCTGCATCCTATGATCCTTCTGCAGTGTATTGTGATTAAGTGACTGGCCGCAAGATGGCTGCCGATTTTATAGGGCTGTGACATCACAGGGGTGACTGGCTGCTGATAGGCTGCATCCTGCATTTGATTCAAGGTCATCCCGCCTACTTCCCTTCTCGCCATACCTTCCCGCCTTCCTTGCCCCATGTACTGACATGTGGATCCGCCATTTTAGATGCCCTGGAGCCTGCACCGCAGTAAATGGAGTTTACATTCGTTGCAAATCGAACATTTCCTGAAATTCGTAACGAATTTGGCTTCGTCAGCTTCGATTCGCTCATCTCTAGTATTCCTCTTGCTGCACCAGTTGCCCTGAGTGTAGTATCTACTAACCATTATGAGAATGTTACTAATAAGTGCTCATATTCCCATGTACTCTTATTTTGCAACTTCTAGACTACACAATATGTATCTTCACGTACATGAAAGTTACAATGGATGTTGTTAATTGTTGCCATGTATGTCATTATATATCAAATGACTGATTTTTTTTAACTTGTTATGTAGTTATAGTATGTCACTTATTTTTAGAATGTCATCTTAGTTATAATTTTTATACTTAAAAACTACTTGGAACATTTTAGAAACTGCTTAAAAGATAAAAAAAAAAAATGTCCTCAATATCCTGAAATTACCACAGCTCTCATTTTGTATTCTGCTGTGGGCCATGGTGAAGATGAAGCTGCAACTCTTTACTAGTGGTACAGACCCTCCATCAGACCCTAAGAGACTAGTAAGTCAGACCATAATAGACTAGAACAAAATAAATAAAAATGTCATCTCTCCACTCTGTTGCTGTGTTATCCTCTGTTACTGATGGTCCGGGAGACCACATCTCACTTAGAGATCCATTCATTGAAAGAAAGTCCTTCTTTATTGTATCAAAAGTACAAACATCCAACACAGACAACTAAAAACCTAGTCTGATACATTATGGATTATTATTTCTTAAAAGGCACTGTCAGATCAAAAAACTTTTTATATGTTGTAACTGATGAAAATGAAAGTCCTTTTGTAATATGGGTGTTGTAACATCAGCGCTCCGGCCAGACTCGCTGGCCGTGAGCGCTCTCCTCTCAAGTCCCCGCTGCCGGCAGGGCTCGGCTTCGCATAGTGGGACGCGCTTGCATGTGAGTTCCAGCCCGTCACTCACCTCTCTGGTCTTCCGTGTTCTCAGTCTTGGCACTCGTGCCCCCGCCTCCTAGGGTGCGTGCACGCTGGAGCTCTGTGATTTAAAGGGCCAGTACGCCCTAATTAGTGTCTACACCTGTGTGCACCTCCCCCTGCCCTGTGCCAGATCTTTGTTGCCCTGGTGCCTAGTGAAAGCATTTTCTGTGTTGCCTTGCCGTGTTCCAGACCCTTGTATTCCGTGACCTGACCTTGCACCTTGCCGCCTGCCAGTTGACCTTCTGCTATGTCCCTGACTATGCACCTGTGCCGCCAGCACTGACTGCCTGCTATCCAGACAATGTCTTGCCTAAGCCCTCCTGTAAATCGCATCACCTCAGCAGCCTGTGTGGTTGAGTTGTGCCAGGGCTAGTGACTTGGGTGCCGCCTGCCGCAGCAAGACCATCTCACTTTGCGGCGGGCTCTGATTAAAACCAGTGGCACTTTAGACTCTGCTCCCTGGCAGGGCCTGCATCATCTGCCAAACAGGTCCTGCAGATCCACTACCTCCGGAGTGTCCTGCCACCTGCCATGAGTATTTACAGTTGTTTCATATTTTTTTGATTAGTTATTTAAAAACAGCTTCTGAAAATTCCACCACTTGGGGTCCCCATACCTACCGGTATACTAACGAGTCCTGCAGAAGCATCAGGATTGTCTATGAGTCATGGACAAGAGATGACTCATGGATAGGGCTGCATGAGCAGACACACCAATCACCTCCCACCACCATAAGGGAGGGACACACCCCCTTCCCCTGAGAGGATTTCTAACTGTGAGCTAATGAAAAGAGGTATTTTGTATAATAATCACATAGCACTCACCATCCGTATTTTAACTTTTCTTGCTTTATTGCATATCCGTCTTATACACACTGGATACAGTGCTGGTAGCAGCAGGGAGGGAAGACAAGTGCGGGAGGAAGCAAGACGACAAAACAGTTTCGCCTCAAATGACCCTTCTTCCGGCCTCAGCAGGTAAAGGTGAGGTGTTATTAAGTAGGCTAAGCACTAAAGCGGAGCACTGTGAAAACAGGTAATGTGAACAAACAACAAAAAATAAATACCTTCACAAACAGAGGAGAAATTTGCTGTGTTTATGAAAAACTTGGAGAGGAAACTGTCTATACTCCAAGAAGAATTAAAAGCATTAAAAAGAGACAAATATGTACGCGACATGAAAGACTTTGATGAGGGTCATGTGTTTACCTGGGCCAAGCAAAAAGCACACCAATTTCGCAACAGAGGAAGAAATATATAGATGCAAAAATAAGTATGTGAACCCTTTAGAATTATATGGATCTCTGCACAAATCATAAAACGTGATCTGGTCTTCATCTTAGTCACAACAATAGACAATCACAGTCTGTTTAAACTAATAACACACAAATAATTAAATGTTACCTTTTTTTTTTATTGAACACACCATGTAAACATTCACAGTGCAAGTGAAAAAAGTATGTGAACCCCTAGACTAATGACATCTCCAAGAGCTAATTGGAGAGAGCTGTCATCCAACTTGAGTCCAATCAATCAGATGAGATTGGAGGTGTTGGTTACAGCTGCCCTATAAAAAAAACACCCACCAGTTCTGGGTTTGCTTTTCACAAGAAGCATTGCCTGATGTGAATGATGCCACGCACAAAAGAGCTTTCAGAAGATCTACGATTAAGAATTGTTGAGTTGCATAAAGCTGGAAAGGGTTATAAAAGTATCCAAAAGCCTTGCTGTTCATCAGTCCACGGTTAGACAAATTGTCTATAAATGGAGAAAGTTCAGCACTGCTGCTACTCTCCCTAGGAGTGGCTGCCCTGTAAAGATGACTGCTCAATGAGGTGAAGAAGAATACTAGAGTGTCTGCTAAAGACTGACAAAAGTCTCTGGCATACTATATATGCTAGCATCCCTGTTAGTGAATCTACGATATGTAAAACACTAAACAAGAATGGATTTCATTTGAGGATACCAAAGTGGAAGCCACTTCTGTCGAAAAAAACATTGCTGCATGTTTACAGTTTGCACAAGAGCACCTTGATGTTTCACAGCAGTACTGGCAAAATATTCTGTGGACAGATGAAACCAAAGTGGAGTTGTTTGGAAGACACACACAATACTATGTGTGGAGAAAATGAGGCACAGCACACCAACAGCATTCAGAACCTCATCCCAACTGTGAAGTGGGGGGATCATGGTTTGGGGCTGCTTTGCTGCATCAGGGCCTGGATGGATTGATATAATCAAAGGAAAAATAAATTCCCAAGTTTATCAAGACATTTTACAGGTGAACTTAAAGGGGTAGTACAGGATTTTTTTTTTATTTGACTATGCTACAGGGGCTGTAAAGTAAGTGTAGTTTATAATATAGTGTCTGTACCTGTGTACCGTATATACTCGAGTATAAGCCGACCCGAGTATAAGCCGAGACCCCTAATTTCAACCCAAAATCCCAGGAAAAGTTATTGACTCGAGTATAAGCCTAGGGTGGAAAATACATCATCCCCCCCCTGTCATCATCCAGACCCCCGTCATTAACATCCTCATCATCATCCCCTTGTCATCATCCCACACATCCCCCCTTCATCATCCCCTTGTCATCATCCCACACATCCCCCCTTCATCATCCCCTTATCATCCCACACATCCCCCCTTCATCATCCCCTTATCATCCCACACATCCCCCCTTCATCATCCCCTTGTCATCATTCGCCCTCAGTGGTCTTCAACCTGCGGACCTCCAGAGGTTTCAAAACTACAACTCCCAGCAAGCCCGGGCAGCCATCGGCTGTCCGGGCTTGCTGGGAGTTGTAGTTTTGAAACCTCCGGAGGTCCGCAGGTTGAAGACCACTGCGGCCTTCGACATCATCCAGCCCCCTCTCACCCCCCTTTAGTTCTGAGTACTCACCTCCGCTCGGCGCTGGTCCGGTCCTGCAGGGCTGTCCGGTGAGGAGGTGGTCCGGGCTGCTATCTTCACCGGGGGCGCCTCTTCTCCGCGCTTCCGGCCCGGAATAGAGGCGTTGCCTTGACAACGACGCAGAAGTACGTTGGCAATGAACGCACCTCTGCGTCGTTGTCAAGGCAACGTGACTATTCTGAGGCCGGACCCGAAGCGCTTAGAAGAGGCCTCCCCGGTGAAGATAGCAGCCCGGAACCACTATCCCACCGGACCACCTCCTCACCGGACAGTCCTGCAGGACCGGACCAACGCCGAGCGGAGGTGAGTACTCAGAACTAAAGGGGGGGGAGAGGGGGCTGGATGATGTCGAAGGCCGCAGTGGTCTTCAACCTGCGGACCTCCGGAGGTTTCAAAACTACAACTCCCAGCAAGCCCGGACAGCCGATGGCTGCCCGGGCTTGCTGGGAGTTGTAGTTTTGAAACCTCTGGAGGTCCGCAGGTTGAAGACCACTGCGGGTGGGGGAGTTCACTCGAGTATAAGCCGAGGGGGGTATTTTCAGCACGAAAAATCGTGCTGAAAAACTCGGCTTATACTCGAGTATATACGGTAGTTTATATATAGTGAAAAAAAGGGGGGGTACCAAATGCCTCTAGACTAATACCATAAAATGGTACATGATGATGAAATTGCAGAAAAAATAATAAATGATAAATCGGACTGTGCTTCACTTTAAATGATGCACAAATTTAATATAAAAAATACAAATAGGACATAAAATAAATAATACAAATCTAATGCAAAAATGCCTCCTACCACAGGGCCCTTGTGGGGAGGTGAGATGATTAAATACAGAACATATATTAAAATATTTTGGTAAAAATTATAGCATGTGAATTACGTTCTACCGCTATCTCAATATATTGTAAACCGACATAGTATACTTTTGTGCGGTATACTCCGTTCCCATGTGATTTAGAACAGTTCACAAAGTGATATAGTTACCAACTCCTCAAGATGGTTTTGGCTGGACGTCCGAGAGATAAATATATGAGGACTGTAATCAGCGCTGGCGTGCGCTTACGGTGACGGGCCCGGATGCCACAGGCCAAAAAGGTCACCGGTCACGGAGTAATGGCAGGCTCGATGGCAGATGCAATGGAGGCTTTATCCAGCGCTGGCATGCGCTTGCGATGACGGGCCCGGTTGCCGCAGGCCAAGGAGAAGTCACCGATCACGGAGTGGCTCCGGAGATGTAGATATACTCGGAGATATATGGATCTTGCTCCGGAAACAGGTAAAGGAAAGCCTCGTGGAAGATCTCTCGGCGTCTGATGGAATGGCGGATAAGTTGTAGCCAGGTGTACAATCAGCAGGTGATGGAGTTGTATCGGAGATAGATGATGGCGGTTTGTAGATTGCGGTAGTCATGCAATAAGTATTTCTTTCTCTAGACGCGTTTCAGGGTACTTTATATATGACCCTTTCCTCAGTAGAGATAGAGATCTCTACTGAGGAAAGGGTCATATATAAAGTACCCTGAAACGCGTCTAGAGAAAGAAATACTTATTGCATGACTACCGCAATCTACAAACCGCCATCATCTATCTCCGATACAACTCCATCACCTGCTGATTGTACACCTGGCTACAACTTATCCGCCATTCCATCAGACGCCGAGAGATCTTCCACGAGGCTTTCCTTTACCTGTTTCCGGAGCAAGATCCATATATCTCCGAGTATATCTACATCTCCGGAGCCACTCCGTGATCGGTGACTTCTCCTTGGCCTGCGGCAACCGGGCCCGTCATCGCAAGCGCATGCCAGCGCTGGATAAAGCCTCCATTGCATCTGCCATCGAGCCTGCCATTACTCCGTGACCGGTGACCTTTTTGGCCTGTGGCATCCGGGCCCGTCACCGTAAGCGCACGCCAGCGCTGATTACAGTCCTCATATATTTATCTCTCGGACGTCCAGCCAAAACCATCTTGAGGAGTTGGTAACTATATCACTTTGTGAACTGTTCTAAATCACATGGGAACGGAGTATACCGCACAAAAGTATACTATGTCGGTTTACAATATATTGAGATAGCGGTAGAACGTAATTCACATGCTATAATTTTTACCAAAATATTTTAATATATGTTCTGTATTTAATCATCTCACCTCCCCACAAGGGCCCTGTGGTAGGAGGCATTTTTGCATTAGATTTGTATTATTTATTTTATGTCCTATTTGTATTTTTTATATTAAATTTGTGCATCATTTAAAGTGAAGCACAGTCCGATTTATCATTTATTATTTTTTCTGCAATTTCATCATCATGTACCATTTTATGGTATTAGTCTAGAGGCATTTGGTACCCCCCCCTTTTTTTCCTTATATATTATTTTGTACTAGTATTTTTTGGTGTAAATACTTTCCATTTAGCCTCGATTAATTTATATTGTGAGCTGCACATACCCCATTTTTTTCGATTTAAGTTTATATATAGTGTCTGTGATTTTTAGCCCACTATTTATTTTTACCAGCATACAAAATGACTGTTGTCTCGGATTTTTCCCAGCTTGCAATGCGGCCGAGACCTGACTCACTAATCAGCTGATGACAGGGAGCCTGTCTGCTTCAATGGGCAACTAATGCAACAGCTATAGGCACCCTGATTGAAAACCACAGGTCTTTTGTTTCATTAGGTGGGGTGGCTGATGTGTGGGAGGGAGTAAAATGGCATTGTGGGATTTGTAGTAAAAAAAACACAAGTCAAACAGGAAATACAAGCTCACAAAAAGCTAGCCACAGTGTTATGGTAATCTCATGACATAGCCATTTAGCCCCAAGACAAGCGCAGATCCTTCCTAAGCATGTCCATTACTGTCTGCCAGGTACGTATTAAAATCACCTTATAGGGGATAACCCCTTTAAGTTTAGGACCCATTCTGGTGAGCATCGAGCTGGCAGTCTGCTGCGAGGCAAGGCACCACCTGTTCCAGCCCCTGCCTCTCAGGCACAATGACAGATCCTAGAGGTGACAGCAGCCTGACGAGACCATAGAGCCTCACAATAGAAGAGATTAAAGATATTTTGTAAAATTTAAATTGAAGATTTAAAATAGATTCAATTTTAAAAGTTTAATTTAAGGTACCAACAGCTGGAGGAGACCATATGGTGGCACAATGACACAGCCTGGAGGTGGCAGCAGCATGAGGAGACCATATAGAGGCAGAATGACCCAGCCTGGAGGTGGCAACAGCATGATGAGACCATAGGGCCTCACAATTAAAAAAAATAATAATTTAAATTGAAGATTTAAATGATTTAACAGCATGAGGAGACCATGTGGTGGGACAATGACAGAGCCTGGAGGTGGCAGCAGCAGCATGAGGGCCATGCCAACTGAGGGTTGAGTCTGAGGAAACCACCGACTGTAGACTGGGGGTGTCGGATGTCACTTGGGATGAAGCGGATGACCGAGTGAACCAATCAATGATTTCTTAATGATCCAAGCGGATAGAGATACTCCCCTGTATAACTTCAATATGAACCAGTGGCAGCTCATACATGACATCTGCCGTTTGCTGAGGCCCTTTGAGATAGCCACGTTATTAGTAAGTTGCAAGGATTACGGGATGAACAATGTCATTCGACTGCTTCATTTCTTACAACACGTGTTGGAAACGATGGCAGATCAGGGCACTGGAGATGTGGCGCCTACATCTCAAGGTCACACGATCCCTGTAGGGCTGAACTGGAGGAGGAGGAGGGGGAGGGGCACAGTGGAGCACAGTTTAGGTTTCGTCAAATGGGCGTTTTTTTCTAGGAATCTGACAGGAGAGGAGGAGCAGGAGCAGCCAGAGGAGCAAGAGGGTTTTGAGGAAGGCGAGACAGAGGACCCAGACACACCGTGGCTGTATGCAGTGGAGATGGAGGCAGGGAGTCCCTCCGAGTCACTTGCACAAATGGCACGATGCATGCTCACTTGCTTGTGTAATGACAGCCGAATTGTCACCATTCGGCAGAGCGATGACTTCTGGATCTCCAGCTTATTGAACCCTCGCTATCGCCACAAAATAAAGGCCTTTTTTAAACCCACTGAGACGGAGGACAAACTGACCTATTACAGACGCATCCTATGTAGTCAGTTGGGCAATGCCTATCGGCGCCATCATCCATCCTCTCGCAGGTCTGAATTGGGGGGCCCCCTGCGCTCACCTTCCAATGCCATGGCTGCTGGGGAGGGGTGGGGTGGCAGGAGCAGAGTCACCAGAGTTTGGTTTAGAGTTACCAAGAGATGATGGGATATATATACCCCTCCTATAGATACCTGGGAGGGTCAGATGAGGGGCATTCAAAAGCTCTAGCTAGGCTTTCAGATAAAAAAAAATAATAATGAATGTACTTTCTTTATCACATTATATACTGTATAGCTGACAAGCAAAAAACAAGAAGAGGTAACCTTTTTATGCTGATCCTCAGCACTAAATCACCCTAACATAATGTGTAAAACAAAAATGCATCATCATAACCCTACACCAAAAAATACCAAAACATAATAGTGTGCAGATAGAGAAATTATTACAAGATTAGATAAAAACTATATACGAAACACACAACCTCTACGTGTTTTCTCCCCCAAGACGATACTTATCTGGGATATTCTGGAGGTTTGAGAAAGAAAAACTATGTGCAGTGTGGGAACCCAGTGTCAATGATTAACTGGCACCAGTCCATGCATGTCAGATGCGTGTCATCACGACGCAAAAAATTATACAACTCTGTATAAAGAAAAATTAGAAAATTATAGGGGTCAGGATAGGGCAAGTTTAAACATAGTCATTTTGTTAAACAAGTTTAAGGTTTTTTAAGGAGTACAATAATAGAAAAGCATGTAAACATTAGTATTTTTAAATTGTATTAATCCACAGAATAAAGAAAACATGTCAGTTTTACCATTAAGTGTACAGCCTCTAAAAGTTACAAAATTCATATTTATGGATTGCATCATACATTTCACAGTAAACTGAGTGAGGTCATTACAAAGTAAAATTGGTTGTGGAAAAAACAAGTACTCATATGGGTCTGTAGATGAAAAAAAAAGTTATGCCTCTGAGAACACCAGGAGGAAAAATGTAAATTTATCAACCCCCGGTTATATGTGCTCCAAATTTATCTTGCTAACACAGAAGGTTGATAAATTTGGAGAACAAATGCAAAACACAAAAGTCTTAATTGCGACTTTTTTGCGACTTTTTTGCTAATTTTTAGAGACTTTTAAAAGTGCTTACCACAGGCAGTTTTGTACTGCAAGTCAGACATGGAGTAGACTTTTTTTTAAAGGGGTTTGCAAATTTTTGTTTGCCTACGTGTGACATTTACTCATCATAAATTTGTGACCACTGCAAAGTGAAAACTGAAAGTAAGGCTTTTTGCAACTTTATGCTTACCTTCAAAAGTCACACAAAAAAGTGCATAGAGACACGTGCAACCTATTGTGCGCTTACAACCCAACACCGTGCAGGACATTTGGCATTTGCCAGAGATCCCCAAGACTGGAAAATTTGCCACTGGTGCCTTGTGCTCTTCACAGATGAAAGCAGGTTCACACTGAGCACGTGACAGAGTCTGGAGATGCCATGGAAAATGTTCTGCTGCTTGCAACATCCTCCAGCATGACCGGTTTGGCGGTGGATCAGTAATGGTGTGGGTTGGCATTTCTTTGGAGGGGCCGCACAGCCCTCCATGCTCTTGTGAGGTAGCCTGATTGCCATTAGGTACCGAGATGAGAATCTCAGATCCCTTGTGAGACCATATACTGGTGCGGTTGGCCCTGGGTTCCTCCTAATGCAAGACAATGCCAGACCTTATGTGGCTGGAGTGTGTCAGCAGTTCCTGCAAGAGGAAGGCATTGATGCTATGGATTGGCCCAACCATTCCCCAGACCTGAATCCAATTGAGCACATCTGGGAAATCATGTCTCGCTCCATCCACCGATGCCACGTTGCACCACAGACTGTCCAGGAGTTGGTGGATACTTTAGTCCAGGTCTGGGAGGACATCCCTCAGGAGACCATCCATCACCTCATCAGGAGCATGCCCAGGCGTTGTAGGGAGGTCATATGGGCATGTGGAGGCCACACACACACTACTGAGCCTCATTTTGACTTGTTTTAAGGACGTTACATCAAAGTTGGATCAGCCTGTAGTGTGGTTTTCCACTTTGATTTTGAGTGTGACCCCATATCCAGACCTCCATGGGTTGATAAATTTGATTTCCATTGATAATTTTTGTGTGATTTTATTGTCAGCACATTCTACTATATAAAGATGAAAGTATTTCAAATGACTAGTTCATTCATTCAGATCTAGGATGTGTTATCTTAGTGCTCCCTTTATTTTTTTGAGCAGTGTATTTTTCTTCTATCAACTTTTAGTCAAAACTCAACTTGCTCATGCCGAAGAGAAAGACATCTCAGTTTTTCTGCTCAATTGCAAGTCTGTGACCTCACAAAAGCTTTCAGCCTATAATTGTAAATTATCTTGCAAGCAGAACTATGCAGTAAATTTTCAATCTAGAACTGTAGAGATGGAGAAATTGTCTTTCTATATCTAGTGAGTTTATTATTTCTAGAAATATACTTTAGCAGTAATGACCCATTTTCAGTGGAGAAAAATCAAAGGGTAATTGCGTGAATTACAACAAAAAAAAAAGTGTCAGTGCATGAAATGTAGAGAATTTTGTGGTGAGACAGTGACTACATTAAGTAGATTATGTTAAGACGGTTCAGATTTTACAATTATAATAGTCATAGCATTTCTGTTCTTGGTTCTATTTAACCCCTTCCCGCAGAATGTCATATATAAACGCCGGGTTGTGCAGTGCGTTCGCGCATCCCGGCGTTTATAAATGACACTCAGTTAACCCGGCGATGCGCAGCATCGCACGGGTTAACTGGCAGAAGTCCCGCTGTTTCCAGCAGGGGACAACTTCTGCTTCACCCCCAGGACCATCAATTGATGGTCCTGGTCAGCGATCACTGTGATTGGTCCCTGTGGACCAATCACAGTGATCTGGGGTGAAAGTTCAGATCCCCCGCACTGCCCGCCCCTGGAAGTCGGGCAGAACGGGGGACGAAGGCTGCGGGGGCTCGCGGGGACCTGCGGCACACGGGGGGGAACAGGAGGGGACCGGCGGACTTACCTGATCCAGCGGCGGGACCGAGGAGCAGCGCGGGACCGGCCACGTGGACGAGCAGCGACGGGTGAGTATGTGGTCCTCAGAGGCAGCAGTGAAGATCTTCACTGCTGCTTCTAGGAGTCTGAAAACTACAACTCCCAGCATGCCTAGACAGCCTTTGGCTGTCTGGGCATGCTGGGAGTTGTAGTTTTGCAACATCTGGAGGGCCTCAGTTTGGAGACCATTGTATAATGGTCTCCAATCTGTGCTCTTCCAGCTGTTGCAAAACTACAACTCCCAGCATGCACTGACTGTCCAGGCATGCTGGGAGTTTTAGTTAAGCAACATCTGGCCCTTCAGATGTTGCCGAACTACAACTCCCAGCATGCCCTTCAGCTGTCTGGGCATGCTGGGAGTTGTAGTTTTGCAACAGCTGGAGACACACTGGTTGGGAAACATTGTTTCTAACTCAGTGTTTCCTAACCTGTGTGCCTCCAGCTGTTGCAAAACTATAACTCCCAGCATGCACTAAAGACCATGCATGCTGGGAGTTGTAGTTTTGCAACATCTGGAGGGCCCCAGTTTGGAGACCATTGTATAATGGTCTCCAATCTGTGCTCTTCCAGCTGTTGCAAAACTACAACTCCCAGTATGCACTGACTGTCCAGGCATGCTGGGAGTTTTAGTTCAGCAACATCTGGCCCTTCAGATGTTGCCGAACTACAACTCCCAGCATGCCCTTCAGCTGTCTGGGCATGCTGGGAGTTGTAGTTTTGCAACAACTGGAGACACACTGGTTGGGAAACATTGTCTGTTTCTAACTCAGTGTTTCCTAACCTGTGTGCCTCCAGCTGTTGCAAAACTATGACTCCCAGCATGCACTAACAGACCATGCATGCTGGGAGTTGTGGTTTTGCAACAGCTGATGCAAGCCCCCCCTGCCCCGCCACCCCCGTGAATGTACAGGGTACATTCACATGGGCGAGGCTTTTACAGTGGGTTTCTCGCATCTTGAGATGCAGCAAATTTTGCGCTGGGAAACTCGCTGTAATCCCCCGCACATGTGACTGTACCCTAAAAACACTACACTACACTAACACAAAATAAAATAAAAAGTTAAAAACACTACATATACACATACCCCTACACAGCCCCCCTCCCCCAATAAGAACGTCCGGTACGCCACTGTTTCCAAAGCAGAGCCTCCAGCTGTTGAAAAACAACAACTCCCAGTATTGTCGGACAGCCGTTGACTGTCCAGGCATGCTGGGAGTTTTGCAACAGCTGGAGGCACCCTGTTTGGGAATCACTGGCGTAGAATACCCCTATGTCCACCCCTATGCAAATCCCTAATTTAGGCCTCAAATGCACATGGCGCTCTCACTTCGGAGCCCTGTCGTATTTCAAGGCAACAGTTTAGGGTCACATATGGGGTATCGCCGTACTCGGGAGAAATTGCGTTACAAGGTGTGGGGGGCTTTTTCTTCTTTAACCCTTCATGAAAAGGAAATGTTGGGGTCTACACCAGAATGTTAGTGTAAAAATTTTTTATTTTTTACACTAACATGCTGATGTTGCCCTATACTTTAAATTTTCACAAGAGGTAAAAGGGAAAAAAGCCCCCCAAAATTTGTAACGCAATTTCTCCCGACTACAGAGATACCCCATATGTGAGCGCAAAGTGCTCTGGGGGCGCACAACACGGCCCAGAAGGGAGAGTGCACCATGTACATTTGAGGTGATTTGCACAGGGGTGGCTGATTGTTACAGCGGTTTTGACAAACGCAAAAAAAACAAAACCCCACATGTGACCCCATTTCGGAAACGACACCTCTCACGGAATGTAATGAGGGGTGCAGTGAGAATTTACCCCCCACTGGTGTCTGACAGATCTTTGGAACAGTGGTCCATGAAAATGAAAACTCGTACAGCCCACTGTTCCAAAGATCTGTCAGACACCAGTGGGGGGTAAATGCTCACTGTACCCCTTGTTACGTTCCTCAAGGGGTCTAGTTTCCAAAATGGTATGCCATGTGTTTTTTTTTTTGCTGTTCTGGCACCTTAGGGGCTTCCTAAATGCGACATGCTCCCCGAGCAAAATTTGCTCTCAAAAAGCCAAATATGACTCCTTCTCTTCTGAGCATTGTAGTTCGCCCATAGTGCACTTCAGGTCAACTTATGGGGTACCTACATACTCAGAAGAGATGGGGTTACAAATTTTGGGGAGTATTTTCTGCTATTAACCCTTGCAAAAAGGTGAAATTAGGGGGGAAACACACATTTTAGTGGAAATTATTATTTTTTTTTTTTACATATGCAAAAGTCATGAAACACCTGTGGGGTAATAAGGCTCACTTTATTCCTTATTACATTCCTCAAGGGGTCTAGTTTCCAAAATGGTATGCCATGTGGGTATTTTTTGCTGTTCTGGCACCATAGGGGCTTCCTAAATGCGACATGCCCCCCGAGCAAAATTTGCTCTCAAAAAGCCAAATATGACTCCTTCTCTTCTGAGCATTGTAGTTCACCCATAGTGCACTTCAGGTCAACTTATGGGGTACCTCCATACTCAGAAGAGAAGGGGTTACAAATATTGGGGGGTATTTCCTGCTATTAACCCTTGGAAAAATGTGAAATTTGGGGGGAAACACACATTTTAGTGAAAAAAAAAAATTTTTTTTTACATATGCAAAAGTCGTGAAACACCTGTGGGGTATTAAGGCTCACTTTATTCCTTGTTACGTACCTCAAGGGGTCTAGTTTCCAAAATGGTATGCCATGTGAGGGTTTTTTGCTGTTCTGGCACCATAAGGGCTTCCTAAATGCAACATGCCCCCAAAAACCATTTCAGAAAAACGTACTCTCCAAAATCCCCTTGTCGCTCTTTCCCTTCTGAGCCCTCTACTGCGCCCACCGAACACTTTACATGGACATATGAGGTATGTGCTTACTCAAGAGAAATTGGGCTACAAATATAAGTATACATTTTCTCCTTTTACCCCTTGTAAAAATTTAAAAATTGGGTCTACAAGAACATGCGAGTGTAAAAAATGAAGATTGTGAATTTTCTCCTTCACTTTGCTTCTATTCCTGTGAAACACCTAAAGGGTTAAAATGATGACTGAATGTCATTTTGAATACTTTGGGGGGTGCAGTTTTTATAATGGGGTCTTTTGTGGGGTATTTCTAATAAGAAGACCCTTCAAATCCACTTCAAACCTGAACTGGTCCCTGAAAAATAGTGAGTTTGAAAATTTTGTGAAAAATTGGAAAATTGCTGCTGAACTTTGAAGCCCTCTGGTGTCTTCCAAAAGTAAAAACTCGTCACTTTTATGATGCAAACATAAAGTAGACATATTGTATATGTGAACCAAATTTTTTTTTATTTGTAATATACATTTTCCTTACAAGCAGAGAGCTTCAAAGTTAGAAAAATGCAAAATTTTCAAATTTTTCATCAAATTTTAGGATTTTTCACAAGGAAAGGATGCAAGTTACCACAAAAATTTACTACCATGTTAAAGTAGAATATGTCACGAAAAAACAATCTCGGAATCAGAATGATAACTAAAAGCATTCCAGAGTTATTAATGTTTAAAGTGACAGTGGTCAGATGTGCAAAAAACGCTCTGGTCCTTAAGGCCAAAATGGGCTTGGTCCTGAAGGGGTTAAGGAAGTTGTATTATTACCAAGGTAACTGATTACCATCTCATTAAACATTCCGTTTCTTCTGTTTAAGATATAATATTTGAGAAGCTGCATAAAAATAAACATTATTCTGTGCAAAATGAATGATTTAATAGCACAGGGTTCTTCTGAAGCATTCTACCACACAGAATATGAAAACACTATCAATGACCAGTAAGGGTCCAAGCTATATATGCATTCTAGCCAGTATAACCACTATTTCATACTTTATAAGACTCCTCTGAACTGGAAGCAGTCCATTGCATTTTTTGTGGATTGAAAAGAAATTGGAAATATAAAGAAAGGATTTATGTTTCTTCTCCGTTCTGGCTTCTGTTCAAAATACCACTGGTAGTTTCCAAAAAAAAACAAAAAAACTGGCAGATGTCATAATACCCTAAAAGCAGCCCAGAACCTAAGGTAAACTTAAAAAAGATCTCCATCCAAATGAAATAACCTTTATCTAGCTGAACACATTCTAACTGACAGGCTCTTCACCTGCTTTAAACCCAATATGCTGGCTTATAGACATGTGCAATTTGTTTCGAAACGAATGTCTAATTTACAGAATTTTACCGTTTTCGGGCATTCGGACCCATCCGAATGCACGAAAACATATTTTGAACATTCCCGAATAGCCACGATAATACAAATGGCAAAATAACGAATGCATTCGTTATTTACCGAATGCATGTGGTAAATAACGAATGCATTCATTCTCCGTAAATGAATGTAAAGAATTCATTCTAATAAAAAAAAATATATATAAAAAAGATACAGTAGTGATGGAAAAAATTGTATCTAACGAAATTTATCTTTTTTATTATGAAATGTTTTTTAATTTTTAAACAGGGATCAATTTATGTGAGCGGGTAAAGCACTAAAAATGTAGCCGACAATAATAAAAATGTAGTGTGTGCGTGTTTTTCACTTTTTTTAATTGAAATTTTTTAGGTAGTACTACTACTCCCAGCATGAAACACACTGTTCCATGATGGGAGTAGTAGTTACCTGTACTAATTGACAGATCGACGGGGTCCCTTGTGATCCTCTTGTATAATGTATAGATGCAGCGGCCGCTCTTCTATGGTCCCCTGCACTGACTTATATATACACCTATTCATATTTCCCGCAGAACTGTGATTGGCCAGATAGTTCCAGCCAAACACAGCTCTCTGTGAGAAATAGGAATATGTGTATATATACGGCCGTGCAGGGGACCATAGGAGAGCGGCCGCCGCATCCATACATTATACAGGAGCATCACAGCGGGTGTCAGGAGTGATACCCGCAGTGATCTTTCCTTAACTACAAGTACTACTACTCCCAACATGGAGTACACTCTGCTCCATGCTGGGAGCTGTAGTACCTGCATTAATAGACAGATCGCAGTAGGTGTCAGAAGTTACACTTGCTGCGATATGTCTATTAATGCATGTACTACAGCTCCCAGCATGGAGCAGAGTGTGCTCCATGTTGGGAGTAGTAGTACCTGCAGTAAGGGACAGATCACAGCGGATGTGACTCTTCCTGACACTTGCTGCAATCCTCCTGATGTGAATGTCGGGATCAGCTGTTCTCAAGGCTACAGAGCCAGGAGAACAGCTGATGCTGAGCCGTAGGTATACATCGTATACAGTATACACATTGTTGGCTCACTTAATCCCTTGCTGAGATGTGCGCTATGCGCAAGCCCAGCAAGGAAAGAGTTAACTTACACTGCTGGACAGTGTAGGTTAACCCTTTGGGCGGTATACACTATATACAGCTATCTATAGATAGCTGTATATAGTGTAAACAGAAGACAAAGTCCGCTTACTTCGCTCGAGTCCCGGGAAGGTCCGTGTAGCTCTGCCCCCCTAGTGATGACATCATTAGGGGCGGAGCTACAGACAGAATTCTGGCTAGTCTGAAGCTCTGTTCACATTGTCCGTTTTGGATAATGGGAACAGACCCTTCAGCCAGTGACTACCCAGACAGGGAGACTCCAGCTGTTGCTAAACTACTGTAGTCTTGCACCAATTGGTGGCTCCCTGTTTGGGTAGACATTGCATCATGGGTGCTCTCCCTAGCGGACAGCGGCAAAAATGTCATAACCAATTTTTTGTGTTTTTTTCCTTCTCATTTCAGATCCGTGTATGCAGAGGATTACGGCGGATTCGATGGATTACGGCGGATTAATTTTTTTTTCTTTTAACCTGTTAAGGACATAGGACGTTCTCTAACGTCCCCACTACCTGGGCTTTAATGCCCAAGGACGTTAGAGAACGTCCTGTTGTATTTCTGGTCTCTGCCGCTCGCCGGGCAGAGATGGGAACTGGATGCCTGCTGAAATCCTTCAGCAGGCATCCAGGGCAAACGCCGAGGGGGGCCATGTAGGCCCCCAATGTCGGCGATCGCCGCAAATCACCAGGGAAATCGCCCTTGCGATCTGCGGCGATACCGGGCTGATCGGGTCTCTGGGACCCGACCGCCCGGTAATTTCGCATGATCCCGGCTGTCACAGACAGCCAGGACCATGCTGAAGTTTCAGAGCGAGGTGGCAAGCCTGCCACCTCCTCCGATCCCCTGCGATCCGTCGGTTTACTAACCGACCAATCGCAGGAGGGGGGTTGGTTACTTCCTCCCATCCTGCCCGGCCCCTGGAAGTCCGGAGAGGACGGGAGGAAGACCGGAGGACACGGTGGGGGACGGGGGAGTGCAGGGGACCAGCCCCGGTACTTACCTCGTCCCTGAAGACCCGGATCCCGGCGAGAAAGATGGCGGCGGTGGCGACAGGTGAGTAGATCTTCAGCCGCGGTCGGGCCCTTTACAGCAATGCACGTCGTCGTAAAGCGACATGCATTGCTGTAATGGGACCCTGTATACTACAACTCCCAGCATGCCCAGACAGCCCTTGTCATCTGGGCATGCTGGGAGTTGCAGTTTTGCAACATCTGGAGGTCCACAGTTTGGAGACCACTGTGCCCTTCCAGATGTTGCAAAACTACACATCCTCAGCATGCCCTTACTGTCCAGGCATGCTGGGAGTTGTAGTTCTGTAACATCTGGCCCTTCAGATGTTGCAGAACTACAACTCCCAGCATGCCTGGACAGTTTTGGCATACTGTAGTTTTGCAACATCTGGAAGGGCACAGATTGGGAACCACTGTATTAGTGGTCTGCAAACTAGTTCTCCAGATGTTGCAAAACTACAACTCCCAGCATGCCTGAGAATGCTGGGAGTTGTGGTTTTGCAACAACAGGAGGCACACTGGTTGGGAAACATTGTCTGTTTCCTAACTCAGTGTTTCCCAACCGTGTGCCTCCAGCTGTTGCAAAACTATAACTACCAGCATGCACTGATAAACTGTGCATGCTGGGAGTTGTAGTTTTGTAACAGCTGGAGGTCCCCCCCCTGTGAATGTACAGGGTACATTCACATGGGCAGGGGGCTTACAGTGAGTATCAGGCTGCAAGTTTGCGATGCAGCAAATTTTGCGTGGCAGCTCAAACTCGCAGCGGGAACTCGCTGTAATCCCCCCTGCCCATGTGACTGTACCCTAAAAACACTACACTACACTACACTAACACAAAATAAAATAAAAAGTAAAAAAAACACTACATATACACATACCCCTACACAGACCCCCTCCCCTCCCCAATAAAAATGAAAAACGTCCGGTATGCCACTGTTTCCAAAATGGAGCCTCCAGCTGTTGCAAAACAACAACTCCCAGTATTGCCGGACAGCCGTTGACTGTCCAAGCATGCTGGGAGTTTTGCAACAGCTGGAGGCACCCTGTTTGGGAATCACTGGCGTAGAATTCCCCTATGTCCACCCCTATGCAAATCCCTAATTTAGGCCTCAAATGCGCATGGCGCTCTCACTTTGGAGCCCTGTCGTATTTCAAGGCAACAGTTTAGGGTCACATATGGGGTATCGCCGTACTCGGGAGAAATTGTGTTACAAATTTTGGGGGGCTTTTTCTCCTTTAACCCCTTATGAAAAGGTGAAGTTGGGGTCTACAACAGCATGTTAGTGTAAAAAAATAAATTTTTTACACTAACACGCTGGTGTTGCCCTATACTTTTCATTTTGACAAGAGGTAAAAGGGAAAAACGCCCCCCAAAATTTGTAATGCAATTTCTCCCGACTACGGAGATACCCCATAAGTGAGCCCAAAGTGCTCTGGGGGCGCACAACAAGGCCCAGAAGGGAGAGTGCACCATGTACATTTGAGGTGATTTGCACAGGGGTGGCTGATTGTTACAGCGGTTTTGACAAACGCAAAAAAAAAAAAAAAAAACACATGTGATCCCATTTCGGAAACTACACCCCTCACGGAATGTAATGAGGGGTGCAGTGAGAATTTACACCCCACTGGTGTCTGACAGATCTTTGGAACAGTGGGCTGTGCAAATCAAAAAAAATTTGTACAGTCCACTGTTCCAAAGTTCTGACAGACACCAGTGGGGGGTAAATGCTCACTGTACCCCTTCTTATGTTCCTCAAGGGGTCTTGTTTCCAAAATGGTATGCCATGTGGGGGTTATTTTGCTGTCCTGGCACCATAGGGGCTTCCTAAATGCGACATGCCCCCCGAGCAAAATTTGCTCTCCAAAAGCCAAATATGACTCCTTCTCTTCTGAGCATTGTAGTTTGCCCGTAGTGCACTTCAGGTCCACTTATGGCATACCTTCATACTCAGAAGAGATGGGGTTACAAATTTTGGAGGGTATTTTCTGCTATTAACCCTTGCTAAAATTTGAAATTTGGGGGGAAACACACATTTTAGGGAAAATATATATATATTTTTTTACATATGCAAAAGTCGTAAAACCCCTGTGGGGTATTAAGGCTCACTTTATTCATTGTTATGTTACTAAAGGGGTCTAGTTTCCAAAATGGTATGCCATGTGAGGGTTTTTTGCTGTTGTGGCACCATAGGGGCTTCCTAAATGCGACATGCCCCCCGACCAAAATTTGCTCTCCAAAAGCCAAATATGACTCCTTCTCTTCTGAGCATTGTAGTTTGCCCGTAGTGCACTTCAGGTCCACTTATGGGGTATCTTCATACTCAGAAGAGATGGGGTTACAAATTTTGGGGGGTATTTTCTGCTATTAACCCTTGCAAAAATGTGAAATTTGGGGGGAAACACACATTTTAGTGAAAAAATATATATATTTTTTTACATATGCAAAAGTCGTGAAACACCTGTGGGGTATTAAGGTTCACTTTACCCCTTGTGACGTTCCCCAAGGGGTCTAGTTTCCAAAATGGTATGCCATGTGGGGATTTTTTGCTGTTCTGGTACCATAGGGGCTTCCTAAATGCAACATGCCCCCCAAAAACCATTTCAGAAAAACATACTCTCCAAAATCCCCTTGTCGCTCCTTCGCTTCTGAGCCCTCTACTGCGCCCGCCGAACACTTTTCATGGACATATGAGGTATGTCCTTACTCGAGAGAAATTGGGCTACAAATATAAGTATAAATTTTCTCCTTTTACCCCTTGTAAAAATTCAAAAATTGGGTCTACAAGAACATGCGAGTGTAAAAAATGAAGATGGTGAATTTTCTCCTTCACTTTGCTGCTATTCCTGTGAAACACCTAAAGGGTTAAAACGCTGACTGAATGTCATTTTGAATACTTTGGGGGGTGCAGTTTTTATAATGGGGTGATTTGTGGGGTATTTCTAATATGAAGACCCTTCAAATCCACTTCAAACCTGAACTGGTCCCTGAAAAATAGTGAGTTTGAAAATTTTGTGAAAAATTGGAAAATTGCTGCTTAACTTTGAAGCCCTCTGGTGTCTTCCAAAAGTAAAAACACGTCAATTTTATGATGCAAACATAAAGTGGACATATTGTATTTGTGAATAATTTTTTTTTTAATTTGGAATATTCATTTTCCTTACAAGCAGAGAGCTTCAAAGTTAGAAAAATGCAAAATTTTAAATTTTTTCAGCAAATTTTGGAATTTTTCACTAAGAAATGATGCAAGTATCGACAACATTTTACCAATAACATAAAGTAGAATATGTCACGAAAAAACTATCTTGGAATCAGAATGATAGGTAAAAGCGTCTTAGAGTTATTAATGCTTAAAGTGACAGTGGTCAGATGTTCAAAAAACGCTCCGGTCCTAAGGTGTAAAATGGCCTGGTCCTTAAGGGGTTAATAAAATGGTTAACGAGGGCTGTGGGGGAGTGTTTTTTTTATGTTTTTTTTCCAATGTGTTGTGTTTTGTTTTTTATTGAATTTACAGGCTTAGTAGTGGAAGCCGGTCTTATTGACGGAATCCAATACTAAGCCAGGGCTTAGCGCTAGCCCCAAAAACAGCTAGCGCTAACCCCCAATTATTACCCCGGTACCCACCGCCAGAGAGGGGCCTAACAGGCCTGGAGTGTCAAAAATGGCGCTCCTGGGCCTAGCAGGTAACAGGCTGGTTTTATTTAGGCTGGGGAGGGCCAGTAACAATGGTCCTCGCCCACCCTGGTAACGTCAGGCTGTTGCTGTTTGGTTGGTATTGTGCTGAGAATGAAAATGCAGGGAACCCTATGCATTTTTTATTTTATTTATTTAAATTAAAAAAAATTAAAAAACGTATAGGGTTCCCCGTATTTTCATTCTCAGCACAATACCAATCAAACAGCAACAACCTGACGTTACCAGGGTGGGCGAGGACCATTGTTACTGGCCCTCCCCAGCCTAAATAACGCCAGCCTGTTACCGCCTAGGCCCAGGAGCGCCATTTTTGATGCTCCGGGCCTGTTGGTACCGGCTCTTCCCGGCACCCCTGTGGCCGTGGGTACCGGGGTGATAATTGGGGGTTAGCGCTAGCTGTTTTAGGGGCTAGCGCTAAGCCCTGGCTTAGTAATGGATTCCGTCAATAAGACCGGCTTCCACCACTAAGCCTGAGAATTCTATAAATAAATAAAAAACACAACACATTGGAAAAAAAAAATTATTTTAAAAAACACTCCCCACACAGCCCTCGTTAACCATTTTATTAAAAGAAAAAAATTAATCTGCCGTAATCCATCGAATCCGCCGTAATCCTCTGCATACACGGATCTGAAATGAGAAGAAAAAAAACACAAAAAATTGGTTATGACATTTTTGGCGCTGTCCGCTGGGGAGAGCACCCATGATGCAATGTCTACCCAAACAGGGAGCCACCAATTGGTGTAAAACTACAACTCCCAGCATGCCCAGACAGCCTTTAGCTGTCTGGGCATGCTGGGAGTTGTAGTTTAGCAACAGCTGGAGTCTCCCTGTCTGGGTAGACACTGACAGAAGGGTCTGTTCCCATTATCTAAAACGGACAATGTGAACAGAGCTTCAGACTAGCCTGAATGCCGCCTGTAGCCCCGCCCCTAATGACATCATCACTAGGGGTGGAGCTACACTGACCTGCCCGGGACTAGAGGGAAGTAAGCAGACTTCGTCTTTTGTATACACTATAGATAGCTGTGTATAGTGTATACCGCCCAAAGGGTAACCTACACTATCCAGCAGTGTAAATTAACTCTTTCCTTGCTGGGCTTGCACATAGCGCACAGCTCAGCAAGGGGTTAAGTGGGCCAGCAATGTGTATACTGTATACACATTGCAGGCTCACTGTAAGTTCTTGCTGGGCAGTAGATATATGATGTATACCTACGGCTCAGCGTCAGCTGTTCTCCCGGCTCTGTAGCCTTGAGAACTGCTGATCCTGACATTCACATCAGGAGAATCGCAGCGGGTGTCACGAGGAGTGACATCCGCTGTGATCTGTCCATTACTGCAGGTATTACTACTCCCAACATGGAGTACACTCTTCTCCATGCTTGGAGCTGTAGTACCTGCATTAATAGACATATCGCAGCGAGTGTAACTTCTGACACCTGCTGTGATCTGTCTATTAATGCAGGTACTACAGCTCCCAGCATGGAGCAGCGTGTACTCCATGTTGAGAGTAGTAGTACTTGTAGTTAAGGAAAGATCACTGCGGGTATCACTCCTGACACCTGCTGTGATCCTCCTGTATAATGTATAGATGAGGGCGGCCACTCTCCTATGGTCCCCTGCACTTCCGTATATATACACATATTCCTATTTCTGACAGAGAGCTGTGTTTGGCTGGAACCATCTGGCCAATCACAGCTCTGCGTGAAATATGAGTATGTGTATATATATGTCAGTGCAGGGGACCATAGAAGAGCGGCGCATCTATACATTATACAAGAGGATCGCAAGGGACCCCGGCGATCTGTCAATTAGTACAGGTACTACTACTCCTATCATGGAACAGTGTGTTCCATGCTGGGAGAAGTAGTACTACCTAAAAAATGTAAATAAAAAAAAAGTTAAAAACATGCACACACTACATTTTTATTATTGCCGGCTACATTTTTAGTGCTTTACCCGCTCACATAAATTGATCCCTGTTTAAAAATTTATAAACATTTCATAATAAAAAAGATACA
The DNA here is from genome assembly GCF_029499605.1 of Hyla sarda. Taxonomy (NCBI): domain Eukaryota; kingdom Metazoa; phylum Chordata; class Amphibia; order Anura; family Hylidae; genus Hyla; species Hyla sarda. Next base: position 312,259,446 of record NC_079189.1, on the reverse strand, counting down.
TTTCGTTAGATACAATTTTTTCCATCACTACTGTATCTTTTTTTATTATTTTTTTTGTATGGTACCCTATGAAATTTTAATAAAAAAGGTATCTCCATAATTTTTTAGGATCATTAAAGTCCAAAAAAGAATAAAAAGATTTACCGGAATGTACCCGAATACCAAATGTGTCCAAAAGAAAATAAAAACCTGAATACCGAATGTATCCGAAAAATCATAACTGAAAATATTACCGAACTGAAAATTTTATCCAAAACGAAAAAACGAAACAAAAAATTTTCTTGTGCACAAGTCTACTGGCTTATAGTGTGGGGGAACAGCTCTGAAAAGAGGAGTTACTTACATTAATAGGTGTAGTACTTGCAGAATTATGTCCCTTTAGTCTTCTATTTCTGTTGCACTGCTGTGCACAATGGAGGTGAGGAGGTGGGGAGCCAGCTTGTCGAGCTCCCCTGTCTTCCCAATATTTAGAAGAATATTGAATAATGAAGGAACATAACTCTGCAAGAACTACCCCTATTAAATGTAAATAATCCCACTTTTTAGAACTGTTCACCAGCACTATAACCCAGTATTTTGGATTTAGTGTGGGTGAACAGCCTGTCAGTTTCTCTTTTAAGTTTTATAACTATGTAATGTACAAGTGTAGTAGGCCAGAATTTCTTAGCACACATGATTGCTGGGTTCTTAGCACCAGTTTGCTGGGGTCAGCTGCAATTTTGGGCCCAACATGTCACTTTGTAACATCCCATTACCTGGAACAAAATAACATTAATGCTTATGAAGAAATATAAAATCCCATCCCTTCCCCAATATCGCACCACACCCCTACCCTTCAATTCCCTGGTTGAACTTGATGGACATATTTCTTTTTTCGACCGTACTAACTATGTTACTATGTTACCTTCCCCTCAGCTCCCAGAAATTACTTCAGTGTGTGATCGGCTGTGTTTGGCTGAGAAGCACAGACCATGTCATCTATATTCATTGTTTCTCTAACCATGTGACCTACTCAGCTCTCTGAAGGCAGCTCCTCCTGCAGCTCACACAGGAAATAAGCACAAGGCTGATGGATTGTGTAGTTGTCTGCAGCGCTCAGCAGAAACCAGGAAAAACCTGGATTTTCAGAGACTGTTTATGGAGATTATGGGGCCCATTTTTAAAACAAATCAGCTGGGATGCCTTGTGGAGTCATGGTGAGCATAAACATATAATTTATTTAAGTTTTTATTTTTATCACTTTTGAGGATTAACCATCAATGCTTGATTGGCGGAGGTCTGACCTCAAGTGAAAAGTATAAGCGACAATGCCAGGCATAACAACCAGTATGGAGTAGTGACAATGCCTGTGTAAACAATTAAGGTGAAACTGGACTCACTAGAATGCTGCAACTCATTTATTATTTGAATTAACATGATCCAGAAGATATGCCATCATTGACAAATGATTCAAATTGTTTTTGCCTTTTTTTTCTTTCTCCTCACATTTTAAGACCCATAACTTTTGTTTCCACTGATAAAGTTGTTTTTATGGTTTGTTTCATGCGTGAAAAGTTGTGCTTTTCATTGGCCCACATTCTTTTATCATATAATGTATTACCAAGCCGGAAAACAAGTAGTGTAAATTGGAAAAAAAAATGTAATTAAGCAATTTTGTGGTAATTTTTTTTCAAAATACAGTAAAACTGAAACACCAACTATATTCTATGGGTTAACTCGATTTCAATTATACCAAACTGCTGTGGCTACCTGTTGCATTGCGATTTTCATAGCCTCATTGCAAACTTCCGCAATGAGGGCAAGTAAGGGTCTCGAACCCCCTTGCGGTAGCCGCATCACAGAAGCAGAAGACCACTGTTTAAACAGCATTCTCCTGCTTATGTACATACAGTACACAAATAGCATAAGTAATGTATGTAAGGAGCATAGACTTCTGCTGCAGGCTGTCTGATGGTGTAATTTTAAACCTTCAGCACTGTTCTGGATGGTCCAGAGAGCCCAGTCTTAGCACAGAATCAGCAGAAAGGTGAGAGGGATTTTTTTTAGAGGGCATTACCTAGTGGGGGACTACAATCTGGGGGAACTACCTACATGGGGGCACTATCTACTGGGTGCACTACCTGTTGGGGCATGATCTACCTGGGGGCACTAAATACTAGAGACATTACCTACTGAGGGCACTACCTTCCCGAGGGCCTTTCCTACTGGGGGAAAGTTTTACCTATCTACTGGGGACACTACCTACTACAAACCTACTGGGGGCATTACCTACTACCTACCCATTTGGGGCACTACCTACTGGGGGTATTACTTACTAACTCTATAGTGGGGGAATGACCTACAACCTACTATCTACTTTGTGCATTACCTAATAGGGGAAGGAGAATTACCTACCCATGACCACCCTATCTACCTAATCTTTTCCCCAACACACTTACCTTCCCCCTTATAACATGCATGACACTAAGGAGGGTATTATTTAGGGCACTGAGGTAGGGAACAGTTGGGAATTTGCTTTTAAAGTGTGAAGCCTAATATGTTGTTGTCTGGCAGATTCTGCAGTGATGAATCATGGTTGGAAGAAGACTTCATGACGGTCCGAGTAAGGCAGAGAAGAAAAGGAAAGATAACGAATCCAAGAAGATGCCCCCTGTGAGTCAGTACATGTAACTGCACTGTAATCACTTATTCGTTCTGCAGCACCTGTGTAGAGTTAAGGTCACCACTATATGGGCTTTGTATTGGAGAATATTGGTTTATGTTCAGTTGTTTTTACAGTCACTATGTGGTGGCAATGTTAATGATGTAGCTGTATTATTCTCCCTTGTGTACTGGTATTATTGGTAATATTGGTCTCAGTATACAGGATTTGATCAGTAACAGTATGATGGCAGTAACAGTATGATGGTAATATGTAGAGTGATAAAATTCCTCCTTTTATACTGGTATTATTGGTAATATTGGTCTCATACAAATGTGAGTTTGATTGGCTATACCTTTCAGGGTTAGACTGACAGAAATAATACACTGCAATGAAGATCTGTACAGCAGTGTATTATACATGTGATCTGCAGACAAAGTTTAGTCTCTTATGAAATCGTCAATTACCACCCCAAGGCCCTTGCATCTTTATATAATGCCCTCAAAATATCCTAAATATGAGGAAGCCCCAAAATGCACTAACTGCTCCTTAATGTTTGTTGCCTGTGTTAAAATCAAGTAGTACACAAAGGCCATATATGGGATGTTTCCAAATGCATCAGAACTAGGACTATTAATTAAAGTGGTGTTACATGAAGTAGATATATTGTAGATGTGAAACAATAATTAATTTACATGTAATAAATACTTAGCAATATATATATATATATATATATATATATATATATATATATGAAAAAGGTAAGTAAAGAAAAAGATAAGTATTCTCCTTAGGGAGCAGCACCACTTCTGGTTTATGGAGATTTTAAAAAAAATAAAAGGCCATTGGCACTCCACGTACTTTCTGGCAAAAAGAATATGCAAAGCAGCTCATCACACCACCTTCTCAGGTAGTATTTCCTAAAATCAGCTTTAGTTCAAGTTACAGAGTGTCCAGACTAGAAAAAAAGGGATAAGTATTCTCCTTAGGGAGGAGCACCGCTTCCCGTGTATGGAGATTCAAAAAAAATGCCATTAGCACTCCATGGGCTTTCTGGGGAAAAGGAATATGCAAAGCAGCTCTGTAACTGGAGCTAAAGCTGATTTTAGGGGATGCTACCTGTGAAGGTGGTGTGATGAGCTGCTTTGCATATTCAATATATGTATATATGCATTATAAAATTATTGCCAAATATTGTCAGATTGAAAAAATGGGGCTAAGGCATTAAAATAATTAATTGTGTGACCTAAAGGGAAAAAAAAGTATGCCAAATATACTCCACATGTACTCCAAGTATAAGCTGCAATGCCAGGCATAACCACCAGTATGGAGTAGTGACAGTGCCTATGTAAACAATTAAGGTGAAACTGGACTCACTAGAATGCTGCAACTCATGTATTATTTTACATAACAGGATCCAGAAGATATGCCATCATTGACAAGGGTTAACTCCTTCACTAACCTTCACATTTTTTGTGCCTTTTTTTTTCTTATCCCTGGCTTGTTTCTGGCATCAATCATTCATTGCTCTCTAATGCACCATCTTTCCTTGCCCACTGCTAGTACATTTCCCAGCAGTCATCATTGCTAATACTAGTAGAAAGTTGGCATTTATTCACTGTATACTGTAACAAGGGGGCATGGCTTGACAAGCTATGTAAGAGATGGGGAGTTTGGTTAGAAAGTGTTTGAAAGGGGGTGTGGATTTTCTGTATAATGTCAGAAAGGGGTGTGTCTTACAAGAAGTGTGATAACCTATGTCCCTGTTGGGGGAGGGGGGGGAGAAAGGTGACAATGTGAACAGAAAATGGCAGGTTCTTCTTCACTTCCTGCCTGTTACAACATATTCCAACAGGTAAAACAGCCATTAAGTCTATATTATAATACAGTTGATATGGCCATAAGGGGACAAAATATGAATAATGTTTTCTATCTGGAGTACCCCTATAAATGGGCACTATCAGATACAAAAACTTTTGATATGTTGTAAAGCATGCAAAAGCAATAGACTTTGCATTGCTTTTATTAGAAAATGTTCAGTATTTCATACTGAAAAAGCCAGTCAAACAACTGCCCCCCTCTGCTTGTTTGGACACATACTAGTCCTGCTGTGTCCATGCGTCATGGACACACTTCCTTGATTGACAGTTGTGAGCGCAGGGCTCACAGATGGAGGAAAAATCCTCCCACTGTCAGCTTGTGTCCCGCTACTGTCAGTGAGGACAAGCTGGGAGTTGTAGTTTTGCTAATGCTAGGGGAGATGTGAGCAGACAGCATACTGAGGGAGGGGGCAGAGACCTGCACAGTGAGGCCACGCCCCCTCCCTTTGAGAGGAATTCAGACTAGTGATCTAAATTAAAAGTGTAATAAAAAAAATAAAGGTGCTAGACACATAAAAATTTGAGGTACATGGACAGGATTAGGTACTGAGTGATATATATAAAAAAAAAAATTTGGGATCTGATGGGTACGCTTTAAGGCTAAAACTGGCAGAAACAGAAGGAAGGGAAATATGAAATGCCATACCCACATGGCGTTTTTTGAGGCATTTTTCCCCCCTTAGGCTCAATGGCAGTTTTTCAAACTTGCAGCATGCTCTAGGTATGGCGGTTTTTCATCAGAGGTAAGCAAATCTTTCCATTAGGCTGGTGTTCCATACAAAAGTTTTTTGGAAAACTACAACTGCAGTTTTTTAGTAAAAGCCAGAAATGAATCCAATGGAAAGAAGAAGTATAAGTATGTGTTTCTGTGGGGTGATAATATAGATGTGGTCCAGAATTATTAAAATAAGAAAGTATGGAATAGTCTCCAAGGAGAAATCAGACACAATGGGTTGAGTACTACAATGCCAGTGAACATAGATTATGTCTCTCCAGCAAGCATTTGCTGATATTCATGAACATCACTCTAATTCTCTGTAGTGCTGCCATAACATTTCAGAAGATAGTAGAAGTAGAATTTTGGTAAATGATTTTGCCTTTTCAGCATGTGACCTGCAACATGGCATCTCAACCCATCTGCTCAACAATCATGCTGGGACTAAGTGAGGTAGGGCCCTTAGAAGAGGTGGACTGGTTACTACTCTGGACATTTATCGCCAGGTTGTTATGTTGGATCCTGTTTTCTAAATTTGCTTAGTGGTTAGCGCCTATACTGCTGGAGTCCTGAGTTCAAATCCTACCAAGGGCAACATCTACAAGGAGTTTGTATGCTCTATCCATACATGACATAATGGCCCTCATTTACTAAAGTCCAACTGACTCTTTTTCTCGGTTATTGGGCCTAAATTTTAGTCGCAACGTCTGTTTAGAAAACACTGTGTTTTTTTTCACTCTGAAATGGTCATGTTTTATGCAAAAATAGGCGTTTTACCAACAAAAGACAAAAAATTACTTGCAGCACTTCGAAAATCACTCAAGAAAAAGTGTGAGTTTGCCTCTCACAATAACCAACAGCCAAGAGGCCGAGTGATATTCCAAAAATGGAGTGATTTCTAAGGCTGGGTTCACACTACGTTTTTCAACTACAGTTCCCGCATACGTTTTCTATCAAAAACCGTATGGGGAAAAAAACGGATGGAACAGTATGGGAAAAAGTAAACCGTATGGGTTTTTAAACAGTATACTGTTTTTAAAAGTGCATACTGTTCCGTCCGTTTTTGTAGAAAAAAAACCCATACGTTTTTGAAAATTTTGTCCATTTTTTATGGGAGGGGTCTTGGGTGGGGACTTTAGGATTCAAATGCGCATGTGCAAAGTAAAAACGTATACGTTTTTCCCGTATGGAACCGTATACATGTGCGTTTCCCATTGACGTCCATGTTAAAAAAAAACTTATGCGGTTGCAGTACGGTTTTTAAACCGGAGACAAAATCGTGGTCAACCACAGTTTTGACTCCGGTTTAAAAACCGTACTGCAACCGCATACGTTTTTTTTAACATGGACGTCAATGGGAAACGCACATGTATACGGTTCCATACGGGAAAAACGTATACGTTTTTACTTTGCACATGCGCATTTGAATACTAAAGTCCCCACCCAAGACCCCTCCCATTAAAAATGGACAAAATTTTCAAAAACGTATGGGTTTTTTTTCTGTAAAAACTGACGGAACTGTATGCACTTTTAAAAACAGTATACTGTTTAAAAACCCATACGGTTTACTTTTTCCCATACTGTTCCATCCGTTTTTTCCCCCATACGGTTTTTGATAGAAAACGTATGCGGGAACCGTAGTTGAAAAACGTAGTGTGAACCCAGCCTAACAAGGGACTGTTTGCCATTGTGTTTTTTGTGAAAGTAACTTGTTTTATAACCTGAAAACATTTTATACAGTTCAACACTTTTATGAATAAAATATTGAATGCTTTTGTGATACTTAATGTTTATATATATATATTTTTTCTTTTTAACATATTTGCAATAATAGGTTTAAATCAATTTAACACGCAAGCTGATAAACAAGGATAATTGTTGTAATGCATGACAAATTATAACACGTGAATACTTTTGATTCATGGAAACATAAAAAAAAAGTCTAAACCATTTTGACTCACACAACTAATTTCTTTAGCTCAGAGTTTGTGCGACACAATTGACTAGTGCGACACAAAAAAACGTGAGATGAATCAGGTATGGATAAGCCAGGATTTCCAGCCACCAATGCCAGATGCCTCAGAGTAGATTGACCATGCTGCTACACCAACATTTCCCAATTATTGTTAATTATGAAACCCTCTTGGGTTATCAATTAGGGTTATGAAACCCTCTTTGGTACTGCAATTGCCTGCTCCTGGCTCATCCTGTCTTTCAGGAACTACTTGCCTCACTGATGCCTTGGGCCTTTATTTTTTGGATGTTTAGCAGTAGCTAAATATGCTTAATGCAAATGTAAACTTTGATCTTTAAATGTAAGGGGTTATGAAGCCCTCTTGGGTACTGCGATTGCCTGCTCCTGGCTCATCCTGTGTCTTTCAGGAACTACTTGCCTCACTGATGCTTCTGGCCTTGGGCCACTTAAAGGGGTACTTCGCCCCTGGCATCTTATCCCCTATGCAAAAGATAGGGGATAAGATGTTAGATCACCGCGGTCCCGCTGCTGGGGACGCCGGGGATCGCCGCTGCGGCACCCCGCCATCATTACTGCGCAGAGCGAGTTCGCTCTGTGTGTAATGATGGGCGATACAGGGGCCGGAACAGTGTGACGTTATGGCTCCTCCCCTCATGACATCACGGCCCGTCCCCTTAATGCAAGTCTATGGCAGGGGGCGTGATGACCACCACGCCCCCTCCCATAGACTTGTATTGATGGGGTGGGCCGTGACATCACGAGGGGCAGAGCCGTGATGTAACGATACTCTGGCCCCTGTATTGCCCGTCATTACGTGCAGAGCGATCTCGCTCTGCGCAGTAATGATAGCGGGGTGCTGCAGCGGCGATCCCCGGGGTCCCCAGCAGCGGTACCCCGGCAATCTGACATCTTATCCCCTATCCTTTGGATAGGGGATAAGATGTCTAGGGGCGGAGTACCCCTTTAAGGACCTATGGCGTATGGATACGCCTTGACGTCCTGGTACTTAAGGACCCAGGGCGTATCCATACGCCCGTGGGAATTTTGGTCCCCGCCGCGTGCCGCGCTGGGACCGAACTGGGGTGACTGCTGATATCGATCAGCAGGCACCCCGCGCAAATGCCCAGGGGGGTCATCAGACACCCCCCCATCGGCGATCGGCGCAAATCGCAAGCGATTTCGGGTCATACAGGTCTATGGTGACCCGGAATATAAGGGGGATCGTGGTTGTCTAAGACACCCACGATCCCCCTGTAGGCATAGGAGTGAGGTGGCAGCCCTCCTATCCCTGCTATTGGTCTGCTATTGATCGTCAGAGGCAACGACCAATAGCAGACCGGGGGCGGGGGGTTAACTTTCGTTTTCCCCGTCCTGCCCACCCACATTAGGCGGGGCAGAACGGGGAACCTAAGGGGATCGGGCGCCAACGTCCACTTACCGATCTGGAGGCTGCGGCGACGGTGATCGGCGGGCGGCGTGACGTGTGTCAGAAGAGGACGGCTCCCTGGATCCTACGGAAGCCGGTAAGTTGATCTGGAGGGCTACAGTCTGAGACTGTGGTCTCTAAACTGTAGCCCTCCAGATGTTGCAAAACTACAACTCCCAGCATGCCCAGACAGCTGTTTGGGCATGCTGGAATATGTAGCCTTGCAACAGCTGGAGGGCTGCAGTTTGAGACCACTATACAGTGGTCTCTAAACTATATCACTCCAGATCTTGCACAACTACAACTCCTAGCATGCCTACACAGCTGTTTGCTGTCTGGGCATGCTGGAAGTTGTAGTTTTGCAACATCTGGAGGTCCACAGTTTGGAGATCACTGTGCACTGGTCTAAAAACTGTAGCTCTCCAGATGTTGCAAAACTGGAAATCCCAGCATGCCCTGACAGCAAACAGCTGTCTCGGCATGCTGGGATTTGTAGTTGGGTACCTCCAGCTGTTGCATAACTACATCTTCCAGCATGCCCTTCGGTGATTAATACATGCTGGGAGTTGTAGTTTTGCAACAGCTGGTTGGAAAATACTGAGTTAGGTAACAAAACCTAACTGAAGGCTTTCCAACCAGTGTGCCTCCAGCTGTTGCAAAAGTACAACTCCCAGCATGCACGGTCTGTCAGTACATGCTGGGAGTTGTAGTTTTGAAACAGCTGGAGGTTCCCCCCCCCCCCCCATGTGAATGTACAGGGTACATTCACACAGACAGGTTTACAGTAAATTTCCTGCTTCAAGTTTGGGCTGTGGCAAATTTTTCGCCACAGCGCAAACTCCTAGCGAGAAACTCACCGTAACCGGACAGTGCGAAAGTACCCTAAAAACACTACACTACACTAACACATAATAAAGAGTAAAACACTACATATACACCCCCTGACACTGTCCCCCCCCAATAAAAATTTAAAATGTCTTGTACGGCAGTGTTTCCAAAACGGAGCCTCCAGCTGTTGCAAAACAACAACTCCCAGCATTTCTGGACAGCCACTGACTGTCCAGGCATGCTGGGAGTTTAGCAACAGCTGGAGGCACCCTGATTGGGAATCACTGGTGTAGAATACCCCTATGTCCACCCCTATGCAATCCCTAATTTAGTCCTCAAATGCGCATGGCACTCTCTCACTTCGAAGCCCTGTCGTATTTCAAGGAAACAGTTTATGGCCACATATGGGGTATCGCCGTACTCGGGAGAAATTGCACTACAAATTTTGGGGGTCTTTTTTCCTTTTACCACTTGTGAAAAGGAAAAGTTGGGGGCTACACCAGCCTGTTAGTGTAAAAAAATAAAAAAAATGTTACACTAACATGATGGTGTTGCCCCCTACTTTTTATTTTCACAAGCGGTAAAAGGAAAAAAAGACCCCCAAAATTTGTAACACAATTTCTCCTGAGTACGGAAATACCTCATATGTAAGCGTAAAATGTCCTGCGGACGCACAACAAGGCTCAGGAATGAGAGCGCACCATGTACATTTGAGGCCTAAATTGATGATTTGCACAGGGGTGGCTGGTTTTACAGTGGTTCTGACAAACGCAAAAAAAAAAAAAAATACCCACATGTGACCCCATTTTGGAAACTGCACCCCTCACAGAACGTGAAAAGGGGTATAGTAGTGAGCCTGAACACTCCACAGGTGTTTGACGAATTTTCATTAAAGTTGGATGGGAAAATAAAAAAATAAAATTCACAAAATTTTTCATTTTCACAAGGGAAAATAGGAAAAAGCCCCCCCAAATTTGTAACCCCATCTCTTCTGAGTAAGAACATACCCCATATGTGAATTTAAAGTGCTCTGTGGGCGAACTGCAATGCTCAGAAGAGAAGGAGCGCCATTGGGATTTTGAAGAGAAAATTTGTCCGGAATTGAAGGCCACATGTGTTTACAAAGACAATGGACCCCCGACACATGTGACCCCATTTTGGAAACTACACCCTTCATGTAATGTAATAAGGGGTACAGTGAGAATTTACGCCCCACAGGTGTCTGACAGATTTTTGTAACAGTGGTCCGTAAAAATGAAAAACAAAATTTTTCATTTGCACAGCCCACTGTTTCAAAGATCTGTCTAACGCCAGTGGGGTGTACATACTCACTGCACCCCTTATTAAATTCTGTGTGGGGTGTAGTTTCCAAAATGGGATCACATGTGGGGGGGTCCACTGTTCTGGCACCACGGCGGGCTTTGTAAACGCACATGGCCCCTGACTACCATTCCAAACGTATTCTCTTTCCAAAAGATCAATGGCGCTCCTCCTCTTCTGAGCATTGTAGTTCGCCAGCAGAGCATTTTACGTCCTAACATGGGGTATTTTCATACTCTGCATTTTAGTTAAAAAAATTTATTTTAATTTACACATCCAACTTTAACGAAAAGTCATCAAACACCTGTGGGGTGTTAAGGCTCAGCGGACCCCTTGTTACGTTCCTTAAGGGGTGTAGTTTCCAAAATATTATGCCAAGTGGGCATTTTTTGCCGTTCTGGCACCTCAGGGGCTTCCTAAATGCGACATGCCCCCAAAAAACCATTTCAGCAAAAGTTGCTTTCAAAAAGCCAAATGTGACTCCTTCTCTTCTGAGCATTGTAGTTCGCCCGCAAAGCATTTTACGTCCTAACATGGGGTATTTCTTTACTCAGAAGAGATGGGGTTACAAATTTGGGGGGGCATTTTTTCCCATTTCCCTTTGTAAAAATGGTAAATTTGGGGGGAAAACTGCACTTTAGTGTGAATTTTTTTTTTCCATTTACACATCCAATTTTAACTAAAAGTTGTCAAACACCTGTGGGGTGTTAAGGCTAACTGGACCCCTTGTTACGTGCCTTGAAGGGTGTAGTTTCCAAAATGGTATGCCACGTGGGGTTTTCTGCTGTTCTGGCACCATAGGGGCTTTCTAAATGTGACATGCCCCCCAAAAACCATTTCAGAAAAATTCACTCTCCAAAATCCCATTGTCGCTCCTTCCCTTCTGAGCCCTCTACTGCGCCCGCCGAACACTTGACATACACATATGAGGTATTTCCTTACTCGAGAGAAATTAGGTTAAAAATTTTGGGGGCTTTTTCTCATATTACCACTTGTAAAATTTCAAAAACTGGGTCTACAAGAACATGCGAGTGTAAAAAATTAAGATTTTGAATTTTCTCCTTCACTTTGCTGCTATTCCTGTGAAACACCTAAAGGGTTAACACACTTACTGAATGTTATTTTGAATACTTTGAGGGATGCAGTTTTTATAATGGGGGTCATTTGTGGGGTATTTCTAATATGAAGGCCCTTCAAATCCACTTCAAAACTGAACTGGTCCCTAAAAAATTCTGATTTTGAAAATTTTGTGAAAAATTTGAAAATTGCTGCTGAACTTTGAAGCCCTCTGATGTCTTCCACAAGTAAAAACATGAAAACTCTATGAAGCAGTCATAAAGTAGACATATTGTATATGTGAATCAATGTATAATTAATTTGGAATATCCATTTTCCTTATAAGCAGAGAGCTTCAAAGTAAAAAAAAAATGCAAAATTTTCAATTTTTTCATCAAATTTTGGAATTTTTCACCAAGAAATTATACAAGTATCGACAAAATTTTACCACTATCATAAAGTAGAATATGTCACAAAAAAACAATTTCGGAATCAGAATGAAAGGTAAAAGCATTCCAGAGTTATTAATGCTTGAAGTGACAGTGGTCAGATGTTCAAAAAATGGCCAGGTCCTTAAGATATATTTGGGCTGGGTCCTTAAGGGGTTAATTTTTGAATGTTTAACAGTAGCTAAATATATGCTTAATGCAAATTTCAACATTGATCTTTAAATGTAAGGGGTTATGAATCCCTCTTGGGTACTGCGAATGCCTGCTCGATACTCATTCTGTGTCTTTCAGGAACTACTTGCCCCCCTGCCCTCAGGCCTTGGGCCTTCAATTTTTGGATGTTTAGCAGTAGCTAAATACATGCTTAATGCAAATTTCAACATTGATCTTTAAATGTAAGGGGTTATGACACCCTCTTGGGTACGGCGAATGACTGCTCCTGACTCATTCTGTGTCTTTCAGGAAATAATTGCCTCCCTGATGCCTCAGGCCTTGGACCTTAAATTTTTGGAAGTAGCAGTAGCTAATACATGCTTAATTCAAATTTCAACAATGATCTTTAAATTCTTGGCGCTCTGCTAGGGCCTTCTCCTACCCCGCCGGGGCCGATCCGAGGACCTCACTAAACCATTCAATCGGTAATAGAGACATGCGGTGTGTACAAAGGGCAGGGACTTAATGAATCCGAGCTTATGACCGGCGCTTAGTTTTGATTCTTCTTTCCTGGCAAATAATTGCAATCCCTGATCCCTATCGCGAAGGGGGTTCAGCAGGTTACCCGCACCTGTTGGTGAAAGATAGACACACCCTGGTCCGTTCAGTGTAGCGCATGCAGCCCCGGACATTAGAGGGCATAACACACCTGTTATTGCTTGATCTCGCGAGTGATCGTGCTATGTAAGGGGTTATTAAAGCCTCTTGAGTACTGCTAATGCCTACTCCTGACTGCTCCTGTGTCTTTCAGGAACTACTTGACTTCATGATGCTTCTGGGCTTGGGCCTTTAATTTTAGGATTTTTGAAATACATACATACATGCTTAATTTAAATTTCAACATTTATGGTGCAATGGATGGGGTTATTAAACACTCTTGGGTAGTGTTTTTTTCAAATTTTCTGATAATTATCACAGTAATAAACTTCAATTTTCCACAATAATAACCATTACACCATTGAACGATTGTTGCGTGTGATTTTTTAAGTAAAATTTTCAAAAAAAATACGCAGAGGGATGAACTCTGCTTCTTTATTTCATAAAAAATTCCTTTATAGAATGTCTTTTGGAGGTCCACCGTCCTGCATTATAGAGTCTTCTGGACTCTTGGATATGCGCTTGTTCTTAAACAAAGGTACAAAAGCCAAAAATGGCCGGTCAGGGCTATGGAGACGTTGCGCCTAAATCTTATGGCCACATGAGCCCTGTGGGTGCTAGTCAGATTAGGTCCTTTGTACCCACACGGCGGGGTCCGGGACACAAATTTTTATTTAAATCACACATTTCAATGGCCTCCTCATTCTGAAGCCAACTCCAGGCTGCGTCATTCTGGTAATATATAGAGAGCACTCGCTGTCCTAAATTTTCGTTAAAATTTTTCGTCAAAAATGTTTGTCTTTTTTATTAGGGATTGTGAAGCTTTGGTGCGTACTCATGCATCAGCCAACTCCAGCCTGTGTCATTCAGGCAATATATGGTTTACTGATGGCGCTGCTGGGCCTGGGTCTGGGAATTTCAAATTTTCTCATAGGTAGCACCCACTATCCATAAGTCTTCTTCATAAATTTGAACAATTGTTGTGTTTTTTTGGAGGAATTGTGAAGCCCTAGTGTGTACGCATGCATCAGCCAACTCCAGGCTGTGTCATTCAGGCAACATATAGGTAGCACACGCTGTCCTAAATATTCTTAAAATTATTTAAAAAATGGTTGTTTTTTCTTTGGGATTCGGAAGCCCTGGTGTGTACTCAATACTGCTGCCTGCTACACTCTGTTAGCCCATTGGTCCTGCAACAGTGTGCTACTCCGCCTCCACATCCTCCACTCTGTCTTAAGCCTCCACTGCCCGGACAAGTGTCAGTGGCCCTTCAGCATACCATGTGTGCAGGTCAAGGCGGTGTAACGCTGTTCTTCCATGGTTTGCCTTGGCGAGAAGTCTTGGAAACAATGGCCGGTCAGGGCAATGGAGACGTTTCGCCTAAATCTCACGGCCACATGAGCCCTGTGGGGGCTTGTTGGATTTGGTCCTTCGTACCCACACGCTAGGGTCCGGGACACGCAAAGGTTGTTTTAAATTTCAAATAAAAAAATGATGGCGCTGCTGGGCCTGGGTCTTGGAATTTCAAATTTTCTCATGGGTAGCACCCGTTATCCAAAATCTTTTTCAAAAATTTCTAAAATTGTGGTGTTTTTTGGGGGGGATTGTGAAGCCCTGGTGTGAACTCGTGCATCAGCCAACTCCAGGCTGTGTCATTCAGGCAATATATGGGTTACTGATGCCACTGTGGGGCCTGGGTCTGGTAATTTCAAATTTTCTCATGAGTAGCACCCACTATCCAAAATCTTTTTCAAAAATTTCTAAAATTGTGGTGTTTTTTGGGGGGATTGTGAAGCCCTGGTGTGTACTGGTGCATCAGCCAACTCCAGGCTGTGTCTTTCAGGCAATATATGGGCTACTGATGCCGCTGTGGGGCCTGGGTCTGGTGATTTCAAATTTTCTCATAGGTAGCACCCGCTATCCAAAATCTTGTGTACAAGGCATCATGAAACCTGAGCATTACCAACGGATTTTGGGTCGCAGTGTACAGCCCAGTGTCGGAAAGCTGGGTTTGCATCTGAGATCTTAGGTCTTCCAGCAGGACAATGACCCCAAACATACATCAAAAAGCACCCAGAAATGGATGGCACCAAAGCGCTGGAGAGTTCTGAAGTGGCCATCAATGGGTTCAGATCTAAATCCCATTGAACACCTGCAGAGGGATCTTAAAATTGCTGTTGGGAAAAGGCGCCCTTCCAATAAGAGAGACCTGGAGCAGTTTGCAAAGGAAGAGTGGTCCAACATTCCAGCTGAGGGGTGTAAGAAGCTTATTGATGGTTATGGGAAGCAACTGATTTCAGTCATTTTTTCTAAAGGGTGTGCAACCAAATATTCAGCTAAGGGTGACAATAATTTTGTACAGCCCATTTTTGGAGTTTGGTGTGACAATATGTCCAATTAGCTTTTTTTCCTCCCTTTTTGGTTTAGTTCCAATACACACAAAGGGAATACACACGTTTATAGCAAAACATGTGTTACTGCAATCCTTTTCAGCGAAAAATACTTCATTTTCTTGAAAAAATTCAGCGGTGCCAACATTTACAGCCATGACTGTATATAAGTAATTTCATTAACCCAGCGATGCGTGGCATCGCATAGGTTAACAGGCAGAAGTCCCACTGTTACCCCCCCCAGGACCATATGTGGATGGTCCTGGTCAGCGATCAATGTGATTGATCCCTGCGGAGGAATCATGGTGTCTCAGGTGACTGGGGAGGTTAAAGTTAATTGAGAGCTGTGGTGGGCACATATCGCAGGACCGGCGCAGGCAGCGGGGACGGCAGGCAAGTGGAGGAGGCAGAGTCGGCATCAGAGGCAGCAGTGTAGATCGCTGTAAAGTGATCTTCACTGCTGCTTCTAGGAATTTCAAAACTACCACTCCCAGCATGCCCAGGCAGCCTTTGGCTGTCCGGGCATGCTGGGAGTTGTAGCTATGCAACATCTGGAGAGCCACAGTTTGGAGACCACTGTGCAGTGGTCTCCAATCTGTGCTTATCCAGATGTTGCAAAACTACAACTCTCAGCATGCCCAGACAGTGTAGTTCTGTAACATCTGGCCCTTCAGATGTTTCCAAACTACAACTACCAGCATGCCTGGGCAGTCTGAGCATGATTGGAGTTGAAGTTTTGCAACATCTGGAGGGCTACATCTGGAGGTTTTCCTTATTCGAGAGGAATTGGGTTACACATTTTGGGGGGGCATTTTCTCCTTTTACCCCTTGTAAAAAGGCAAAAACTGGGTCTACGAGAACATGTTAGTGTAAAAAATGGAGATTTGGAATTTTCTCCTTCACTTTGCTGCTATTCCTGTGAAACACATAAAGGGTTAACAAACATTCTGAATATAATTTTGTATACTTTGAGGGGTGCTGTTTTTATAATGGGGTCATTTATGGGGTATTTCTAATATGAAATCCACTTCAAAACTGAACTGGTCCATGAAAAATTCTGATTTTGAAAATTTTGTGAAATTTTTTTTAAATTGCTGCTGAACTTTGAAGCCCTCTGATGTCTTCCAAAAGTAAAAACATGTCAACTTTATGATGAAAACATAAAGTAGACATATTGTGTATGTGAATCAATATATAATTAATTTGGTATGTTTATTTTCCTCACAAGCAGAGAGCTTCAAAGTTAGAAAAATGCTAAATTTTCAAATTTTTCATGAAATTTGGGAATTTTTCACCAAGAAATCACCAAGTATTGACAAAAATGTACCACTATGATAAAGTAGAATATGTCAGGAAAAAAGAATCTCAGAATCAAATTCATAAGTAAAGCATCCCAGAGTTATTAATGCTTAAAGTGACAGTGGACAGATGTGCAAAAAATGCTCTGGTCCTTAAGGCCAAAATGACCTCAGTCCTTAAGGGGTTAAACATATCCTATCTGTTTGTAATGTAAGGCCATGTTCACACTACGAAATGTCTGCACGGAAAATCTCTGTGCGGACAGCCGTCTCCTAGACGGCTCATAAACAGCTATGCATTCCGGGCGGTGTTTGCAAAAAGAATGAACGTTTTCATTCTTTCTGCGGATACAGAAAACGGAATTTCCATGCTGGAAACATCTGGCATGGATATTCTGCCGTGTGCACAGAGCAGCAGAATCCTGTTGAATTCAACGGGACTCTGCTTCAGCAGAATTTCCGTGCCAAATTCCGCATTGGAAATTCTGACATGTGAACATGGCCTATGAGTCTTAAACAAGCTTAGGACTGTATGATACATTTAATAATATTGTAAGTTCCTTAAGCAACACCTTATTTTCTGTCCACCAACACAAAATACTCTAATAGTGCCCCTCCCAAGACTAGACTTTGGATCTGCCCCTGGTTCCACATCGGTAGCCCCACAATGTGATCACAGAGTCCTGATGGTTCCCATAGCAGCAGGAGGCCAGATGATGGCCTCCTGTCTGCCAAGTACGGCAGTGTCAGTGTCAGTGTAATAAACAATGTATTATCACAAAAAAAAAAGCAAAAAGCAAACCTGTACGTCAAGCATGTCAAATTCAAAGGCTAACGTGGGCCAAAAAAAAACAAGGTTTAAGTTTACGTGGGCCGTATCCAAAAAAGGATGTAGTAATGCCGCTCCTTGAATTCTGGGAGCGTGACGTGAGAAAATGAAAATGAGAGGCCCCCATATTAGGTGCGCATTACAGTTCCCCCACATTAGGTGCACAGTACAGTTCCCCCACATTAGGTGCGCAGTACAATTCCCCCTCATTAGGTGCGCAGTACAGTTCCACCACATTAGGTGCGCAGTACAGTTCCCCCACATTAGGTGCGCAGTACAGTATCCCCCACATTAGGTGCGCAGTACAGTTCCCCCACATTAGGAGTGCAGTACAGTTCCCCCATATTAGGTGCGCAGTACAGTTCCCCCACATTAGGTGCGCAGTACAGTATAGTTCCCCCACATTAGGTGCAGTATAGTTCCCCCACATTAGGTTCAGTATAGTTCCCCACATTAGGTGCAGTATGTTCCCCCACATTAGGTATAGTTCCCCCACATTAGGTGCAGTATAGTTCCCCACATTAGGTGCAGTATAGTCCCCCACATAAGTTGCAGTACAGTTCCCCCACATTAGGTGCAGTACAGTTCCCCCGCATTAGGTGCAGTATAGCTTCCCCCACATTAGGTTTTCAGTACAGTTCCCCCTCATTAGGTTTTCAGTACAGTTCCCCCACATTAGGTGCAGTACAGTTCCCCCACATTAGGTGCAGTACAGTTCCTCACATTAGGTGCAGTATAGTTCCCCCACATTAGGTGCAGTATAGTTCCCCCACATATTTTTCTAAAGGGTGCTTTTATGTATTTTTTAAAACTTTTTTTACTATTTATTTTACCATATAGGGGACTATTAATAACAATCATTGGATTGCCATGTACTGTTCCATACTTTGTTATAACATAACAATAGTATTGATCAGTACTATCTGCGATTTTCTTGTACTGGTTGCACAAGAAGATTGCCTATTCTGCATGCCAGAGGTGAGTAGCAGACCCCAGTTTGCCATTTGCGCTCATTGGACTCCTGTGGATATCTTGCACTGCGGGGATATGATAAGCCCACCTGAACCCACTGGCACCTCCATTTTGACTAAATGCGTGATCAGTGCCCTTATCTGCATAGATAACAGCATCTGTAGGGTAAATAGGAGCACCAGTATGATAGCTGATGTCCCCCATAAGCAGTGAGTTACCAGGGATTTTAAATATTTTCTAAATACACCATATCTTACCCATCTTTCCCTGGATGGGATATGAAGTTCCTGAAACCTTGTATCCACCACTGATAATTTAGGGAAATAAAGCAATCCTCCTTTACCATTCCTGTCACTGTCTCACAATATATATGACAGTCTTAGGTCTTCCACTGAGACGGTTAGGCATGCTCAGTTTATGTACATGTTGCTTGTTAGTCTCCACTGCACATGCAAACAAAGGGTTGGTGGGAAATTGTGTGCTCTGTTGCTTGGTAACCGCAAGATCAAAGTTTAGAGACAAAACCAGGAAGTGATCAGATCCATGGGGAGAAGAACAGAACAGTGATATAGGTCCTTTTACCTAAAAACAGCACGTGAACCCCTTTACATATACAATATGTATGTGACACACATCTGATTTTACTTTGTTACCAACTTTTCTTCATGAGGAAACCCTTTTAAGTTCTATATTTTTCAGGAAATCCTATATTTCATTGCGTATTTGGTGTAAGAAGAAATAATTTCATACTTGCTCTAATTTAAGAGATGTATGTATATTTTACTTGCCTTTTCCTCCTTACACCATAAAATTGTACTTCATTTGTTTAATATTTTATGAAAACTGGTTCAACTTTAAAACAAATTTTTTTTTTGAGGCATGCAAAAAGCAAAATGGTCCTATGTGATTTTGCCAGCTAGGACAGAAATCTCATGTTTCCTCACTTTTGAGCTGGTTTGCTAACAATGTAGTTCCTCTGGAGATGTGTCATCTGCCAAGACCCTCTGATCTAGCATTGAAGTAACTGGGACTAATCTGGGTTGTGCCCATTCTCTCTAATGGCCCCATAGCAGCCACTCTGGGCTGCCTCGTATTGTTAATCTAAAACAAAGAAAGCGCTCCCTAGTAGTGCAACAACCCGATATAAAAGTCAGATATAAATGTGTTTGCTTACCGGAGAAGGTTGTGAAAAGACAAGCACAACATTGGAATATGTATGACAACAATTCTTGGAGTATGCTGCAGCCTTTGCCAAACCAATTCATGTAGACGCTCCAAATGGTGGCGGGATAGAATCAGGCGCTGCGAGACTCACAGGATAGCAGACAAACAAATGTATTTCTCACAATGCAGTGTGACGCATTTCACGGTATTACACCCATTCCTCAGGCATCCTGCCTGATGAAGTGGTGTAATACCGTGAAACATGTCGCATTGCGGGAAATAAATGTGTTTGTCCACTATCCTGTGAGTCTTGCATTGCATTATCCATGCCCTTGTTTGATTCATGTTGTGACATCTAGATGTTATACCATAAAATGCAAGGCAGCTCAGAGTCTGACACATGTAGAGTGGGTTTCTGTAAACTAGCCATTTCTTTTTTACCAAATATTTTGACAAATGTTTTCACCTTGTTTCTTTTCAGAGTTGTTTTGCTAAAATAACTAAACTTTTTTTTTAAAATTGTCAATTTGGGACCACAATTTGTAGAAAACCAAAGTGACAATAATATACTTACTTACCACTAATAATATGTTCAAACCACATGTCTTGATATAACGCAAAGCGTAAATTAACTTAGGCACCTAATATTGTAAAGTCTCTCTAGTCTCATTATTCACAATAAAGTAGTAAATCAATTGACAGAGGTAATTGGATCACAGCTGGAATTAATGTTTTTTTAATAAGACACAAATTACTAGATAATGCTAAGAGAAATAAAATTCTGGACATGGGAAAGGAAAATGAATCCTGATAGACAAGGATGAAGTTATTCTGTCACTCATGTTCATTTCATAAAGATGAAGATGTTTCTTTAATCCTAAATGTACTGTATGTATGAAAGTAAATCATTGTAATGCTAAACACCAAGGGGAGAAGTTATGAAGTCAGTGAGCTTGGCTGTAAATGTTTGAAAAAAAAAAAAGTTACAAACCTGGCCTAAAGTAGGCAGGGAAGGGGCGGGGCTTTTCGACAACATGAGATTTACTTCAGTTTATGTTAGAGGGCTAGTGTAAATCATAGATGAAATCTACACTAGCTAAGAGCAAACTGAAATCTAGTTGGATTTTACTAAAAATGGGCAATGGCAAAAGTTTTTATTGGGGAAAGTCTGAGCGCTTTTTGTCTAATTTGTGTTTTTTATTTTTTGCATTTTTTGGTCTAATTTGCATGTTTGTTTTTTTACGATTTTTTTGGGATATGTGTTTTTTGTGCATTTTTTTTAAACTTACAATATAAGTGATTTAGGCCACTTTACATACAGTGGTCATTAATTTTTAATTTGCAATTTTTTTTAATATGCAAAATTACAACGCAATGGTTGAAAAAAAAATACACAAACATAGACAACCTTAACCCCTTAACAACCAAGGACGTATATTTACGTCCTTGGCCGGCTCCCGCGATATAACGCGGTGACCCCGTGTCATATATGGTTGGTCCCGGCATGTATCTGAAGCCGGGACCCAGGGCTAATAGTGTGTGGCAGTGATCTCAGTGCCGCGCCCTATTAACCTTTTAGACGCAGCGTTCAAAGCTGAACGCCGCATCTAGAACAAAAGTAAACGCTTCCCGGCTGCTCAGTGGGGCTGATAAGGACCACCACAATGAAAATGCGGTGTCCCGATCAGCTGGGACGTGAGCGGAGGTCTTCTTACATTCCTCCCGCGCATCCCTTCGGCGATTGATTGCTCCAAGCCTGAGATGCAGGCTTGGGCAATCGACCGCCGATAACTCTGATCAATGCAAAGCTATGGCGTTGAAGTGAACAGTGTAAAAGATCAGTGTGCGCAGTTTTATCGCCCCTATGGGAGTGTAAATAAATGTCATTTAACCTTTTCCCTAATAAAAGTTTAAATCACCCCCTTTTTCCCATAAAAAAAAAACATGTAAATAAGTATAAACATATGTGGTCAGGCGGTGGAAGGACGGGGAGGCTGAGATTTTACGGGGGGAATCAGACGTCAGGGCCACAGCCGCACCCTTTGGTGCTTCGTCAGGCCCCTGTGACCTGTGGTCACAGGGGCCTGACGAAGCACCAAACGGTGCAATACGGCTGTGGCCCTGACGTCTGATTCCCCCCATAACATCTCAGCCTCCCCGTCCTCCCACCGCCTGACAGCGATGTTACATGTCTGATCTCCTGGAACGGGTGAGCTGCTCCGTAATTCTTTTTCTTATGTGTTCAGTTATTCACTTGTCTAATCTCAGCGTGAAGCACCACCTACATTGATCTTTGGATTAAATCAGCAGCATATGCTCACACTTTAGGAAGGAGTCATAACAGTGCCGGATATCTTTTTCTGTTACTCTACTGTGGAACAATAAACATATGTGGTATTGCTGCGAGCGTAAATGTCCAAACTATAAAAGTATATCATTAATTGAACTGCACGGTCAATGGCGTACGCGCAAAAAAAATTCAAAAACCCAAAATAACATATTTTTGGTCACTTTTTATATCATAAAAAAATGAATAAAAAGCAATCAAAAAGTCAGATCAATACAAAAATGGTACCACTAAAAACTTCAGATCACGGCGCAAAAAATGAACCCTCAGGGGTCAGAAGATGACAATTTTAAACGTATAAATTTTCCTGCATGTAGTTATGATTTTTTTTCCAGAAGTACGACAAAATCAAACCTTTATAAGTAGGGTATCATTTTAATAGTATGGCCCTACAGAATAAAGATAAGGTGTCATTTATACTGAAAAATGTACTGCGTAGAAACGGAAGCCCCCAAAAGCTACAAAATTGCATTTTTTCTTCAATTTAGTTGCACAATGATTTTTTTTCCGTTTTGCCGTAGATTTTTGGGTAAAATGACTGATGTCACTGCAAAGTAAATTGGTGGTGCAAAAAATAAGCCATCATATAGGTGCAAAATTGAAATGGTTATGATTTTTAAAAGGGGAGGAGGAAAAAACGAAAGTGCAAAAATTGAAAAACCCGTGGTCCTTAAGGAGTTAAGTGCTGTTCTTGAAACCTGCTTTACATATTCAGAAATGTTGCTGGGACGTCATTTTGTTAGTTTTGGTGGACTTGCACATTATTTATCACACATATGATAAATTATGCACGTGTCTGCCAAAAAACCCGCAACAAAAGTGACTTTAAAAATCACATACCGATTATACTTAGGAAAAGGCCAAGATTGAAAACAACTGCCTAAGTCTGGATATGCATATGGCATTTTTTTTTGGAGTACTAACACTGCAGTTTTTGAGCAACAGCCAGGAGTCTATTTAAAAGAAATTGGAAATATAAAAGAAGGACTTTCCTTCCTCAAAGATACACTTTTCAGCCTTAATTAGAGATGAGCTAATTTTTTGAAAATTTGATCCGGCCGGCAAAATTTCTGTTTAAAACAACTATGTCTGGGCTACAGAGAACCTCAATAGGGGTATAAAACACTTTGCCTTGCTGTAACACGCATAGGGAGTGTGCTGGCTAGTGACATAACACTGTTATTCAGTATGACATGCAGATTACAGTCGTCGCTATTAGAATCACTGCCATAGAGCGGTACAATGACAGAGCCTGGAGGTGGCATCAGCATGAGGAGACGATATGGTGGCAGAATGATACAGCGTGGAAGTGGCGGCAGCTTGAGGAGACCATATGGCAGCAGAATGACCCTGCCTTGGGTGGAAGCAGCATAAGGAGACCATATGGTGGCAGAATGACACAGCCTGGAGGTAGCGGCAGCATGAGGAGACCATATGGTGGCAGAATGACACAGCCTGGAGGTGGCAGCAGCCTATGTAGGCTCCAGAGCAGCACAATGACAGAGCCTGGAGGTGGCATCAATGTGAGGAGACCATATGGCGGCAGAGTGACACAGCCTGGAGGTGGCATCAGCATGAGGAGACCATATGGTGGCAGAATGACACAGCCTGGAGGTGGTGGAAGCATGAGGAGACAATATGGCGGCAGAATGACACAGCCTTGAGGTGGAATCAGCATGAGGAGACCATATGGTGGAAGAATGACACAGCCTGGAGGTGGCGGCAGCATGAGGAGACCAAATGGTTGCAGAATAACCCAGCCTGAAGGTGCCGGCAGCATGAGGAGACCATATGGTGGCAGAATGACACAGTCTTAAGGTGGCAGCAGCCTATGTAGGCTGCAAAGCAGCAAAATGACAAACCCTGGAGGTGGCATCAGCAAGAGGAGACCATATGGTGGCAGAATCACACAGCCTGGAGGTGGCGGCAGCATGAGGAGACCAAATGGTGGCAGAATGACACAGCCTGGAAGTGGCGGCAGCATGAGGAGACCACATGGTGGCAGAATGACAAAGCTTGGAGGTTGCATCAGCATGAGGAGACCATATAGTGGCAGAATGACACAGCCTGGAGGTGACGGCAACATGAGGATATCATATGGCGGCTGAATGATCCAGGCTGGAGGTGGTGGCAGCATGAGGAGACCAAATGGTGGCAAAATGACAGCCTGGAGGTGGTGGCAGCATGATGAGACTATATGGTGGCAGAATGACACAGCCTGGAGGTGGCAGCAGCATCAGGAGTCCTGAAGGGGACCCGGTGAGTTAGGCAGTGAGTGGCAATACCAGTACCGCTGAGGAAGGTGGGTGAAATAAGGAACACTTGGCATCCGATGTGTGGCATCAGGTGAGTGGCAAGATCAGAATAGTAGCTGAGGCAGGTGGGCAGAAGAAACCAGTCTCTTTTGTCAAAGTGTTGGTGTGCACAACTAAGTATTGAGGATATGCATTTGCTAAAACTTATCTTTTAATAATATTCTTAGAATAAAATATACGGAGACAAATTTTTCTTGAAATCAAACAAAAGGAAAAGGTGTGCAAAAAACACCATGCGCCACCTACACCAAGTATTGATGTGATGCAAAAAAACTCTCAAAAGTTGGAAGGGAAAACATATGGTCCATTGCATCAGGTGGGGTTAAAAACTGACACTGTAAGGCCCTACTCTCGCCCTATTAATTCCCTTCTTGGCAAGTGTTACTTGCCCTAAAAAAGGAACCTCTTACTATTTTCACCTAAAAACCCTGCTATTTCCAGCCACAAATCCAGTTTGGCTGCCCATAAGGCCAGTGGATCTCCAATGTGAGTTGGCAGGGTCATATCCAAATATGCCACCACCTGCTGATTCAAGTCCTGCTCAAGGTCTACCTGCTGCTTCTGATTACTTGCTTCACTATGCAGGTGAAGAAAGCTACTCATCAACGACTGTAGACTAAGGCTGCTGATGATGTAGGTGGTACTGCTTCTCCCACCCCTCCCCAGCAGCCATGGCAGTAGAAATTGAGCGCAGAAGGCCCCCCGAGTCAGACCTACGAGAGGATGGACGATGGCGCAGATAGGCATTGGCCAACTGTCTATGTAGGATGTCTCAGTAGTAGGTCAGTTTGTCCTCCTTCTCAGTGGGTGTAAAAATGGCTCCCATTTTGTGCCGGTAGCGAGGGTCCAATAAGTTGGAGAGCCAGAAGTCATCCCACTGCTGTATGGTGACAATATGGCAGTCACTGCGCAAGCAAGTGAGCATGCATCGTGCCATTTGTGCAAGTGACTCAGAGCAACTCCCTGCCTCCATCTCCACTGCATACTGCCACGTTGTGTCTGTCTCATCTGTCTGTCTCATCTTCCTCCTCACCCTGTAGCTCCTCTGGCTTCTCCTGCTCCTCCACCCCTGTCAGATGAGTATAAAAACCACCCATTTCCTGACACATTGCCTGTACTGCACTAGATTGAACATGTGTGCCATGCAGGGCGCATTGCTTAGGCTTCCTTGACGCAGTGCAGATAAGATGTTCTTCCAGTTGTTGGTCACCATGGTTCCCATTTCCAGTTGTCACAGAGAAAGCCATGATTCGATTTCTTGATGAATCACTTTCAGCAGTTCCTCCCCTGTGTGACTCCATTCGCCAAAGAAAACCAGGTGAAGAGCAGCGTGACACTGCCGTGCCCTGCACACATGGTATGCTGGAGGGACACTGAGACTTGTCCATGCAGTGGAGGCTGAGTACATGGTGGAGGATGAGGAGACAGAGTCGGACATTGTCGCAGGTCCAACGGCGTGACAATGTGGAGGCGGAAGCGGCGTGACCTGGCCAAGTTGCTGGTGTGGCTGTGCAGGAACCACATTCACCCAGTGGGCCATAAAGGACATGTATTGTCCCTGACCATAGTTACAGCTCCACACGTCAGCGCTGCCGTGCACTTTGGTACACACCAACATGCTCAAGAACTGGCCCACCTTCTGCTTTACATGTTTGTGCAGGGTTGGTACTGCCTTTTTTTGCAAAGAAATGATGGCTTGGGACTCTCCAGCTTGGCCCAGCACAAGCCATCAGTTTTTGGAAAGGTGCAAAGTCCACCACTTGAAAAGGGAGGGACTGCAGCACCAGCAACTTGGACAGGAGCACATGCAGCTTCTGCACCGTTGGATAAGTGGGCACATATTGCTGTCTCTTGGAAATCGCTTCATGTGATGGATTGCTGCCAGAATGACTGACAGCTCCCTTCGGCTGAGGTGGTGGAGCCTTGGCTGGCTGAAACAGGGAGCAGCCAATGGGTTGATGCAGCAGTTGCTGCAGCAGACTTGACCACCACATCGGAGCCACGGTTCTCCCAGGCCGCTTGATGGTGATACTGCATATGTTGATGCAAGGCCATGGTGCCAACATTGGGACCCTGGCCACGTTTCACCTTCTGCCAACACATCATGCATGTGACCATGTTAACATCCTCTGGATGCCTTAACGCTAGCAACACCACCTCCCACACCACTCTCCTCATCACTACTTGCCCGCTTAGCGGTAGAATCGGTAGATGTCTCCCCACTTCTTGGCTGGGCAGTAACTGCTGACTGTTCTCTAGTTGATCATCCTCGCTGTATAGTGGATCTGAGCCCACAGCATACAATACTTCTCTGGAGAAGGGAACAGCATAGGACAGAGGCCGTTGGAGGACAGGGACTGCTCCCGGGCCATGCCAACTGAGGGTTGTGTCTGAGGAACCCACTGACTGTTGACTGGGGGTGTCAGAATCAATTGGGATGAAGTGGATGACCAAGTTAACCAATCAATGATGGCAGATGGGTTACTGATACCAGGAGCTCAGGCCTCTCGCTGAGACTCTTGCTGGCACGCGTCCCTATTCTGCTGTTTTCTCTGCCTGCACCTGATGAATTTAGGCCTCTGCCACTCCTTTGTGCATGGCCTGGCAATTCTCTGCCTGATATACTTGCAGAACTGCTGAGCGCATATATTTGTCACTTATTTGCGGATAATAGGACCCAAAAAGGTTGCACCAGAATAAAGCGTAGCTAACTAGTGCGTAAGTGTTTTAGTGCTTTCACACTAACTGCCCCTATGAGCTTTAACCAGAAAAAACGTAGAACTGCTGAGTGCATATATATTTCAGTTATTTGCGGATTTTACACCCCAAAAAGGTTGCACCAGAAATAAGTGTACTCTCTCTCTCACTCTGAATTGTCCCTGCCTGTCTGCCTGCAGTGATGCAAGCTTGAGGTGCATGGTTTCGCTGCTGTGAAGAACAAGATCTGTATTGTCAGTAACACACAGTCTGCTCTCTGAGCTAAAAGTCCCAGAAAAGCCTGTCTTCAGCAATGGCTGTCGAATATACAGTGGGGCAAAAAAGTATTTAGTCAGCCACCAATTGTGCAAGTTCTCCCACTTAAAAAGATGAGAGAGACCTGTAATTTTCATCATAGGTACCGTATATACTGGAGTATAAGCCGACCCGAGTATAAGCCGAGACCCCTAATTTCAACCGAAAATCCCAGGAAAAGTTATTGACTCGAGTATAAGCCTAGGGTGGGAAATACATCATCCCCCCCCTGTCATCATCCAGACCCGTCATTAACATCCTCATCATCATCACCGCCTGTCATCATCCAGACCCTCATCATCATCACCTGTCATCATCCCCTTGTCATCATCCCACACATCCCCCCTTCATCATCCCATTGTCATCATCCCCACCCCCCTTCATCATCCCCTTGTCATCATCCCCACCCCCCTTCATCCTCCCCTTGTCATCATCCCCACCCCCCTTCATCATCCCCTTGTAATCATCCCACACACCCCCCTTCATCATCCCCTTGTCATCATCCCCACCCCCTTCATCATCCCACCCCCCCCCTTCATCATCCTCTTGTCATCATCCCACACACCCCCTTCATCATCCTCTTCTCATCATCCACCCGCAGTGGTCTTCAACCTGCGGACCTCCAGATGTTTCAAAACTACAACTCCCAGCAAGCCTGGGCAGCCATCGGCTATCCGGGCTTGCTGGGAGTTGTAGTTTTGAAACCTCCAGAGGTCCACAGGTTGAAGACCACTGCGGCCTTCGACATCATCCAGCCCCCTCTCCCCCCCTTTAGTTCTGTACAGTACTCACCTCCGCTCGGCGCTGGTCCGGTGCTGCAGGATTGTCCGGAGAGGAGGTGGTCCGGTGGGATAGTGGTTCCGGGCTGCTATCTTCACCGGGGGCGCCTCTTCTCCGCGCTTCCGGCCCGGAATAGAGGCGTTGCCTTGACAATGACGCAGAAGTACGTTGGCAATGAACGTACCTCTGCGTCGTTGTCAAGGCAACGTGACTATTCTGGGGCCGGGCCCGAAGCGCTTAGAAGAGGCCTCCCCGGTGAATATAGCAGCCCGGAATCACTATCCCACAGGACCACCTCCTCTCCGGACAATCCTGCAGCACCGGACCAGCGCCGAGCGGAGGTGAGTACTGTACAGAACTAAAGGGGGTGAGAGGGGGCTGGATGATGTCGAAGGCCGCAGTGGTCTTCAACCTGCGGACCTCCGGAGGTTTCAAAACTACAACTCCCAGCAAGCCCGGACAGCCGATGGCTGCCCGGGCTTGCTGGGAGTTGTAGTTTTGAAACCTCCGGAGGTCCACAGGTTGAAGACCACTGCGGGTGGAGAGTTCACTCGAGTATAAGCCGAGGGGGGTGTTTTCAGCACGAAAAATCGTGCTGAAAAACTCGGCTTATACTCGAGTATATACGGTATACCTCAACTATGAGAGACATAATGAGAGAAAAAAATCATAAAATCACATTGTCTGATTTTTTAAGAATTTATTTGCAAATTATAGTGGAAAATTAGTATTTGGTCAATAACAAAAGTTCATCTCAATAACTTGTTATATACCCTTTGTTGGCAATGATAGAGGTTAAACGTCTTCTGTAAGTTTTTGTAACACTCACGTTTCTGAAGACAGGAACTCCAGTGTATGTGGATCCACTGGACCTGTGTGGCAGATGACTCAGACCGTACCAGGGAGCGGAGTCTAAGGTGCCACTGGTTTTCACAAAAGCCCGCCGCAAAGCGGGATGGACTTGCAGTTGCAGGCGACACCCAGAGAGGCTTGAGGAGAGAGATGTGGAAGGAATTGGGAATAAGTAATGTAGCAGGTAGACGGAGCTTGTAGGAGAAAGGATTGATCTTTTGTAGAATCTGGAAGGGACCAAGGTAGCGGGGACCGAGCTTGTAACAGGGGATCTTGAAGCAGATGTATTTGGATGAAAGCCACATCATGTCACCAGGAGAGAAGGACGGAGGAGGTCTTCTACCTTTATGAATGCATGAAGAAGCCTGGGACAACGACTGTCAGGTCTGTTGCCAGATGGTGGAGAAGTCACGGACCAGCTCATCAACAGCAGGCACACCGGAGGAGACTGGAAGAGGAAGAGGAGAATGGAGATGGAGTCCATAGACAACAAAAAAGGGAGACAACCTGGTGGACTCTGAATCCTTGAGATTATATGAGAATTCAGCCCAGGGAAGAAAGTCAACCCAATCATCTTGGTGATCTGGAAAAAAATGCCGTAGATAAGTCTCTAGGATTTGATTAACCCTCTCCACCTGACCGTTGGACTGAGGGTGGTAGGCCGAGAAGTCCAAATTGATCTCCAAATGGTTACAAAGGGTTACAAAGGGCTTGCCAGAGACAAACTACACCTTGATACGAAACGATATGCTGAAGAAAACCATGTAAATGAAAGACATGCAACAAGAAGTACTTTGCCAGCTGCGGGGCAGAAGGAAGACCTGGTAGAGGAATTAAATGAGCCATCTTGAAAAAACGAACTACCACGACCCAGACGACAGTGTTATTATGAGAAGGTGGCAAATCAGTGATAAAATCCATGGCGATATGGGACCAGGGAGACTCTGAAGTGGGTAAACGCTGTAAGAGTCCTGCAGGTCTTTGTCGAGGAGTTTTGTCACAGGCACATGTTACACAGGACCGAACAAAATCAGAAACATCACGTTCAATATGGTGCCACCAGTAGTGCCGGGAAATAAGAAGTAGGGTCTTGCGTATTCCAGGATGTCCTGCAGTCAAGGAAGAGTCAAGGACCTTGCATCTCAATCTGGCAGGCACAAAGAATTTTCCCGGAGGAACTTGCTGAATCTCAGCAGGAGTGTCAGGAATCAAACGGTCAGGAGGAATAATATGCCTAGGCGTGGAGTCCAAACCAATGACGTCAGAGGACCTGGAGAGAGCATCAGCCCTGATGTTCTTCTCGGCTTGACAGAAGTGAATGAAGAAGTTGAACCTGGAAAAGAACAGTGACCATCTTGCCTGGCGGGGGTTCAAACGCTGAGCAGACTGAAGGTATAGAAGATTCTTATGATCAGAGTAGATGCTGACCGGATGAGAAGAACCTTCCAATAATTGTTGCCATTCCTCCAACGCTAGCTTGATAGCAAGGAGTTGACGATCTCCAATGGAGTAATTCCTCTCAGCAGTCCTCTTAGCAGTCCTCTCAGCAGGAGAGAAAATCTTGGAGAAGAACCCAAAAGTTACTCTTGCCCTTGGTGTTTTTCTGAGTGAGAACGGGACCCGCTCCAATAGATGAGGCATCAACCTCCAAAGCAAAGGGCCTCTCTGGATCAGGTCTTGTAAGCACGGGAGAAGAGGCAAACGCAGACTTTAAATGGAGGAAGGCCTCTTCAGCCTCTTGAGGCTAAGATTTAGGGTTACATGCCTTTTTAGTAAGAGCCACAATAGGAGCAGCCAAGGATGAAAAATGTGAGATAAACTGACGATAATAGCGAATCCCAGAAAGCGTTGAATAGCACGCAGGCCCGACAGACGAGGCCAATCCAATACTGCAGACAACTTATCTGGATCCATCTGCAGGCCCTGATGAGAGACAATGTAGCCAAGAAATGGAAGACTAGCTTTCTCGAACATGCATTTCTCCAGTTTGGCGTAGAGATGATTCTTCCGAAGTCGCTGAAGAACCAGACGAACATGAGTATGATGCTCCTCTAGGTTGGAAGAGAAGATATGGATGTCATCTAGGTATACGACAAGATCATGGAAGATATCATTGACGAACTCCTGTAAAACAGCTGGAGCATTGCAGAGACCAAAAGGCATTACAAGATACTCAAAATGTCCGTCACGAGTACTGAAGGCCGCGTCAGTCCAACTTGGAGAAGACCTTGGCACCACGTAGACGGTCAAAAAGTTCTGAGATAAGAGGGTAACAGTTCTTGACTGTGATTTTGTTAAATCCGCTCTAGTCAATACATGGACAGAGTGAGCCATCCTTCTTCCCTACAAAGAAGAAACCTGCTCCAGCAGGGGAAGAGGACTTACAGATATATCCCTTTTGGAGATTCTCCTGGATATACTCAGCCATGGCTTTGGTCTCAGGAACTGAAAGAGGGTATATCCTCCCACGAGGAGGAGTGGTACCAGGCAGATCAATAGGGCAGTCGTAAGGACGATGTGGAGGCAGAGATTCAGCCTGTTTCTTGCAGAAAATGTCCGAGAAATCTTGGTAAGGTGGCGGCAGGCCGGGTAAAAGAGGAAGACGAGAAACAACTTTACGCAGAACAGGTTGGAGGCAAAAATTGATTGATTATTTCTCCAGTTCTCCAATCCAATTTGGGGGAATGGCGTTGCAGCCATGGAAGACCAAGTTGAATCTCAGGAGTACAGTGTGGCAGAACATAGAATTCAATCTTTTCTTTATGCGATACTCCCTGATGAAAGTTTCAGTACAAAAGTGAACCTTACAGTCCAGATTTTGTCCATTAACAGTGGAGATGAACAAGGGCTTGGCAAGCCCAGTAAGGGTACTTCTCCTGTTGCGTAAGACGTGAACAATCTCCTTGTATAACCTCTTCGGCAAGAGGCGCAAGAGACAGAAGAGGTGGAGGTCGGTACACAGGGGTCAGGCGGGCAGATTCCCTCTCAAAGCTCAATTACTCCTGTTGCGTGTGGCCAAGTGGATAAGTTCAGTCAAAGAAGATGGAGGATCTCGTGCTGCAAGGGCATCTTTAATCCTGCTTGACAGTCCTTTTTTGAATATGGCACACAAGGCCTCTTCATTCCAGGCAAGTTCAGAGGCTAGAATGAGGAATTGAAATGTGTAGTCACCAACGGTAGAATTCCCTTGACAGAGGTTCAGCAATGCCGTCTCAGCTGAAGAGGCACGTGCGGGTTCCTCAAAGACACTGCGAAATTCTGCCAAGAATGCCGACAAATTGGAGGATACTGGATCACCACGGTCCCAAAGGGGTGTAGCCAAGCCAGGGCTTTTCTGGACAATAGACTAATGACAAAGGCCACCTCACTATGTTCCGTCGGAAACAGTTCAGACATGAGCTCCAAGTGCATGGAGCACTGTGTAACAAAGCCTCTGCAAGACTTGGAATCCCCATCATACTTGGAAGGCAAAGGCAGGTGCAACTGGGAGCCAGGAGACACTGCAGGAGCTGGAGGTGGGAGTGGGCCAGAATGTGCTACCTGCTGCTGTTGCAAGGCCAAAAAGCTGTTGCATCATGGCTGAAAGTTGAGAAAATTGCTGCGCCTGTCGGGCCAACTGCTGCGACTGACGTATCAGGAAAGATACGCAACTTCAGGCAGGGGTACCTCAGCGGGATCCATGGCCGGATCTTACTGTAACACTCTAACTGTAAGCAAGAATAAGGCATCCTTTTGTATATTTTACTGAATAGCACAGTGGCATGCTGGCTATGTTGTCTGTGTGTTGTTCAATTTACTGTAACACTCACTTTTCTGAAGACAGGAACTCCGGTGTATGTGGATCCGCTGGACCTGTGTGGCAGATGACTCGGACCGTACCAGGGAGCGGAGTTTAAGGTGCCACTGGTTTTCACCAGAGCCAGCGGCAAAGCGGGATTGACTTACAGCTGCAGGCGACACCCAGGACGCTACCCCTGGCAAGGTCGACCACACAGGAGGCTGAGGAGATCGAGGCACAGGAGGGATGAGGCATCTCATAGTCTGAATAGCAGAAGGTCAGGGCAGGCGGCACAGTAGTGTAGTCAGGACGTAGCAGGAGTTCAGTAGGCAGGCGGAAGAGGAGCAAGTCACAAAAGCAGGAGATCTGGTACACTGCAAGGCAATACAATGGAACGCTTTCTCTAGGGCACAAGGCAACAGAGATCCGGCAGAGAACCAAGGAGGGTGGAGGAATTTATAAACAAGCCACATGTGGATTACACTAATGAGCGTACTGGCCCTTTAAATCTTAAAGGGGTACTCCGGTGAAAACCTTTTTTCTTTTAAATCAACTGGTGGCAGAAAGTTAAACATATTTGTAAATTACTTCTATTAAAAAATCTTAATCCTTCCTGTACTTATTAGCTGCTGAATACTACAGAGGAAATTCTTTTCTTTTTGGAATGCTCTCTGATGACATCACAACCACAGTTCTCTCTGCTGACGTTATTATAATAATAACGCTTTATTTATTGTTGTCCTTAGGATTTGAACCCAAGCCCCCAGCAATGCAAGGCAGCAGAGCTAACCACTGAGCCACCATGCTGACCTTAGCATACATCTGCTATGCATGGTTGCTAAAATGGACAGAGATGTCAGCAGAGAGCACTGTGTTTGTGATGTCATCAGTGTTCCAAAAAGAAAGGAATTTCCTCTGTAGCATTCAGCAGCTAATAAGTACTGGAGGGATTAAGATTTTTTAATAGAAGTAATTTACAAATATGTTTAACTTTCTGCCACCAGTCGATTTAAAATAAAAAAGGTTTTCACCGGAGTACCCCTTTAACCCCTTAAGGACCAAGGGCGTACAGGTACGCCTTTGCTCCCTGGTACTTAAGGACCAAGGGCGTACCTGTACGCCCGTGGGAATTTCGGTCCCCGCCGCGCGCCAGGCGGGGACCGGGCCGGGGTGACTGCTGATATCGATCAGCAGGCACCACGCGCAAATGCCCAGGGGGGTCATTAGACCCCCCCATGTCAGCGATTGGCGCAAATCGCAAGTGAATTTACACTTGCGATTTGCGCCGATTCCGGGTCATAACGGGTCTATGGTGACCCAGAATAGAAGGGGGATCGCGGGTGTCCTAGACACCCACGATCCCCCTGTAGCGATAGGAGTGAGGTGGCAGAGGTGCCACCCCTCCTATCTCTGCTATTGGTGGTCTAGACGCGACCACCAATATCAGATCGGGGGCGGAGGGGTTTACTTTCGGTTTCCCCGTTCTGCCCACCCACAATAGGAGGGGCAGGACGGGGAAACCGACAGGGACCGGCGCCAAAGATCCACTTACCCATCGGCGACGGCAGCGGGCGACGATCAGCGGTGGCAGCGGGCAACGATCGGCGTAAGAAGAGGACCACGACGCACCTCCCTAGATCCAACGGAAGCCGGTGAGTTACTTAGCAACATCTGGAGGGCTAGAGTCTGAGACCACTATAGTGGTCTCTAAACTGTAACCCTCCAGATGTTGCAAAACTACAACTCCCAGCATGCCCAGAGAGCTGTTTAGGCTTGCTTGGAGTTGCAGTTTTGCAACAGCTGGAGGTCTACAGTTTGAGACCACTGCAAAGTGATCTCTATACTGTGCACCTCCAGAACTTGCAAAACTACAACTCCCAGCATGCCCAGACAGCAGTTTTCTGTCTGGGCATGCTGGGAGTTGTAGTTTTGCAACATCTGGAGGTCCACAGTTTGGAGACCACTGTGCAGTGGTCTCTAAACTATAGCTCTCCAGATGTTGCAAAACTGCAACTCCCAGCATGCCTAAACAGCAAACAGCTGTCTCTGCATGCTGGGAGTTGTAGTTGCGATCCCTCCAGCTGTTGCATAACTACATCTCTCAGCATGCCTTTCGGCGATCAGTACATGCTGGGAGTTGAAGTTTTGCAACAGCTGGAGGCACACTGGTTGGAAAATACTGAGTTAGGTAACAGAACCTAACTGAAGGTTTTCCAACCAGTGTGCCTCCAGCTGTTGCAAAACTACAACTCCCAGCATGCACGGTCTGTCAGTATATGCTGGGAGTTGTAGTTTTGAAACAGCTGGAGGTTTGCCCCCCCCCCCATGTGAACGTTCAGGGTACATTCACACTGGCAGGTTTACAGTAAGTTTTCTGCTTCAAGTATGAGCTGCGGCAAATTTTTCACCGCAGCGCAAACTCCTAGCGGTAAATTCACTGTATACCCGCCAGTGTGAATGTACCCTAAAAACACTACACTTACACATAATAAAGAGTAAAACACTACATTTACACTCCCTTACACTGTCCCCCTAATAAAAATAAAAAACGTATTGTACGGAAGTGTTTCCAAAACAGAGCCTCCAGCTGTTGCAAAACAACAACTCCCAGCATTTCCGGAAAGCCACTAACTGTCCAGGCATGCTGGGAGTTTAGCAACAGCTGGAGGCACCCTGTTTGGGAATCACTGGCGTAGAATACCCCTATGTCCACCCCTGTGTAATCCCTAATTTAGTCCTCAAATGCGCATGGAGCTCTCTCACTTCAGAGCCCTTTCGTATTTCAAGGAAACAGTTAAGGGCCACATATGGGGTATCTCCGTATTCAGGAGAAATTGCACTACTAATTTTGGGGGCTTTTTTTCCTTTCATCCCTTATGAAAAAGAAAAGTTGGGGTCTACACCAGCCTGTTAGTGTAAAAAAAAAAAAATAATTACACTAACATGCTGGTGTTGTCCTTTACTTTTTATTTTCACGGGAGGTAAAAGGAACAAAAAGACCCCCAAAATTTGTAACGCAATTTCGCCTGAGTACGGAAATACCCCATATGTGGGCGTAAAATGCTCTGCGGATGCACAACAAGGCTCAGTAGTGAGAGCGCACCATGTACATTTAAATTGGTGATTTGCACAAGGGTTGCTGATTTTACAGCGGTTCTGACATAAACCCCAAAAAATAAATACCCACATGTGACCCCATTTTGGAAACGACACCCCTCAAGGAACGTGAAAAGGGGTATAGTGAGCCTGAACACCCCACAGGTGTTTGACAAATTTTCATTAAAGTTGGATGGGAAAATGAAAAAAAAAAATTTTTTTCACTAAAATGCTGGTGTCACCCTAAATTTTTCATTTTCACAAGGGAAAATAAAAAAAAGCCCCCCAAAATTTGTAACCCAATTTCTTCTGAGTAAGAGCATACCCCATATGTTGATGTGAAGTGCTCTATGGGTACACTACAATGCTCAGAAGAGAATGAGCGCCATTGGGATTTTGAAGAGTCCGGAATTGAAGGCCACTTGTGTTTACAAAGCCCCCATGGTACCAGAACAATGGACCCCCCCATATGTGACCCCATTTTGGAAACTACACACCTCATGTAATGTAATAAGGGGTACAGTGAGCATTTACGCCCCACAGGTGTTTTGACAGATTTTTGGAACAGTGATCCGTGAAAATGAAAAATTTAATTTTCCATTTGCACAGCCCACTGTTCCAAAGATTTGTCAAACGCCAGTGGGGTGTAAATGCTCACTGCACCACTTATTAAATTCTGTGAGGGGTGTAGTTTCCAAAATAGGGTCACATGTGGGGGGTAGTGTTGCTCGCGAATATTCGCAATTCGAATATTATTCGCGAATATCGCATATTCGCGAATTCGCGAATTTCGCGAATATAGCGCTATATATTCGTAATTACGAATATTCGTATTTTTTATTTTTTTTTTTCTTCACAGTACACATCACAGTGATCACCCCTCTCTGCTTCCAGCTTGTGTGGTGTAAAGAAGGCTGTAATACTACTGTGTGAGACTGGCGTGCGAAAATTCGCATATGTGAAAATTAGCATATGCAAATTTTCGCATATGCGAATATTCGCGTATGTTAATTTTGAATATGCTAATTTTCACATATGTTAATTTTCGCATACGCGAATATTCGCATATGCGAAAATAAAACGAGAATATAACGAATATGCGAATATTCGCGAATATATGACGAATATTCGTCCATATATTCGCGAATATTCGCGAATTCGAATATGGCCTATGCCGCTCAACACTAGTGGGGGGGGGGTCCACTGTTCTGGCACCACGGGAGGCTTTGTAAATGCACATGGGGTTACAAAGAGATTGGGTTACAAATTTTGAGGGGGGGGGGATTTTCTGCTATTAACCCTTGGAAAAATGTGAAATTTGGGGGGAAACACACATTTTAGTGAAAAAAACATTTTTTTTTTTACATATGCAAAAATCGTGAAACCCGTGTGGGGTATTAAGGCTCACTTTATTCCTTGTTACGTTCCTCAAGGGGTCTAGTTTCCAAAATAGTATGCCATGTGTTTTTTGTTTGCTGTTCTGGCACCACAGGGGCTTCCTAAATGCGACATGCCCCCCGAGCAAAATTTGCTCTCAAAAAGTCAAATATCACTCCTTCTCTTCTAAGCATTGTAGTTCGCCCGTAATGCACTTCAGGCCAACTTATGGGGTGCCTCCATACTCAGAAGAGATGGGGTTACAAATTTTGGGGGGTATTTTCTGCTAATAAACCTTGCAAAAATGTGAAATTTGGGGGGAAACACACATTTTAGTGAAAAAATATATATATTTGTTTACATATGCAAAAGTCGTGAAACACCTGTGGAGTATTAAGGCTCACTTCATTCCTTGTTACGTTCCCCAAGGGGTCTAGTTTCCAAAATGGTATGCCATGTGGGTTATTTTTGCTGTTCTGGCACCATAGGGGCTTCCTAAATGCAACATGCCCCCCAAAAACCATTTCTGAAAAACATACTCTCCAAAATCCCCTTGTCGCTCCTTCGCTTCTGAGCCCTCTACTGCGCCCGCCGAACACATTACATAGACATATGAGATATGTTCTTACTCGAGAGAAATTGGGCTACAAATATAAGTATACATTTTCTCCTTTTACCCCTTTTAAAAATGCAAAAATTGGATTTACAAGAACATGCGAGTGTAAAAAATAAAGATTGTGAATTTTCTCCTTCACTTTGCTGCTATTCTTGTGAAACACCTAAAGGGTTAAAACACTTACTGATTGTCATTTTGAATACTTTGGGGGTGTAGTTTTTATAATGGGGTCATTTGTGGAGTATTTCTAATGGGAAGACCCTTCAAATCCACTTCAAACCTGAACTGGTCTCTGAAAAAAAGCGAGGTTCAAAATTTTGTGAAAAATTGGAAAATTGCTGCTGAACTTTGAAGCCCTCTGGTGTCTTCCAAAAGTAAAAACACATCAATTGTATGATGCAAACATAAAGTAGACATATTGGAAATGTGAATAAAATAAAAAAATATTTTGAATATCCATTTTCCTTACAAGCAGAAAGCTTCAAAGTTAGAAAAATGCTAAATTTTCAAATTTTTCATCAAATTTTGGGATATTTCACCAAGAAAGGATGCAAGTTACCACAAAATTTTACCACTATGTTAAAGTAGAATATGTCACGAAAAAAAAATCTCGGAATCAGATTGAAAACTAAAAGCATTCCAGAGTTATTAATGTTTAAAGTGAGAGTGGTCAGATGTGCAAAAAACGCTCTGGTCCTGAGGTGTAAAATGGCCTGGTCCTTAAGGGGTTAAAGCTCTGATGCGTGCACACCCTAAGGGACAGAGACACGCACCCCGGTGCACAGAGGCGGAGGCAGAGGCAGGAGAAACACCTGGAGAGTGAAGGACTGGGGCTCGAATGCGCGTCCCGTGATGGGAGTCCCAGCCCCATCGGCAGCAGAAGGTAAGGGGACCATGCGCTCACGGCCAGCGTGTGTGGCCGGAGCGCATAGCGTAACAGTTTTCACAAGGTTTTCACATGCTGTTGCTGGTATTTTGGTTGCTGGGCAACACAGACTTTCAACTCCCTCCAAAGGTTTTCTATGGGGTTGAGATCTGGAGACTGGCTAAGCCACTCTAGGACCTTGAAATGCTTCTTACAAAGCCCCTCCTTTGTTGCCCTTTGTTGTGTTTGGGATCATTGTCATGTTGAAAGACCCAGCCATGTTTCATCTTCAATGCCCTTGCTGATGAAAGGAGGTTTTCACTCAAAATCTCACGATACATGGCCTCATTCATTATTTCCTTTACACGGATCAGTCATCATG
Organism: Hyla sarda; assembly: GCF_029499605.1. Taxonomy (NCBI): domain Eukaryota; kingdom Metazoa; phylum Chordata; class Amphibia; order Anura; family Hylidae; genus Hyla; species Hyla sarda. The sequence goes on along the minus strand of NC_079189.1, from coordinate 312,220,273 downwards.
GTCCCTTAACAGAAAAACAGCCCCAAAGCATGATGTTTCCACCTCCATGCTTCACAGTAGGTATAGTGTTCTTTGGATGCATCTCAGCATTCTTTCTTCTGGATCATCCAAATGCTCTATAGCAAACTTTAGATGGATATGAATTGGCTTAAGCAGGGGGACACAACTGGCACTGCATGATTTGAGTCCCTGACGGCGTAGTGTATTACTGATGGTAGCCTTTATTACTTTGGTCCCAGCTCTCTGCAGGTCATTCACTACGTTCCCCCCGTGTGGTTCTCGGATGATTGCTCACCGAACTTGTGATCATTTTGACACCACGGGGTAAGATCTTACATGGAGCCCCAGATCGAGGGTTTTGTATGTCTTCCATTTTCTAATAATTGCTCCCACAGTTGATTTCTTCACACCAAGCTGCTTGCCTATTGCAGATTCAGTCTTCCCAGCCTGGTGCAGGTCTACGATTTTGTTTCTGGCGTCCTTCAACAACTCTTTGGTCTTGGCCATAGTGGCGTTTGGAATGTGACTGTTTGAGGGTGTGGACAGGTGGCTTTTATACTGATAACAAGTTCAAACTGGTGCCATTAATACAGGTAACGAGCGGAGGACAGAGGAGACTCTTAAAGAAGAAGTTACAGGTCTGTCAGAGACAGAAATCCTGCTTGTTTGTAGGTGAACAAATACTTATTTTCTACCTTCATTTGCAAATAAATTCTCTAAAAATCAGACAATGTGATTTTATGGATTTTTTCCCCCCTAAATTATGTCTCTCATAGTTGAGGCATACCTATGATGAAAATTACAGGCCTCTCGTATTTTTAAGTGGGAGAACTTGCACAATTGGTGGCTGACTAAATAGTTTTTTGCCCCACTGTATAGGGCTGGGACATCACAGGGCTGGCTGGCTGCTGATAGGCTGTATGCCACCATGTGATTCAGGGTGATCCCTCATACCCACCTTCCCAGAATTTCTTGCCCCATGTCCTCACACATGTAGCCCCCATTTTAGCTCCCCTGGCCCGCACAAAATGGAGTTTAATGAAGCGATTTGTTTTATTGAATCACAGCTAAATTCAGATTCATTACAAATCAAATTTCCCATGAAATTTGTAACAAATTCGGATTCGTCCGATTCGATCATCTCTTGCCTTAACCAGAAAAAAGGGTGCTAAAAATGCAGTTATTTTTTCCAGATTGCTGATGATAAAGCACCTATAAAAAAAATAAAAAAAAATAAAAAAAAAAAAATTTTACACTGTATGTACGTGGCCTAGGACAAATTTCCATTTTATAAATAGCAAATTAAATAAAATAGAAAAATCCTTCCATAATTATTACATTCACAAGTTCCTTATTGGCTTTAATCCTGTAAGTCTTCACCTTCAAAAGGCAATTCTCTCTTTGTCTATAAAACAAAATGAAGCTTTTCTTTACCAATATTTTTTTTTAGCTGCAGCCTGTAAATAAGTTTCAGATATAGATTGAATCATATGGTCGCAAATTCCATCACACTATAAAAAGTTAGGGGAACACTATTTGCACAAAACTTTGCTGAAGCCGCATGTTTATGGTGGTTAATACAGAATTGTGGTCCCATTTTGTGTTGTCATCGGTTCTCAAGGTTACCTGCTTGTTTGCAGTGTAATTTACGTCCACATAAAGTCTACAAGAACATATACAATTTTGTCAGATTTTAATGATAACTTTTTCTATTAATTGGTTTAAAACCATTATACATCTTATACATTATTTTACTTATATTGTGATTATTATTTTTTTCATCAATAGCTAAATAGTACAGGACTAAGATGTTACATCATATGTCATAGATTCTGTGACTTGCAGATATCATGTAATAGCCATCAGAATTTTTCTCATTTTGTATGTGAATAGAAAAAACATGATATTACTCAAAGTGAATATAAAAGGAGGAAGAAGCTTATTGAAAATTTGCTAAACTATTCCTGCAGACTAAAACTATTAATTGCAAGAATGTTAATGACTAGCAGTTCAGTTTCCTTTTATCATATACATTTTACAGGAAGACCTTATAGTGTAATAATACAACTTGCATAATAAAAATACAAAATAATGTATTATTTATTCAACCTGTAACTGATTCATAAACCCCAAACATTCCTCTATGTAAGTGAATTCTAAAATATCACTTTAAGGTTTGGCTTTTAAGCTAGAATAAAATTTAGAGCAGAATGTAAAGAAAAGTTTCATGCATATATCAACTCGGCTGAGGGTGTAGACCAAAATCTGTATTTTGATAGAAAGGGTATTTTGATCAAACAATGCCTAACTTCATCCACTTTAACAATAGTAATAATAGAAGCCACCGAATAGAGCTAAAGAAAGCAGTAACCGTTCTAATTTCTTAAAGGCTATTGAAATAATAGTAGTAATTAGGGCTAAATAAAGCTGTAACATCTCTAAAGTGTGCTTAAAACATTAAGAACTTTCCAACTAGTGAAGCAAGTTAAGACTAAAGCTACAATATCAGGTGTCACATTTCAATATATTGTAGAAGTGCTGAAAAAAAAACGTATAATCTACTTCATATACTGACATTAATAAGTGGTGAACTAGGTGCACTTATCTGTAAAATAGGCCACTTCTCTTTATGTGTATGTTTTATCACAACTGATTTATTATTAAGTCTTAAAATAGCCATAATTGCAGCATGATACAGGGCTAACAAGTACCGGTCTGTAATTTGAAGTACTTTTACTTCACTAGAGGAAAGGACATGTTTTCCAAAATTACCTTTCACAGATCACTCTAGAATATGTGTATACTCTCTCTCTCTCTCTCTCTCTCTCTTTCTCTCTCTTTCTTTCTACATCCGATGTTCAAAATTGCACAAGGTCAAAGTTATTTCATAACAAATAGTATTTGTGATCGGGGCTCCATACGTGTACTAGTGACAGGAAAGATTGCCTACATACCTATACAAGATCTTACCCTAGCATAGCGGTCTGAGTTGTGCCATAACCGCGCAATGAGGGCACGCCTATAGAGGGCATGCACTATAGTGAAGGAATAAGATAAGGGAGGGTTGGGAGGGTTCCACAAACGACACGGCTCCGCCCCTGTAGGAGACGGGGAAGTTATATACACACGCCCCCACCTGTTCCCAATGAGCCCCACCTGGAAGTGCAGGGAGCGATAATTACTTCCGCCCCTCGCACAAACACAGCCCATCAGGCTTTATACTTGTGATCGGGGCTCCATACGTGTACTAGTGACAGGAAAGATTGCCTACATACCTATACAAGATCTTACCCTAGCATAGCGGTCTGAGTTGTGCCATAACCGCGCAATGAGGGCACGCCTATAGAGGGCAAAAAGCAACCATGCTAGGATGAATACAATTCCTGAAATAAAACATCCTACATCCAGCATCAATCTTCACATACCCGAAGTAGACTATACCTAATGTGCTGAAAGAGTAGCCCTGACCAACTAGTGACTACTAGAGGTGGTAACCATACCTTTGAAACCGTGGTAGTAACGTCCATCTGTAAAGAATCAACCTGAGAATAACCTTCCCTGCCAAATACTAACTGAACTATACCTATCACCATCCCTACTTGTGACATTACTTCAAATGGACACGGAAAGGCTAACTTCATGGCAGGTCTGACAAGCACCAATCCCCTGCTATTTAAGAGGCAAAAACTAAACTGACAGGTAAATGACAAGAAATACCTATCTACCTGATAGATCGTGTGGGTCATGTCGCATGACAAGGTTCACGAAGGCACCTTACCTGATTGAGACTGTAACAGACATACCTAACTAGCCACTGTACTGACCCAACTGGACTTGGAAGTGATGACCCATTGCAGATGACAGCTCCCTGCGAGAGCAACGTATCTGTAGACGTGACCAGTGTTTAGATGAACCATCATGTCTGTAGACCTGACAGGTCTTTGTGACACCGTCGTGCCTGAACCCGTCACAGGTCCCCGCGGAACCATCGAGCCTGTAGACATGACAGGTCTTTGTGAAATCATTGTGCCTGTAAACGTCACAGGTCTTTGTAAACCACTTTTTTTTTTCTCAAATACGTAAGTGTGAAATGCCATATTGAGATTGTATACTATCTGAAACGTGTCAGATTACCTACATAACCATGTCAAATCAATTGCTCTGAAATGAGACAGCAGCAACCATGATTCAATCCCCGATCCTAAAGAAATGAGTCATGAAACTGTATTAAATGCAGAATATATCTGCAACTAAATGCTGGCCCTCCTTAAAAGAGAACGTGCAATTATGCCGGATAGTTTGAATCTGTGTACTATAACGAAATTATAACGTCATCGAGAAATACAACAGACGAGGTTGTATCTGACCTGAAAACGTGTCAGGTCATAACAAATATAACACACGACAAAATTGCTCTGAAAACGAGTCAGTAGCAACTGGCATTACCCCTTTTAACCTGAAGAGGAGTCAGGCAACAGGGTAACATCATGAGTATTCATGACAAGATACCTGTATGAAGCTGGCGTGTTGTTCTGAAGGCGTGTCAGTAACAAAAATTACCAATTGTGTCCAATACCCTAAGCAAAGGATCTACCTCCCCTGTGTGCACCACATGAAACATGTTAACCGTATGTGCGGCATAACCTGCTAACAGTATACCCAACTACAAGTCGCTACTCAATATGTTATTGCTCTGAGACATGTCTAACAATAACCTATGTGGTGCATCCCCCCCTGCAGACGTAGGAGGTTTAAGAATATGTGCTCGATATATCTGCAATGAATGTAAGCACCATATGAATACTGTAATCGTGTCTTGTAAATATATGTACAGCCAGAGGTGCAACTGCTATTCAACACTAGGAACGAATGCACATAACCTACCCGCATACAACTATGGTAGTATGCAACAAATGCTGTGTACTGGTGCATGTATCATACACAAGCTGGGAGCGTAAGTACCGTGAAAACGTAAGGGACGTTATGAATTTATGCTCTAACATCATTATGAGTACCTCATACATGCCTAGAAAATAAAGTGTAAACATATATCTAAAAAGATAGACAACGTGCAACTATGCCGGATAGTTGAATATGTCTACTATAAGTAACTGATAACGTGGTCATGAAATACCACGGAGGAGGCTGTATCTGTCCTGAGAACGTCTCAGGTCGTGACAATGAACCACAATGTAATTGCTCTGAAAATTTGTCGGTAGCAACCGACATTAACTCCTTAAGCTGAAGGAGTCAGGCAAATAGGGCAACATCCTAACAAAGCTGTATAACCTTTCCGTATAAACATTATGCACGAATATGCAGTATGAAAGCTATGAGCATGAGTACAGTAAAGCTACGGGAGCATATGTGTAGTGTAGACTCTAAGGATGGAAATGCAGAAAAACTATTACCCATGTGCAGTACAACAAAATAAAGCTATGAACGTAACCAGACTATGAGCGTAACGTGCAACTATGCCAGAGAGTTGAATCCGTGTACTATAACGAAATAACATAATCGAGAAATACAACAGACGAGGTTGTATCTGACCTGAAAACGTGTCAGGTCATAACAAATACACCAACGACAAAATTGCTCTGAATACGAGTCAGTAGCAACCGACATTACCCCTTAACCTGAAGAGGAGTCAGGCAACAGGTTAACATTGTGACTATTCCTGAAATTGGTTGCTCTGAATGTGAGTCAGTAACAACCGCGATTCAACCCCTGAAGGAACGAGTCAGGTGACCGGGTATTGAACAGCCGATTAGTGCCACTAAAATGATGACCACCCTTGAACGAGTACCTGTGCCGGATAGTTGAATATGTGTTCTATAACTAACTGATAACTTAGTCGTGAAATACAACAGAGGAGGTTGTATCTGACCTGAGAACTTGCAGGACATGACAATAAACAACAATGCGATTGCTCTGAACAAGTCAGAAGCAACCGACATTGACCCCTTAACCTGAAGAGGAGTCAGGCAATAGGGCTACATCCTGACAAACCTGAGTGAACTTTCCGTATAAAAGACTATGCACGAATACACAGAATGAATGCTATAAACATACGTACAGTAAAAGCTACGGGAGCATGTGTGTAGTGTAGACGCTATGGATGAACATGCAGAATAAATACCATTACCCATGTACAGTAAACGCTATGGATGTTAGTGCAGATAACATAACAGAATGAATGCTACATGTACGCAGAATAAGTACTACAACGTGTCAGCATAATAATTACTACCATCGTATGTACAGAATGAATGCTACGAATGTCCGTGTAGTGTATTGCTACAATTCTATGTGCAATATACATGACGTGAACATGTCTGTGGTATGAATACAACGAGCGTGTATGTGGTATAAATGCTATGAGCATATAGTGATATGATACTATGAGCAGTATAATGCTATGAGTATACTTGCGATATCAATGCTAAGAGCGTATGTGCCTGATGTAGGCCATGTGTATGTGCAGTATAAACGCTACAAGTACATGTGCAGTATAAGCGTCGAGCATATGTGCTACGAATTAATATGTGGTATGACGCTATGAGGTATGAGTACTATGAGCAGTATAATGCTGTGAACATGCTATGAGCGCGTGGCCACAACTGCACTAAACAGCATGTCACTATGTGTGAGAACCATAGGAAACCTGCGTGTATGAATGCGGTGAACATGTGAACAACAAAACCATGACCGTGTAACCAATATAACTGCCATGAGCATATGAACCGTATGAACCCTGCATGTATGAATGCGGTGAACGTGTGAACAACAAAACAATGACCGTGTAACCAATATAACTGCCATGAGCGTATGAACTAGGCATGTATGAATGCGATGAACGTGTGAACAACAAAACTATGACCGTGTAACCCATATAACTGCCATGAGGGTATGAACCCTGCATGTATGAATGCGATGAACGTGTGAACAACAAAACCATAACCGTGTGACCAATGTAACTGCCATGAGCGTATAAAACCTGCGTGTATGAATGCGGTGAACGCGTGAACAAAACCATGACCATGCAACCAATACAACCGCCATGAGCGTATGAACCGTATGAACCCTGCGGTGAACATGTGAACAACTTAAGAACCGTGAGAGTGTGACCACTATAACTGCCATGAGTGTATGAACCGTATAATTGCTATAGGCAGTATACTGCCGTAACCAGTATGAAATACCATTAACATATGAACCGAATGATACTTTGAGCGTATGAACCAGTGATAATTACGAGGTGTTTGATTGCCATGAACGTAACATGGTAGAAAGAACGTAAGACCGTGAACATGCCAAGAATATGTGAACAGCATTAATGCCAAGTTTGTGGACCGTGTAAAACACCAGTGAGTGAGAGAATAACCATGAGGTGAACAGCATAAACGAGTTTGCCCAGTATAAATGCTGTGAATGTATCGTCAGTGAGTATATGTACCGTATATAATGATATTAGCACATGAAACTGTATACATACTAAGCGCGTACGAGCAGGGTGCCATAAGCGTATGAATTAACCATGAGAGTACGGACAATAAGAAACTCATGGAGTTATCAAACCGCGAAGATGCTCTACTCGTGTGCACCTTGTACCAGTAATGCGTGTATGCCCATAATAAACCAAGCGTATGAACCGTATGGATTCCATGATCGTGCAAATAACCCTGTATACTATGATTTATTTGGATGTAGCCTATGTTATATCTCTACAGAGCATTGCACCCTACTATATACTATATTGAAACAAGACAGTCTACAGTCTACAGAGCACTGTATCACCACACACAGCATATGCTACCCTGCAACGTGATCCTCTGCAGAGTATTGCACCACACCAAACAGTAAATGCCACCCTGTGTTGCAACGAGACCCTTCGCAGAGCACTGCACCACACTGGACATGCTAACTGTAACGACCCTCTGCAGAGAATTGCACTATGCCCTATATAATATGTTGTATTGAAACCATCCCATCTGCAGAGCATTGCACTAACTGTATAAAGTTTGTTTATAATGAGACCATCTGCAGAGTATAGCACTATACTGTATATAGTATATATTATATTGTAACAAGACCATCTGCAGAGCATAGCACCATAGCTGTATATCATGAATACTATATTGTAATGAGACCATCTGCAGAGCATTGCACCTTAACTATATATCATGTATACTATATTGTAATGAGACCATCTGCAGAGCATTGCACCTTAACTGTATATCATGTATACTATATTGTAACGAGACCATCTGCAGATTATTGCACCATAACTGTATATCATGTATACTATATTGTAACGAGACCATCTGCAGAGCACTGCACTATACCGTTATACAGTACATGTTATATTGTAACGAGACCCTTTGCAGAGCATTACACTGTACCGTATACTGCAAGGGCACCGTATACCCCGCAGAGCACCGCACCACACAGCAAAAGTTATATTGAAACGACTCTTTGCAGAGCATTGCACCACACTGTATACAGCAAACTTTATATTGAAACAACCCTCCGCAGAGCATTACACTATACTTTAGATTAACGATAGCAGACAAGCTGACAGGACCGCCTAACGAGGACTGGGCAGCTGCCGCAACCTGTCCCAAGGGCATAGACAATTGTAGTTGTGTGGGTGGTGGGCGGTCCACATATCGCCATGAGGCAGCTAGCGGGCTGCGCGAAATGCTGAGGCCGCACCACCCCCAGCACCGATTTAACTCACCTGCTTGCCGCTCCTGGCCCCCACTACCGCTGCGGGCAGAGCCAGCCAGAACCATACCTGCCCAATATTACCTTATAATCAGAGTGAGACAGCATCCCCAGATAAGACAGCCAGCGGAGCTGCCAGGATGCCGCGCCTGCACCACCCCACACCCATGATCAGCGAGGCCTCCGCACCGTGAGCAGCAGCTCTGAAGATTTTTGTGGGAGATTCAAACACCAGCCTGCCACAGGAAGCAGAGATTCCACAAACGACACGGCTCCGCCCCTGTAGGAGACGGGGAAGTTGAAGTTATATACACACGCCCCCACCTGTTCCCAATGAGCCCCACCTGGAAGTGCAGGGAGCGATAATTACTTCCGCCCCTCGCACAAACACAGCCCATCAGGCTTTATACTTACAAAGAGGTATGAGACTTTTATTGCCTTTGGACAATAATTCAACATAAAGTTATTTTCTGTCTGACCACAGTGCTCTCTGCTGACCTCTTTCTGTTTCAGGAACTGTCCAGAGCAGGAACAAACCCCCAAATGAAACCTCTCCTGCTCTGGACAGTTCTTGACATGGACAGAGGTGTCAGAAGAGAGCACTTTGGTCAGCACTGAGAGCACTGAAAAAAGCTATACAAGTTCCTCTGGAGCATACAGCAGTGGATAAGTACTGGAAGGATTAAGGTTTTTATATAGAAGTAATTTTCAAATCTGTTTAACTCTCTTTAAAAAATGTTTTTTCCATTGGAGCACCCCTTTAAATATTTTTTTTCTGTGCATCAGTTAATAAATTTATACATACTACACAATACATAATGCATATAATAAAGTGCATAAATGTGAATAATTGTCACGCACCTGAATGCGGGCGGTCTGGAACAGAATGTGGATCCTCTACCTGTGTGGCTGATGACTCGGACTGTATCGGGGAGCGGAGTCTAAGGTGCCGCTGGTCTTCACCAGAGCCTGCCGCAAAGCAGGAGGGGTTTGCTGCAGCAGGCGACACCCAGGTCGCTACCCCCAATACGGCTCGACCACACAGGTAACTGGGCAAGGCAAGGTACAGGAGGATGAGACAGAAGCGTAGTCAACGTAGCAGAAAGTCAAGGTAGGCGGCAATGGTTCGTAGTCAAAAAGCACAGCAAGGAAGTCTGGTAACACGGGTAGGCAAAACAGGCAATGGGAACACTTTCTCTTAGGCTATGAGCCCTGAAGATCCGGCAGGGGGTGTGGGAGGTGCAGGAACTTATATAGTGGTGACAAAGACTAATTATGGGCGCAATGGCCCTTTAAATTTCAGAGCTCCGTCGCGCGCGTGCCCTAGGAGATGGCAAACTTGGCAAGGGCACAAAATGAGCCATTTTAGAAAACCGGTCAACCACAACCCAGATGACCGTGTTGCCGCTGGAAGATGGAAGGTCGGTGATGAAGTCCATTGCTATCTTGGTCCAGGGCAACTCAGGAACTGGCAAAGTTTGTAGTAGACCAGCAGGCTTGGCACTAGGGGTCTTGTCCCGGGCACAGACCGAACAAGAGCGGACGAAGTCAACAACATCTTTTCTCAGAGTTAGCCACCAATACTGTTGGGAGATGAGTTGTAACGACTTACGTATACCAGCATGGCCGGCCAAAAGAGAGGGATGACCCCATTTCAAGATTCTGAGTCTTAGGCGGGGAGTAATGTAGGTCTTCCCAGGAGGCAGGTGCTGAAGAGTTGCTGGAGCTGCAGAAATGAGACAATCGGGAGGTATAATATGCTGAGGATGTGACTCTTGATCTAGTTCTTCAGAGGATCTCTGCTGGCCGGAAATGAATAAAATAGTCAAATCTGGAGAAAAACAGAGACCAACAGGCCTGTCGAGGGTTGAGACAATGAGCAGTCTGTAGATATAGCAAGTTCTTGTGTTCAGTATAAATGGTAAGTGGATGTACAGAGCCCTCCAAGAGATGGTGCCATTCTTTTAAGGCCAACTTAATAGCCAAGAGCTCACAATCTCCTATTGTATACTTTCTCTCCACAGGTGAGAAGTTTTTAGAGAAGAAACCGCAGGTTACGGTTTTTCCTTTGGATGATTTTTGTGTCATAATAGAACCTGCACCTACAGAAGAAACGTCCACTTCCAAAATAAATGGCTTGACTGGATCTGGTCTCCACAACACAGGAGCAGAAGGGAAGGCAGATTTTAACTGTTTAAAGGCTTCTTCGAGCCAGAAAGTCGAGGCCAATCCAGTACTGCGGATAACATGTTAGGATCCATTTGCAGACCTTGACTGGTGACAATATACCCCAGAAACGGAAGGCTGGTCTTCTCAAAATTAAATTTTTCAAGTTTTGCATAGAGATGTTTGTCTCAGAGGCGCTGTAAGACTTGGCGGAGGTGAGAACGATGAGTATGGAGGTCGGGCAAGTAGATGAGAATGCCATCTAAGTAAACAACAACACATGAGTATAGGAGATCACAAAAAATGTCATTGACAAACTCCTGGAAGACCGCCATTACAGAGTCCAAAAGGCATCACCAGATCTTCAAAATGTCCATTCACGAGTATTAAATGCAGTCTTCCATTCATCCCCTTCTCGTATATGGATCAAATTATAGGCCCCACGAAGATCCAACTTAGAAAGGATTTTGGCCCCTCGCAGATGATCAAACAACTGTGTGATCAAAGGAAGTGGGTAGCGGTTCTTTACAGTGATTTTATTCAGGCCACGGTAGTCGATGCAAGGTCGTAGAGACCCGTCTTTCTTTTCTACGAAGAAGATACCAGCTCCGGCAGGGGAGGAGGACTTCCTGATGAATCCCTTCTGTAGGTTTTCCTTGAAACAATTAGACATGGCCTGAGTTTTGGGAACAGATGAAGGGTAGATTCTGCCCCTGGGAGGTGTGGTTCCAGGCAGCAGGTCTATGGGACAATCGTAGGGGCAATGTAGAGGTAACACTTTGGCTTGCTTTTCACTGAAGACATCTGCATAATCCAGGAGAAAGGAAGGCAAACCGGGCAGTGGACGAGATGAAGGTTCAAACGTGGTCACCTGTACGTGAATGCAATGATTGTTGCAGTCCGGACCCCAGCTAAGGAATTCTCCTGTTTTCCAATCCAGGTGTGGGGCATGGAGCTGCAACCAAGGTAGACTTAGCAAGAGAGGAGAAGTACAGTGTGGAAGCACGTAGAAGGATAAGTTCTCTCTGTGTGAGACTCCGACCTGCATCAACAGTGGTTCTGTGCGGTATAGCATGGTACAGTCCAGTTTTTCTCCATTGACCGTGGAGATGAACAGCGGTTTTGGGAGGCGTAGAACTGGCAGAAGATACTTGTGCACTAGAGAGGCATCAATGAAGTTACCAGAGGAGCCAGAGTCCAGGAAGGCCAAAACTGAGAGGTTCACTTTGGAAGGAAGAAGAAGCTGAACCGTCATATTTAAGCATGGAGAGGAGGAATTCACACCTAGGGAGACCTCTCCAACAAACTCTAGGTGCGAGCGTTTCTCTGTGACTGTGGACGTACAGGACAATCTTTGAAAAAATGATTGGCACTGGCGCAGTAGAGACACAGAGTCTCAGCTCATCGGCGAGTTCTTTCCTGCAGAGTCAGGCGAGACCGATCCACCTGCATAGCCTCCACTGTGGGAGGCAAAGTAGAATGTTGCGGTGGTTGCTGGAAGACTGGTGCCAAGCGAGGAAAGCGCTGAGGTCGTGCGGATTCTCTTTCTTGACGTTGTTCCTCACATCTCTCAGAGAAATGGATATCAATCCGGATTGCCAATTGTATCAGTTCATTCAGATTAGATGGCAATTCCCGGGCAGCGAGTTCATCCTTTATTTGGCTTGATAATCCTCTCTTGAAAGTAGCGCAGAGAGCTTTATTATTCCAAGACAACTCCGACGCCAGGGTCCGGAACTGGATGGCATATTCGCCCACAGTGGAGTTGCCCTGGGAAAGACTCAATAAAGCCGTCTCAGCGGAGGAAGCTCGGGCAGGTTCTTCAAAGACTGTGCGAATTTCCATCAGGAATGCCTGGAGGTTAGTAGTGATAGCATCACTGCGATCCCATAGTGGAGTAGCCCAGGCCAAGGTCCTACCAGACAGTAGACTGATGATGAAGGCCACCTTTGCTCATTCTGTGGAGAACTGGTCCGTCATGAGTTCTATGTGCATGGAGCACTGCGTCACGAAACCCCGACAGGACTTGGGATCCCCCTCAAACTTCTCAGAAAGCGACAAACGGAGTTTCGATCCGGAGGAAACTGCAGCAGCGGGAGGCTGTACTGGAGGAGGCTGTGGCGGGTTCTGCTGGGCAGATAGCAGCTGCTGCATCACGGCGGGTAGCTGATTAAGCTGCTGTGCCTGCTGGGCCGACAGATGCAAGATCCGAGTCAGGCAGAGGAACCCCAGTTGGATCCATGGCCAGATCATGCTGTCACGCACCTGAATGTGGGCGGTCTGGATCCTCTACCTGTGTGGCTGATGACTCGGACTGTATCGGGGAGCGGAGTCTAAGGTGCCGCTGGTCTTCACCAGAGCCCGCCGCAAAGCAGGATGGACTTGCTGTGGTAGGTGACACCCAGGTCGCTACCCCCAATACGGCTGGACCCCACAGGTAATTGGGCAAGGCGAAGTACAGGAGGATGAGACAGAGGCATAATCAACATAGCAGAAGGTCAAGGCAGGCGGCAAAGGTTCGTAGTCAAAAAACATAGCAAGGAAGTCTGGTAACACGGGTAGGCAAAACAGGCAATGGGAATGCTTTCCCTTAGGCTATGAGCACTGAAGATCCGGCAGGGGGGTGTGGGAGGTGCAGGAACTTATAATGTGGACTAATTATGGGCGCACTGGACCTTTAAATTTCAGAGCTCCATCACACATGCACCCTAGGAGACAGGGACGAGCACGGCGGCGGAGTTACAGAGCCAGCAGAGCGGGTTAAGTGATGGGCTGGGATTCGCATGCGGGCGCGTCCCACGATGCGAATCCCAGCCCCGCTGACAGACGGGACCCCGGGACACTGCGCTCACGGCTGGAACTTGGGGCCGGAGCGTAGCGAGTGACAATAATCCATAAATACATTAGTGTACTTGAATATGCCAATTTTACATAGGAGCAAGGAAAGTACACTGACTGGCCAAGGTTGTGTGGGGTAAATTATGCTGGGCATACACGCTCAGTAAATACAGAAGAAGTGTGAGGGAACTGCATTATAACCAATCCTTACATAGAGCTATTGCATCCCCGGCAACAAGACCAGAGTTAAACTGCACTATGGTTCATTCATTTATTAGGAGGTGACAATCTTAATAATGGGCAAATGGTATTACACCCCATGCATATGACCAAGCTACAATTATGAATGTGTAGATGCACCAGTACTGAAGTAAAACAGATGACACTACAGGAATACTGAGAAGAAGGGGTGATTAAGGGTGAATTATATGGGTAAAAAAAATTGAATACTTTTTTTTACTGCAAAGCAAATCACTTATTTATCTTTTTCTATTTTGAGTGCTGACTAACACTTTGTATTGGATTTATTCTGTTTCAGAATTTTCCATTTAGGAAGCATGTTGTCTGATCCCTTAGAAATCTTATAACAACAACTATAAGTGCTTAAATAATGGTTTAGAATAGAGATCCATAACGCTTTATACCTTGTGTATTATGTTCAAGAGACAATTTTGATCAAGAATATTAACATATAAATTTGCTGACAGAACATTGACACTTCCAACCAGGGCCGGTTCTGCCTATAGACAAAAATAGGCCGCCCTCTTGATGGGAGTGCTGCTCCGCCTGCTGCAAGAAAGTTAGTAACCAGCCAGCATCTGAACCGCCATCACGTGAGAAGTGGGTTTGTTACATTGTGTCACCCCAGTAGTAGGTGATTACATGAGAAGTACATTTATTACAATGTGTCACCCCAATAGTAAGGAAATTACATGAAGAGTGGGTTTGTTACAGAGTGTCACCGCAGTAATAAGGTGGGGCATGTCAGAGGGAGGAGCCAATGGGCGGGGTCATTGGGCAGCAAAATTAGCTTTCGTCTAGGGTGGCAAAAATCTTTGCACAAGCCCTGCTTCATGCGCCGACAAATAATTTTGTTTGTAATTTGATATGCTTGGTTTACCTCACAAATCACCAGTGTTCTAGGTTTAACATACAGTATACCTGTTTTGTTTTTAATGTAAATGTCCTATTGTAGCCATTGCATATAGTCATCAATTTATTCAAAGCTCCTTTGTTTCATGAATTACATATTACAGTAAGTAAGTTACAGAGTAACGGTTGCCAAATTCAATGTAGATTTTTTTGTTTACTAGTTTCTTGTTTCTTTCTTAAGGGTACGTTCACACGAGCAGATCCCCAGTGTGTATTATGCTGCGGATCTGTGAACGTATCTTAAAGGTCTTCCCTTCTTTATTCTCTACAAAAAAGCTTCCGTTTGGGACAAAACTAGGGAGCTAGTTTCTACCTTACCTACTTTCACTATGACTCCGTATTTCCTATGTTTGATAAATTAAGGAATTGGTATGTTACTCAATGGGTTGCCTTTATTTTAAAGACTGTTTTGCCTGTAGGGCTCTATAGTTTTTCTAAGCTTGAGAGTCTTCTGGGGACTTCACAACTGTCTAAATCTTTCAGGTAAATGCACTTGCTTTTATAGCCAATGGGTACCAGACCTTTTGATACAGCCCTTTTCAAATTTGTAATAGATGTAGATGAATTAACCCCTGAAGACTGGAAGGAAGTGGAAAGCTTACTTGTGGCGAGTGCCAGTGCTAGTTCAATCCAGATTTCTTAAATTCTATTACATATTGTTTTTGAGATTGGCTGTGCCTTCATTGTAATAAAATCGGAAAAAAATTGAATTTTGGACTTTTGTTGGGCCTTGAAGACTTGATTTGGGACCTCTACTCTATAGGCAATACTATATCTGAGCAGGAAGTGTCTACACACTGTATGTTTGAGGAAGTATAGATGCATTTGTTGGAGACAGAAAAAAAACATTGAGACTTACACAAGGCACCGGATTGTCCATGGGCCTGGCCCAAACTAAGGTGGGAGTGGATTATGGGGATGCCTATATTTAAATGAATATTTGTGTATTCATGATAGTCTCAATGGTGTTTTAAGGGTAAATCAGTGTCCAACAGCTACTGAAATCTAGTGACATTGAAAGACACTTATAGTAACTAGTAGGCAATGGTAGATCAATGGCACTCACCAGTCTCCAGCCGGTAAAACGTAGAGCCTTATTCAACAAAAGTGCATGTGTGCATACAAGTCACAGGGAGAGCACGGACATCGTCAACAAAAGCAGTGATAATTATTTGGTGCATTTCCTCGAACCCCTCCCCCCACAGATGTCAGGGCAGGTGTTAAATACCTGTGTCTCTGATGCCAGTGGGCACATGCTTTAACAGACAAGTGCAAGAGTGCAATTAAAAGCTGGAAAAAACATACAAAAATGCGATGCATATAGGAAACCAAGGGACTAAATGAAAATGGCAAGATCAATTTTAGCATTTAATCCTAGTGCGTCTTGCGCTCTCGTTTGCAGTATCCAATGGGCTTCACTTTGCAGCAAAGCCTCCCTCCTGTCAGTTACATTAAAGGGGTACTCCGGTGAAAACCTTTTTCTTCTAAATCAACTGGTGGCAGAAAGTTAAACATATTTGTAAATTACTTCTATTAAAAAATCTTAATCCTTCCAGTACTTATTATCTGCTGAATGCTACAGAGGAAATTCCTTTTTTTTTTTTTTGGAACACTGATGACATCACGAGCACAGTGCTCTCTGCTGACATCTCTGTCCATTTTTGCAGCCATGCATAGCAGATGCATAGCAGATGCATAGCAGATGCATAGCAGATGCATAGCAGATGTATGCTAAGGGCAGCATGGTGGCTCAGTGGTTAGCGCTGCTGCCTTGCAGCGCTGGGGACTTGGGTTCAAATCCCACTAAGGACAGCAATAAATAAAGTGTTATTATTATTATAATAACATCAGCAGAAAGAACTGTGCTCGTGATGTCATCAGAGAGCATTCCAAAAAGAAAATAATTTCCTCTCTAGTATTCAGCAGCTAATAAGTAAAGGAAGGATTAAGATTTTTTTAATAGAAGTAATTTACAAATATGTTTAACTTTCTGCCACCAGTTGATTTAAAAGAAAAAAGGTTTTCACCGGAGTACCCCTTTAAGATTTTGAAATTGATTTTATGGATTTTGTAATTGAAATTTCACTACTCTGCCTGACATACTTATTGCCTATATGAGGGGAGTACAATACGCTTTACTTCGCTTAAAACAGTATTTGTCTAGAACAGCAGCAGGCGTGTACTATTGTCTGTCCTTTCACTGTATATAGACCTTTGACACTGAACAAAATAGTATACTACTTAGATGTAGGTATGTGGTATGCACTAATGAGGGCAGAAAAATGTGCTACACTATGCTTAAAAATACTTATTTTTACCTGTGTCCCAGATTACAAAATTCCTTTATAATCAGAAATTGTCAGAATACCACCTGACATTCAAAATAATAACATGAAAGATATATTCTCTGAAGAAAAAGATCCTTCATTAGATGACAATATGAGTATTGTGTGTTCCAGTGACATTAGCTCATCGGAGGAACAGGAAAACATGATACAACTTAATTCTAAAACTGAAGAACCACAATAAAGAATAAACAACTTAAAGCCTACTGGAACGTAGGAACTTCAAAATGGTAAATCTACCATCAGTGATAGTCAGTCAATTCCAACAGCCGATGGTCAGTATCCACAGTTCCCTGTTTCTGCTATTCCTTGGTAATATTCCTTTTGTTACTGGTCTGGTTTCAACATGGCAATAATGCTGGGAGAGTAACTCAAGGATAGCTGAAGCATGAGGAGACAATAAAGTGTCTGAATGGCAAAGCCTGAAGTTGGTGGCAGATGAGGAGACAACAGGGCCTCACAATCTCTAAGAAGAAAAGATGAATTTTTAAATTTTCATTGAAAATGTTTGGTACCTAGTGCTACCATAAACATATATAGGTAATGTCCTAGGCCCAGCAGTGTCACTAAACCATGTAGTTGCTGAATGAAACAGGCAGGAGCAGTCAGCAGCAGGAGTGCACAAGAGGGTTTCATAACCCCTAAGATTGAAAGGTGAATGTTGAAATATCTATTGAAGATGCATGTTAGCTAGTGCTACCACAAACATATATAGGCAATGTCCTAGGCCCAGCAGCATCACTAAACCATGTAGTTGCTGAACGACACAGACAGAAGCAGGCAGCAGCATGAGTACACAAGAGGGGTTCACAACCCCTAACATTAAAAGGTGAATGTTGAAATATCAATTGAAGATGCATGTTAGCTAGTGCTACCATCCAAAAAATGGAAGCCCATGCTCAGAAGCATCAGTAAGCCAAGTATGTTGGGGGATACCATTCTGAAGCTGAAGCTCAAGGAGGGTGTTCTTTGCAGTGTACGAATGGCTGAAGTGCATGCAAAGTTTCCTTCCCATTGTTAGGATGTCTTGCAAATGGGGGGAACACTTCCTGAACTGTTTGACAACCAGATTTAACACATGTGCCATGCAGGGCGCATGGCTTACCCTTTCTTGTCGCAGCGCGGCCAAGATGTTCTTCCCGTTTTTGGTCACCATGGTTCCCATTTCCAGTTTTTGTGGAGTAAGCCATGCACCGATTTCTTTACGAATGACTTTTAGCAGTTCCTCCCCTGTGTGACTCTTTTCGTTGAGGCAAATCATGTGAAGAAAAGTGTGACACCGCCGTGCTGATGGGACACTGAGACTTGTCTGGGCTGTGGAGGCTAAGATCACTGTGAAGAATGAGGAGGCGGAGTCGCACACTGTCACAGGACGAATGGGCTGACAGCTTGGAGGAGGAAGCAGCATGACCAGTCCAAGTTGGGGTCGTGGCTGTGCAGGAACCACATTCACCCAGTGAGCCGTAAAGGACATGTATTGTCCCTGACCGTAGTAACAGCTCCAGACGTTGGCGCTGCCGTGCACTTTGGTACACACCAACAGGCTCAAGGACTGGACCACCTTCTCTTCCACAACATTGTGCAAGGCTGGTACTGCCTTCTTCGCAAAGAAATTATAGCTTGGCACTCTTCACCTCGGCTCGGCACAAGCCATCAGTTCTCTGAAAGGTGCAGAGTCCACCACTTGAAAGGGGAGGGACTGCAGCACTAGCAACTTAGAAAGGAGCACATTCAGCTTCTGCGCCGTTAGATGAGTGGGCGCATACTTTTGTCTCTTGGACATGGCTTCACAGATGGATTGTTGGCGGAATGGCTGACTAAAAGTGGGAGGAGCAGGAGCATCTGGAGCAACAGAAGGAGGGTATGACACACAGCTTCCTTCGGCTGAGTTGGTGGAGCCTTCACTGGCTGAAAGAGGGAGCGGCGTGCCACTGGGTGATGCAGCAGGCTGGACCGCTACATCGGAGCCATGGTTCTCCCAGTCTGCTTGATGGTGGGGAATCATATGTTGATGCAGGGCCGAGGTGCCAACATTGGGACCCTGGCCACGCATCACCTTCTGCCGACATATCTTGCATGTGGCTATGTGAACCTCCTCCGGATGCTTTATGAAAAACTGCAACACCGCCGAGTAGCTGATTTTCCCACCAACAGTCCGCACTAATTGACTGCTACTGCCGTCGTCTCCTGGAACCCCTGTTCCACTAACTCCCGGGAATGTAGGCTGCCGCAAAGCAGGTGGTGTCCCCCGGGCATGTTTGGCTCGAGAATTTCCACTTCTGCGCTGACTGCCAACCATGTTACCGCCTTGCTGGCTCAGCTGCTGCCTCATGGGCAGCCTGCAACTCTATTCTCTTGATAATGGTGAAGCCCCCTCTGTGCCGGCTCCCAATAGCGATCGGTTTTATCATCATCAACAAGTGTCTGCACATCACTGATGTCCTCCTCAGGTTCCTTAACAGTGTCTGCCTCAGGACCCTGAACCCTGGCAACACCGCCTCCCACGTCACTCTCCTCATCACTACTTGCCCGCCTAGTGGAAGAAGCGGCGGATGTCTCCTCCACTTCTTGGCTGGGCAGTAGATGCTGACTGTCCTCTATTAGATCAGAAAAATGTGCTACAATGAGCCTAAAAACACCAACCGGTGATTACTTTTGTCTGTCCTTTCACAGTTTATAAGCCCTTGACAGATTAACAGTTACAAAATAGTACACTACTTAGATGTGCGCATGTAGTATGCACTGATGAGGGCAGAAAAATGTTCTATGTACACTTAAAAAAATTATCTGAGTACAACACCAGCTGATAAGTACTTTTGCCTGGACTTTCACAGTATGTAGGCACTTGACAGATTAACAGGTACAAAATAGTACAATACTTAGATGTACGTATGCGGTATGCACTGATGAGGGCAGAAAAATGTGCTAAAATTTGCCTAAAAACTCTGTAATTTTTTTTTTAACACCAGCCGGTGTTAAAAAAAACACGGGCCTACATACTGTCCTTTCACAGTATGTAGGCCCTTGACAGATTAACAGGTACAAAATGGTACACTATTAGATGTACGTATGCGGTATGCACTAATGAGGGCAGAAAAATGCCCTACAATATGCCTAAAAACTTAGAATTTTTGTAAAACACCAGCAGGAAATTACTTTCATCTGTCCTTTCACAGTATGTAGGCCCTTGACAGATTAACAGGTACAAAATAGTGCACTACTTGGATGTAGATATGTAGTATGCACTGATGAGGGCAGAAAAATGCTCTACAGTACGCATAAAAAAGTATCTGAAAACAACACCTGCTGATGAGTACTTTTGCCTGGACTTTCACAGTATGTAGGCACTTGACAGATTAACAGGTACAAAATAGTACACTACTTAGATGTACTCATGCAGTATGCACTTATGAGGGCAGAAAAATGTGCTACAATGAGCCTAAAAACTCTGTAATTTTTTTTAAAACACCAGCCGGTGATAGCTTTTGGCTGTCCTTTTACAGTATGTAGGCCCTTGACAGATTAACAGTTACAAAATAGTACACTACACAGATGTACGTATGTAGTATTCTTTGATGAGGGCAGAAAAATGCTCTACAGTACACATAAAAAGTATCTGAAAACAACACCTGCTGATAAGTACTTTTGCCTGGACTTTCACAGTATGTAGGCACTTGACAGTTTAACAGGTACAAAATAGTACACTACTTAGATGTACATATGCGGTATGCACTTATGAGGGCAGAAAAATGTGCTACAATGAGCCTAAAAACTCTGTAATTTTTAAAACACCAGTCTTTTCTTGTCTTAGTGCACGTGCGCGTCGGTGTTCTGCTTCTCACATAGTATATAGGGCGGGCGCATGTGCCGTGTCTCTCTACTGCCGTCATCATTATTATCCTCGTGAGTTGACGCAGGTGCCGTAGGTTCGGCGGTTTGCGCTTTTCTACGTTTTTACCAACTGTATGTATTAACTGTATGTGTTTTATGACATTTAATATGTAATGGTTTTAACGTACAATGATTGATTTATTTTATTAATTTATGTATTATAACTTGTTCCTTGCTGTTACTGATACTTCCGCTCACTGAGGCCACGCCCACTGGGCGGAGCTACATTTGTTTGGCGCCAAATAGGTTTTATTTAAAGGCATCAGCTTGTTGTACATTTTATAATGCCCTCTTGCCTGATGAAGGGGATCCCATGCCCCGAAACGCGTTGCACCCTGGCTTAATAAATATATATAATTTACCTATTATCATCATATGATTGACTCTGTGGATCGCGCTGTGGAACCGGGTTTTCTTTCTACATCTACATCTTTTCACAGTATGTAGGCACTTGACAGATTAATAGGTACAAAATAGTACACTACTTACATGTACTTATGCGGTATGCACTGATGAGGGCAGCAAAATGCTATACAGTACACTTTAAATAGTATCTCAGTACAACCCCAGCTGATGAGTACTTTTGCCTGGACTTTCACAGTATGTAGGCACTTGACAGATTAACAGGTACTAAACAGTACACTATTTAGATGTACGTATGCGGCATGCACTGATGAGAGCAGAAAAATGCGCTACAATACACCTAAAAAACTCTGTATTTTTGTAAAACACCAGCAGGAGATTACTTTTGTCTGTCCTTTCATAGTGTATAGGCCCTTGACAGTTTAACAGGTACAAAATAGTACACTACTTAGATTTACCTATGCGGTATGCACTTATGAGGAAGAAAAATGCTCTACAATGAGCCTAAAAACTCTGTATTTTTCTAAAGCACAAACCGGTGATTACTTTTGGCTATCCTTTCACAGTATGTAGGCCCTTGATAGATTAACGGGTACAAAATAGTACATTACTTAGATGTAGGTATGTAGTATGCACTGATGAGGGCAGAAAAATGGTTTACAGTACACTTAAAAAAGTATCTGAGTACAACATCAACCGATGAGTGCTTTTGCTTGGACTTTCACAGTATGTAGGCCCTTGACAGATTAACAGGTACAAAATAGTACACTACTTAGATGTATGTATATGGTATGCTCTTATGAGAGCAGAAAAATGTGCTACAATGAGCCTAAAAATTCTGTATATTTTTAAAACACCAGCCGGTGATTACTTCTGGCTGTCCTTTCACAGTATGTAGGCCCTTCGCAGATTAACAGATACAAAATAGTACACTACTTAGATGTACGTATGCGGTATGCACTAAAGAGGGCAGAAAAATGTGCTACAATACGCCTAAAAACTTTGTATTTTTGTAAAACACCAACAGGAGATTAATGTTGTCTGTCCTTTCACAATATGTAGGGCCTTGACAGATTAACAGGTACAAAATAGTACACTACTTAGATGTACGTATGCGGTATGCACTGATGAGGGCAGAAAAATGCGCTACAGTACACTTAAAAAATACATATTTTTTGTAAAACACCAGCATTACACAACAGTGCTGCAGCCAAAAAAAGCTGTGTACTTAACACAAAATTGCAGTCTGTCATACACTATTAGGAATAGACTACTGGTTATTATACCATCTACAGACTATTATAACCAGCAGAAAATGTATTCCTGCCTCCTCTGCTAAGGTTTATGAAGTTGATGCAGCTTGTTGAGATGAATGAGGCAACACACAGCTACACAGAGCCCCTCTCTGTAATACTATGCCGAAGAAAGTGACTGGGAGGTTAATGCCTGCAGCTGCAGTAAAAATCATTTTCAATGAAAAAAACAATGCTCTCTGTCCACGAGAACGCTGATGTGACTAAAAGGATGTTAAATGCTGCTGGAATGTGCTTTTCTCTGCTGTAACACACACACGGGCTGTCCATCCTATCTCTCTGCAGGGTAATGAATGAAGTCGTTGGACAAAATATGGCTGCCGATTATATAGGGCTGTGACATTACATGGGTGACTGGCTGCTGATTCAGGGTCATAAAGCCTACTTTCCTTTTTCCTTGACTTCCCACCTTCCCAATGTCCCGTGCCCCATGTACTGACATGTGGATTCGTCATTTTAGATGCCCAGGAGCCTGGAATGCTGTTAAATGGAGTTTAATGAAGCGATTTGTGCGATGGAATCGCGGAGAAATTCGCATTCTAACGAATTCGGGTTTGTCAGCTTCGATTTTGCTCATCTCTACTCTTTTCATTGCCAGAGAACTTTTTCAGAAAGTTTAGTGAACCGACCATTTTAAAAGTTTGCTCAGTTCAATTAGAGACCATAATGTACCAGGTGGTTTCTTGTTATAGTAAGCAAGAATAAGGCATCCTTTTGTATATTTTACTGAAAAGCACAGTGGTATTCTGGCTGCGTTGTCTGTGTGTTGTTCAATTTACTGTAACACTCACTTTTCAGAAGACAGGAACTCCGGTGGATGTGGACCCGCTGGACCTGTGTGGCAGATGACTCGGACCGTACCAGGGAGCGAAGTCTAAGGTGCCGCTGGTTTTCACCAGAGCCTGCCGCAAAGCGGGATGGACTTGCTGCTGCAGGTGGCACCCACGTTGCTACCCCTGGCACGGCTTGACCACACAGGCAGCTGAGGAGATGCAAGGCAAAGGAGGGATAAGGCAGCTCGTAGACAGGATAGCAGAAGGTCAGGGCAGGAAGCAAAGTAGCGTAGTCAGGACGTAGCAGGAGGTCAGTAGGCAGGCGGCAGAGAAGCACGGTCAAGTCACAGAGCAAAGGATCAGATACACGATAAGGCAACTCTCAGGAATGCTTTCTCTCAGGCACAAGGCAACAAAGATCCGGCAGGGAAGTGAGGAGGGTGGAGGAATTCATCAATGAGCCACAGGTGAATTACACTAATGAGCACACTGGCCCTTTAAATCTCAAAGCTCTGCCAGAAGTGCATCAGCTTACATCAGTTGTGCACCATCCGGTGTCCATTGTTTGTGATCATCTAACATCTTGCTGTGTTTTCCTGTCTGTGCTTGTCCGGAGAGTCCAATCATCTGGCATCCAAACTGAGATGCCGGGTGATTGGGAACTGTCTCATTCAAGTGAATGGGATCAGTTCTTGCTTCATTTTCTCTCCGGTGCATTTTCTGCAGCACTGGAGAAAAAAAAATGCTGACATATATGTGTAAAGGAAGCCTAACAGAACATACACCATATTCCACACAGAACTGAGCAATTCATGCATTTTTAAAGATAAGCTAACCAGTAGACACATCACCCTGACCACTCAACATACTTGATCCACCAATGGATCAGTTGTGAGACAGGAGCATAGCAACTACCCCCTCCCCCCAACAACTAGTAGACAGAAGAAGGCAGAGTGGCAGGATGATTCCATAACAGAGACATACCGTATTTATCGGCGTATAACACGCACTTTTAAAATTTAAATTTAAGGCAAAAAGCCTGCCTGCGTGTTATACGCTGATAAATCTTCTGGTCGCTGATTCAAAGCGGCAGCTGCAGCGGCTGCTTGTTAAGTATTAGCAGCACGGCCGCGGCCACTTTAAATCAGTGTCATGCTATAAGCCCCAAATATGAATCTCTATTTCTAAATAACATGGCAATATGATCCACCATTTCGTGTGAATTTTCAGAAGGCCTAAAATGGAATACCATTGATTGAAAATACACAGACATTTCCTGAATGTCTGTAAATGGGTAAATCTCTTCAGAGAAATGTACATAAGCCAGACAAATAAGCCAAACAATTGTTTATTGATAGGAGGTTTTACCAAACAATGACATGTCTCCAAGGAAAATCCCGGAGTTGAAAAACTCATTGTCTATACACATTGAGTGGTCTTTGCTATACACACCTGGACACAGGTGTGTGTGTGTGTTTAACATTAGATCATATTTGCATTCTATTTATCTGTATCTGACCATCTATTTGAGATGCCCGAGAAGTTTCTGTAGTATTGTCTTGCCTCAGACTATCTGTAAATAGACAAGTCCCTGAGAAGATTCAGTCAACATTCGACTAGATTCGACTAGTTTTAGCCAGACCAAAAGGTGAACTAAAAGGCTAATATTCATGTCTTTTTATAAAGCATTCTTAAAATATGTTCATGAATGAGCTATCTTGCCCTAGTATGCAATATTGATACATAACTGATAAAAAGGGGCATTATAACTTTTAGTATGATTGTGTATACAGCTATATAGCTAAATGCTGTATTCAGATATCTAATCAAATAATTGGTGTTGCCTGATGGATTAATTCATGATTATTAATCTCAGGAATAATGTAGTGTACTATGAAAATATAGTAGCCATGATACATGATACATATATATCCCTTATGGTGAATTTAATCATGTAGCATATACTGGCTATATTTAATGATTAGCTGTGATGTCATGAGCCTAGACATGTGACTTGCCCTGATCTCCATATACACACCCACCAATCACCATTGGGAGATCTCATATTTGTGGGGGAGGCTCTTTTAGATAGGGGACAAGTTATAAAGCGGGTATGGGACAGACCCAGGACACACACATCCAGACAGAGATCCAAACACCGACAGAGAGACAGCCATACAGAGGGACCCATCCTCTTCACAAAGGCTACCTGAAGGGGCGGAGCCATGAAGAGTCAGGGAGAAATACTTTAGTCCATAAGCCCATTTCTTCCCTACTCACCGGTTATTGACTTCAGGCATTTCCATGGGATCCAGGCAGCCATCTTTCTTTCATCCAGAAGTGCTCTTGGTAAGATACACTGGTTTCTTATTTGACTAAGTGACCTCATTTTATGTGGACAGTTATGTCATGTTTATGAGCAGACCAGCTTATTACATATATATATATATATATATATATATATATATATATACATATATATATATATATATATATATATATATATATATATATATATATATATTCTGCATTGGGAGATCGTAACCGTAGTGTATAAGCTACCCCCTTCTACTGCAGATGAAGGGGGCATCTTATGGGGATTAATGCGATAATCATATTGCCTATATAGCATGGTCTGTTGGGATCCCACACTAATTATATACATGACATAATAATAATTACCACGAGAGAACTTAATTTACGTTTTCCAAATAATTAGAATATTTTTATACTGTATCTTACCAGGGAAAAGCTGTGGTTAGGACTGGGCGGGGTTTATTCCCTTTTTATACATATATAGAAATAATATGCCCATAGAATATCGTATAATGTGATGATCTCTACACATAGTAATATACTGATATCTGAACTAACCCACTTCTGTGACCAAGTTTAATGTTAGTTAACTTACTAATACTACATGGTTTAAATCTGACAATATGTCATTGCTATTTTCTTTATATATTTTTATTGATATCATGGTCTGTTTTTATTACTCTCCTTAATGTTAATCAACTGTAACAAATAAATGTACTTATTTTTATAATAACTGTGTTATTATTTTATTATATTGCAAAAGTTACACTACCACTACTATAGAACTCATATCTTGGAAAATAGTCGGGCCCAGATTTGGTGAATTGCATTGTTTGTTTATTTTTGGCAATTCATAATGGTCATAATATTTTTCATATTTTTAATGACCATAATTAATAATTCATAAATGAGTTATTAACACCCCGACATCAGTGACCAGCGGCGTCTCCTCTCCACTCTGGAAACTGTCACTTGTTTTCTCCCGCACTATCCACAGGTACTGGTGGATAGTGCGGGAGACGCTGATTAAAATTAGCCCTACCTTGTCCGGATCTGCCCTATCTTTTAATCAGCATCTCCCGCACTATCCACCAGTACCTGTGGATAGTGCAGGAGAAAACAAGTGAAAATTTTACTATAAATTTTTCTCACATCCCCCTCCCTCATCATTCCCCCTTTTCCCTGCTTTTTATATATTTTTTTTATTTTCCTTACCTGGCTGCGCTTCGGCTGTCTTGCGGGCTGCGGTCAGTGAAGCAGATGAGTGACGTCCCCTCCCGGCTTCTCTGCGCGGCATCAGTCACGTCACTTTTCATTTCCTGCAGTCGCTGCACTGCAAACTCTGACTAGCGGCGGTTACAGGAAACAAAAAGTGACGTCCCTGATGCCGCACAGAGAAGCCGGCAGAGGACGTCACTCATCTGCTTCACTGACCGCAGCCCGCAAGACAGCCGAAGCGCAGCCAGGTAAGGAAAATTTAAAAAAACTATCAAAAACAGGGAAAAGGGGGAATGATGAGGGAGGGGAAGAATAGCATAGGACAGTGGTCTTCAACCTGCAGACCTCCATATGTTGCAAAACTACAACTCCCAGCATGCCCGGACAGCCGTTGGCTTTCCGGGCATGCTGGGAGTTGTAGTTTTGCAATATCTGGAGGTCCGCAGGTTGAAGACCACTGGCATAGGAGGAACATGATGGAGGATGATGAGACAGGGGGAAATGATGAGGGGGGGAATGATGGGGGGCATTATGAGACAGGTTGGGGGGATGATGAGACAGGATGGGGGGATGATGAGGGGGGAATGATGGGGGACATGATGAGACAGGGTGGGGGGATGATGAGGGGGGAATGATGGGGGACATGATGAGACAGGGTGGGGGGATGATGAGGGGGAATGATGGGGGACATGATGAGACAGGGTGGGGGGATGATGAGGGGGGAATGATGGGGGACATGATGAGACAGGGGGGGATGATGAGACAGGGATAAATGATGAGGGAGGGAATGATGGGGGGCATGATGAGACAGGTTGGGGGATGATGAGACAGGGGGAAATGATGAGGGGGAAAGATGGGTGACATGATCAGACAGGGTGGGGGATGATGAGACAGGGGGAAAAGATGGTGGGGAGGCACTAAATGCTTAATGTCTGTGTGGCTAGTGGTGGTCTATAACAGGGGAAATGATGAGAGATGAGGAGATGATGAGACTTGGGGGTGGCGATGAGAGGGGTAAATGTGGCACAGGGACTGATAAAAGGGAAGGAATGATGTGGCACTGGAGGGGACGGGACCAAACTGAGGTGCAGAAGAAAACGAAGTTGGGGGGATGATGTGGCATTTAGTCCAAGTCATTTATTTTACATTTTATTTTTTTAACTTAAATTTCCCTGTTTAAATGGAGGTGCGTGTTATACGCCAGTGCGTGATATACGCCGATAAATACAGTAACTACTACAGATAATTATTTGAGCACGTTCAGTCCTACAAACTTCTTAAAATACTATTGTATATAAAATACTACCCTAAATACTTTCTACACAATTCTACTGTAATTTTTATACTTTTTTAAATTATGTTCTTGAAGCAGACACACAAATTGAAGTTTAGTCTGGTCATCCATTGATTTGTCCTTTCATTTGTTATGAGATTTCTGCCTTTAGGCTGAGACTAGGTTCTAATGAGTGAAGACTATGTTGAAGGGATTTACAGTAAAATTAATTTAATTTCTCATTTGCCTTGTCATATGTAATTATGCTATCCTCTGGCCATTAAATATGCAGTTCCAGGATATAGCAAAAATGGAATTATCAAAGGGGGAAAACAGTAGAAATTAATGATTCACATGGCAAAATTGATGTCACTTGCATTTCCGAAAAACATTTGGATTTTTGTAAATTACTTTTGCTCCCTTCTGGCATACATAAGAATTAACTTAAATGGCAAAGTAGTGAAACATGTGCGTTAATTAGAGCGACTTAATAATTGAAGGAGTCTTCTATTCAATACTGTACATAAGAAAACTGTATTATATTGCAGATGAGAAGAAATAAGTTAGTGGGAAAGAGGGTAAAAAATCAGGAAATAAGTATTATAGAAAGAAGCCAAATCATTTATAAAGCCTTTAATCCATTCACTTTTCTTGTTGTAGTTTTCAGAGGCATCATTTGGGGTGTATACAACTTATTGATTAACTTTTATTGATTCCTTTTTGAAAGAGTAATGAGAAAAATATGTTTTTATTTATTTATTTTTGTGCATTAGAAATTTTTGACATTCACCATGTGGTAAAAATAGCATTGTAACAGTATGATTACAGCGATACAAAAAGTATAGTTGATATGGTTTTACTACTTGGGCACAAAAGATTGACTTTGTCTTAAAACAATGTATTTCTACATTCTAAGACCCATAACTCTTTTATGCTTCTCTTTATGGATCTATGGGGGCATCTGACAGCCAAGCTCCTGCAACTCCCAGAGTAAATCACTCGAACTAGAATAGAGCCAAAAAATAACTACAGTTTAAACATTTATCCCCGGTCAATAAACGGGTACTCTGGTAAAATCAAATACTCTTCCTTTTACTGCAGCTTACTAAAGTGTGACAACTGAAAGTACCTTGTCTGCTGAATGAATATCAAAGCAATTCTAAAATGTCTAAAAGTGTTCTCTTTTTTCCTCAAGAACAGCACGTTGAACCTGTCTCTCCCTACTGCAGCAGCCATTTTGGGCCTGCACGTCATGATTCCACATCACCAAAGCCTTTCCCCCACCTTCCTTTGCCTAATTGGCACCTCCCAGTTACCAAATATGCATATTTAGTGCGTGTTCTCAGTGATGATTCGCTAAGTATCACTCACTGCCTTACCACTATATTATTTTATCAGATTGGCTTGATGGGAAATTTAGTCTTAGGCATTCATAAACCTGGAAGTGACCAAATTTTTCAACTGTGGGTTTGAGGGAGTGCAGAGGTTTCAGAGCGACTAGTTTATTGACCGGACAACCCCTTTAAGAGTTTAAAAACTTAGTAATACAATAATACAATACAAGTAATACAATACACATATTGCAAATTATCTATCTATTTATCTATCTATAAATTGTATCTATCTATGTCAAGATATTCACAGTGCAACACTAATGAAGTGATAATTATAATTAAATAATAATTATTTTAAGTTTATCAACAGTATACATATAACCAGTTACTAAAAGTGCCTCTATACTAGGAACAGCGCTCGGCACCCCTGTATAGTATGTCCACTCCGAGTTACAGCCAAACCCCCATGGTTACAGGGGTGCTCAATTCAGGAAAACAGTCCAGACATATCGGCAATAGTTGATGAATGGAACTCACCAGTCTCCAGCAGATAAAATGTAGAGCTTTATTTAACAAAAGTGCATGTGGGCATACAAGTCACAGGGAGAGCACGGACACCGTCCACAAAAGCAGTGATAGCTATTTGGTGCGCTGGGCGCACTTCCT
This sequence comes from Hyla sarda, assembly GCF_029499605.1. Lineage (NCBI taxonomy): Eukaryota > Metazoa > Chordata > Amphibia > Anura > Hylidae > Hyla > Hyla sarda. Next base: position 312,189,898 of record NC_079189.1, on the reverse strand, counting down.
CAGACCACTCCCCCACAGACTTCAGGACAGGTGTTAAATACCTGAGTCTCTGATACCAGTGGGCATATGCTTTAACAGACAAGTGCAAGAGTGCAAAAAAAATAGTTAAAAACATACAAAAATGCTGTTTTTAACATTGCAAATAGGAAACCAAGTGACTAAATGAAAATGGCAAGATCAATTTTATAATTTAATCCTAGTGCGTCTTGCACTCTCGTGCGCAATATCCAACGGGCTTCACTTTGCAGCAAAGCCTTCCTCCTGTCAGTGCCGTCCCTCACATTAACCCTCTCTATGCCGAATAATTCTAGCGCCCTGAAGTCTCCTTTATGTTTCTCCAAGACATGATTGATAAAAAAGGTAGAACCTTTCTGAGTTTTCAATGAATGAATGTGCTCACGGATCCGTGTGTGCATTGCTCGTACAGCGCAACCTATGTAAAAGTTGCCACAAGCACACACAATGCTGTAGACCACGTAATTGATGTGGCAACAAATGAAGTCCTTCGCTCTAATATCCTGACCCCCTAACTGAAATTTCACACCTTTCTTAAGATAGGGGCATCAATTGCACCTCCCACATTTGTGGTTACCTTTGGGTAGTGACGAGCTCAACAAATCCTGGTTCCTCGACTCAGATCTGAATCTGCTGCGTGTGAGTACATTACCCAAATTCTTAGCTTTCTTAAAAGTAATAAAGAAGTGCACCATAACATGGAAAAAGAAAAAGAGAATCTACCTGTATCTATAGGACCATTAGAGTTTAGTCCTTTCAGTAATTCCAGCGAAGCTGAGCAGGAGAGTCTGATCACACTCATAGAACTACAAGGGGGAACTACTGTTTTGCTGGATTTCTATGGTTCGGAATCTGTGTTCATGGGAGGTCTCAAGTCCACATTCCCCCCCCCCCTCCCCCTTCAGCCCCTGGTAGTAGCCTTGACCTCTTCTAGCACAAAGTGTTGGAAGAGGTCAAGGCTCGTAGATATCCGAAAGACCCAGGGTGAATGTAAGGCCCTAATATCGCTGAGGTACATGAAAGGGATTATTTTTAAGAAGTCGGAAAAAGGAGGCAACATAGTCCTCATGACTGAGAACTATTGCATGAAAGAGCGAGGTGCAGGAAAAGGCCGGATAGGTAGCGCAATCCACTCAAACATTTTACTTTCGACTGATTTTTTAGTGGATTGCACTACCTATCCAGCCTTTTCCTGCATCTCGCTCTACTACAAAATCATCTGAAGATCCCTTTACGCCGACACCGGGAAGCAGCACCATTCTCTTGGATCTATGCGCATATAGTAGTTGTGGCTGGTACATAACTTAATCAGGTGAGCAGTTCTGCCGATATATATAATGTGAACGCACCTGATTACACCAGCAATACCATCCCATGGGAAGCTCTGCCTTTTATCTGTTTTAGAGTATTATATTACATGAAAGAGGCATTATGCCAGCTACATCCCATTACGAACAATTATCAGGTAATCCCAAATAGAGGTACACTTCTAAACTTCGATCTCTCCTTAGGACATACACAGAAAGAGGGGTGTTATCTAGTAAAACCGCGAGCAAATTTCTACCAGTGTCTGCTAAGCACTCATGTTGGTATCTCCTTCCCAAGGTAGACAATGTTTTCATCGTTTGGTCAGGCACTAGTGAGGCGTTTACAGACTTAATTACCTGAATGTCACAAATAACATGAATTTAAGGTTCACTCTGAAGATTAGTAACAAGGAACTAGAGTTCCTTAATGTCTTTGAAAAGCCCAAAGAAGGCATTCTGCACACTGAAGGTTATAGGAAGCCGGCAGCGGCTAACTCTCTGTTGCATTTTACAAGCTATCATCCCCAAAATGTCAAGACCGAGGTGCCCTACAGGCAATATCTTAGATTATGGCGGGTTAATAGCACTGATGCACGTTTTCATACACAAGCTTAGAGCCTGGCGGAAAGATTGCAACAGAGAGGTTACCCACTGGCGGTATTGGATTCTGCAAAGAAAAAAGCTTTTAAAGGGGTACTCCGGTGAAAACATTTTTTCTTTTAAATCAACTGGTGGCAGAAAGTTAAACATATTTGTAAATTACTTCCATTAAAAAATCTTAATCCTTCCAGTACTTATTAGCTGCTGAATGCTACAGAGGAAATTCCTTTCTTTTTGGAACACTGATGAAATCACGAGCACAGTGCTCTCTGCTGACATCTCTGTCCATTTTAGCAATGATGCATAGCAGATGTATGCTAAGGGCAGCATGGTGGCTCACTGGTTAGCACTGCTGCCTTGCAGTGCTGGGGACTTGGGTTCAAATCCCACTAAGGACAACAAAAAATAAAGTGTTATTACTATTACAATAACATCAGCAGAGAGAACTGTGCTTGTGATGTCATCAGAGAGCATTCCAAAAAGAAAAGAATTTCCTCTGTAGTATTCAGCAGCTAATAAGTAAAGGGAGGATTAAGATTTTTTTTATAGAAGTAATTTACAAATATGTTTAACTTTCTGCCACCAGTTAATTTAAAAGAAAAAAGGTTTTCACTGGAGTACCCCTTTACATTTAAAAATCATAAATTTCAATGGTCTTTTCAAGCTGCTGCCAACTCCAGGCTGTGTCATTTAGCCAATATATGGTTCACTGATGGGAATAAAAAATGTTGTTATGGAAGCACTAGCTACCCAAAATTTTCAGTTTAAATTTCAAACTTCGTCTTTTTTTCTTAGGGATTGTGAAGCCCTGGGGTCACCTCATGCTTCAGCCAACTCCAGGCTGTGTCATTCAGGCAATATATGGTCTCCTCCTACTGATGGCAACTCCAGGCTCTGTCATTGTGCTGCCATGTGATGTGACTCCTTGTCAGATTAGGTCCTTTGTACCCACACGCCGGGGCCCGGGGCACTAAAACTTGGGAATTAAAAGTTCCATTTCAAAATCCTTAATTTCAATTTCAAAATCTTAGATTTCTAATTAAAATTCTTAGATTTCAATGGTCTCCTCATGCTTTTGCCAACTCCAGGCTGTGTAATTCAGGCAATATATGGTTTATTGATGCTGCTGGGCCTGGGTCAGGGAATAACATTTTTTGTTATGGTAGCACTAGCTTCCCAAAATCTTCAGTTTAAATTTCAGAATTCATCTCATCCTCTTAGGGATTGTGAAGGCCTAGTGTCTACTCATGCTGCTGCCAACTCCTGGCTGTGCCATTCAGCCCCTATATGGTCTCTTCATGCTTTAGCCAACTCCAGGCTGTGCCATTCAGGAAATATATGGTTTTCTAATGCTGCTCGGATTGGGTCTGGGAATAAAAAATTGGTTATGGTAGCACTAGCTACCCAAAATCTTCGGTTTAAATTACAGAATTCATCTTATCTTAGGGATTGTGAAGGCCTAGTGTCTACTCATGCTGCTGCCAACTCCTGGCTGTGCCATTCAGCCACTATGTGGTCTCCTCATGTTGCCAACACCTCCACACTGTGTCATTCAGCCACTATATGGTCTCCTCATGCTGCCAACGCCTCCACGCTGTGTCATTCAGCCACTATATGGTCTCCTCATGTTGCTAACACCTCCACACTGTGTCATTCAGCCACTATATGGTCTCCTCATGCTGCCAAAACCTCCACGTTGTGTCATTCAGCCACTATATGGTCTCCTCATGCTTCAGCCTCAACCAAGCTGTGTCATTACGCCACTATATTGTCTCCGCATGCTGCCAACACCTCCTTGCTGTGTCATTCAGCTACTATAGTAACATAGTTCATAAGGTTGAAAAAAGGGAGCAGGGTGCCACTGGGTGATACAGCAGGCTGGACCACCACATCGGAGCCCCTGTTCTCACAGGCCGCTTTATGGTGACGAAGCACATGTTGACGTAGGGCTGTGGTGCCAACATTAGAACCCTGGCCACTCTTCACCTTCTGCTGACATATCTTGCATGTGGCTATGTGGAACTCCTCCAGATGCTTGATGAAAAACTGCCACACCACCGAGTAGCTGATTTACCCACCAACAGTCTACACTAATTGACTGCTACTGCCGCCATCTCCAGGAATCCCTGTTCTACTACATCATCAGAAGGTAGGCTGTCGTGAAGCAGGTGGTCTCCCATGGGCACATTTGGCTCCAGAATTTCCACTTCTGCCACCATGCTGACTGCCAACCATGCTATCACCTTGCTGGCTCAGCTGCTGCTTCACAGGCAACCTGCAACTCTCTTCTCCTGATGCACCCGGTTCCCAATTGCGATTGGCTTCATCATCATCATCAACAAGTGTCTACATGTCACGGAAGACCTCCTCAGCTTCCTCAACAGTGTCTTCTTCAGGACCCTGAACCTTGGCAACACCGCCTCCCACGTCACTCTCCTCATCACTGCTTGCCCGCCTAGTGGAGGAAGTGACGGATGTCTCCTCCACTTCTTGGCTGAGCAGTAGCTGCTGACTGTCCTCTATTAGATCGTCCTGAGTGAATAGTGGAGCTGAACCCACAGCATAAGATACTTCTGTAGTGGAGGAAACAGCATAGGACAGAGGCAATGGGAGGACAGGGACTGCTCCAGGGCCATGCCAACTGTGGGTTGTGTCTGAGGAACACACCGACATTTGACTGAGGGTATCAGATGTCACTTGTGAAGAAGTGGATGACCGTGTTAACCAATCGACGACAGCAGATGGGTTGCTGGACGAGACACGACCGCTAGCTGATACCGGGAGCTCGGGCCTCTCGCTGCGACTCCTGCTGCCACTCGCCCCTAGTCTGCTGCGACCTCTGCTTGAAGAATTTCGCCCTCTGCCACTTCACGTCCTGGCACTTCTCTGCCTGACATACTTAGTGTGTATATGAGGGGAGTACAATACGCTTCACTATGCTTAAAACAGTATTTGTCTAGAACAGCAGCAGGTGTGTACTTTTGCCTGGACTTTCACAGTATCTAGGCCCTTGACAGATTAACAGGTACAAAATAGTACACTACTTGTAGTATGTACCTATGTGGTATGCACTTGTGAGGGCAGAAAAATGCTCTACAGTACACTTAAAAAAGTATCTGCGTAAAAACACAAGCCAGTGAGTAGTTTTGCCTGGACTTTCAGAGTATCTAGTCCCTTGAAAGATTAACATGTTTAAAATAGTACACTACTTAGATGTAGGTATGTGGTATGCACTTATGAGAGCAGAAAAGTGCACCGCTACTTTACGCTTAATAAACGTATTGGAGTAAAACACCAGCCGGTGATTACTTTTGGCTGTCCTTTCACAGTATGTAGGCCCTTGACAGATTATCAGGCACAAAATAGTACACCAATTAGATGTAGGTATGTGGTATGCACTTTTGAGGGCAGAAAAATGCACTCCAGTACGCTTAAAAAAAACATATTTTCGTAAAATACCAGCTGGTGATTACTTTGGCCTGGACTTTCGCACTATCTAGGCCCTTCACAGATTAACAGGTACAAAATAGTACACTACTTAGATGTACGTTTGTATTATGCACTTATGAGGGCAGAAAAATGCGCTACAGTACACTTAAAAAAGTATTTGAGTAAAAACATAAGCCGTTGAATAGTTTTGCCTGGACTTTCACAGTATCTAGTCCCTTGACAGATTAACAGGTTTAAAATAGTACACTACTGAGATGTAGGTATGTGGTATGCACTTATGAGGGGAAAAAAAATGCGCTACTGTACGCTTAAAAAAACGTATTTTAGTAAAACACCAGCCAGTGATTACTTTGGCCTGGACTTTCACAGTATCTAGGCACTTGTTAGATTAACAGGTATAAAATAGGACACTACTTAGATGTAGCTATGTGGTATGCTGTTATGAGGGCAGAAAAATGTGGTACAGTACGCTTAAAAAACATATTACTTTTGGCTGTCCTTTTACAGTATGTAGGCTCTTGACACATTAACAGGTATAAAATAGTATACTACTTAGATGTACGTATGTGGTATGCACTTATGAGGGCAGAAAATGAGGTACAGTACGCTTAAAAAAAACATATTTTTTCACAACACCAGCAGAACACAACAGTGCTGCAGCGCAAAAAAGCTGTGTATTAAACACAAAAATTTACTCTGTCAAACACTATTAGGAATGGACTGCTGGGTATTATACTGTCTACAGACTAGTATAACCAGCAGATGATTTGTAACAAAGACACAGAATTGCGCTGAAACATTATTCCTGTCTCCTCTGCTAAGGTTTATGAAGTTGAGGCAGCTTGTTGAAATGTATGAGGCAACACACAGCTGTGTGCCTCTCTCTGTAATACAATGCTGAAGAAAGTAACTGGGAGGGTAATGCCTGCAGCTGCAGTAAAACACTGCTCTCTGTCCACCAGAACACTGATGTGACTAGGATATGAAATGCTGCTGGAGTGAGCTTTTCTGTGTATTACACACACAGCGGTGTCCGTCCTCTCTGTATGCAGTGTAATGAATGATATGATGAGCCGCAAAATGGCTGCTGATTATATAGGGCTGTGACATCACAGGAGTGACTGGCTGCTGATAGGCTGCATCCTGCATGTGATTCAGGGTCATCCCACTTACTTCCCTTCCTGCCTATCCTTCCCGCTTTCCCAACGTTCCTTGCCCCATGTACTGACATGTGGATCTGCCATTTTAGATGCCCTGGAGCTTGGACCACAGAAAATGGAGTTTAAGGAAGTGATTCGAGCAATTGAATCGCGGTGTTATTCGCATTCGTTGCAAATAGAATATTTCATGAAATTCATAACGAATTTGGGTTCGTCAGCTTCGATTTGCTTATCTCTAATATTTACCATGATGCCTACCACCAATGCTCAGCCATTGTTTCCACCTTCTCTGCAACACACTCCAAAAGTTGTCTGTTCTCACACAACTCCTTCTTGTCACTTTTGCTATCCTTCTGCTTAGCACTAAAGGGGCTAAAAGGGTCGCACTATCCTTCAAAACCACACAACCACTTGAAGATAGTGCAAACTTTTGCTTCCTGATGCGGCTGCAACTATAGCCACAGGCACCTGACTGCTGCTATCTTTGCTGGTGCTGGGACTCCTATGAACATGCTTACTGGCAGAGGACAGAGCAGGAGTGATCTGTGCTGTACCCCATCCAACAACATCCAACAATTCCTTTATCAAAAAAATTTTGTTAAGATTTTGAATTTTTAGGGTGATTTCTCACACAGCTACTAGTCAACTTTTACTGCCAAGACTAGAAATGCATATTAATGTTGAACCCAGCTATACTTAGTTTTTTATATCATATGATGTTCACCCTTTTGCTATTTTTACCACCAATGGCAGACTCGTGCAAACCAAGCCTGGCAATGTATGACAAATTGGCAAGCCAATTTCACCCCAAGCAAGACAAGGTTTTCCGGGCTCAGCTATCTCATCTCTAATAAAAGCTGCCTTGTAGAAGAGACTTTTTCTCCATTAAAAATGCTAATGTAGACAGATGATGGCGTGATGATGAGTGTTATAAATTAGAGATAATTATGAGTACTATGAGGAAGCAATATTAATGACATAAGGAGTCTGGAAAGACAAGGGTATTTAGCACCAGGTTTGTTTAGAATAACTAAGTTTTTTGTTGTTTAATTTAACATGTCATGCATGGCTTTATTATAATCGTTTAAATAATACGTTTTTTATTATGTTTTGTGTCTTTAGCAATAAATCAATATTGAAATATTTCACTTTTATATTCTACTGTGAGGGTCATGCATTATCTGGGAGGTTTGGGTGCAACAAGGTGCATGCTTGTACGCTTGTCGCATATATGTTATGCCTGGATGGCATATATGCTGAGGCGTGTGCCTCTTCTTACATGCTGGCTAATGTTAGTGTCTAACACACAGACTTAATGTCACACAGACTTGCACAGCATGCCAGAAAACCTAGACCCAATTTTCTGTGCATAATGAATACACACTTCTTTCATTTTGTTTTGGTTTTTTTTATACATTTTTTTTCCTAGTGTTTATTTTTTTTTTTTATTGCTTTATGGGCTCAGTACAGAAAGCCATCTGATAGAAGATATCAATTATTAAGCTGGGGCTTGGCGTAAAAGGGCTTTTGTTAACCCCCCCTCCCCCATCATTTTTATCTGGTACTCACTGCCTTCAGGGTACCGTTGGCCTGGGGCATAAAAAAATGTATACTATGGAACTGGGAAGCGAGAGAAGGGTGGGGAGGGCAAAAAAAAAAAAAAAGGCCCTTGCCACCCTGGTAATGCCAGTCTGTAACTGCTTTTTTTTTTGGTATCTGGCTGGTTATGAAAAATAGAGGAAACCCTACACAAAAAAAAGAAATGTATTTATTTATGTTATGCAAAGCATTAAATGTATTTATTTTTGCTGTGCAATGTTCTTCTGCAGAGTCTGAGCCACCATCACAGCTCACAGTGGAGATAAGTATCTAGTATCACTCCGTGAGCTGAGCAAATGGTGTACAGCTTAAAGGCAGCATGTTGTGGCAAGCTGCATATGGTCTCGGCACAAAAGAGTGCAAGTTTTTTCAATGTTACATATCATACATGAGGCAAACTTCTGTGCGCCAATCAAACAATGCCCAAAACATGCCCACTGTTACAAGACAAATGAAGGCATCCTCATTACAGAACTTTGCTTCTTACATGTGGTGCACTGGATCTTAACCTCAACTATTAGGAGGACTGACAGGCAAGAGACAATTATCTTTTTAAAATTTTTTTTTTACAACAAATATATATATATATTCGGGTATAAAATAATAAAATACAGCATGTTTACCTTGCTTAGTCCAGAGCTCTCGTTTGCCCTTGGGCCCCTGTTTATTTCTCCTGATGACAACCTCTCCTTATTCTACTGTTGATGTTCCACATTCAATTACAATGTGAGTTCAGAATGTCAAGTAGCAGAGATTATGCAAATAAAGGACATTTTTTTAATTGTATGCATGACTTACTACTGCACTTCTTGGAATTTCCCTGATATCACCACCAAAATGTGAGCAATTATGGTGTGTATATAATGTACATGTGTGTGCTTTTTGCAGGTACATTCTCATCTTTTACCACTTAAGTTGTGGACCAGTGACTGGAGCAGCAGTCAAAGCTGGAGTAGGTGAGTAAGCTAGTAGACATAAGGTGGGACATTTATCAAGGTGTTTAGAGCAATTTTTTATAATAGAAAACACCCAAACCTAAGCAACTTTAAGTTTTCAGTTTGCAGTGATCCCGTATTTACTATGTGCAAATATCGCACGTATGCAAAACAAAAGCCTCGCAAACAGCCTCCAAAAATTCGCAAGCCAAAGCCAGGTAAGACCTGGCTTACAGAAATGGCTTCAGACAGCAGTTTTTAAGAAGTTGCACAAAAAGTCGCAACTGTGACTTTCTGTGCAAAAAAAAAGAAAACTCCACTCCCTGGCCACCTGCCTGCATCTACCACCCACCAACGTCTACAACCCGCCCGCTAGCTGCTGCAAGACTACAACTCCCAACATGCCCTTACAGTGAAGACATGCTGGGAGTTGTAGTCTTGTGACAGCTAGCGGACGGGAGGTTGATGAGGGCGGGTGGCCGGGGAGCAGAGGCAGAAGGCCACTCCACAGCCTGACTCTCACCTTCCCACGCTGCACATCTGCTACCTGTTGCAAGACTACAACCCTCATCATGGCCTGACTGTAAGGACATGCTGGGAGTTGTAGTATTGCAACAGCTTAGCTGGTGGGTGGTAGAAGTGCAGTGCTGGCTGGACTAAGAGGTATCAGGGATACAGAAAAACGGTGTCCCGATGATTATCTGTGTTCCCTGTCCCGCAGTGAGACAGAAAGCTGCGGTTAACGGGGATCTGGTGAGAGCAGGGCTGGACTGGCCATCAGGCAGTGGGCTGTCTTCCTCAGCTCAATGTTTAAAAATAGTTTTTTTTTAAGTTTGCGGCTGCGCACAAGGACACCGCTTTAACAGCAGTCGCCGGGGCTGCAGAAAACTGTGACCCGCAGCTTTCTTCTAATAAAGAAAGCTGTTTTTAATCTAAGAGCTGAGGAACGTGCTCTCGAATCACCCAAAGTGCAAGAAAAAGTGCAAGTGTGTTACACTAACTAAAACATGCACAAAGGATGCGGTCTATCGCAAGCCCTTCTCCGAAAGGAGAGAGGCCCCCAACAAACCTTACCCTTCCCCTCTGGGCTCAAAGGCACCTGCGAGGTTCCAGGTTCGATGTCCCTTTTCGCCTTTCATTGCTAAGGGACCACGTTTTTCCTCAATAACTCCCAAAGGTATACCTCAGATGCCAAGTTACGGACAACGGTAGCTTTACTGAGGTTAGAAAGGTGGAAAAGTCTATACAGTTCAGCCAGGCCCACGGAGGTGACCAGTGACTTCAGAGACCTTAACCCCTTAACGATGCAGGACGTAAATGTACGTCCTGGTGAGGTGGTACTTAACCCACCAGGATGTACATTTATGTCCTATACATAACCGCGAGCATCGGAGCGATGCTGGGGTGATGCGCGGAAGGTGCCAGCTGCTGATAGCAGCCAGAGACCCGCCGGTAATGGCCGACATCCGCGATCGCGCGGATGTCCGCCATTAACCCCTCAGATGCCGTAATCAATACAGATTATGGCATCTGCAGCAATGTGTTCACTGAAATGGATGATCGGATCGCCTGCTGCGCTGCCGTGGAGATCCGATCATCCGGAACGGCAGATGGAGGTCCCCTCACCTGCCTCCGCTTCCTTCCTGGTTAGATGACCGTTAGATGACCGATAACACTGGTAAGTGCTGTGCCCTATGAATTATTGCTATAAATAGTCCCCTATGGGGACTATTAAAGTGTAAAAATAAAGATAAAAAGTTTTTTAAAAATTTGAAAAATCCCCTCCCCCAATAAAAATGTAAATTGTCCCTTTTCCCCATTTTACCCCCCAAAAGTGTAAAAGAAAAACATTTTATAAACATATTTGGTATCGCCGCATGTGTAAATATCCGAACTATTAAAATAGAATGTTAATGATACCGTACGATGAACGGAGTGAACGTAAAAAAAAAAAAAAAAAAGTTGCTGCTTTTTTATAACATTTTATTCCCAAAATTTTTTATAAAAAATGTATTAAAAGTTTTATATATGCAAATATTATATCAATAAAAAGTACAGATCACAAGCAAAAAAAGAGAGCTCATACTAGTCTGTGGATGAAAATATAAAAGAGTTATGATTTTTTGAAGGCGAGGAGGAAAAAAGGAAAATGTAAAAATTAAATTAAGAGTCCTTGAGGCCAAAATGGGCTGAGTCCTTAAGGGGTTAAGGGCTTGCTGGGACTTGTAGTAGAGGTAGACAATTTAGTGCAGGCCACGTTGACTTGACAGATGACTTTGACTTGACTAACTTGTTACTGACAAGACTGTGACTGTGGCTTACTTGGCGGTTTGTAGCTTGTGGCTGCAGACTGGACTTGAGGCCTCCTATGACTCTGGACACACGCTTAGGCACGACTTCACTGGACCTCAGCAAAGATTAAGAGAGAGAGCAGAGGCTCCACCCAGGACTTATATGGGGGAGACTCTGGAGGGGTCCTATTGGTCACCCCTAGGTCACCTGGTCACTAATACCTCCTGGGTAACAATCACATGACAAATCACATGGCAAACAGTCTTAAAGATACAACACTCTTGAATATATATAACATAGGGATAATATACAATTACAACAAACAGATGCGGGGGGGGGGTGGATTTCTTCATCTGGGACGTACTCTCTTGCAGGTCTAGCAGCTGGAGGAGGTGGTGCTAGGAGCACTAGTAGACCTTCTTTCAGACATAACTTGATTCGGTTTTGGTGAACAACTTGCGGCTCATACCCAGGCTTTTGTACTTCATATACATTAAATTTTGGATAGTGTACAGCCGTCACCGTGTACGGTTCTGTCTCCCGGATAGAGTTTAACTTATGGGTTCTTGGAAACTTCTGCAGCCAGACTTTATCACCCAATCGAAGTGGTTTGGCAGAGGCATGACAGTTATAGTCTTCCTATTTTCTCTGCTGGGCCTCGCCCATCTTCTTGCTGAAAATTTCTTTGGCCTCTTGGATTCTCTTCTGGTGGTCAGAGACCTACTCCAGGGAGGCTTGCAGAGAGTAGTTGAACGGGGCTTGGAGACCAAATGTTTGGTCTTTAGGCAGCTGCCCATGCCGCCCTATCATCAAGTAGAAAGGGGTGTATCCCGTAGAACAGTGGACTGTGTTATTATAGATCTCCAATAGTTCGGGCAGCAGCTGAGGCCACTCTTCTTGTCTTGAGACAGAGGCTACTCGCAAAATGTGGATAAAGACTTGATTAATGCGCTCACAGAACCGTTCCCCTGGGGGGTGGTAAGCAGTAGTCCAAAGTTTTTTGCAGGCATGGAAATTGACACAGCTCTTGGAAAAGTTGGGCCTCTAAGGGCGTTCCATGGTCCATTAGGGCAGACTCCTGACACTCAAGGTGAGGAGAAAGTGTGAAAAGAAGCCGGTACAGTGGAGGCGCTGCTCGAATGGTGAAATTACTGAGAAACTCAGGCGGTGCAGGATAACAATTTTTATTTATATAAATTGGGACAACGCGTTTCGGCATCCACTGATGCCTTCCACTTAACAATTCTAAAATAATAAAAGAAGGTATATCTGTATATCTCAAACTGATTATATACATACATCTTGATCAAAAAACACATGGACGGTGTTAGGTCTGGTATACAAGATATGTAGAATATAAAAAGAAACATATAAATATAGTATAAAAATTGTATAAAAAGAAAAACATTTTCTTGGGGACAGTGAATCTGTAATTTTCTATGCATGTCTAGGGAATCGCCAACAAGTACACACACAGAGAAGAACAGGGGGCGAAGGAAGTACAGATCAAGAAATAAATAAATAGATACATCTATATAAATAGATTGGCGGTGTCCCAATGGCTGGTCTATGGGCTGACAAAATGAGTAGGTAGGTGTTTGAATGGAATGACATGCATAAAACATAGATGGTAAGCAGAGTTTTTCAATGTAATAAAAACAATTAAAAACAAGGTCTTATATCTATATGTATATATTTTGTATTATTTGGGACGTTCCAGGGGGAGAACGGTTGGAGAAATAAAATGTTAGGATAGTGTCAAAAAGGACTTACCCCATATTTCTATGTTCAATGTGGGAGAGCTGGAGGAGGGAGGCAGAAAGTTGAGAGTTAAGGGTAAGTCTGAGTGGGTGATGGATGTGGTGGGGTGGGGAGACAAAGCATTACTAGTCTCTGAGGGAAGGCAAAACAGTTACCTGGAGGATGATCCTGTCTTGGCGTCTGCACCGCTGCTGGTCTGTGCAGTGTGCTGGGAGCGCGCGCTTATGTACGTGGATACCGGCGCGTCACTTCTGGTGGGTTGTCTCGGCAACCACAGACGCCGGACTGGAGCGATGTGCGCCTGTCAACTGATGAGCTGACAGGAGGATCGCAGTGGTGTGTTGCGGGCCGATGGAGGTGTCCGCTGTTGAGATGAACAGCGGACACAGGGGCCGGTGCCTGGATTATTGAAGCGATGCACTCCTGTCAGCTGTTAAGCTGTCAGGAGGATCGCTGGTGTGTGTTGCGGACCGATGAGTGTGCGAGGGCATGGAGGACCGTTTATGTGGATCACTGGGGCGATGCGCTTCTGTTGGTGGGTGGGCGGTGATGTGGGGTATGGGATTGGGAGAGATGGGGGTGACAGGGGTGGGGATGGGTGTGTGATGTGACAGTGTACTGGGGGCACTGTGGGGGAGGGGGGGTGGAAAGAGGGAGGGGAGGAGGGGGGGATGTATGGAACTGATGGGGTGTCTGGTGGTGGGGGGGGATGGGGATATGAAGGCATGTGTGATGGATGGGTATGAGGGGTGAATTCATATTGAGAAATATGGATGAACCCGTATGGATACATGTGGGATAGATGGGCTAGGGTGTGAATAGTTTGGTAGGCAAAAAAGAGGGCGAGAGCTGCTGATGTGTGATTATGATATGTTGTACTGTCATAAGATATCAAGGGAGTTCATCTGGCTTTTTAAAGTTCAATGCACTCATTTAGTCCATCTGGCTGGAGGCAGTGCATTTTGTAGATCCAAAATGCCTCTCTTTTGTTCAGTGTAGCTGTCCTATTTTCTGTGACGGGTGAAATTTGTTCAATCGGAGTGATCCTGATTAGGTTGAAGTCTTTGTTGTGTTTTTCGGCCAGATGGCGGGAAACGCTGTGTTTTTGGAACCCAATGGAACAGTTGTACCGGTGACCATTGAGCCGTTTTCGCAGGGCTTGGGTGGTCCTCCCTATATATTGGAGGCCACAGTTACATTCAATTAGATAGATGACGAAGGTAGATCCACAGTTGAGATGTGATTTGATAGGAAAGGTGGCGGCAGTGATCCTTGAGGTAAAAGAGGTAGTGTTGTGACTGATATTGTTGCAACAGAGACAATTTTTTTGTCTGCATTTGTATGACCCCATTTTCATTGGAGTTATTGTGGGCTGTGAGTTGGTGGCACACTTCTTCCTTAAACGACTAGGTGCTAAAAGATTCTTCAGTGTTTTAGCTCGTCTGAAAGTGATCCCAGGTGCTGGGGGAATGATTTTTTTCAAAATGGGGTAATTTAAAAGAATGTGCCAATGTTTTTTGAGTATATTTTTGATCCGGTTGTGAGATTGATTGTATGTGGTGATGAAGTTGGTGGAGAATTTTTTGGAGTTTTGTATAGGACTGTTGCAGTTGGATGGGGAATTAGCGCAGGGATCCTTGGGGGAGAGGAGGGTGCTCTGTTCGATGATCAGATTCCGGTGATATGCGTCCTTTAAGATTGGTGCTGGGTAATTTTTCTGTAGAAAGCGTTTGTGTAGAATTTTGGATTGGGATTTGTAGTCCTTGGTATTCGTACAGTTTCTTCTGATCCGGCGGTATTGGCTGAACGGGATGTTGTTGAGCCATCTGTTGTAGTGTGCGCTTTTGTAGTCCAAAAAACTGTTGGTGTCTACTTCTTTAAAGTGAGTGCATGTGATGATGGAACCTTCTTTGTGGCTGATTTGTAGATCGAGGAACACTGTTGACTCGGAGCTAATGTTCGGGGAGAGCTCCAAACCCCAGTCGTTTTTGTTGAGGTATGTGATGAATTCATCCGCTTGTGCGGCACTTCCACTCCAAATTAGAAAAAGATCATCGATGTATCTCTTATAGTACTTGACATGGGGGAAATGTTCAGTGGAACCGAAAATGTGAGTGGTCTCAAAACCCCCCATAAATAGGTTTGCATAACTGGGGGCTACTCGAGTCCCCATGGCTGTTCCCCGTTGTTGATGGTATATGGAACCCTCATGAGTGAACACATTATGTGTAAGAATAAAACGTAATCCGTTGATTAGAAACTGTATTTGTTCGTTTTTCATTTTTCCCATCTGATGAAGATAATTGGATGTTGTCATTAGTCCTAATGACAACATCCAATTATCTTCATCAGATGGGAAAAATGAAAAACGAACAAATACAGTTTCTAATCAACGGATTACGTTTTATTCTTACACATAATGTGTTCACTCATGAGGGTTCCATATACCATCAACAACGGGGAACAGCCATGGGGACTCGAGTAGCCCCCAGTTATGCAAACCTATTTATGGGGGGTTTTGAGACCACTCACATTTTGGGTTCCACTGAACATTTCCCCCATGTCAAGTACTATAAGAGATACATCGATGATCTTTTTCTAATTTGGAGTGGAAGTGCCGCACAAGCGGATGAATTCATCACATACCTCAACAAAAACGACTGGGGTTTGGAGTTCTCCCCGAACATCAGCTCCGAGTCAACAGTGTTCCTCGATCTACAAATCAGCCACAACGAAGGTTCCATCATCACATGCACTCACTTTAAAGAAGTAGACACCAACAGTTTTTTGGACTACAAAAGCGCACACTACAACAGATGGCTCAACAACATACCGTTCAGCCAATACCGCCGGATCAGAAGAAACTGTACGAATACCAAGGACTACAAATCCCAATCCAAAATTCTACACAAACGCTTTCTACAGAAAAATTACCCAGCACCAATCTTAAAGGACGCATATCACCGGAATCTGATCACCGAACAGAGCACCCTCCTCTCCCCCAAGGATCCCTGCACTAATTCCCCATCCAACTGCAACAGTCCTATACAAAACTCCAAAAAATTCTCCACCAACTTCATCACCACATACAATCAATCTCACAACCGGATCAAAAATATACTCAAAAAACATTGGCACATTCTTTTAAATGACCCCATTTTGAAAAAAATCATTCCCCCAGCACCTGGGATCACTTTCAGACGAGCTAAAACACTGAAGAATCTTTTAGCTCCTAGTCGTTTAAGGAAGAAGTGTGCCACCAACTCACAGCCCACAATAACTCCAATGAAAATGGGGTCATACAAATGCAGACAAAAAAAATTGTCTCTGTTGCAACAATATCAGTCACAACACTACCTCTTTACCTCAAGGATCACTGCCGCCACCTTTCCCATCAAATCACATCTCAACTGTGGATCTACCTTCGTCATCTATCTAATTGAATATAACTGTGGCCTCCAATATATAGGGAGGACCACCCAAGCCCTGCGAAAACGGCTCAATGGTCACCGGTACAACTGTTCCATTGGGTTCCAAAAACACAGCGTTTCCCGCCATCTGGCCGAAAAACACAACAAAGACTTCAACCTAATCAGGATCACTCCGATTGAACAAATTTCACCCGTCACAGAAAATAGGACAGCTACACTGAACAAAAGAGAGGCATTTTGGATCTACAAAATGCACTGCCTCCAGCCAGATGGACTAAATGAGTGCATTGAACTTTAAAAAGCCAGATGAACTCCCTTGATATCTTATGACAGTACAACATATCATAATCACACATCAGCAGCTCTCGCCCTCTTTTTTGCCTACCAAACTATTCACACCCTAGCCCATCTATCCCACATGTATCCATACGGGTTCATCCATATTTCTCAATATGAATTCACCCCTCATACCCATCCATCACACATGCCTTCATATCCCCATCCCCCCCCCCACCACCAGACACCCCATCAGTTCCATACATCCCCCCCTCCTCCCCTCCCTCTTTCCACCCCCCCTCCCCCACAGTGCCCCCAGTACACTGTCACATCACACACCCATCCCCACCCCTGTCACCCCCATCTCTCCCAATCCCATACCCCACATCACCGCCCACCCACCAACAGAAGCGCATCGCCCCAGTGATCCACATAAACGGTCCTCCATGCCCTCGCACACTCATCGGTCCGCAACACACACCAGCGATCCTCCTGACAGCTTAACAGCTGACAGGAGTGCATCGCTTCAATAATCCAGGCACCGGCCCCTGTGTCCGCTGTTCACCTCAACAGCGGACACCTCCATCGGCCCGCAACACACCACTGCGATCCTCCTGTCAGCTCATCAGTTGACAGGCGCACATCGCTCCAGTCCGGCGTCTGTGGTTGCCGAGACAACCCACCGGAAGTGACGCGCCGGTATCCACGTACATAAGCGCGCGCTCCCAGCACACTGCAAAGACCAGCAGCGGTGCAGACGCCAAGACAGGATCATCCTCCAGGTAACTGTTTTGCCTTCCCTCAGAGACTAGTAATGCTTTGTCTCCCCACCACATCCATCACCCACTCAGACTTACCCTTAACTCTCAACTTTCTGCCTCCCTCCTCCAGCTCTCCCACATTGAACATAGAAATATGGGGTAAGTCCTTTTTGGCACTATCCTGACATTTTATTTCTCCAACCGTTCTCCCCCTGGAACGTCCCAAATAATACAAAATATATACATATAGATATAAGACCTTGTTTTTAATTGTTTTTATTACATTGAAAAACTCTGCTTACCATCTATGTTTTATGCATGTCATTCCATTCAAACACCTACCTACTCATTTTGTCAGCCCATAGACCAGCCATTGGGACACCGCCAATCTATTTATATAGATGTATCTATTTATTTATTTCTTGATCTGTACTTCCTTCGCCCCCTGTTCTTCTCTGTGTGTGTACTTGTTGGCGATTCCCTAGACATGCATAGAAAATTACAGATTCACTGTCCCCAAGAAAATGTTTTTCTTTTTATACAATTTTTATACTATATTTATATATTTCTTTTTATATTCTACATATCTTGTATACCAGACCTAACACCGTCCATGTGTTTTTTGATCAAGATGTATGTATATAATCAGTTTGAGATATACAGATATACCTTCTTTTATTATTTTAAAATTGTTAAGTGGACCTGAGGAAGGCATCAGTGGATGCCGAAACGCGTTGTCCCAATTTATATAAATAAAAATCGTTATCCTGCACTACCTGAGTTTTTCAGTAATTTCACCATTCGAGCAGCGCCTCCACTGTACCGGCTTCTTTTCACCCTTTCTCCTCACATTACATATCGGCTCCTTATTTAGGAGCTCGATGCCGGTGGGAGGGCAGCAGCTCATCCAATACTAGGGCTACACAGGTCCCAGTGCGGCCCCTTCCAAGGTCGGTATATCACTGTTGGTGTGGTGGAGGGTGCACACCAGTGAATACAATTCTCTCAGGGAGCGCCCCCTGCACCTTTTTCTCCCCTCTCGTTTTCTAGCTGATACTCAAGGGTTTGCACCCAATTGGAGTAGAACATCTGGGCCACTGTCTTGGCTGTGAGGTCTTTAAAGGGTACAACGACAACCCATTTAGAGTAGTGATTCACCATGGTAAGAGCATAAGTGTATCCGGATGAGGTAGGAATGCGACCAACTGGTTATGCCTTTCACTCTGGATGGAATGGAGGGGTGCTCTTGCATCCTTACGCATGTTCTTAGTGACATTACAGACAGCACATTCACTGCACAATTTCTCAATGTCGCTACGCATTCCGATTCAATAGACTCTTCGTCTGACAGTATCTTCAGTCTTGTGGACTCTAATGTGTCCCGACTGATCATGGTATGCATTGAGGACCATCGCCGCGTCTCTTCGGGGAATCATAATCTGATGAAGTCGATCACCAGAGACCGGATCCAAAGAATTTCGGCACAGTCCTTTGTGCACAAACAGTCGCTTCCTCTGTCGCCACAGACATTTCAGCTCATAAATCACACTGGGCCTGGCGAAGACGGGTTGGTACCTTTTTCGCCAGAAGGTAGTCCAACATATCCCCCATGACTCGACTTTCATCTTGAAGAGTATTTCAGGTATACAGGTCTTCTTTAACCTTTTCGGACCTGGGTTCATCGTCCATGAAGGCGGTCACAACATTCTGGTTCACGAACTCCTGATAAAATGGGGGCATCGCCATGTCTTCGACAGGTGGTTCTTCGTCAGGGATCTTCCGAGTGCATCAGCATTGACATTTGACTTGCTACTTCTGTAGATAGTTTTTATTAAGTTATTTAAACACAGTTTAACAATAACATACAGTCCCCAACAACCCCCTCCCCCCCCCACACACAGAACCATTCCGTCTCAGCCCCTCCCCACCAATGCCCTTCAACCCTCAGTGTACATAAGTCAGAAACCATAAACCAGCTCCAGCAAATCCACATCAATAGCATAGTTGAATAAAAAAGAACAAAGTAAAAAAAAAAGAAAAAAAAAGGATATAAATATTCAGTCCCCCGAAGCCATGGAAAATAACGTTCGCAATCGCATTCCACTAAATCACCCACACAGCCATCCTCATACACGTCAGGGAGGGAAATGCAGCATACCAGGGCACCCCAACATTAGCTCTCTTGTCAACCCTTCCATTCAGAACCACATATTAGAGGAACCATCCTAAGTTAAGATACGTCTGCAGGGGGATCGAATCTCTGCACCCAGGGACCCCAGACACCATCAAACTTCCTCTCCACTTTGCGCTTAGTATAGATTCCCTTTTCTAGTTTCACTACTTGAGCTACTCTTGCGATGAGATCAGCCACTCCCGGAGGAGAGGATCTGATCCAAAACTGTGCCGTCAACTTCCTGGCTTGATACAAGATTCTCAGGATCCCAACCTCTGCCAGGGAGGGCTCCCGACCACAGCCTATAAGTCCAAGTAGGCATTCCTTGGGAGCTCTGTTAATGGTCACCCCATACACTGTTCTAATGAGCTGCAGCACTACAGTCCAATAAGTCAGAAAGCAAGGGCACGTCTACATCATGTGTACCAGGTGTGCCTCCAGCTCACCGCATCGCGGACAAGCCGAGTCAGACCTTACCCCTATCATATGAAGAAATGAGGGAGTCTTATATACCCTGTGAATAAAGAACAGTTGAGACAGCCTATTGGATTCCGATAGAGACAAAAATCGGGTAAGTGCCAGCACAGTACTCCAGTCTTCATCAGTCAGGATCCCAAGGTCCCTCTCCCACTTAGACCGAACCGTCAAAGGGAAACCCTCATGATGGAAGCCAAGTAGTTCCCCATAAAGTCAAGAAATCACACCAGCAGAATCACGTTTAGTCACAGTAGATTCCAGAGCCCTATTAGACTGTACCCGTAACACCTTCACCCGATTCTGCGACTCATAGGCATGGCGGATCTGTAAATAGTGGTAAAATGAGGAACGCGGTAGGGCAAACTCCTCCCGTATGTCCTGAAATGACCGAACAACCCCCTGATCAGCTAACTGACCCAACTCACAAAGTCCCCTCCTCTCCCAGAACTCAGCATCGGCATAGGAATTAAAGACAGGCAAGCCAGGGTTATGCCACAGCGGAGTAAATTTGAAATAACTGGTAATACCTAAGAGTTTTCTTGTGTGGCCCCAGAGCTTACACAGTAGGCGAGTCGTAGGAGAGGAGTAAGGAGGTCTGGTAAGGGCCCCAATCTCTAAAATGTGTAACGGTATCCTATCCCCATGTTTGGCCATAAACAATCGACCAGTAGGTCCCAATGTGGAGTGCGCTGCCCATCCTCTCACCTGATGCAACTGTGACGCAAGATAATACAACCATGGATTCGGTAATGCAAGCCCCCCTGAAGATTTACCCCGCTGTAATGTTTCCAATTTAATCCTAGCGCCCCCCCCCCCCCCCCGAAACCAGTAGCCTGAAAAGTCTCTGAATCCTCTGAAAGTGAGCCATCTCTATCCACACCGGGGAATTCTGCAATATATATAACAGTTGCGGCATAAGAACCATTTTGGCTAGATTAGTACGTCCAACTACCCAGAGTGGGAGCTTACACCATACGGACACTTTTTGGGAGCTTTTATCTTGAAGGGGGAGTAGATTGCGAGGAACAAAATCATGTAAGGAGGGAGTAATGTAAATTCCTAAATATTTAAAGCTAGAGACTACTTGTATCTTAGAGATAGCTATCTGAGGCACTTCCGGTAAAGGGTCTAGAGGCAACAGGACCGACTTGTCCCAGTTAATGAGTAAACCTGAGTATGACCCAAATTCTGTAATAAGGGACATCACCGGGGCTAGTGAGTGAGCTGTGTCTCCCAAAAACAACAACATGTCATCAGCATATAGGGCCACCCTTTCTTCCATATTCCCATACCGAAACCCCATTACATCACGTGACATATTTAGTATGCTAGCCAGAGGCTCAATAGCTATGGCAAAGAGCAGGGGCGACAGGGGACACCCCTGTCGCGTACCTCTCTGCAGGTCAAATGTCGAGGAGGTCTTACCATTAATTCTGAGACGGGCAGCCGGGCACCGGTAGAGAAGCTTAACGTAAGAAAGGAATCTGTCACCAAACCCCATGGCACTCATCACACGCCACAAGTAGTTCCATTCGACCCTGTCAAATGCCTTGGCAGCGTCCAGCGAAAAAAACGAACAGGGCCCCTGCACCATCCGGAGACATCTGCAAATTGAGATACACCCTCCTAATGTTATCAACTGTAGATTTGCCAGGCATAAATCCAGTCTGATCCCCATGGATCAGTGAAAGTATGACCCCTGCCAGCCTGTTAGCAAGTACTCGAGCCAGCAGCTTCACATCTGTACACAAAAGAGAGATTGGTCTATATAAACCCGCACAAAGAGGGTCCTTTCCAGGCTTTGGAATAAGTACAATGATGGCTTCCATCATGGAGTGAGGCAACGAACCCTCTAAAACCGCTGACTCAACCACCCGCAACAGCTGCGGCAGTAAAACACCTGAGAATTTTTTATAGACCTCACTAGGGAGGCCATCCGGGCCCGGGGCTTTTCATTATTTGCATCTTTCAATGCCTGTTCCAGTTCCTCTAGAGAGATGGGAGAGTCCAGCTCTCCCCTCTGCTCCCGAGTAAGGGAAGGCAACCTAGCTCTACGGACATATTCCCGCAAAGCCCCCTCGGAACAGGAGACCCTAGTCGAATACGCATCCTTATAGAAAGCCAACATTATCTCCATAATCCCATTATCATCAGTGACCTCACGACCCTGCTCATCCCTCAAACAGCTAATAAACGAAATCCCCTGCTGCGCTCTAGCAACCGAGGCCAGCAATTTACCAGTACTTTCACCACATTCAAAATACCTTTGCTTAACAAAAAAGTGTTTATATTCAGCAGCTTCCTCCAAGTACACTTTATAATCTCCTTGTGCCTGCAACCAAACCTCCTCCGTCATCTGGTCCTGACATCTTTCACCATGCTGGATCATTGAAGTCTGCTGAAGTCTGTAGGGTACTTGCTGAAAGACTTGTGGTACCTCTTGGCGACATTGATTATTTCATTGACTTGGTCCCTTGGGGTAGTGTCATCTCCAACCTGGAGTTGCACCAACCAGGGCTCTGGAGGACTCACACTGTTTCCTTCGGTCACTTGAGCTGCACGCTGTCGAGCCACCAGTCACAATGTCCTTCGACTCTAAGAGGTACAACTAGACTACAGGGGTGTATTTGGGCAAGACAGTAGCAGAATCAGACAGGTTTACTAACCGCACTGGGACCCTTCTGTTGGTGACAGTGACAAGGCTTCTCACAGCTCAAACAAGAGGATGATCTTTCAATTGCATAGGTTCCAGCAGAGCTTGATAGTCCCTATTCTTGACTCCGGGACGTGCACAACACCAGC
The DNA here is from genome assembly GCF_029499605.1 of Hyla sarda. Taxonomy (NCBI): domain Eukaryota; kingdom Metazoa; phylum Chordata; class Amphibia; order Anura; family Hylidae; genus Hyla; species Hyla sarda. The sequence goes on along the minus strand of NC_079189.1, from coordinate 312,166,859 downwards.
TAATGGTCTCCGTGTTGGGTTGTAAGGTCATCGCCCTTATGTCTTGAACTTGTACTCTGCAGATCTCGCCTTGCTTGTTGGCAAACTTCTGCCCCGCCTATAGAACTTTCAAGTGGTGCTACACAGCCCGCTGGCCTGAAGGGGACATATGGGGAAGAGAGGCATGCAAGGCATCTAATACTTCAGTGAAACAATTCTTCATAATGTTCATCCCCAATATAAACTCAGCAGTATCTGAGTCTGTCACATTAGTTACAATCACTCCCTGCCCACTAAGTATGTGCTCTCCCAACTGAATGGTTGGCTCCCAGTATCCATGTCTGGGGACTGGTTGCCCATTACCCGCAACTACTCGGAAGTTAACATCATCAGGCTCACACAATAAACTAGCATCCCAATGCTGATAGAAAACACTTTTAGATATAGTAGACACTTGTGACCCTGTATCTATCATCACCTCCAATGGTGCAACTTCTACAATAACTTTTACATAGGGGCAGGAGGAGATATAAAGTGAGAGTCCTGACTTCGACATAAATTGAGAGCCGCTCGGCGATTGGACCTGATGACTGTTTTCCTGAGGGTCGGTCCGCAACCTCAGTGGAAATCCGTTTAAATCCCAGCACTGCATTTCTAATGTCCTGACTTATTACAGTAAGTGCAAAAGGGTCTTTGAGTACCCAAGGGTCTATTTGGCAGAGGACTGCGGTAATTAAAATTGCGGGGAGCAGGAGGAGGGGCAGGTTTCCTAGGCAGGGGTGGTTCACGGTCAGGTGGAGCGTCCCGGGTGGCAAGCTCCTTTAGTTGTTCAATGTCCTGCCTAACACTCTGTAAATCTGAGGCTGCGGTGACTGGCAAAGTAGTTGACACTAGGATGGGGGCTGGTGATGGAGGTGTTATAGGTCTGGCTATCGCCCCTAGTGGCTCTGAAATGGGTGTAAGGGGTGCACAAGCTTCATCTAACTCAATCCCGGACTCAATCACTTGGATAGCCATTCTTTTGAAAGTGGGGAATGACATGTTGGGGTTTTGGAACGCTAACAATCTCAGCTGGACTTTGTTCCACTTATTATGAGCCCCATCAATAAATATGTCCATTAACACCTTGTTGCCCTGCTCGGGAGTTATACCATTTAATTTTTCGACAGTCTCTAGGGCATTCTGTAGGGCTACGGCATATGCTCTCAGCTGGCTTTTGTCACCGTTCATACAGCCGGAGACGTACCTTATGGGGAATGTGGCTCAAAAACCTGGTACAGTCCTTCAAAGATCTGCTCTACAGTTGTCTTCTCAGAGGCTTGCTAGGTGCGGACTTCCTCTAGCCCCGGTCCCTAGAGTTATCCTGTGAGCAATTGCACCTGTTGGTTAGGAGGAAAAGAGTAAACGACAGACAAACAAACTCTGGATCCTCTCTTTGAAATCCCTCAAGGTAAAGGGGTCTCCATTGTAGATAGGGAGGACAGGGTTCCCCATGAATACCAACACAGGCACTGGAACACAGGACTGTTGATGTTGACTGCAGGCAAGGGGGGCAGTACCCTGGCTACTGGAGCAGGCGATGACCTTGCTGCTGGAGACGAGGGGGCGCTAGCGCTGGTTGATCTGGAGAGCTGGGTTCTGACATCTTGTTGATTTGAGTGTGCTGTCACTTTAAGAGAAATAAGGTGCATTCCCCTTTAAGAAACAATGTAGCGCTGCAGCGGCTCCAGTTTGACTGATGAGGGTACTACAATGGACACTCCCACTCTATTTTGCACGTCCCCTGTGATGAACAGTCTTGTGACCAGACTTGCAGACAGTAACATGACAAGAATGATAGATTCAGGCAACCGAGACTTGATACTGATGATCGGTGGTGGTTGCGGAGCCTGTGATGCAGCATGGCTTTGCGGGTGACTGCTGGAGACGGGCGCAGCAGCCGAAACCTCCAAGATGGCTGTCTAGGTCCGGTCAGCAAAATCTCCCCCTGTGCAACACAGGGCGGCTTTTTGGTTCTTCCTCGCTTGATTGAAGAGGCATCACCACTGGGGACTGACGGGGCGGAGCTGCGACCACTCGCACGCGCGGGAAACACGGGACCAAGTTAATCCTTTCAGGTACCACATCTATACAGTTCACACAGTTCACAGTAGCAGATAACAGTCTTTTCTTCACCTCCCCCTCTATTTCACAAGCGCCTCGGATGAAACACTTTTCACTGGCAAAGTCCCATACACTTTCTGGCGCAAATTTTATTTGCATCGGCATGTGATTTTCTGACAACATTTGACACAGTTCAGACTGGGGAGGACTTGCTGCATAAGGTGCACACCCGTATCCTGTTTGTAGGATGCCAAAAGCTGTTGTAGAGGGTGTGATGCAAAGGGCAGATGGAATCATCCTAGGTGCAGATGGCATTAGCCTCTTGTATTTGTGATGCCAGGGTGTGGTTTATACCACACAAAGTATATCACTGGATCCTGGGCTAGGCACGGGGGGCAATAATGACTCAGATGGCAAGTTATGGGCAACAGTAGCTTTACTGAGGTTAGACAGGTGGAAAAGTCTACACAGCTCAGCCAGGCCTATGGATGTGACCAGTGACTTCAGAGACCTTAAAGGGGTACTCCGCCCCTAGACATCTTATCCCCTATCCAAAGGATAGGAGATAAGATGTCAGATCGCCACAGTCCCGCTGCTGGGGACCTCCGGGATTGCCGCTGCGGCACTGCACTATCATTTCTGCACAGAGAGAGTTCGCTCTGTCCGTAATGACGGGTGATACAGGGGATGGAGCAGCGTGACGTCATGGCTTCGCCCCTCATGACATCACGGCCCCGTCCCCTTAATGCGAGTCTATGGCAGGGGCGTGACGACCGCCACTTGTATTGAGGGGGCCGTGACGTAACGACTTGTATTGAGGGGGCCGTGACGTAACGATGCTCCGGCCCCTGTATTGCCCGTCATTCCGTGCAGAGCGAACTCGCTCTGTGTAGTAATGATAGCGCAGTGCCGCAGCGGCGATCCCGGGGGTCCCCAGCAGCGGGACCCCGGCGATCTGACATCTTATCCCCTATCCTTTGGATAGGGGATAAGATCTCTAGGGGCGGAGTACCCCTTTAAGGGCTTGCTGGGACTTGTAGTAGAGGTGGACAATTTAGTGTCGGCCATGTTGACTAGACAGATGACTTTGACTTGACTGACTTGTGACTGATAAGACTGTGACTGTGGCTTACTTGCAGGTTTGTAGCTTGTGGCTGCAGACTGGACTTGAGGGAGAGGCTCCACTCAGGGCTTATATGGAGGAGACTCTGGTGGGGTCCCATAGGTCACCTCTAGGTCACCTGGTCACTGATACCTCCTGGGTAACAATAACATGACAAATCACATGGTAAACAGTCTTAAAGATACAACACACTTGCATAAATAACATAGGGTTAATATACAATTGCAACAAAGAGATGCAGGGGGGGGGCAGGGGACACTGCAGGAGGCTGCCTGACAGGACAGCAAGGGTACAGGGCCACCACACAAGCTAGAAGGCTGGGAATCAAGAGGTGAGAGCCACAGGTGCAGAGATATGGTGCCAGTGCTTCCACTCAGTGAGTCAGTACCCTCAGTGAGTTTTGGCACTTTTGGTTACCACTCCCCGAGGCACAAAAGTACCTTTGCTCTAGACCCTCCCAGCCTCATGGCAAGACCCGGAGCGAACAAGTCACATCTGGGCAGACATTGAGCTGATTCCTCAGAACCAGTCCCAGAACGCCCTGGGACACCTACCCCCTGCATGCAGCATCCACCCTACATCAATGGCAGGGACTAGACCACTGATAAGAACATATACAGTACTACACTTGATCTTAGCCAAAAGGCCGAGAAGCGATAAAGCTGTTTCCCATAGCAGAGGGTGTGTGTGCGTGGCTCAGCCAATCACCACAGAGGGACACATTCTGCTATGGGTCACAGATCTCATCATTATACAAAACAAAAGGATAAAAAAAAGCAGATATACTAAAATGCAGTGCACACGTATCAATAACAACAATATTCTGTATAAAATATTAATCTTTACGAGCAAAACATATACAAAAATACATGGATACAAAACGACAATTAAAAACAATTAAAATTGCTCTAAGCAAAGCAACCTTCTACAAAAACATGAGGGAAGGATATAACCACCCTCAAGAGGGCACATGTATATAAATGGTGGACAGATAATACTGCTCAGTTCGTCCAAAACCCCAGCATCATGTAAAAACAATACCTAGTGTACAGAATAAAATTACACAGTATAAAATCAAAGCAAAGTAATGCTGCCCTATATTTTATACACAGAATGAACTGCCTATCCTACAGAGCATAAATATAGCAATGAATGCAAACAGTACAACATGCAAACCAGTGCAGGATACCAGACAGGGGATTAGACGGATGCAGGTATGAACTGGTCACAACATGTGCTCCCCAAAGAGCCCCATGCGTTCCATCGCTGTTAGGCAACTTCCTGCACTGGTATCCTGCACTGGTTTACATGTTTTACTTTTGCAATCATTGTTATATGTTTGCTCTGTAGGATAGGCAGTTCATTCTGTGTACAAAGTATAGGGCAGCATTACTTTGCTTTGATGTTATATTGTGTAATTTTATTCTGTACACTAGGAATTGTTTTTTCTGCCGCATATATGGTTTACATATGAGGTTGGGCTCTAGATGTACTGAGAAGCCATTTATATACTTGTGCCCTCTTGAGGGTGGTTATATCCTTCCCTCATGTTTTTGTAGGAGGCTGCTCTGGTTAGAGCACTGTCTTTGTATCCATGTATTTTTGTACATTTTTTGCTAATAAAGATTAATATTTTATACAGAATATTGATGTTATTGATAGGTGTGCACTGCACTTAAGTATAACTGCTTTTTTCTCCTTTTGTTTTGAATATGGCTATTGGGATATACTGCTTTGCACCCCTGATATGTACTCTGATATAGAGCCCCCGTGTTTCTGTGTTTGGTTAATTTTTATCATTACACTGGCCGGCCGGGGAGCAGGGTGCAATGCTGCCTGCTTGCACAGCTTGCATTTTAGCAACAGGGTGCTTCCAGCTGTTTATAAACTTAAACTCCCATTATGTGAGTTGTAGTTTTGGAACATGGTGCCTCTAGCTGTTGCTAAACTACAACTCCCATCATGAGAGCTGTAGTTTAGAAACAGGGTGCCTCCAGCTGTTGCTAAACTATAACTCCCATGATGGAAGTTGTAGTTTAGGAACCGGGTGCCTCCAGCTGTTGCTTAACTACTACTCACATCAAGGGAGTTCTAGTTTTGGAACAGGGTGCCTCCAGCTGATGCTAAACTACAACTCCCATTATGGGAGTTGTAGTTTAGGAAAAGGGTGACTCAAGCTATTGCTAAACTACAACTCAAATTATTGGAGTTGTAGTTAAGGAACAGTGAGTCTCCAGCTGTTGCTAAACTTGTGAGGGAGTGTTCATTGGAATAAAAGTTTTTTAAACGTGTTGTGTTTTTTTAAAATTTACTTTATAGGCTTAGTAGTGGAAGCCATCTTATAGATCGAGTCCAGTACTTAGCCGGGGCTTAGCCTTAGCCCCTAAAACAGCTAGCATCAGGTTGTTGCTGCCTGGTTGGCATCTGGCTCAGAAAAAAAAATAGGGGGAACCAAACAAGTGTTAGTTTTTTTTATTATTATTTAATAAATTATGCAAAAAAATGTGTTGGGTTCCTTGTATTTTCATTCTCAGGCAGATGCCAACCAAGCAGCAATAGCCTAACATTACCAGGGTGGGCCAGAACCATTGTTACTGGCCCTCCCCAGCCTAAGTAACAGCAGCCTGTTACCGCCTAGGCCAAGGAGCGCTATTTTTAACGCTCTGGGCCTGTTGGTAGTGGCTCTTTCTGGTACTCCTGTGGCGGTGGGTACTGGGGTAATATTTGGGGATTAGCACTAGCTGTTTTTGAGGCTAATGTTAAAGGAGTACTCTAGTGCAGAGTATTCCTGCTCCGTCCTGCCCGGGCTGCAAAATAAATGAAAATGAACCATCACTCACCTCCCTGGGTTCCCGCGGAGCACCACTACAGCTGATCGGTCCTCCAGTCCATCTCCTTCATACTTCCGGGTGTAACGAAGCGTCACATGGCGCTCCGCCTATTGCCGGCCATTTTCATTTATTTTGCAGCCCGGGCAGGACGGAGCAGGAATACTCTGCACTAGAGTACTCCTTTGAGCCCCAGCTTTGCAATGGACTCTATGTGACATCTTCCACTACTAAGCCTGTAAAGTAAATAAAAAAAAAACCAAATACGTTTAAAAAACTTTTATTCTAAAAAACACTCCCCCACAAGCCCTCGTTAAGCATTTCATTAATATAAAAATAAAAAACACAACAGTGGATCATCGGCATAGTCCATCAAATCCAAAGTAGTCCTCTGCATACACGGATCTGAAATAAGAAGAAAAAAACGCTATATATATATATATATATATATGTATATCACTGTGATGGTGCACAGGCACCAAAGTATTCCTTATAATTCTTCCTAAGTTTCTGATGTATTCTGTAGGTTCAGCGTGGATATAACTGGAAATAAGATGGACACAGGAAGATGCTGAGCAGAGGAATGTGGATTGACCCTGCTGTGTATGTCTGGTCTGGGTGGGGCTGGATGGACACAGGAAGATGGGGGGATATTGACCAAAGGAATGCAAATTATTCCTGGTGCCCACCTCAGGTCTGGGGCAGACACCTTGGAGATGCTGGAGAGGCCTTCCCTCCCCCCTACAGGAATCTGGGTAGATAAGAAGAGCTGGGTGGGGGACTCTGTGTGGAGTGTGTGATGTCCAGGAGACAAGAGCTGATGCTAGTACAGAGCCTGCTGGGACCTGTAGTACCCCAATAGCTGAGGAGTCATCTGATGGAGTTGCTGTGTTGATCTCTGGGGTGAGAGTTGCTGCTAGTACAACACTGCCCTGGAGATCTGGAGGATTGCTGGGATAGAGGAGCTGAGGCTGAGGTCACCCTCTGCAACAAAGAATCATGTTGGAGTTATCTGTGGACTTAGCTGTGGACCCCTGTGAACTGAGGAGCGGATGTGAGGACCGGACCTCCCAGGAGATTTGAGGTATCACTAGACGTGGAGCTGTTATCTGTGGACTGTGAACAATACATTGGAGTGTTGGACCCGGAGCTGAATCCCAGGATCTGCAGTTTGTTCCTTCCCTGTGCCCAATGACTGTGGCCTTCTGTTGCCCATTGTTTGCCCAGACTCCGGATCACCCCTCATCATGTGGATTGTGTTTTGTTTTGTGGTCTCTGCCAATAAACTTGGTGCTGTTTTCCCATCTCTTGCTCTGTTGATTGTGTGACAATCCTTACGTGTTGAACCCCGTCACAACTGGTGGCAATGGTGGGATCAACAGAGAGGAGAGAGATTGCCTATAGACAGCAGATCTGGAGGTCTACAGTGAGGAGAGAACAGGTCATCTTTCAAAAGATTGTGGACGTAATGGGAGCGAACGCTACTGTGTATGGTAAGAACAGCGCTTGGGCTACGGCCCTCATGGGGGCCAGGGACCTGGAATGTATTGCACAAGCTAAGAAGTTTTACCAGGAAGTAATGTACCTTCTTGGGTCAGAGGCTACAGCAGATGATGAGAAGTGGGCCTGGAACTGGTCTCTAAGCAAAGTGGAGCAAAGAGTGCCACCTCTTATAGAGCTATATGAGGAGTGGGAGGTCAGCCCAGAGTCTCACAACTACAGATGTGAAGAAGAAACCCCAGAGTGTCCTGAAGATCAGGCTGTAGAGTGTGGTGGCAGCATAGACCATGGGGAATCAGCTTCAGTGGATATCGGTGTGCCTTCAGAATCAGACCCTGTGGAAAGTGGAGAATCTGGTGAAGAGGCTGCTGGGCCTCATGAGTCTCTTGATATAGACACCCATATCCCTATACTTGATGGGCCAGCTGGGACAGAGGAAGAAGAATCAGACCCAATGCCCTGTGTTGATATTCCTAATGCACCTAACAATGGGCCTTGTGTGCCAGAACCACCCCAGGATTGGGGGGAACCCAAGGAACCCAGTTATGACTGAATGGCTGATGTAGACAAGTCTCATACTGATATAGATCCTCCTCATACTGATGAAGATGGGGCAGTGGATACTGACTCTCCTGGATCACAATCCCATACCATAGATGAGATATATATTGGAGAGTCTGTGACTAAACTGGAAAGTAGAGACCCAGAGGAGAGATCATCACAAGGAGGACCAGACTGGGCGTCAATGAGCAGCAGAGGCTTCAATGATGAAGAGATCCAGGAACATTCTCTATCATTATATGGGGGGAGATCGAGCACTATTGCTGGAGAAAGACTGCAGGTGGAGCGAGCCTGTGATGGGGCACAAGACCCTGGTCCTGAGCACAGCGGTGACCTCCAACATGGTGAGACCTCAGACCCTTCTATTTCATTGTATGGGGGTAGATCGAGCACTGCTGTGGGAGAAGGAATGATGGAAGAACGAGCCTGTGATGGAGCCCAAGACCATGGCCCTGAGGACAGCAGTGACCCCCAACATGATGAGACCTCAGACCCTTTTATGTCATTCTGTCCCCTGCCAGTTGGGACCCCTATACCCCTGTCTTCTGCTGCTGAAGACTTTGAATTCTCTACCAAAGTGGGTCTTGACTGTATCCTCTGGTCTGCAGTGTGTTGGGGTGATGGACTAAAGGAGAAACCAGCATCTACCAATATAATGGAGCCGAGTGTATTATGGGAAAGGTGGACTGGATGGACTGTGCTGAACCTGAGGGAACCTTTCAACTTGATCAAGACCCCCACAAAGCCCCCTGACCCGAGAATCTACTTCTCCTTGGCTGGACTGACCTGGAAGCCACCTGATCAGGGAATATGGATCTAGCTTCTCACATGGAGTCTGGGAGCCATATTGGAAATTCTTGTACTTGTGATGATGGCTCCAGACCTCGACCCTTTACTGGAATATGTCTGTGCTGTGGACTTTCTTCATGGACTATGGATTGTGCATAATGGACTATGTACAATGGACTTTGTATTCACACTATAAACTGATAACCATGTACTGAAATTAAGGAAGTAATGTGACCTGTAAGTGAGGTGGCCAGAGGCCTGTGTAGACCCCCTGGCCACTAATTGTAAGGGGGGAGAGGTTGTGATGGTGCACAGGAACCAAAGTATTCCTTATAATTCTTCCTAAGTTTCTGATTTATTCTGTAGGTAACTTAGGTCATTTCTCTATGTGTTAGGGAGGGGCAGGGGGGATCTGTTGTCAGCGTGGATATAACTGGACATAAGATGGACACAAGAAGATGCTAAGCAGAGGAATGTGGATTGACCCTGCTGTGTATGTCTGGTCTGGGTGGGGCTGGATGGACACAGGAAGATGGGGGGATATTGACCAAAGGAATGCAAATTATTCCTGGTGCCCACCTCAGGTCTGGGGCAAACACCTTTGAGACGATGAAGATGCCTTCCCTCCCCCTACAGGAATCTGGTAAGATAAGAAGAGCTGGGTGGGGGACTCTGTGTGGAGTGTGTGATGTCCAGGAGACAGGACCTGATGTGAGGATAGAGCCTGGAGAGTGTGTGATGTCCCAGAGACAAGAGCTGATGCTAGTACAGAGCCTGCTGGGACCTGTAGTACCCCGATAGCTGAGGAGTCATCTGATGGATTTGCTGTGTTGATCTCTTGGGTGAGAGTTGCTGCCAGTACAACACTGCCCTTGAGATTGTGCCCCAGAATCTGGAGGATTGCTGGGATAGAGGAGCTGAGGCTGAGGTCTCCCTGTGGAACAAGGAATCGTGTTGGAGTTATCTGTGGACTTAGCTGTGGACCCCTGTGAACTGAGGAGCGGATGTGAGGACTGGACCTCCCAGGAGACTTGAGGTATCACTAGACGTGGAGCTGTTATCTGTGGACTGTGAACAATACATTGGCGTGTGGAGTGTTGGTGTACGCGCAAAAAAATTTCAAAGTCCAAAATAGCGTATTTTTGGTCACTTTTTATATCATAAAAAAATGAATAAAAAGCGATCAAAAAGTTTGATCAACACAAACATGATACCGATAAAAACTTCAGAACACGGCGCAAAAAATGAGCCCTCATACCAGCCCGTACATGGAAAAATTAAAAAGTTACAGGGGTCAGAAGATGACAATTTTAAACATATACATTTTCCTGCATGTAGTTAAGATTTTTTTCAGAAATGCGACAAAATCAAACCTATATAAGTAGGGTATCATTTTAACCGTATGGACCTACAGAGTAAAGTGAAGGTGTAATTTTGACCAAAAAATGCACTGCGTAGAAACGGAAGCCCCCAAAAGTTACAAAATGAAATATTTTCTTCAATTTTGTCGGACAATGTTTTTTTTTCTGTTTTGCCATGGATTTTTTTGTAAAATGACTAATTTCACTGCAAAGTAGAATTGGTGGTGCAAAAAATAAGCCATCATATGGATTTTTAGGTGCAAAATTGAAAGTGTTATGATTTTTAGAAGTTGATGAGGAAAAAATAAAAATGCAAAAACGGAAAAACGCTGAGTCCTTAAGGGGTTAGAACTGTGTACACATTGCCATCAGCAGTCCTGGTAGATTATATTGGCAAACACACTAAAGAGATTTTTATCCTTCCTGAAGTCATGAGATCTATCCACATAGACTAGAGTGTGACAAGAGTGTGCAGCATATATTCTTTAGATATGGCAGGGTGAGGAGCTAGGACTGGGAGATAAACCACTTCATTCAGATTCCTGAATGAAGGCACCTTTGGCATAGGATGGGATAAACCTCAAAAGGAACCAATCCTGGAGGAACATTTTATATGGTTTGAAGGGAAAAAGGTTGCCGCTCACCTACTCTCTTGGCCAATGTTACCTTCAGACTGCAAGAACTGAAGGATGGATGAGAGGTTTGGATTCACAGACGGCACCTCATTTTTAAAACACGAGGAAGAGAACATTTTCATAATTCTTCAATATGCTTGCTTGGTCAATTCTGCACTAGAATGCTACAGGGTTCTCAAGACCGACTAACAGTGAAAGGCACTGGTCAACCTCCAGGCTGTCAGGTAGAACCTTTGCAGATCTTGGAGGCGCTGGTTTGCACTAGTGTCTGCTGTGGGGGGAAGCTTCTAATATTGCCCTTAACTCATTTGAATGAACTGGGTAAACCAGAATTTCTTCAGCCAGAAGGGGATGATGGCTTAATTACCTAAACCTCCAAAAAAATTGAAGAGGAGTGTATATCTTCAATAGGTTGTCCTCACTGTATAGGGAGCAAAATCTATCCACCTTGGTGTTAAACCTTGTTGTCGTGAGATCTACCTCTGGCATACCGAACTGTTAATAATCTGTTAGAAAATTTCTGAATGTAGAGACGATTCACTGGTTGAAATAATGTTTAAGGGTCCTCAGAATCGTGGAAAGATGGGTGTAATGGCTGGTGATGTGGATCCGCTATACCAGTTGTGGATGATGGTGTGAGCTGTACCAGGGAGCGGAGTCTGAGGAGCCACTGGTTTTCACCAGAGCCCGCCGCAAAGTGGGACAGACTTGCTGTGGCAGGCGGCTCCCAGGTCGCTACCTCTGGCACGACTCGTCCACAGAGGCTGCTGAGGAGATGCGTGGCACAGAAAGGAAGAGACAGAATCGTAGTGAGGGACTGGCAGGAAGTCAGGACTGGCAGCCCAATAGCAAGGTCAGGTCACATGGCAAGAATTCAGAAGGCAGGCGGCACAGAAGCAAGTTCAGAATACATAGCAATGGGGTCAGATACACGGCAAGGCAAGACACAACCAGTTCGCTTTCTCTAAGGCTTTCTGTAATGGCACAAAGATCTTGCATGGGTATGGAGGAAGTGAGGGATACATATAGCGTTAGCATCCAATTAACGGTGCTCTGGCCCTTTACATTTAAGAAAGCCGGTGCGCGCATGCCCTAGGAAATGGGCATGTGCACGCCAGGAGCCAGGGGGAGAGGAGGAGCGGCGAGATGAGTAATGGACCGGCGGCCGCTTGCAAGCGCATTCCGCAGGTACGGGGGGAGGGAGCAGAAGTGCACTTGCGGCCAGATTGTCTGGCCAGTGTTTTCCGTAGCAATGGGTAAGGATCATTCCCAACCCTCTAAGGAATGATTGCGATCTTGTGCCTTCCTGTTTTTTTTATGTAGAGAACCACTGTCTTGTTGTCTGACTGAACTCTTACAACCTTCTCCTTGAATGTGGGGAGTATAGTAAAGGAGCATCAGATTGCACAAATCTTGAGGAAAATGGATGATAATAGCTGCTCCCGTCATGTCCAGGTTCCTTGGATGGGGGTGCCCAGCAGATTAGCTCCCCAGTCTACTAGGGATGCATCTGCAGTGTATATGATCCAATCATATAGGATAAGAGACTTCCCATCCTTGAGGTGACGCCACCACCTGAGGGAAATGCGGGACTGAAAAGACACAGTGGGTTGGGGGTAATGTTCTCCTTTATAGAGGGTTTTAATTAGATTTTTACTACTTCTACAACATAAACATTTCCATAATCCCACCAGTTCACAGGAACAAATTAACCCCATCTGTGCTTCTGGTAGGAATAAAGATTTTTCCAATAACCACTTCTCTACTAATTGCTCTGTATGAGGGTAAGCAAATAGTGAATGGTTGTAAATGACAACAGTAGTGAATATTCTTTAATAGGTGTGAAGGCCATTTAGGGAGCACTTAGTTGTATGTTTATGTGTGAGATATCATTGGGTTATATGTCTGGTTTTAAGAAAGGGTGAATGGGTGCGGTGAGGAAGTGTCTAAATAGATACCTTAGTGAGTATGGGATCAAGTGGTTGGGTGCCTGCCTGGGACGGTTGGAAAATATTTGGGTGAATAAATAAAATGGATAATAAAGAGAACAATTTCAGAAATACGACCTTGAATAGTTGGGTTGATCAAGTAGATGACTGGCATTCCGAATGGGTGGATTGTGAGAGGGCACTATTATGTTACAGTTATGTCCTTGAAAATTATTTTCAAATTTTGAGAACTATAGAGGAGGTTTTTTTCAACAGTCAATGACATCTTCTTCTCCATTAGATTTAATAGGCATTATTTGAAACTATAGCTGAAAACACATATAATTATAACATAATACTGTGTCTCTACATTTCCATTTCTGTAACTCATAGAAAAATTTGAATATATACTACATTATAGTGTGATCGCTCTCTCAGATAATCTTAAAATCATAAGCTCAATTTCTATCCAGTTTTCTAACCTGAATTGCTTAAAAATGTTCCATGTTCATCAATGAAAAGAAATAGCACAGATAATATTGATGTACTGGAAGGCTTCTGAAAAGGGCATGAACATTCACTCATGTTAAAGAATTGCTCATGAGCAGCATTTTTGTGTATACATAAATGTCAAAATTGAACTTACATTGCCTTAGACAATAGCCAGTCGGATTTATCTTGGTTTTTTTTTTAGATAATGCCTGCAGAATAAAAACCTTCTTGGGATGCCTTGTCGCTTTTTATATTTCTCAAATGCTCTAAAATTCTGTATCTTAGGTTTTTTGGAGATATTTCAGCTACAAGATGTGATAGAAGACAATTCAGCACACCATCTTACATAACTTGCTTCTTTTTATATATACATGAAAGCTTTGGAGCATAAAATACAGAACCTCGCAGAGCGAGAAATCCTTATATATTGGACTGTCCAATCCCTAACTGCCAATATGGAGGCAAATAGAGTTCCACGAGGATTATGTGTATTTAAAAATCCTACACAATTCCTTGATGATCAAGAATTTGTAGCACAGTGGCAAGCGGAACACCTCAAACATTCTCTGAATTTACAGCGCTTAGTCCTGGAGAAGAACAATAAGGACTATGCGATAGTCACCACTATGCTTAGCAGGGCAAGGACTGTGTTGTGGACAAAAATCTCGGACAAGAAATACCATACCTTTACTGCAACGTTAGAACAATGCCTTACGAAATTGCAGGAAGAAATAAAAATGCAAAAACGAGATAAATATCTACGTGACCGCAAAGATTTTGAAGATAACCAAGTGTTCACATGGGGAAAACAAAACCAACAATCTAATTGGAAGTCAAATAATAAAAAACACTGAATACAAAAGAAAAAGAACAATAAGAAAATGGATTATCTTACAACAGAGACTGAGACGAGTTCATCTGATGAAACACAGAAGCCGACGACCACACAAGGGGGTACATCAGGGGCTGCCATCCCTTTAGGCGAAAGACTAGAAGGAGCCAGAGAAAAAGGCACCTTCAATGCCTGGATAAAATCAAAGAAACGCAAGAATGTCACATGGAGAGAAATAAAACCAAAATTGTCTTAAATCTCACGGACATTCCACTCACAGACGCATGTTTGTCTATCCTTTCAAAAGGACTCAATTTTGGGTTAAATGAGGACTTTAGATTCCATCATTTTGAAATGTAATTGTATAAAGCTCTCCGTAAGATTAACATTCATAAGCATTTTTCGAATATTAAAACTATCACTGCAGCAGAAAAAGAGGGAGAAATCCCATTTGATTTTAGCCAGTTACATTTTCCAATGGTACCAGAATTTGATACTTATGAATTAAGATGTTTGGATTCCCTATGTCAATTGCAGGGATCAGAGGAGGGCTACCTAGATAGGAGACAGGTCACATATTTTTCAGGTGGCAACCCCTCATCTTTTAACCCACAACCAATACCAGGAGGAGCCATTGATATGTTTCAGCGAGCAGTTCTGAAAGACATCAAGGCCATATTATACCTCCAGAAAGAGTACACTATCACAAGGGAAGAAAAAATTGATTTATTGGTTAGTAGACCAACCCCACTTAATAATATCTAAAGCAGACAAAGGGGGGTCGATAGTTGTCTGGAGTAAAGATCAACACGACAAGGAAGTTACACGACAACTATCTGACACAACTGTGTACACCAAACTCACAGAAAATCCCACAGGTAGAGTCATGACCAAGTTGAGAAGTTTCTTATCAAAATATGCGTAATTAGGACTTATCAGTGAGAAAACCAAGGAAAAATTTATTGCACAGGTCCCCCAGGTACCAAAATGGTACATAGTGCCTAAAGTGCTCAAGTCGCTGACCCAGCCCCCGGGACGACCAATCGTCTCGGGTATTGGGTCCGCGACAGAGGCACTGTCGTCCTATATGGAATGGCTATTGTCACCTTTGAAGCCAAGCATACCGGCATACTTAAAGAATACAGATGAATTACTGCGTATTGTACACAAATTCCAGTGGGAGGAGACTTTCCATATGGCATCTATCGATGTCGAGAGCCTCTATACCCGCATACCACATGATGTGGGTATAGGGGTTCTCAAGACCTTCCTGGAAGGGTCGGAGAAATCTTCAACTTTTCAAAATTTTGTGACAGAGGGTATAGAACTGATTCTCACACAAAATACATTTATGCAAGCAGGTGACTGGTATGTGCAGAACCGGGGTACCGCTATGGGTACCCCAGTTTCATGCACTTACGCCAATATTTTCTTGGCTGTAATGGAGAGTAAAATCATCTATTCATCTAATAACCCATTTTTGAAAAATATCAAACTTTATATGCGCTATGTTGACGACATATTTGTAATTTGGGATGGGTTGGCCGACCTATTCAAACAGTTTGTGACATACATGAATGACACCAACAATCAAAATATGTTGTTCACTTACCAGTTTGGTGACCAACAGCTCGACTTCCTTGATGTCCACCTGTGGGCAGAAGAAAATGTTATTAAAACCACGGGCTATAGAAAAAATATCAGTGAAAATTCTCTACTACATTTTAAAAGCTCACATCCATCACATGTACAAAGAGGTATTCCGTATAGTCAGTTCCTGCGGTTGAGGAGAATTAATACCGAGGACTCGGAATACCAGATCCAAGCGCAGAAACTGAAAATACTCCTATCAGAACGTGATTACCCCCAGGACATCATTGAGCAGCATACCAAAAAGTTCAGAATAAAACAAAACAAGAAGTACAGCGAGTTGATCACAATAAAAGGGACAAAAAAGGAAAACACTATGTTTAGTTTTCATAATTCCCCAATGAATGAGATCATAAAAAGAACAATAAACAAACATTGGTATATCCTCGAAACTGATAATGATTTGAAGGAAGTGGCAAAAAAACGTCACCTATAAACGCAGTTCCACCATTGCAGGCTACTTAAATAAAAGGATAAAAAATTATAAAAAAAACAGCAAACAACCTGATTAAATAAAACAGCCCCTAGTGGTAACTTTCCCTGCAAAGCATGTAGCGTGTGTAAATTGAATCTTCAGAAAAAAGAATTTAGACTAGGGGGTACCACTGTACAAGTGAAACAGCTTATCACATGCCGCAGTACACACGTAGTATATGCGCTCGTGTGTACTTGCGGCATGTATTATATAGGAAAAACAAAAAGAAATTTAAATAAAAGAATTAAGGAGCATATTTTAGAGCCTCACAACAGGCAAGGGATCACCAAAGTTTATCAAACCCATGCAGGAAGTCCATAACAATAACATTAACCATTGAAAGTTCGCAGGAATAGAGAGAGTCTTGGCTACAGGGCAGGGCATAGATCGTGATCGCATCCTCATGAAAAAAAAAGAGGTTAAATGGATAAGTTGCCTAGAGGCCTTAGGACCTATGGGCATGAACGATGGTAACGATCTATCCCCCTACCTGTAGAACAAACAGGTATGTTGATTTTAAAGGTGTATTTTGTTTTTTTTATGTGCACACTGTCATAAGTTATATGTGTCTGTTCACATTACCCTGTTCCACTCACCTGTAACCTCCGCTCTAGAGCGGGGCGTGAGTATAAAGGATTAGTCACACCTGTCCGAGCCAGACCGGATGAAGCGTCAGTAGACGTGAAACAGAGCTGTCGTCTAGCTTAACCCACCCGCTCCCTCACCCACGCCAACACCCGCACGATCCTGCAGTCTTTTGTGCACCATGTGATGTTTCCACAATAAAGACATCTCAGCGAATGGTGAGTTGCTACGCTTCTTTTGTCTTTTAAAGATTCCATGCAACATTCAAGATCTACTTGGCATTTAGCACCACCTAGCCCAGGATCGTAGAAGTTAACCCCCACCTATGCAGGGGCGGATCCAGAGTCTAGTCTCGGGAGGGGCACTATTAGAGAATTTTGCGTTGGCAGACAGAAAATAAGGTGGTGCTTAAAGAACTTACAATATTATTAAATGTATCCAGTATAATAATCAAATATACCAATTGCTACAGAATGGGAATTATAAGACAGGGCACATTATATGTTAGGGGCACATGACGGGGGCATTATATGTGAGGAGCACATGACAGGGGGTTCCTCACTTATAATGCCCCCCTATCATGTGCTCCTCACATATAATGCCCCTGTAATGTTCCCCTCACATATAATGCCCCCTGTCCTGCCCCTTCAGGGTGCATTATAAGGAAGGGGCACATAACAGGGTGCATTATAAGTTGAAGTACATTATATGTTAGCGGCCCAAGACAGGGGGGCATTATAAGAGAGGGGCCCAAGACAGGGGGGCATTATAAGTGAGGGGCCCAAGACAGGGGGGCATTATAAGTGAGGACCTGTTATGTGCCCCTCACTTATAATGCCCCCTATCATGTGCCCCTCACATTTAATGACCCCTGTCATGTGCCCCTCACATTTAAAGGGGTAGTCCAGTGGTGAAAAACTTATCCCCTATCCTAAGGATAGGGGATAAGTTTGAGATCGCGGGGGGTCCGACCGCTGGGGCCCCCTGCGATCTCTCTGTACGGGGGCCAGGCACGAAGCGGCGGCCGACACGCCCCCTCAATACATCTCAATGGCAGAGCCGGAGATTGCCGAATGCAGCGCTTCGGCTCTGCCATAGAGTTGTATTGATGGGGCGTGTTGGCCGCCGCTTAGTGCTGAGGTCGACACGCCCCCTTCCTGCGGGCTCTCGGAGCTCCGTACAGGAGATCGCAGGGGGCCCAAGCGGTCGGACCCCCCTCGATCTCAAACTTACCCCCTATCCTTATGATAGGGGATAAGTTGTTCACCACTGGACTACTCCTTTAATGCCCCTTTTTATGTGCCCCTAACTTATAATGCCCCCTTCATGTGCCCCTCACATTTAATGCCCCTTGTCATGTGCCCCTCACATTCAATGCCCCCTGTTATGTGCCCCTAACTCATAATGCCCCCTTCATGTGCCCCTCACATTTAATGCCCCATTATGTTCCCCTCATATGTAATGCCCCCTGTCCTGCACCATCAGGGGGCATTTTAAGTAAGGGGCACATGACAGAGGGCATTAAATGTGAGGGGCACATGACAGGGGGGCATTATACGGGAGGAGCCCCCCTGTCATGTGCCCCTCACTTATAATGCCCCCTGTCATGTGCCCCTCACTTATAATGCCCCCCCTGTCATGTGCCCCTCATTTATAATGCCCCCCTGTCATGTGCCCCTCACTTATAATGCCCCCTGTCTAGGGCCGCTAATATATAATGTTCTTCGACTTATAATGCCCCGTTATGTTCCCCTCACATATAATGCCCCCTGTCCTGCACCCTCAGGGGGCATTTTAAGTAAGGGGCACATAAAAGAAGGGCATTATAAATCAGAGCACATTATTTGTTAGCGGCACATGACAGGGGGGCATTATAAGTGAGGGGCACATGACAGGGGGGCATTATAAGTGAGGGGCACATGACAGGGGGCATTATAAGTGAGGGGCCTGTCAGTCTGCCGGAAGTGGCCATTCCAATGTCCCCCGCAGGAAGCTCCGTGCAGGGTTCAGCACACCCTTCCAGCAGACTGCAGGGGCCCAGTTCGGGAGATTGTAGGGGGTCCTAGCGCTCGGATCCCCCACAATCTATAACTTATCCCCTGTCTCGGCATCTAAATAGGCTGTAAGTAAATGAAAAATAGATGCTGGCAGCAGTGGGATAGATATGATATAGATATATAGATAGATATGAGATAGATAAATAGATAGATAGATAGATATGAGATAGATGATAGATAGATAGATAGATAGATAGATAGATAGATAGATAGATAGATAGATAATACAACCAAAGAATACATTGGCCAGCACTATTGATCCAAACTATTGTAAAAACCTGGCTTGCAGGTGCAGGCTGCTGGGCTAAATATACAGCAACAAGAGAATACAGCAGCACACTGCTAGCACAAAGATATAGATGAAACATGAGTATATAGATAAAACATGAGTATATAGATAGAACATGAAAAGCTATACAGCTGTAATGCAAAAAATGAAGATATGAAACTATGAAATTATGAGGTACTTAGCTTGCAAATTTGGTGCGGACCGCTATTTGGCGCCAAGATAGATAGATAGATATGAGATAGATATATAGGAGATAAATAGATAGATAGATAGATAGATAGGAAGATATGAGATAGATAGATAGATAGATAGGTAGATAGATATGTGATAGATAGATAGATAGATAGATAGATAGGAGATATATAATAGATAGATAGATAGATAGATAGATGGGAGACAGATAGATATGAGATAGATAAATAGATATGAGATCGATAGATAGAAAGATAGATAGATAGGAGATAGATAGATATGAGATAGATAGATAGATAGATAGGAGATAGATAGATTGATATGAGATAGATATGAGATAGATATGAGATAGATATGAGATAGATAGATAGATAGAAGATAGATAGATAGATAGATATGAGATTGATAGATAGATAGATGTGAGATAGATAGATAATAGATAGATAGATAGATAGATAGAAGATAGATAGATAGATAGGATATAAATAGATTGATAGATAGATAGATAGATAGATAGATAGATAGATAGGAGATAGATAGATAGGATATAGATAGATAGATTGATAGATAGACAGATAGATATGAGATAGATAGATAGATAGATATGAGATAGATAGAAAGATAGATATGAGATAGATAGATAGATTTGAGATAGATAGAAAGATAGATATCAGATAGATAGATTGATATGAGATAGATAGATAGATAGATAGACAAAGAATGAGTCAGCCAGCACTTTAGTTGATACCAAGCTATTATATGGACCTGGCCGACAGGTGCACGCTACTAGGCTAAATATACAGCAACAGAAGAATGCAGCAGCACACTGCCAGCACAAAGATATAGATGAAACATGAATATGCAGTTAAAACATGGAGAGCTATACAGCTATGGTGTAATAGATGCACATGTGAAACTATGAAATAGTGAGGCACTTAGCTCGCAAATTTGTCTCCGCCCCCGGTCAAATAGCTTGGACCGTCCCACCGCGATAAGGTGGCCTCATTGGGACGGACCCTACACTGTGAATATGCCTCTGTGTGAACAGTTCAGTAAGCATGGCAGGATCTGGAACATCCAAGACACCTTATATACACACCTGATAGAGGTGGATGGGGTGCAAGGCCAACATGGAGGTAGCCACTCCCCCGTATGTGCAATACAGACAAAGAATAAGTCAGCCAGCACTTTAGTTGATACCAAACTATTATATGGACCTGGCCTACAGGTGCACGCTACTAGGCTAAATATACAGCAACAGAAGAATGCAGCAGCACACTGCCAGCACAAAGATATAGATGAAACATGAATATGCAGTTAAAACATGGAGAGCTATACAGCTATGGTGTAATAGATGCACATGTGAAACTATGAAATAGTGAGGCACTTAGCTCGCAAATTTGTCTCCGCCGGCGGTCAAATAGCTTGGACCGTCCCACCGCGATAAGGTGGGCTCATTGGGACGGACCCTACACTGTGAATATGCCTCTGTGTGAACAGTTCAGTAAGCATGGCAGGATCTGGAACATCCAAGACACCTTATATACACACCTGATAGAGGTGGGTGGGGTGCAAGGCCAACATGGAGGTAGCTACTCCCTGTATGTGCAATAGAGACAAAGAATAAGTCAGCCAGCACTTTAGTTGATACCAAACTATTATATGGACCTGGCCTACAGGTGCACGCTACAAGGCTAAATATACAGCAACAGTAGAATGCAGCAGCACACTGCCAGCACAAAGATATAGATGAAACATGAATATGCAGTTAAAACATGGAGAGCTATACAGCTATGGTGTAATAGATGCACATGTGAAACTATGAAATAGTGAGGCACTTAGCTTGGTGTCTTGGATGTTCCAGATCCTGCCATGCTTACTGAACTGTTCACACAGAGGCATATTCACAGTGTAGGGTCCGTCCCAATGAGGCCACCTTATCACGGTGGGACGGTCCAAGCTATTTGACCGCCGGCGGAGACAAATTTGCGAGCTAAGTGCCTCACTATTTCATAGTTTCACATGTGCATCTATTACACCATAGCTGTATAGCTCTCCATGTTTTAACTGCATATTCATGTTTCATCTATATTTTTGTGCTGGCAGTGTGCTGCTGCATTCTTCTGTGGCTGTATATTTAGCCTAGTAGCAAGCACCTGTAGGCCAGGTCCATATAATAGTTTGGTATCAACTAAAGTGCTAGCTGACTTATTCTTTGTCTGTATTGCACATACGGGGGAGTGGCTACCTCCATGTTGGCCTTGCACCCCACCCACCTCTATCAGGTGTGTATATAAGGTGTCTTGGATGTTCCAGATCCTGCCATGCTTACTGAACTGTTCACACAGAGGCATATTCACAGTGTAGGGTCCGTCCCAATGAGGCCACCTTATCGCGGTGGGACGGTCCAAGCTATTTGACCGGGGGCGGAGACAAATTTGCGAGCTTTGTGCCTCGCTATTTCATAGTTTCACATGTGCATCTATTACACCATAGCTGTATAGCTCTCCATGTTTTAACTGCATATTCATGTTTCATCTATATCTTTGTGCTGGCAGTGTGCTGCTGCATTCTTCTGTTGCTGTATATTTAGCCTAGTAGCGTGCACCTGTAGGCCAGGTCCATATAATAGTTTGGTATCAACTAAAGTGCTGGCTGACTTATTCTTTGTCTGTATTGCACATACGGGGAGTGGCTACCTCCGTGTTGGCCTTGCACCCCACCCACCTCTATCAGGTGTGTATATAAGGTGTCTTGGATGTTCCAGATCCTGCCATGCTTACTGAACTGTTCACACAGAGGCATATTCACAGTGTAGGGTCCGTCCCAATGAGGCCACCTTATCGCGGTGGGACGGTCCAAGCTATTTGACCGCCGGCGGAGACAAATTTGCGAGCTAAGTGCCTCACTATTTCATAGTTTCACATGTGCATCTATTACACCATAGCTGTATAGCTCTCCATGTTTTAACTGCATATTTATGTTTCATCTATATCTTTGTGCTGGCAGTGTGCTGCTGCATTCTTCTGTTGCTGTATATTTAGCCTAGTAGCGTGCACCTGTAGGCCAGGTCCATATAATAGTTTGGTATCAACTAAAGTGCTGGCTGACTTATTCTTTGTCTGTATTGCACATATGGGGGAGTGGCTACCTCCATGTTGGCCTTGCACCCCACCCACCTCTATCAGGTGTGTATATAAGGTGTCTTGGATGTTCCAGATCCTGCCATGCTTACTGAACTGTTCACACAGAAGCATATTCACAGTGTAGGGTCCGTCCCAATGAGGCCACCTTATCGCGGTGGGACAGTCCAAGCTATTTGACCGCTGGCGGAGACAAATTTGCGAGCTAAGTGCCTCACTATTTCATAGTTTCACATGTGCATCTATTACACCATAGCTGTATAGCTCTCCATGTTTTAACTGCATATTCATGTTTCATCTATATCTTTGTGCTGGCAGTGTGCTGCTGCATTCTTCTGTTGCTAGATAGATAGATAGATAGATAGATAGATAGATAGATAGATAGGAGATGGTTAGATTGATTTGAGATAGATTGATATGAGATAGATAGATACATAGATGATCGATAGGTATGAGATAGATAGATGATTTATATATATATATATATATATATATATATATATATATTAGATAGATAGATATGAGATAGATAGATGTGAGATAGATATGAGATAGATAGATAGATACATAGATATGAGAGATAGATAGGAGATAGAAAGACAGATAGATCAGTGTTCCCCAACCAGGGTGCCTCCAGCTTTTGTTAAACTACAACTTCCAGTATGCCCACAAAGCCAAATACATGCTGGGAGTTGTAGTTTTACTATAGTTAGAGGCCTCTGCTGGTAAACACTGATAAGAGTTCCCCTTTACCTGTCTCCTGAACCTTTTTTTTAATGGTGCCCTATGAAATGTTATTAAAAAAGGTATCTCCATTACTTTTTGGATTGCTAAAGTTCAAAAGAGAATAAAAACCTCCTGAAAAAATACCAAAGTTAAAACCCACATTGTGTATTTTTCTTGGCTTTTTTTTTCTCCCATAGACTTCTATGGGAGAAAAACGCCACAATTTCAGGGGAAAAAAGCCATAGGCTCAACATGCTGCGATTTTGCAAAACCGCCAAGGGGCTTAAAAATGGCAAAAAAATTAGTGAAAAAACGCCAAAAGGATAAAAAAAAAAGCCAAACTGATGAATGGCAAGTGGGAAAAAAAATTGTGATTTCTCATTGATTTACAGCTAACATCTGTCCGCAGAATTTTTTGGGCAGAATTGGTGTTTTTCTTGGCGTCCCCCCCCCCCCCCCCAAAAAAAAAAGTGGAATTCCAGCCTCAGTGAAGCATTTTTCTACACCTTTTTTCTGTGTGCTGGTATTGTGTAGGAGCACCAAATTTATTAAATGGTCACAGGGCATTTGATAAATTTTGTGCAGGTCACATTTTCAGAAATTTCTCTCTTCACATACACCAAAAAGCTAAGCTGAGTCTGGGCTGGTGGAGCTTTAGAGACTTTTCAGTGGCTTTGCGCCTTTTATGTGCCTTTTCACAAAAAGGTGCAGTTCATAAAACCCTTCCATATCATGTGTATTGCCAAAATCAGTGGATTGCAACTCAAAATCTGCAGAAATGTGTAAACAAAAAGGCTCAAAAACGGCGCAAATAAACCTTACTTGCGCTTTTTTGCGCCTTTTGTAGACACAAAAAACGGTCTATAGACAATGATAAATGTCGGCCATTATCCTTTGGATAGGGGATAAGATGACTGATCATGGGGTTCCGCTGCTGGGGACCCATGCAATCTCTTCTGAGGCCCCCCAAGTCATCACTGCACGGAGCTTAGTTTGCTCCATGCATGATGACTCACAATACAGGGGCCGGAGTATCATGACGTCACCGCTCCGCCCCTCATGATGTCATGCCATGCCCACATGATATATTGCCCCGCCCCCTCAGTGAAAGCCTATGGGAGGGGGCGTGACTGCTGCCATTTTTGGATACTTGCATCATTTCTTGGAGACAAATTCCAAAATTTTGTGTAAAATTTAAAATTTTTGAATTTTTCTAAATTTGAAGCTCTCTGCTTGAAAGGAAAATGGACATGTCATATAAATTATATATTGATTTACATATACAATATGTCTACTTTATGTTTGCATCATAAAGTTGACATGTTTTTACTTTTTGAAGACATTCAAAGTTTAGCAGCAGTATTTCAATATTTTCACGAAAATTTCAAAATCTGAATTTAGAAATACCCCATAATGGGCACAATTATAGAAACTGCACCAATTCAAAATGGCATTCAGAAAGTTTGTTAACCCTTTAGGTGGTTCACAAAAATAGAAGCAAAGTGGAGGAGAAAATTCAAAATCTTCATTTTTGACATTAACATGTTCTTGTAGACCTTTTTTTTTTTTTTTTTTTTTTTACAAGGGGTAAAAAGAAAAAAAGCCAGCAAAATTTGTAACCCCATTTCTCTAGAATAAGGAGATTCCTCATATGTGGATGTAAAGTGCTCTGCGAGCGCACTACAGGGTTCAGAGAGGAAGGAGCGACAATGGGATTTTGGAGAGCGAATGTCATGTAGCATTTAGGAAGCCCCCATGGTGCCAGAATGGCAAAAAAGAAAAAAACACATGACACACTACTATTTGAGAAAATACACCCCTTATGGAATATAACAAGGAGTACGATATGTATTTATCCATACAGTTATATCATGCCAGTGAAACTCCTTCCTCAGTATGGACAGGGTTGTTGAATACAAAGCAGAAATGAATACACAATTTTGCTGCATATGCAACTATTTGTTTGTCTTTATCCAATGTGTTTTATGCTAAGTATAGATTTTATAGTAAAACACAAAATATTATATTACCAAGCATTGTGTTTTTACTCTTTTTAGTCATGTTCACTCAATTTACTTCCCACCTTGTTTTGCCTTCTATTATGAAAAGTAATAATATTGTCTCATAGGAACAAGTAAACTATGCTGGTGTCCCTGGTTGAAAAGGATCAATAAAATCAATCCTAACAAGATTCTGCAATAAAATTTAGTTACCTAAACACAATAGTATCCACTACTTTTCATTCCTTTGTCTGTTCCCACTATCATCAAATGGATTCATCTAGCTATTTGTGACAGCAAAGAACAATAAAGACCTTTTGGGATTTAAAAAGAAATTGAAAACATATTTCACATGGCAGGAAAAAGTGATGTACTGTACACAATGTAGTTTTCAATTGTTATGGCCAAAGCTCTGTACAAAATACATACATATTACAGTTCTTGCTAGAGCCACAGGTTGATACAGCGGGTCTATTTTTCTATGCTTGATCGCATTTACAGTTACAGTTAAAGGAAATAAGAGAAAATGTAATATATTTAATGTAAATTGTAAAGAAGATAGATCTACTTAAAGGGGTGCTCCGATGGAAACATTTTTTATTTTAAATCCACGAGTGCCAGAAAGTTAAACAGATTTGTAAATTAAATCTTAATCCTTGCAGTACTTATCAGCTGCTGCATACTACAGAGGAAGTTATATTTCTTTTTTAATTTCTTTTCTGTCTGACAACAGTGCTCTCTGCTGACACCTCTGTCCATGTCAGGAACTGGCCAGAGCAGGATAGGTTTGCTATGGGGATTTGGGCAGAGAGTGCGGGTACAGCGCTGGCTGGTGGAGTGCTGGTGCTGGGCTAACCTGCCACCATGGTAGAATGAATTATGTGTGTGTCTTTCCTTTGTATGAATGTGAAGCTCACAGATGGATGAAGGGCCTGATGGGGTTAATGGGGTGTACCATGACACATCTCCCCTTACCCCATCCAAAATACAGCTCTATGTAAAAATACATCACCCCTCCAACATAAAGTCCTATGTAAAAGTCCTGTGTAAAAATCACCTCATCTCCCCTCAGCCCCTCCAACATCACAGACAGAGATTCTTTACTGTAAGAGCAGTGAGACTATGGAACTCTCTGCCACATGATATTGGGATGTCTGACTCACTAAACAAGTTCAGGGTAGGCCTGGATGTTTTTCTATAGAGCAATAACATTAGAGGTTATGGATAATAGATTTATGTGGTAATAACATTGATCCTGACATTTATTCTGAATGCAATATTCGAGTCAGAAAGGAATTTTTCTTCATGGGGCAATTGGCATCAGCACAGTAGGGTTTGAGGTTGAACTTGATTTTTTTTTACCTTATATACTATGTTACAGTCCCATGTAAAATACATCACCTTATCTCCCCTCAGCCCATGTTCCCTTTCCCAGCAGTGCACTGGCCACAGCTCAACCTCCACAATACATTCTGAAGGTGGGGTCATTGTTTATCCATACTGAAACTAAAGAGCAGCAGGCCAGCCTGAGCCATGACTAGTGCCGGCAGCCAGCCACTACTACACAGCACCCTTTATGTTGCGCCCGAAGAAAGCACCTTACTCACATCATGGCAGCTGCAGCCCTGTTGGATTGATCAGAAAAGTATTTTGGACACATTTAGAATTTTCCTGTTTATCAATAGTGTACCAATTGTTAACCCACTTCCTTCCGTATACACCATTCTCATTGTCCCAGTTTATCCCATAAAGGCCAACTCTTTCTGAGGTTTTATAAATCCTCTCCTAACTATATTTTTGAAGTGTAAATGAAAACATTTTGAAGGAGATTTATCAAGGGATTTAGAGCTCTTTTTTTGCTCACAAAAGTCACACAAAAAGGCGCATGTGCGATATAAGCAATTTTTTGTGCGACTTTTGGCTGTAAGCAAAAAAAAAATTACAGAAGAGCTTACCAAAGCAAATTTCCGTTTTCACTTGGCAGTGGTCAGGGATTTATCAAGTGCGAGAGTCGCACAAAAAGTCGCAACCCCTCCAAAACAGCATAAATGTAAGCTAGCCCGGAACTGGCTTACAAAACTTGCATTGGAGAGCAGATTTCATATTTCCCACTGGGAAAAGACCAGAGCTCCTGCAGGAAATATGAAATCACAGCTGCATATAGGAGCTCGGGCACCTGCCCATCTCATATCTCCCCTCCCACCGCCCCCCTATAAATCACATATCTACCCCACCACTCATCTTCCCTGTAATTTTAACCCGCTGCCGCTCATCTCCCCCCCACCAACCGCTCATTTCCCCCCTGCCACCACTTATCTCCCCCCGCCGCCACCCATCTCCCCCTTGCCGCCACTTATCCTCCACTTATCCTCCCCATCTCCCCCGCACTTCTTCCCCCTGTGCTGCCGCCGCTCTTCTTGCCCCAGCGCCGAGCGCTGCTGCTCATCTCACACCTGCACCACCTGTTGCAAGACTACAACTCACAGCATGCCCTTACAGTGAGGACATGCTGAGAGTTGTAATTGCAACTCTTGGGCGAGCGGTTAATGCAGGCTGGTGGCCGGGGCAGCGGAGCCGGCTGGCCGGCTCCCAGAAATATGAAACTACACTGTAATTTCATATTTCCCGGGCGGTGTCGTAATTGGCCGATTGGTCTCATGCCAATCACGGCACCGCCCGGGAAATATGAAATAACAGTGTAGTTTAATATTTCTGGGAACTCTCCGCTGCCCCGGCCCCTCATCTCCTCTCCCGCCGACCCCCGTAATCCTAACCCGCCACTGCACATCTCCCCCCAGCCACTGCACATCTCCCCCCCCCCGCTACCGCACATCTCCCCCCCGCCACCGCACATCTCCCCTCTTCCCCCGCTTCCACTCATCTCCCCCCACCACCGCTCCTCTCTCCTCACCGCTCATCTCCCCCTGCCGCCGCTCATCTCTCCCCGCCACCGCTCATCTCCCCCCTGCCGGAGGAGTTGAGTGGCGGCTGGGCGGTCGGTGAGGATATGAAATTACAGTGAAGTTTCATATTTCTGGGAGCAGGCTGGCTCCACTGCCCCGGCCACTGGCCTGCATCAACCACCCACCCAACTACAACTCCCAGCATGTCCTCACTGTAAGGGCATGCTGGGAGTTGTAGTCTTGCAACAGCTAGTGGGCTGGTGGTAGATGCGGCTGGCATTTTAATACCAGGGTGCCTTCAGCTGTTTCAAAACTACAACTCACATCATGGAAGTTGTAGTTTAGAAATGGGGTACCTCCAGTTGTTTCTAAACTACAACTCCTGTCATTGAAGTTGTAGTTTAGAAACAGGGTGTCTCCAGCTGTTTATAAACTACAACTTCCATCATGGAAGTTGTAGTTTAGAAACGGTGTGCCTCCAGCTGCTTATAAACTATAACTCCCGTCATGGAAGTTGTAGTTTAGAAACGTGGCATCTTCAGCTGTTTCTAAACTATAACTCCCATCATGGAAGTTGTAGTTTGTAGTTTAGAAATTGGGTGTCTCCAGCTGTTGCTAAACTACAACTCCCATCATGGAAGTTGTAGTTTAGCAACAGCTGGAGTCTCGCTGTTACTAAACTACAACTCCTATCATGGGAGTTGTAGTTTAGGAACAACGAGACTCCAGATGTTGCTAAACTGGAGGCTCACTGTTGCTAAATTAAAACACCCATCATTCCCAGACAGCCAAAGGCTTTCTGGAAATGATGGGGGTTGTAGTTGAGCAACAGCTTGAGGCTCCCTGTTTGGAAACACTGCTTTATGGGCATTCTCCCCAGGCTGAATAATATATAGTAACATATTTTTGTGTTTTTTTTTCTTCTCATTTTGGATCCGTATATACAGAGGACTACTTTTGATTCAGAGGACTACTATGACCCACGTTTTTATATATATATATATATATATATATATATATATATATATATATATATATTAATAACATGGTTAATGAGGGCATGAGGGGGAATGAGTTTTGGAATAAAAGTTTTTTAAACTGTTGTGTTTTTTTATTTTTTATTTACTTTACAGGCTTAGTAGTGGAAGCCGTCTTATAGACGGAATCCATTACTAAGCCAGGGCTTAGAGTTAGTCTCAAAAGCAGCTAGCGCTAACCCCCCAATTATTAGCCCAATACCCACGTCCACAGGGGTGCCAGGAAGAGCCAGTACCAACAGACCCAGAGCATCAAATATGGCGCTCCTGTGCTTAGGCGGTAACAGGCTGGCGTTATTTAGGCTGGGGAGGGCCAGTAACAATGATCCTTGCCCACCCTGGTAATGTCAGACTGTTGCTGCTTGGTTGGTATCTGGCTGAAAATAAAAATATAGGGAACCCTATGCAATTTTTTTTATATATTTAATTATTTATGAAAATAACATGTGTGGTTCCCCAAATTTTTTTTCTCAGTCAGATACCAACCAAGCAGCAACAGCCTGACGTTACCAGGGTGGGCAAGGATCGATCATTGTTACTGGCCCTCCCCATCCTAAATAATGCCAACCTGTTTAGAAAACTTTTATTTAAAAAAAATCACTCCCCCACAAGCCCTCATTATCCATTTTATTAATATTAAACAAAGAAAATAAAAACACTGGACATCGTAGTCCACCAAATCTAAAGTAGTCCATAGGATATACGGACGTGAAATGTGAAAAAAATAAATAAATGGGTTAGTACATTTAGGGGGGTGGGGGGGAATGGTAAATAAATGTTACGCCGAGCGCTCCGGGTCCCCGCTCCTCCCCGGAGCGCTCGCTTCACTCTCCCCGCGGCAGCGCTCCGGTCACGTCCTCTGACCCGGGGCGCTGCGATTCCGCTCCCAGCCGGGATGCGATTCGCGATGCGGGTAGCGCCCGCTCGCGATGCGCACCCCGGCTCCCCTACCTGACTCGCTCTCCGTCTGTTCTGTCCCGGCGCGCGCGGCCCCGCTCCCTAGGGCGCGCGCGCGCCGGGTCTCTGCGATTTAAAGGGCCACTGCGCCGCTGATTGGCGCAGTGGTTCCAATCAGTGTGTTCACCTGTGCACTTCCCTATATCACCTCACTTCCCCTGCACTCCCTTGCCGGATCTTGTTGCCTTAGTGCCAGTGAAAGCGTTCCTTGTGTGTTCCTTGCCTGTGTTTCCAGACCTTCTGCCGTTGCCCCTGACTACGATCCTTGCTGCCTGCCCCGACCTTCTGCTACGTCCGACCTTGCTTTTGCCTACTCCCTTGTACCGCGCCTATCTTCAGCAGCCAGAGAGGTGAGCCGTTGCTAGTGGATACGACCTGGTCACTACCGCCGCAGCAAGACCATCCCGCTTTGCGGCGGGCTCTGGTGAAAACCAGTAGTGGCTTAGAACCGGTCCACTAGCACGGTCCACGCCAATCCCTCTCAGGCACAGAGGATCCACTACCTGCCAGCCGGCATCGTGACAGTAGATCCGGCCATGGATCCCGCTGAAGTTCCTCTGCCAGTTGTCGCTGACCTCACCACGGTGGTCGCCCAGCAGTCACAACAGATAGCGCAACAAGGCCAACAGCTGTCTCAACTGACCGTTATGCTACAACAGTTACTACCACAGCTTCAGCAGTCATCTCCTCCGCCAGCTCCTGCACCTCCTCCGCAGCGAGTGGCCGCTCCTGGGATACGCTTATCCTTGCCGGATAAATTTGATGGGGACTCTAAGTTTTGCCGTGGCTTTCTTTCCCAATGTTCCCTGCATCTGGAGATGATGTCGGACCTGTTTCCCACTGAAAGGTCTAAGGTGGCTTTCGTAGTCAGCCTTCTGTCCGGAAAAGCCCTGTCATGGGCCACACCGCTCTGGGACCGCAATGACCCCGTCACTGCCTCTGTACACTCCTTCTTCTCGGAAATCCGAAGTGTCTTTGAGGAACCTGCCCGAGCCTCTTCTGCTGAGACTGCCCTGCTGAACCTGGTCCAGGGTAATTCTTCCGTTGGCGAGTATGCCGTACAATTCCGTACTCTTGCTTCAGAATTGTCCTGGAATAATGAGGCCCTCTGCGCGACCTTCAAAAAAGGCCTATCCAGCAACATTAAAGATGTTCTGGCCGCACGAGAAATTCCTGCTAATCTACATGAACTTATTCACCTAGCCACTCGCATTGACATGCGTTTTTCCGAAAGGCGTCAGGAACTCCGCCAAGATATGGACTCTGTTCGCACGAGGCGTTTCTTCTCCTCGGCTCCTCTCTCCTCTGGTCCCCTGCAATCTGTTCCTGTGCCTCCCGCCGTGGAGGCTATGCAGGTCGACCGGTCTCGCCTGACACCTCAAGAGAGGACACGACGCCGTATGGAGAACCTCTGCCTGTACTGTGCTAGTACCGAACACTTCCTGAGAGATTGTCCTATCCGTCCTCCCCGCCTGGAAAGACGTACGCTGACTCCGCACAAAGATGAGACAGTCCTTGATGTCTACTCTGCTTCTCCACGTCTTACTGTGCCTGTGCGGATGTCTGCCTCTGCCTTCTCCTTCTCTACAGTGGCCTTCTTGGACTCTGGATCTGCAGGAAATTTTATTTTGGCCTCTCTCGTCAACAGGTTCAACATTCCGGTGACCAGTCTCGCCAGACCCCTCTACATCAATTGTGTAAATAATGAAAGATTGGACTGTACCATACGTTTCCGCACGGAGCCCCTTCTTATGAGCATCGGATCTCATCATGAGAGGATTGAACTTTTGGTCCTCCCCAATTGCACCTCGGAAATTCTCCTTGGACTTCCCTGGCTTCAACTTCATTCCCCTACCCTGGATTGGTCCACTGGGGAGATCAAGAGTTGGGGGTCCTCTTGTTCCAAGAACTGTCTAAAACCGGTTCCCAGTAACCCTTGCCGTAACTCTGTGGTTCCTCCAGTAACCGGTCTCCCTAAGGCCTATATGGACTTCGCGGATGTTTTCTGCAAAAAACAAGCTGAGACTCTACCTCCTCACAGGCCTTATGATTGCCCTATCGACCTCCTCCCGGGCACTACTCCACCCCGGGGCAGAATTTATCCTCTCTCTGCCCCAGAGACTCTTGCCATGTCCGAATACGTCCAGGAGAATCTAAAAAAGGGCTTTATCCGTAAATCCTCCTCTCCTGCCGGAGCCGGATTTTTCTTTGTGTCCAAAAAAGATGGCTCCCTACGTCCATGCATTGACTACCGCGGTCTTAATAAAATCACGGTTAAGAACCGCTACCCCTTACCCCTCATCTCTGAACTCTTTGATCGCCTCCAAGGTGCCCACATCTTCACTAAATTGGACTTAAGAGGCGCCTATAACCTCATCCGCATCAGAGAGGGGGACGAGTGGAAAACGGCATTTAACACCAGAGATGGACACTTTGAGT
This sequence comes from Hyla sarda, assembly GCF_029499605.1. Lineage (NCBI taxonomy): Eukaryota > Metazoa > Chordata > Amphibia > Anura > Hylidae > Hyla > Hyla sarda. Next base: position 312,134,275 of record NC_079189.1, on the reverse strand, counting down.
ATCTGGTCATGCCCTTTGGACTGTGCAACGCCCCTGCCGTCTTCCAAGACTTTGTCAATGAAATTTTTCGTGATCTGTTATACTCCTGTGTTGTTGTATATCTGGACGATATCCTAATTTTTTCTGCCAATCTAGAAGAACACCGCCAGCATGTCCGTATGGTTCTTCAGAGGCTTCGTGACAACCAACTCTATGCCAAAATTGAGAAATGTCTGTTTGAATGCCAATCTCTTCCTTTTCTAGGATATTTGGTCTCTGGCCAGGGACTACAGATGGATCCAGACAAACTCTCTGCCGTCTTAGATTGGCCACGCCCCTCCGGACTCCGTGCTATCCAACGCTTTTTGGGGTTCGCCAATTATTACAGGCAATTTATTCCACATTTTTCTACCATTGTGGCTCCTATCGTGGCTTTAACCAAAAAAAATGCTGATCCCAAGTCCTGGCCCCCTCAAGCAGAAGACGCCTTTAAACGACTCAAGTCTGCCTTTTCTTCGGCTCCCGTCCTCTCCAGACCTGACCCTTCCAAACCCTTCCTATTGGAGGTTGATGCCTCCTCAGTGGGAGCTGGAGCTGTTCTTCTACAAAAAAATTCTTCCGGGCATGCTGTCACTTGTGGTTTTTTCTCTAGGACCTTCTCTCCAGCGGAGAGGAACTACTCCATCGGGGATCGAGAGCTTCTAGCCATTAAATTAGCACTAGAGGAATGGAGGCATCTGCTGGAGGGATCAAGTTCTCCTGTTATTATCTACACCGACCACAAGAACCTCTCCTACCTCCAGTCTGCCCAACGGCTGAATCCTCGCCAGGCCCGGTGGTCTCTGTTCTTTGCCCGATTTAATTTTGAGATTCACTTTCGTCCTGCCGATAAGAACATTAGGGCCGATGCTCTCTCTCGTTCCTCGGATGCCTCAGAAATTGAACTCTCTCCGCAACACATCATTCCACCTGACTGCCTGATCTCCACTTCTCCTGCCTCCATCAGGCAGACTCCTCCAGGAAAGACCTTTGTTTCTCCTCGCCAACGCCTCGGAATCCTCAAATGGGGTCACTCCTCCCATCTCGCAGGTCATGCGGGTATCAAGAAATCTGTGCAACTCATCTCCCGCTTCTATTGGTGGCCGACTCTGGAGACGGATGTTGTGGACTTTGTACGAGCCTGCACTATCTGTGCCCGGGATAAGACTCCTCGCCAGAAGCCCGCTGGTTTTCTTCATCCTCTGCCTGTCCCCGAACAGCCTTGGTCTCTGATTGGTATGGATTTTATTACTGATTTACCCCCTTCCCGTGGCAACACTGTTATTTGGGTGGTCGTTGATCGATTCTCCAAAATGGCACATTTCATCCCTCTTCCTGGTCTTCCTTCTGCGCCTCAGTTGGCTAAACAATTTTTTGTACACATTTTTCGTCTTCACGGGTTGCCTACGCAGATTGTCTCGGATAGAGGCGTCCAATTCGTGTCTAAATTCTGGAGGGCTCTCTGTAAACAACTCAAGATTAAATTAAATTTTTCTTCTGCATATCATCCCCAGTCCAATGGACAAGTAGAAAGGATTAACCAGATCTTGGGTGATTATTTGCGACATTTTGTTTCCTCCCGCCAGGATGACTGGGCAGATCTCCTCCCATGGGCCGAATTCTCGTATAACTTCAGGGTCTCTGAGTCTTCCTCCAAATCCCCATTTTTCGTGGTGTACGGCCGTCACCCTCTTCCCCCCCTCCCTACTCCCTTGCCCTCTGGTCTGCCCGCTGTGGATGAAATTTCTCGTGACCTTTCCATCATATGGAGAGAGACCCAAAATTCTCTCTTACAGGCTTCATCACGCATGAAGAAGTTCGCGGATAAGAAAAGAAGAGCTCCCCCCGTTTTTTCCCCTGGAGACAAGGTATGGCTCTCCGCTAAATATGTCCGCTTCCGTGTCCCGAGCTACAAGTTGGGACCACGCTATCTTGGTCCTTTCAAAATTTTGTGTCAAATTAATCCTGTCTCTTATAAACTTCTTCTTCCTCCCTCTCTTCGTATCCCTAATGCCTTTCACGTCTCTCTTCTCAAACCACTCATCCTCAACCGTTTTTCTCCCAAATCTGTTCCTCCCACTCCTGTTTCCGGCTCCTCGGACATCTTCTCGGTCAAAGAAATTTTAGCTGCCAAAAAGGTCAGAGGAAAAAATTTTTTTTTAGTGGACTGGGAGGGTTGTGGTCCTGAAGAGAGATCCTGGGAACCTGAGGACAACATCCTAGACAAAAGTCTGCTCCTCAGGTTCTCAGGCTCTAAGAAGAGGGGGAGACCCAAGGGGGGGTACTGTTACGCCGAGCGCTCCGGGTCCCCGCTCCTCCCCGGAGCGCTCGCTTCACTCTCCCCGCGGCAGCGCTCCGGTCACGTCCTCTGACCCGGGGCGCTGCGATTCCGCTCCCAGCCGGGATGCGATTCGCGATGCGGGTAGCGCCCGCTCGCGATGCGCACCCCGGCTCCCCTACCTGACTCGCTCTCCGTCTGTTCTGTCCCGGCGCGCGCGGCCCCGCTCCCTAGGGCGCGCGCGCGCCGGGTCTCTGCGATTTAAAGGGCCACTGCGCCGCTGATTGGCGCAGTGGTTCCAATCAGTGTGTTCACCTGTGCACTTCCCTATATCACCTCACTTCCCCTGCACTCCCTTGCCGGATCTTGTTGCCTTAGTGCCAGTGAAAGCGTTCCTTGTGTGTTCCTTGCCTGTGTTTCCAGACCTTCTGCCGTTGCCCCTGACTACGATCCTTGCTGCCTGCCCCGACCTTCTGCTACGTCCGACCTTGCTTTTGCCTACTCCCTTGTACCGCGCCTATCTTCAGCAGCCAGAGAGGTGAGCCGTTGCTAGTGGATACGACCTGGTCACTACCGCCGCAGCAAGACCATCCCGCTTTGCGGCGGGCTCTGGTGAAAACCAGTAGTGGCTTAGAACCGGTCCACTAGCACGGTCCACGCCAATCCCTCTCAGGCACAGAGGATCCACTACCTGCCAGCCGGCATCGTGACAATAAATATATATATATATATATATATATATATATATATATATATATATATATATATTATACACTGCTCAAAAAAATAATGGAAACACTTAACACAATGTAACTCCAAGTCAATCATACTTCTGTGAAATCACACTGTCCACTCAGGAAGCAACACTGATTGACAATCAATTTCACATGCTGTTGTGCAAATGTACCAGACAACAGGTGGAAATTATAGGCAATTAGCAAGACACCACCAATAAAGGAGTGGTTCTGCAGGTGGTGACCACAGACCACTTCTCAGTTCCTATGCTTCCTGGCTGATGTTTTGGTCAATTTTGAATGCTGGCGGTGATTTAACTCTAGTAGTAGCATGAGACAGAGTCTACAAGCCACATCAACGCGAGGTGTGGTAAGAAGGTTTGCTGTGTCTGTCAGTGTAGTGTCCAGAGCATGGAGGCACTACCAGGTTACAGGCCAGTACATCAGGAGACGAGGAGGAGGCCGTAGGAGGGCAACAACCCAGCAGCAGGACTGCTAACTCTGCCTTTGTGCAAGGAGGAGCACTGCCAGAGCCCTGAAAAATGACCTTCAGCAGGCCACAAATGTGCATGTGTCCACTCAAACGATTGGAAACCGACTCCATGAGGATGGTATGAGCGCCCGACATCCACAGGTGGGGGTTGTGCTTATAGCCCAACACCGTGGAGGACAATTAGCATTTGCCACAGAACACCATTATGGCAAATTCCCCACTGGCGCCCTGTGCTTTTCACAGATGAAAGCAGGTTCACACTGAGCACATGTGACAGACGTGACAGAGTCTGGAGACCCCATGGAGAATGTTCTGCTGCCTGCCACATCCTCCAGTTTAGCGATGGGTCAGTAATGGTGTTGGGTGGCATTTCTTTGGGGGGCCGTACAGCCCTCCATGTTCTTGCCAGAGGTAGCCTGACTGCCATTAGGTACCAATATGAGATCCTCAGACCCCTTGTGAGACCATATGCTGGTGCAGTTGGCCCTGGGTTCCTCCTATTGCAAGACAATGCTAAGCCTCATGTGGCTGGAGTGTTTCAGCAGTTCCTGCAAAAGAAAGGCATTGATGCTATGGACTGGCCCGCCCGTTACCCAGACCTGAATCCGATTGAGCACATCTGGAACATCATGTCTCTGGAGGCAACACACACTACTGACACATTTTGACTTGTTTTAAGGACATTACATCAAAGTTGGATTAGCCTGTAGTGTGGTTTTCCACTTTGATTTTGAGTGTGACTCCATATCCGGACCTCCATGGGTTGAGAAATTTGATTTCCATTGATAATTTTTGTGTGATTTTGTTGTCAGCACATTCAACTATGTAAAGACGAAAGTATTTCATACGATTAGTTCATTCATTCTGATCTAGGATGTGTTTTCTTAGGCTAAGTTTCTACTTGTTTTTTTGTCCTACGTTTTTTGGGTTGAAAAAAATGCATAAAAAAAAAACACCTGAAAAAACGCCAGTGCAATTTCCTGCGTCTGGCATTTTTTCTGCCATTTTTTTCATTTGTGTGGAAATTGCACCTTGGCAGTTTTTTTTTGGTACACAAAATTTGTTGGGTACAAAAAAAAAAAAAAGGATGTAGTAGTGATGACATTTTTTTTATTTAACAACATTTATATATATTATAACAAAATGTTAATAATTTTTTAATAAAGTGTGTGTGTTTCACTTTTTTTCTAAATTTTTTAAATTTTTTAGGTAGTTTTACTACTCCCAGCATGGAACAAACTTGTTTCATGATGGGAGTAGTAGTACCTGTACTAATACTAATAGACGTATCGCCCCGGGTGTCAGTCATGACACCCAATGCGATCGTCCATAATATAGCAGAGATGCTGAGCGGCTCTATACAGTGCTCACATCTCTGCTCTATACTCTGGCCAATGATGTGAATAGAACATCACTCATTCATATTTTCCGCCCAGAGTGGTCATTGGCGGGATGGTTGCAGCCAATCACCGCTCTCTGAGGGAAATATGAATGAGTGAGTGGCCGGCCAGAGTATAATGCAAAGATGTGAGTGCTATATAGAGCCGCTCCATCTCTGCAATAGACAGGACTATCGCAGCGGATGTCAGTAGTGATACCCACTGTTATCTGTTCTTACCTGCAAGTACTACTACTCCCAACATGGAACACACTCTGCTCCATGCTTGGAGCTGTAGTACCTGCATTAATAGACAGATCACAGCGAGTGTAACTTCTGACACCGGTTGCAATCTGTTTATTTATGCAGGTACTACAGCTCCCAGCATGGAGCAGAGTGTGCTCCATGTTGGGAGTAGTAGTACCAGCAGTTAAGGAAAGATCACAACGGATGTCACTCATGACACCCACTGTGATCCTCCTGTATAATGTATAGATGCCCCTCTTCTATGGTCCCCTGCACTGATGTATATATACACATATTCCTATTTCCCACAGAGAGCTGTGATTGGCTGGAACCATCTGGCCAATCACAGCTCCCAGAGGGAAATATGAATAGGTGTATGTATACGGCAGTGCAGGGGACCATAGAAGAGCACCGCCCACATCTATACATTATACAGGAGGATCGCAACGGGCGATCTGTCTAATAGTACAGGTACTAGTACTCCCATCATGAAACACACAAATGTAAAAAATAAAGAAAAAAAGTGAAACACACACACACACACAACATTTTTATTATTGTCGGCTATATTTTTAGTTCACCACCCGCCCACATAAATGTATCCCTGTTTTAAAAATTAATAAAAATGTTGTTATAAAAAAGATACATTTTGTTAGATACAATTTTTTCTTGACCTTTTTCTTGGCGTTTTTCCCCGCAAAAAAACAAGTAGAAACTTAGCCTTAGTGTTTCCTTAATTTTTTTGAGCAGTATAATATATATGCAGGGGTGGATTAACTACTATACACCAAAATGTTCACAAACCCTGGACCCCCAACCCCCCATCATACCAAACTAGTACAGTATAGGGTGGGCCATTTATATGGATACACCTTAATAAAATGGGAATGGTTGGTGATATTAACTTCCTGTTTGTGGCACATTAGTATATGTGAGGGGAGAAACTTTTTAAGATGGGTGGTGACCATGGCGGCCATTTTGAAGTCGGACATTTTGAATGCAACTTTTGTTTTTTCAATAGGAAGAGGGTCATGTGACACATCAAACTTACTGGGAATTTCACAAGAAAAACATTGACATGCTTGGTTTTAAGGTAACTTTATTCTTTCATGAGTTATTTACAAGTTTCTGACCACTTATAAAATGTGTTCAATGTGCTGCCCATTGTGTTGGATTGTCAATGAAACCCTCTTCTCCCACTCTTCACACACTGATAGCAACACAGCAGGAGAAATGCTAGCACAGGCTTCCAGTATCCGTAGTTCCAGGTGCTGCAGAATGGGCAAAACAAAAATTGGAACAGGATCCTCCGTTTATGCAGAAGATTTTGTTCAGTGTTGAGGCAAACTTTTATGTGAATGGTGAAGTTAACAAACAAAACCACCGCTATTGGTCTGACACTAACCCACATAGGATAGATCCCTCCAAGACTGTTGGAACACAAAAATTGATGGTATGGTGTGGTATATGGGGTACAAAGATAGTGGGGCCATTCTTCATCAATGGAAACCTCAAGGCCACTGGATATGCGAAATTGCTACATGATGATGTGTTTCCCTCTTTATGCACTGAAGCTGGCACGTTCCCTGAGTTTTTCCAGCAAGATGGTGCACCACCACATTATGGGTGTCAGGTCTGAGCATTCCTAGATGAACAGTTTCCTGGAAAGTGGATTGGTCATCGTGGGCCAGTTGAATGGCCCCCAAGGTCTCCTGATCTGACCCCCTTAGACTTTTATCTTTGGGGTCATCTCAAGGCAATTGTCTATGCTGTGAAGATACGAGATGTGCTAGCATTTCTCCTGCGGTGTTGCTATCAGTGTGTGAAGAATGGGAGAAGAGGGTTGCATTGACAATCCAACACAATGGGCAGCACATTGAACACATTTTATAAGTGGTCAGAAACGTGTAAATAACGCATGAAAGAATAAAGTTACGTTAAAACCAAGCACATCATTGTTTTCTTGTGAAATTCCCAATAAGTTTGATGTGTCACCTATTGAAAAAACTAAAGTTGCATTCAAAATGGCCGACTTCAAAATGGCCGCCATGGTCGACACCCATCTTGAAAAGTTTCCCCCCTCACATATACTAATGTACCACAAACAGGAAGTTAATAATAGCAAATAATACCGCCAATGTCATTATGATACATAACTACCACACAGTGACTGAATAATATCACCATAAACTGATACTGAAGAAAACCCAGTATCAAGACCAATATTACCAATGATACCTCTATACAGGAGCATATCCTCAGCGTATTTGATACCACAGATGCGCTGCCAGCACACACAGAGTTACTGCACAGTGAGCTCCCTGCTTCTCCTTCCATAGCTCTGTGTGTCAGCTCGTGACTGCCAGCGGGAAATCCGACACTACGAGCGGATACACAAAGCTATGTCAAATACGCTGTGGATGTGCTCCTGTGTGAACTTACCCTAATCACATATTACTAACCTTTAATGACGCCATTCTGTTACTGTATACCATGCACTATATACAGACCAACATTATTCCCTTACAGTGACCATGCAGTGCAGTTACATCCAGTGACTCACAGGTGACATCTTCATTGAGTCGTTTACTTTTTAATATTTTCCTTCTGACCTAGATGGCGACTTTTTCCAGCTGTAACTTGTTTCCACCTAATCTGTCAGATAAACAGGCTCTGTACTTTTTCTGCTTCCTACACCTATTCACACTTTTCATAGTATCTCATACAGTAATAATGCCCTAGTTTGTGCCCCACACAATAATAGTGCCTCTCAAAAGGTAATTATTTACCTAATAGTGCCCCCATGCAGTAGACTGCCCCCAATAGTAGCCACACACAGTAGTTTGCCCCATTATTTCCTTCACACATTAGTTACCCCCATAATATTGCTCTGACACAGTAGTTTCCCCCTAATAGTGCCCCCACACAGCGGTGACCACCTAATAGTCCCCACAGTAGATAGATCCCATAAAAGTGTTCCTCACAGTAGATAGTAGTGATGTTCCGATATTGGTATCAGTGCCATTACTGTATATGTCCCCAATAACTATTTCAAGGATTAGTCCTGTGCCCCAGCATTTTGAACATTTTCTTCCGAATGCTTGGAGCGGGTGCATGACGACCTGACCGTTTCAATAACTCCAGGGAGGAAGAAGGAGTGGCAAGCAGCATTGTTAGCGGTGGTGTCGCAGAGTTAGTGCAAGGGGAGATGAAAGTGGAGGCAGGAAGACGGCACAGCAGCCATACTCAGTGACAAGGAAAGGGAGGACAAGAAAGCCCATCACTTCTGGGTCTTCAGGAGACTGGGAAAGCTCGGTGACTGACCGTACACTGTGCAGGGCTCACAGAACTTCCCCCAACTTTATAAACTGCCTGTCACTTAGCTTTACCAGCCTCCTAAAGTGAATATCTGCATGGACTGAAGCAGGGATTTTCAATGGCAGAGTACTATTGTGTCATCTGTTACTTTACTCCATGTCTCCTCTCCAATCTAGATGCTTCACCAGACAGATATTCCCTTCAGAAGATTGGGGAAGCTTGGTGAAAGGCAGTACACATGAAGCTGGGGAAGCAGTTTGAGCGCTGTACTGTGTACTGCCTGTGTACAGCTTTCCCAGTCTCCTGAAGATAGTCCCCATTTATCCATATAGTGTCCCACACAGTAGATACACACATAAATACACATATACATTGCACAGATACAGACATATGCACTTTACACGTAAACAATAACAATAATAACTGACATACACACAAGTAGCTACATACACACACTTTTTAGGCAAGATTGGGCAACTCCAGGGGGTTCACTTCTTGTATAGCCTCCAGCTTCACTTCTGCTAGCACTGGGCACCCTGCAGCCCCTCCTTCCTCCTATTCCCCAACTGCCGAGCTGTATACAGCAGGAGGTCGGGCATATTAGGGGAGGGGCCCAGGAGAGAGGAGAGGGGCCTAGGAGAGAAGAGAGGGCTTGGGTACCTCTTCATGCCTGTGCTGAACCCCAAAGCTTCTAAGCTGGTAGTTCTGCAGAGATCATGCAGGGTAGGGGGAGGGGACAGGCCCAATGATCTGTGGAGTGCAGGAGGATGGTGGAAGAGCCTCCGGGCCCCTGTACATAGTGCACCTGGTCCAGGCCCCTGACTGCAGTACTGCCTGTACTGCCCTGATGGCGGCCCTGTGTTAGGAACCTGTACTAGTTGTGAGCAAAATTGTCTTTTACTATTGTCAAAAAATTGCTTCCTTTACTGGACCTGCAAGTTTCCCAGTTTATATCAGGGTAGTTGTCCCCCATACTAATTACTTTAAGTGGAATTACTGCATCATATACAGTACATTTGCATTATTGGTTAGTTTTCTGCTGCTTCCATTATATTTAAAGAATACCTGTTAAAAAAAAACTAAACTTTTAATATATTGTTCCTTATGTAATTAGGAACACTAAGACACTTTGCTATTTACTTGCTGTTTAAATTCTCAACCTTTATATGTTTTTAATGGGATTGAAAAAATGGCCACTAGGTGGCTCTGTTCTGTTCTCTGCCACTGGCAGGAGACCAAACTCAGGAAGTGCATGTGGGGCATGGCGAGCCACTGCTCTTGCAGGCTTCAGTGACGTCGTACCTGCTGGGAGCTCACACGAGCAAGGGCAAGGGGAAAGGTATAATACAGAGCTTTTTAAAGCTCGGAAAAATTTTTAAGGGCAGCAATAGTTAGGGAATATAATCTTTGTTTAGAAACTATGGTTTGATGACAGGTACTCTTTAACCTGTTGGGGACCACGGGCAGATGGATATGCCCTTACGTCCTGGTACTTAAGGACCAAGGGCGTACCTGTACGCCCGTGGAAATTTTGATTCGCCCCGCTAGCCGGATGGGGATAGATACGGGATGCCTGCTAAAATCATTCAGCAGGCATCCCGTGTAAATGCCTGGGGGGGTCCCCCCATGTTGGCGATTGCAGGCAAATCACTGATCTATTCAGATCGGCGATTCCCTGCGATTCTGGTCTGATCGGGTCTGTGATGACCCGATAGCCCGGAAAATAGGGATGATCGGAGCTGTCAGAGACAGCCCCGATCATCCTAAAGGATAGGAGTGCCACCTCCTCCTATCCCCTGCGATTGGCCGATCATTTCCCCGCCCTGGATGTCGGGGCAGAGCAGCGGAGGGGGGCCTGTGGATGCGGCGAGGACCAGGTACCTGGCTTCATGCGGGGACCAGGGACCATGGACCGGCGGCTGACAGGAGACGCAGGCAAGTGAAGGCAGCGGCGGCGGTTTCCCAGATGCAGCAGTGAAGACTGCCGTAAAGTGATCTTCACAGCTGTATCTACGAGTTTCAAAACTACAACTCCCAGCATGCTCAGACAGCCTTTAGCTGTCTCGGCATGATGGGAGTTGTAGTTTTGCAACATCTGGAAGGGCACTATACAGTGGTGTCCAAACTGTAGCGCTCCAGATGTCAATTCAAAGCATGCCAAGACTGTCCAGGCATGCTGGTAGTTGTAGTTCGGCCACATCTGGCCCTTCAGATGTTGCCGAACTACAACTCCCAGCATGCCTGGGCAGTCTGGGCATGCTTGGAGTTGAAGTCTTCCACCATCTGGAGGGCTACAGTTTGGAGACCACTACACAGTGGTCTCCAAATTGTTCTCCTCCAGATGTAGTCTGTTACCTTACTCAGTGTTTCACAATCCCAACCAGTTTTCCTCCAGCTGTTGCATAACTACAACTCCCAGCATGCATGGTCTGTCAGTGCATGCTGGGAGTTGTAGTTTTGACCCACCACCACCCAAGTGAATGTACCGGGTACATTCACATGGGCGGGGGTTTACAGCAAGTTTCCCGCTTTAAGTTTGAGAAGCTGCAAATTTTCTGCTGTAAACCCCGGCCCATGTGAATGTACCCTAAAAACACTACGCTAACCCCAAATAAAGAGTAAAACACTACATACACACTACACCCTTACACTGTCGCTCCCCCCTCTCCCAATAAAAATTTTAATAAAAACCTCTTGTATGTCAATGTTTGGAGAAAACTGACGTACAGTATTTTTGCTGGAGGAGGCAAGTGAAACGCTTGCATCCTGGTTCACCCCTATGAAAATCCCTAATTTGGGTTTCAAATGCGCATGGTGCTCTTTCACTTCAGAGCCCGGTCATATTTCAAGGCAACAGTTTAGGGCCAGGCCACATATGGGGTATCTCTGTACTCGGGAGAAATTGCGTTACAAATTTTGGGGGGCTTTTACCCCTTATGAAAAGGTAAAGTTGGGGTCTACATCAGCCTGTTAGTGCAAAAAAATAAAAAAATTTACACTAACACCCTGGTGTTGCCCCATACTTTTCATTTGAGGTAAAAGGAAAAAAAGACCCCCAGAATTTGTAACGCAATACGGAAATACCCCATATGTGGGCATAAAATGCTCTGCGAGTGCACAACAAGGCTCAGGAGTGAGAGCGCACTATATACATTTGAGGCCTAAATTGGTGATTTGCACAGGGGTGGCTGCTGGTTACAGCGGTTCTGACATAAATGCAAAAAAATGAATACCCCCATGTGACCCCATTTTGGAAACTACACCCCTCTTGGAACATAACAAGGGGTATAGTGAGTGTCACGATTAGGCTAGCTGGATGTGGATCCTCTGTGTCAGCGAGGGATTGGCGTGGACTGTGTCGGTGGATCGGTTCTAAGATGCTACTGGTATTCACCAGTGTCCGCCGCAAAGCGGGATGGTCTTGCTGCGGCGGTAGCAACCAGATCGTATCCACCGGCAACGGCTCAACCTCGCTGACTGCTGAGAAGGCGTGGGACAGAAGGACTAGGCAGAGGCAAGGTCATACGTAGCAGAAGGTCGGGGCAGGCGGCAAGGTTCGTAGTCAATGTGGATAGCAGAAGATCTGAAACACAGGCTTTGGACAACACTAAACGCTTTCACTGGCACAAGGCAACAAGATCCGGCAAGGAAGTGCAGGGGAAGTGAGGTAATATAGCCAGGGAGCAGGTGGAAGCTAATTAGGCTGATTGGGCCAGGCACCAATCATTGGTGCACTGGCCCTTTAAATCTTAGAGAGCTGGCGCGCTTGCGCCCTAAGGAGCGGAGGCGCGCGCGCCAGGACATGACAGCCGCGGGCTGGGACAGGTGAGTGACTTGGGATGCGATTCGCGAGCGGGCGCATCCCGCTATGCGAATCGCATCCCCGCCGGCAGTGTCAGTGCAGCGCTCCCGGTCAGCGGGTCTGACCGGGGCGCTGCAGAGAGAGAAACGCCGCGAGCGCTCCGGGGAGGAGCAGGGACCCGGAGCGCTCGGCATAACAGTGAGCCTTAACACCCCACAGGTGACTGACAGATTTTTGGAACAGTGGTCCGTGAAAATGAAGAGTGTAATTTTTCATTTGCACAGCCCACTGTTACAAAGATCTGTCAAACACCAGTGGGGTCTAAATGCTCACTGTACCCCTTGTTACATTCCTTGAGGGGTGTAGTTTCCCAAATAGTGTGCCATGTGGTTTTTTTTTCGCTGTTCTGGCACCATAGGGTCTTCCTAAATGTTACATGCCCCCCAAAAACCATTTCAGCAAAATTCACTCTCCAAAATCCCATTGTTGCTCCTTCCCTTCTGAGCCCTCTAGTGCACCCATAGAGCACTTTAGATCCACATGTGAGGTATTTCCTTACTCAAGAGAAATTGGGTCACATATTTTGGGGGGATTTTTCTCCTTTTAGCCCTTGTAAAAAAAAAATATATATATATGGGTCTACAAGAACATGTTAGTGTAAAAAATGAAGATTCACTTCAAAACTGAACTGGTCCCTGAAAAATTCTGATTTTGAAATTTACTTGAAAAATTGGAAAATTGCTGCTGTACTTTTAAGCCCTCTTATGTCTTCCAAAAATAAAAACATGAGGTAAATATAAAGTAGACATATTGTATATGTGAATCGATATATCATTTATTTGGTATGTCTATTTTCCTTACAAGCAGAGAGCTTCAAAGTTATAAAAATGGTAACTTATCACATTTTTCATGAAATTTTGGAATTTTGCAAGTATCGACAAAAATTTACCACTAACATAAAGTAGAATATGTCACGAAAAAACAATCTCTAAATCAAATTTAGAAGTACAAGCATCCCGAAGTTATTAATGCTTAAAGTGACAGTGGTCAGAATTGCAAAAAATGCTCTGGTCATTAGGGTCAAAATGGGCTCCGTCCCCAAGGGGTTAAATAACTTAGAACATACCCCTGTCAGTATTTTAAGTATTTTATTATTATTATTTCAGCCTATCATTATTTCTACCCATTGATTATCCAAATATTTAATTTCCTAACAGATGTCATTGCACAGAATAATTTTTTTTGCAAGACTACATATAAGCACATTTGTACAATCATTTCTGAACATAAGACAACCTTGTAAATAAACAGCCCAGTCATAGTTATCACACCTTCCAACTCATACTGATTCCCAATATATATATTTTATAAACATTATCAGATCTAATGCCAACATTATCAGTACTAATGCCATAAGCCTCTTTTAGTGACGCGTATGGCATTTGTATACATGCACATTTTGGGTTTATCTATGTTTTTTACTCTTATCCCTATTAACCCTTTTATTTAATAGCCTATTTTGACCTCAAGGGCAGAATTCCGCGAGGTAAACTTAACATTAGTGTGAATGGGTCTCCGCGAGACCCGTTCACACTGTGGTATTTCAGCAGCGGACAACCCCGCCGCTGAAATTGTTCAGCACAAGGAAAGAACATGTTAATTCTTTGCGCGAATCCGCAAGCACTGCATAAACGTCAATGGTGACGGCTCAGTGCCCCCCGGCCCTAGCGCCGAAGTATTCTCGACGGCGGCCGCCAGATGAAATCTCTGCAATGTGAACGCACCCTAATGACCAAGGCAAATTTTCAAAATCTAACATGCGTCCACTAATTTGGTAATAACTTTGGAACTCTTTCGCTTCTGAAAGTGATTCTGAGATTGTTTTTTCAAGACATATTGTACTTTACATTAGTGGTAATTTTTTATTGATATATTTAGCGTTTTTTGTAAAAAAAAAAATCTAAATTTTGCGAAAAAAAAGAAAAATGTGCATTTTTCTACATTTTACATTTTCTGCTCATACGATAAATAGTCATACCGGACCAAATTAATGATTAATTCACATGTTCAATATGTCTATTAATAGAAGTCTACTTGTCTGTTCCCATCATTTGGTAATTTTTTAAAAAACTTTTTAGAATGTTAGAAGTTTAGCAGCAATTTTTAAGAAAATAGCAAAATCAGATTTTTCAGGGACCAGTTCAATTCTGAAGTGGAATTAAGGGGTCTGTATGTTATATACCCCAATAAATCACCCCATTTTATAAACTGTACCCCTTAAAGTAGTCAGAATGAAATTAAAGAAGTTTATTAACCGTTTAGGTGTTTCACAGAAATAAAAGCAAAGTGGAAGCGGAATAACATTTTTAAATTTTTTTGCAGATTTTTCATTTTAATCCATTTTTTCTCTGTAACACAGTAGGTGTAGACAAGAATTGCAACTCAAGATGTATTCCCCTTATTGTGACGTACTTAGAAATATCCCATATGTGGCCTTTGTGTGCTATGTGTCTCTCACACAGGTCTCAGACATGAAGGCACGCTGTGTGGATTTTGGGGCATCTTTTTAGTTCAGGATATTTTGTTGGAATCATAAAATTACAAGGGCCTTAGGGTGCAAAAATATTTTTGGGAGACAAGTTGACGCTTTTATTGGTACCATTCGGGGGTAAATTTTTTATTTTATTGTTTTATGACGTGGTAAACATAAAAAAAAATCTATTCTGTGGTGATTATTTTTTTTTTTAGGTCGTTCGTCATGCGGTATAAATGACATGTTAACGTTACACTGCAGGTTGATACGATTAGGGCGATACCAAATTTATATCCTTTTTTAAAATATTTTAGTTCATTTATGGCATAATTATTTTTTTTATTCATGTTTGTAAGTCGCCGTATTCTGTGAGCTTTTTTTTTTTTCACTGACGTAATTGTGTGAGGACTCTTTTTTGCGGGACATGTTGATGCATTTGGGGGGACTATTTTTGGGGGTGTATTATATACATATATCATTTATTATATAATTTTTTATATTTTTTCACGTTTTATCTTTTATTAATAAAAAAAGTGCATAAATATTTTTGGACCTTTTTAATTTTTTTAACTTTTTTAAATTTTTTTACTATTATACACACAATTCAATGGAGTACACGTGTACTCCATTGAATTATGCCTATGTCTGTCAGTACTGACAGGCATAGGATAGATCAGTTAGGGACTGATCTTTCATGTTGCCATGACAACGGAGGCCATGGCAACCATCGGCGCTCTGCTTTTACTTTGCAGAACACCGATCGGTGACAGAGGGAGCTACTCACAGTCTGATTAAACTAATAACACACACATAATTGAATATTACCATGGTTTTATTGAACACACCATGTAAACATTATGAAAGTATGTGAACCACTACACTAATGACATCTCCAAGAGCTAATTGGAGTGAGGTGTCATCCCACTGGAGTCCTATCAATGAGATGAGATTGGAGGTGTTAGTTACAGCTGGCCTATAAAAAAAACACCCACCAGTTCTGGATTTGCTTTTCACAAGAAGCATTGCCTGATGTGAATGATGCCTCGCACAAAAGTGCTCTCAGAAGAACTAGAATTGTTGACTTGCGTAAAACTGGAAAGGGTCATAAAAGTATCTCCAAAAGCCTTGCTGTTCATCAGTTCATGGTAAGACAAATTGTCTATAGATGGAGAAAGTTCAGCATTGCTGCTACTCTCCCTAGGAGTGGCCGTCCTATAAAGATGACTGCAAGAGGACAGCGCAGACTGCTCTGTGAGGTGAAGAAGAGTCCTAAAGTGTCTGCTAAAGACTTACAAAAGTCTCTGGCATATGCTAACATCCCTGTTAGCGAATCTACGATACGTAAAAAACAAAATAAGAATGGATTTCATGGGAGGATACCACAGAGGAAGCCACTGTTGTACAAAAAAAACATTGCTGCACGCTGACAGTTTGCACAAGAGCACCTGGATGTTCCACAGCAGTACTGGAAAAATTTTCTGTGGACAGATGAAACCAAAGTTGACTTGTTTGGAAGAAACACACAACACTATGCGTGGAGAAAAAGAGGCACAGCACACCAACATCAAAACCTCATCCCAACTGTGAAGTATGGTAGTGGGGGCATCATGGTCTGGGGCTGCTTTGCTGCGTCAGGGCCTGGACGGACTGCTATCATCGAAAGAAAAATGAATTCCCAAGCTTATCAAGACATTTTTCAGGACAACTTTAGGCCATCTGTCCACCAGCTGAAGCTCAACAGAATATGGGTGTTGCTAAACGGACAACGACTCAAAGCATTGAAGTAAATCAACAACAGAAGAAAATACAGAAGAAAATACGCCTTCTGGTTTGGCCCAGTCAGAGTCATGACCTCAACCGGATTAAGATGCTGTGGCATGACCTGAAGAAAGCGATTCACACCAGACATCCCAATCATATTGCTGAACTGAAACTGTTCTGTAAAGATGAATGGTCAAAAATTACTCCTGACCGTTGTGCTCGTCTGATCTGCAACTACCGGAAATATAGGGTCCTGGATACAACCTGCAAAGGAAAAAAGACCTAAAATGTCCCAAAGGGTGTATTAATAAAAAGTGTTATACTCCCCATGTTATTACATTTTTTGAGAGCAGCTCCAACCTGGATCAGGGATAAGTATTTTAAAGAGGTGAAAAAAAATTAAATGATCTAATTTTTGGCAAACGCATTAGGATTGAGCAAAATATGATGAACCCCCCAGTAAAGTTTGGAGATATGAGGATACCTAACTTTCAGATCTATTATATAGCGGTACAACTTAATATGCTCGGTCGGGGGGAAGGGATGATAAAGAGTTTTTTGGCTGTATTTGGGAAGGAAAAGAGCTCGGTTTGGGAAATTTTAGAAGGGATAGGTCATGCTGATGTTATTTTGGCAAGGAAGCGTCTCCTTCCTTGGAACTATTTCCAAGCCCAATATAGCTTAGATTTGGATTTTGAATTTGCATATAGGCAGATGAAAAAGGCATTTAATGCAGATAAAGGTAATCCTAGATAGGAAATTGGGTATCACAAATTGTTTGACTTTATGATAGACACAAAAAGTAGCTAAAGGAGTAAATTGGGATAAATCATCTATTAGCACAAATCTTAAAATTTCACATATTAAATTGATCCATAGATTGTGTTATACTCCATATGGTCTGTTCAGGATGGGAAAAAGACAGGATGCAAATTGCCCAGAAGTAGTGGGGAAAATGTGAATCTTATTCATATGATTTGGGGTTGTAAAGATGTACAAACACTATGGGATCAGGTTTATATAAAAATCGAGGAAAATCTTGGGGTGAAAGTAAAATATAATATGGTCACTGCGGTGTTGGGGTTGGAAACTGGGGAAAATAAAAACTTAATTCTTAAACTTATTGGGTTGACTAAAATTTTGATACTAAGGAAATGGTTTGCGCTAAAAGCAGCATATATTAAGGAATGGACTAATTTAGTTGAAAGAGTTAAAAAAATATGGATCTATATACTATCATGGGAAAAAAAGAGTGCCTTGAGCAAAAAAGAATGGGAGAAATGGAAGTAAAGAAAGATATAAGGTTATGTGGTAAAATGGCAACAGGATGTCGGGGTGGGAAGAAGGGTGGGAGGGGATTGAGGCAGTGAGGGTGGGGGGGGTTGAAATGTAAAATAAAATATCTGTGTTAATTTATGCATGTTATATGTATGTAATAAAAAAAATTTTAAAAAATCACAATGTATTGTAAAATAAATCAGTACATACATTAAATAAATAAACGTGCATATAAAATGTTCAGGATCACATATCTTGAATAAAATCAATCCCACAATGGATACAAGTAGTGACTAAAAAGCTATTCCTTATGCATAGCTACAGTTTCTTGTAGTTACAAGGAAGATCACTCTTTCTTTTAGTATTGAATCAGCTGATATACTACGTTGGTAAGTAGAATTCGTTGTAGCAAGTTTGACGAATGTATCAGACGAATTCTGAGTCACTAGTTTCAGTGTGGTGAGATAAGCAGTAATTGAAATAATTATAACAGCAAAGGCATGCTGGGCCTATAAGTCATAGCGCGGTATTGTAACTGCTTACCTTACTGGTTAAAGGACACACTAGTTTTTATCCTCACAGCCGACTCTCTATAGCAAGAGGGTAAGCTGCGGGAGACTCGGCTGTCTCCTATAGGTCGCAGCATGGACAGATAGTATCCGGTCGGGTGGACTGCAGCGCTACTGCTCTGTGGGGAGATGATGTCTGTGCGAGGATCCTGGGTGTTGTCCTCATGGTAGGTGGCGAACGTACCTTGCTGTTTAATAAGCAGGTGTGATGATAGGTATTTGGTGCAATAGTAAATCCAATTGATCACACTGTGGGTAGTCAGTGGTGATGCCAGTAACTAGCTGGACACGTTTCAAGACCTCCGTAGATATTTTCTTCAGCAGCTTGTATGATAATAGAATCATGCTGCTGAAGATATCATACAAGCTGCTGAAGAAAAGACCTACGGAGGTCTTGAAATGCATCCAGCTAGTTACCGGAATCACCACTGACTACTCACAGTGTGACCAATTCGATTTACTATTGCACCGCATACCTACCATCATGCCTGCTTATTAAACAGCAAGGAGCGTGCGCTACCTACCGCGAGGACAACACCGGCGGATGCATGTGAACCGCAGCGGCGCCGGTAGCAGGGACAGGGATGCGCTTGCGGTCAGCAAGGACCGCAGCGCTGATTGTAACAGTACCCCCCCCCTTTGATCTCCCCCTCTTTTTGAGCCACAGGAACTGATGAATGAGACCTTGGTCCAGTATGTTCTCTTCAGGATCCCAAGATCTTTATTCAGGCCCAAACCCCTTCCAATCCACCAAAAAGAAGCATTTTCCTCTGACGATCTTGGTGGACAATATCTCCATGACTTCTGACATTTTATCAGAGGAACCAGAGACAGAAGTGGAAAAGACATCCCCATGAGAAAAACAATTAAGAATAACGGGTTTGAGGAGAGAGATGTGAAACAAGTTCTAAATGCGTAGAGATGGAGGAAGATGGAGTTTGTCAGACACAGGATTAATGTGTTGCATGACTTTGAAAGGACCCAGGAAGCGGGGGACCAAATTTGTAGCTGGGAATCTTAAAACAAATATACTTGGCGAATAACCAGACTGTGTCATCAGGTCAGGTGAAAAGATCGGAGGAGGTCTTCTTTTTTTGTCTGCCTACGATTTCATGCAGGTGGATGCAAGAATTAAAGGGTGCCGAGTTTGTTGCCAAATAGATGAAGTCCCGTAACAGAATATCCACCGCAGGTACTTCAGAAGGAACAGGTAGAGGAAGAGGAAGAGGGTGACGGCTGTAGACAATGAAGAACGGGGAAGTTTTAGTAGTTTCAGAGTCCCGGTGGTTATCTAAAAACTCTGTCCAGGGAAGCAGGTTGGCCCAATCGACTTGTCGAGCAGAAACAAAAGATAATAGAGATAATAAATAAAAGACAATAGATAATCTCTGGAAATTTGATTCCCCCTCTCTACCTGACCATTGGACTGGGGGTGGTATGCAGAAGAGAAGTCAAGCTTGATCTTGAGATGAGAGAAGAGAGCCCACCAGAATTTAGAAACAAACTGAACCCCGTGATCAGAGACAATGTGAAATGGTAGGCCATGCAAACGAAAGATATGTCGTAGGAATTGATCCGCCAGTTGTGGAGCAGAAGGAATTCTAGGGAGGGGCACAAAATTATCCATCTTGGAAAAACAATCAACGACCACCCAAATGACTGCGTTGTTGCAGGATGGAGGCAGATCAGTGACAAAGTCCATAGCAATGTGTGACCAAGGGTAGTCCTGGATAGGCAAAGGAAGTAAAAGATCCGCAGGCTTGAGCCGAGCAGTCTTGTCACGGGCACAGGTCGTACAGGAACGTACAAAATCAGTGACATCACGCTCCAGGTTCGGCAACCAGTAATGTCGGGTAATCAATTGAATGGACTTCCGTACTCCAGCATGTCCGGCTAGTAAAGAAGAATGGCCACAATACAATACTTTGCGTCTCAGACGAGAAGGCACAAAAGACTTCCCTGGAGGGACTTGCTGAAGAACAACAGGTGCCACCGTAATCATCCATTCAGGAGGAACAATATGCCGAAGAGTAGAGTTCAGACCTTTTTCATCAGAAGCTCTAGAGAGAGCATCAGCTCTGACATTCTGGTCCGCAGGTTGAAAATGAATAAAGAAATTAAACTGGGAAAAGAAAAGAGACCATCTGGCCTGCCAGGGGTTCAGATGCTGTGCGGACTGAAGATATAAAAGATTTTTATGGTCCATGCAGATACTGACAGGATGAGTTGATCCTTTCAATAAATTATGCCACTCTTCTATGGCTGGCTTAATGGCCAAGAGTTCCCGATCTCCAGTAGAATAGTTTTTCTCAGCTGGTGAGAACATCTTAGAAAAGAAGCCACAAGTCGCCTTTTTACCTCTGGAAGTCTTTTGAGTTAAGATGGTGCCGGCTCCTACTGATGAGGCATCTAATTTAAGAAAGAATGGCTTTTCTGGGTCGGGTCTAGACAGAACAGATGCAGAAGCAAAAGCAGATTTCAAATGGGTAAAAGACTAATTCTCCCAACATGCAACACGTTTCACTGCTACAGCAGCTTCATCAGGCATAACAAGAGACATATGGGTGGTGAATTTATACAGGTAGTGGGAGGGCACATCAGAGCAAGAAAGCTCCGATGGTCCAATCACCACCCTGTAAATTACACCGTACAAATACATATGATAGGAACATATAATGAAATGTACAATAAAAATACAATATGAGTAATATTACAAAAAGCAATCGAAAATAGAAATGTAAAAGTAAAGATGAAAAAATGAAATAAAAAAATTATAATAAATATGCAGTATAAGTAATAATGTAAAAAATAATAAATAATGAATAAAAATAACTAAAAAGAACAAGAGAAAAGAGGACGGTCGTATAATCAACGAGCGTTCTCTATGGTCTCATTCAGACCATGCAGTATTAATGTGGAAAGAGTAAAAATCCAATATGATTCTCGGTTAATTAAATATTGAAAACGGTTAGGTTTAGTGGGGGGGGGGGGAATAGATTCTAGAATAGTTAGACGTAAGGATTATAAGTCGTTTTTATGAACAAGAGTAAAATGACGGGACACACTATGAAGTGTGAATTTGTTCTTAATGTTAGACCGATGTTTGGACATGCGACAACGCACTGTTTGAATTGTGCGTACAACATATTGTAAATTACAGCTACATGAAAGCAGGTATATTGCATATTGAGTGTTACAATTCAAACAATGGTTAGTATTAAAAGATTTTTTTCGTATAAAATGAAAAAAAAAGTATTAGTGAATGAATCCATCATACTGCAACATAAACACCGGGTTTTTTTGCATGGTGAAACAACCACGAATGGTAAGGGGAGAAGAAGACATAATTGTAGATGAAATATTTTTTTATCTATTGGGGGCAAGTAAATTTTTAAGATTTTTCGATCTTCTATATGTAATGCCTGGTTTGGTGGGGACTATATCCTTGAGTATCGGATCACTACGAATGATATGCCAATTGCGTTTCAAAATGTTATGTATTACAGAAGCAGCTCTATTGTAGTTAGTGATAAAATGATATTTAAATTGGTTATTAACTTTTTTATGTATAGTGTCTTTTTGTTCATGAGTAGTCACAAGATGAATCTGTCTTATGTCTTTCACTCTATGGTATGCCTTTGTGAGTAATGAGCTAGGATAACCCTTGGACAGAAAACGATTTTTTAAAACCTGTGCTTGTGTGGAAAAATCATGATTTTACCGGGTGGTGATTGGACCATCGGAGCTTTCTTGCTCTGATGTGACCTCCCACTACCTGTATAAATTCACCACCCATATGTATATTGTTATGCTTGATGAAGCTGCTGTAGCAGTGAAACGCGTTGCATGTTGGGAGAATAAACTATCTCCACTTTTAACTCACCTGTCGATATCCTGTGTCCTGCGCCATCTGAAGCCTGCACCTACACAGAAGCCTTCTCCACTACATCCTTATTCCGCCGGCTGGCTGCGGACACCATTTTACCATGTGCTCACCATTGTTGTGTATGTGGCTACACAACTTCCCCAGGTGAGCCGCCATTTGCGTGTATACTATTACCCTACAGGTCTTTCTTTTAATACACTATAGAGCGCTGTATTTTCTCTTTTTTATAGCTTAGAATACTGAGACATGGCTTGTGTTTCAGGCACCGACAGGGGGTAGATTCTTCCCCGGGGAGGTGTAGTACTAGGCAGAAGCTCAATAGGACAATCATAGTGTCGATGTGGAGGAGGACTTTTGGCCTGTTTCTTGTAAAACACATCAGCAAAGTCCTGATAAGGAGAGGGCAGACACGGCAGAGAAGAAGGGGAAGGAATAGAGCATTTCAATTGCGGTGCCAACAGGCAGAGATTTTGACAGCCTTGACCCCAGTTTGCCAATTGAGAACCGATGCGTGAAGTTGCAACCAAGGTAAACCCAAGAGAACCGCTGAAGTACAAATGGGAAGCACATAGAACATGATCTTCTCTTGGTGTAAAACTCCCACGTGCATCATCAGAGGATCCGTGCGGTATTGTACCGCGAGGTTCAAACTTTCACCGTTGATGGAGGAAATGTATAGGGGTTTGCTGAGCCGTGTCACTGGAAGACGATGCTTGTGGACCAGGGATGCATGGATGAAATTCTCTGCAGAACCAGAGTCCAAGAAAGCAGAGGCATGAAAAGAAGACCTAGAAGAGGTGAAGATTTGGACCAGCATAGACAAACGAGGAGATATTCTAACCTAGGGACGTCTCTCCAACGTGCCCTAATTGCGTGCGTTTCCCGGACAAGAAGGACAAAGAGGAAAATCTGTGAGAAAATGTTCTGGATTGGCACAATAGAGGCAAAGATTTTCCTCACGTCGGCGAGACCTCTCATGCTGGAGTACGAGCAGGTTTACGCTCAAGATGAATTTCCTCTTGTCTCTCGGCAAAGCGCACATCAATACAAGTGGACAGGAGAATTAGTTCACTCAAGGTGGAAGAGAATCCTGTGCGGCCAAAGCATCTTTGACCCTGCTGGAAAGGCCTTTTTTGAAGGTGGCACAAAGGGCTGCATTATTCCAGTCAAGTTCAGAAGCCAGAGTGCGAAATTTGACTGCATACTCGCCAACAGAAGAATCCCCTTGGCGGAGGTTCAGAAGTGCAGTTTTTGCAGAGGAAGACCAAGCAGGCTCTTCAAAGATGCTGCTGAATTCTGAGAGGAAAGCTTACAGGTTGGTAGTCACTGGGTTGCTTCTGTCCCAGAGAGGAGTGGACCAGGCCAGAGACTTACCAAAGAGCAGACTAACCATGAAGGCCACCTTGGCACATTCTGTTGGGAACTGATTTGCCAATCCCTTGCACAATTTAGGATCCCCTTCATACTTTGTCGGCAGGGATAAACTGCATCATTGCAGATAGTTGATTCAACTGCTTGTTGCGCACTTTGCAGGGACTGCTGGGCCACAATAGAAGTGAGGTCAGAAACATTCGGCAAAGGCTCCCCGACGGGATCCATGGCCGGATCTTACTGTCACGGCTGTGGTGAGGTAGATCCACTGACCTCTGTGGATGATGGCGTGGGCCATACCAGGGAGCTGAGTCTAAGGTGCAGCTGGTTTTCACCAGAGCCTGCCGCAACGTGGGATGGACTTGCTGCGGCAGGCACCACCCAGGTTGCTACCCCTGATACAAATCATCTCCCTGGGCAGCCGAGGTGTAACGTGGCACAGGAAGGATGAGGCACAGACGAAGTCAGGACAGGCAGGACGTCTGGGCTGGCGGCAATGAAGCAAGGTCAGGTCACATAGCAAGAGGTCAGAAGGCAGGTGGCAAAGGAGTAAGGTCAAGATATGATGCAAGGGGTCAGATACACGGCAAGGCAAGACACAGTTAAACACTTTCTCTTTGGCAATTAAGGCACAAAGATCCGGCAAGGATTAAAGGAAGTGCAGAGTTATATAGGGTGAAAAGAGACTAGCAATGGTGCTCTGGCCATTTAAATTTGAAAGAGCCAGCAGACATGGAGAGTGGAGGAGACAGAGCGGTGAGGAGGTGAGGGGAGAATCAGTGGTCGCATGCGTTCGCATTGCGGGATGCAAACCACAGTGACGAAGTCAGCAGAGACACGGATGTGCTTGCGGTCAGCAAGTCTGACTGCAGCGCTGACTGTATCACCTGTGGGTACAGGGGTGCCCAGTTAACCATGTACGGTTTTTGTTGTAGAGCTGTCCATTCTAATTTTTATTAATTTTCCTTGCAATTGCTTGCTGGACATCCTATACTGCACTACTATGACTCCTAGAAGTATCTGAGTACTAGGAGCCATTGTTACAATGCAGGAAAAATCACTCCTATAGGTGAAGCCAAGATCTGTGAGTAAGCATATGTGAACATAATGCACAATGTATGGTGTAGATGGAAAATTGTAAAATTTCTAAAAAAGATTTTTAATGAGTGCCCTATATGTTATGCTACAGTATATGTATCTCATCAAGAGAACATATCTCATCACTATCTGCAGATTGACCCAGTGGTCATCTTGGAGGTGTGTTTGGGGTCATAATCATGTAGGAATACTGGCCTGCAGCACAGTGTCTAAAGGGAGGAGATGATGCTCTGCTTCAGTATGTCATAGTGCATGTTGGCCTTTATTGTTCCCTCAGTGAATTGCAGCTCCCCAGTGCCAGCAGCACTCATACAGGCCAAGACCATGACACGTCTACAACCATGCTTGACTATAGGCAAGACACCCTTGTCTTTATACTCCTTACCTGGTTGCCACCACTCACACTTGACACCATCTGAACCAAATAATTTTATCTTGGTCTCATTGGACCATAGCACATGTTTATTGTAATCCATGTTTACATGTTTATGTGAAAACTTATTGAAAAAAAAAAAACATTTATACCTGAGACCTTGTAACACTATGACATGAGAGGGAAAATGGCTAACTGGGCCCAATATGGACAATATCGGTGGATAATGTGAATAACAAGTGCTTGTGGGGACCGTTTTCTTTTTTTTTAAAAAAAGGTTTAATAACGTGTCTATGAGACGGAATCCATTACTAAGCCGAGGCTTAGCGTTAGCCACAAAAACAGTTAGCACTAACCCCCCCAATTATTTCCCTGGTATGCACCATCACAGGGGTGGCAGAAAGAGCTTGAGAATAAAAATATGGGTGAACCTATGTGTTTTTTTAATTTAATTTATTTATTTATTTATGAAAAAAAAAAACACATAGATTGTCCCTTATTTTCATTTTCAGCCAGATATCAACAAAACAGCCTGACATTACCAGGGTGGGCGAGGACCATTGTTACTGGCCCTCCCCAGTCTAAATAATACCATTATGTTACCGCCTAGGCCCCAGAGCACCATTTATTATGCTTTGGGCCTGTTGGTAGCATCTCTTCCCGGCACCCCTGTGACGGTGGGTACCGGGATAATAATTGGGGGTTAACGCTAGCTGTTTTTGCAGTAATGATAAACCCCTCGGCTTAGTAATGGATTAGGCCTATGAGACGGCTTTCACTACTTAGCCTGTAAAAGCATTTTTTTTAAAACACCACACATTTTAAAAATTTTATAAAAAAAACACTCCCTCCCCAAACCCTCGTTAACCTTTTTATTTAAATTAAAAAAAAGCAATGCTGGTCATCAACATAATCCACCGAATCTGACGTAATCCACAGGATACATAAATCTGAAACGACAAGAAAAGAAGAACACGAAAATGGGTGAGTGCATTTAGGGCTTTCCCCGCTGAGGAGAGAGCCATTAAACCAGTGCATTCCCACACAGGGAGCCTACAGCTGTTGCTTAACTACAATTCTCATGATGGGCATTGTAGTTAAGGCTTGTTGTTGCTAAACTACAACTCCCATCATTCCCAGACACCCTTTGGCTGTCTGGAAATTATGGAAGTTGTAGTTAAGCAAAATCGAGCCTCCAGTTGTTTCTTAACTACAACTTCAATCATGGAAATTAGTAGTTGAGCAACAGCTGGAGGCTCCCTGTTTGGGAACACACTGGCAGAAAGGGTCTGTTCACATATACATTTTTGACATGCTTTTTTAAAACAAAACAGACTCCTGTCTTATTCTTGGTCCGGGTCTCTTCTGTAACTCCGCCTCTAATGATGTTATCATTGGAGGCGGGCTATAGAAGAACAGCGGGGACCAAGGAGAAGACAGGTAAGTGATCTCCTTCTGTTTATAGTATACAGCAAAGGCTGTGTACAATCCCCTAGAGGGTTAATTAGCACTCAGTAGCACTAATTAACCCATTCACTGCTAGACATGTAAAAAGTTGTTGATCACAGCGATTGTCACCCCCGCTGTGATCCTGAATTTCAGGCCCGGGAAACCAGAGCATTGCCGGCCGGGGGGGGGGGGGGGGGGGGGTTGGCGCTATGCTGTACTGTGTACTGTAATTACGGATTGCAGCGGGTCTCAGGATTGAGACTCGGTGCAATCCAGATAATATTGCTTAAAATGTGCTGCATAGCAGCACAACTTAATAATGTAATTGCCAGTTAAACTTACAGGCCATGCAAAGAAAACTCACAGGCCATCTTGGAATTTATCCTTCGTTTTTCTTTATTCTTTATTTCAAAGAATTTCATAAACATGGCTTGTTTCAAGATATTGCTCAGTGTTACAGCCTCAGTCAGATGTAAACGGACCAGAGCTGGAACCTGGCACTCAACATTTCAGGGGCGTACCCCCATGTACAAGGTGGATGCTTGCAATTAGGGGCATTTGATAAGTGTTTAAACCTTTGTTGGGTTTCATCCTGTGCGCATGACTATGGAGGTACATCCCCGAAACATTGTGTGGCAGGCTTAAGTCCAGGTCCATTTACATCTGACCTAGGCTCTAACACTAAAAAATGTCTACCCCTTAAGGATGACGGACCCATTATTCAGGTCAGGTGATTGACTTGGCCATTGCATAGCATTCCAGTTCTTTCCCTTAATAAACTATTTGGTTGCTTTTGCAGTATGCTTTGGGTCATTGTCCATCTTCACAGTGAAGCGACATCCAATGAATTCTGAAGGATTTTGCTGAATATAAGCAGATAATATTGCCTAAAACACTTCATAATTCATCTTGCGACTTTTGTCAGCAGTCACATCATCAATAAATACAAGAGAAGCAGCTCCATTGGTAGCCATAAATGCCACTATGCCATGACACTACCACCACCATGCTTCACTGATGAGGCGGTATGCTTAGGATCATGTTCCTTTCCTTCTCCATACTCTTCTCTTTCCATCACTCTGGTACAAGTTGATCTTGGTCTCATCTGTCCATAGGATGCGAAGGCTTCTTTAGATGTTGTTTTGCCATCTCTAATCTGGCCTTCCTGTTTTTGAGGCTCACCAATGGTTTCCATCTTGTGGTTAACCCTCTGTATTCACTCTGGGGAAGTCTTCTGTGGATTGTTGACTTTGACACACATACACCTACCTCATGGAGAGTGTTCTTGATCTGACCAACTGTTATAAAGGATGTTTTCTTCACCAGGGAAAGAATTCTTCAGTCATCCACCACAGTTGTTTTCCTTGGTCTTCCGGGTCTTCTGGTGCAATCATTCTTTTTAAGAATGTTCCAAACAGTTGTTTCGGCCATGCCTAATGTTTTGGCTATCTCTCTGATTGGTTTGTTTTGTTTTTTCAGCCTAATCTGCTCATTGTAATTGGGATAATGAGGGAATAACACACACCTGGCCATGGAACAGCTGGGAAGCCAATTGTTCCATTACTTTTGGTCCCTTAACAAGTGGGAGGCACATATGCAAACTGTTGTAATTCCTACACCATTTACCTGATTTGGATGTAAATACCCTCAAATTTAAGCTGACAGTCTGCAGTTAAAGCACATCTTGTTCTTTTCATATCAAATCCATTGTGGTGGTGTATAGAGCCAAAATTTTTAGAATTGTGTCGATGTCCCAAGATTTATGAATCTGACTTGTATGCATTCATCCCAGCACACGAATGTGTAAGGTGCTGGGACGTATGCATGTTTAGGAACTTGTTAGAAAAGAACGAATAAAGAGAAATGAAGGATAAATACCAAGATGGTCTTTAAGTAGTCTTTGCATGAACAAAAAGTGTTTAAAGGGGTACTCCGGTGGAAAACTTTTTATTTTTTTAAAATCAACTGTTTTCTTTTTGGAACACAGAGCTCTCTGCTGACATCATGAGCACAGCTCTCTGCTGACATATCTGTCCATTTTAAGAACTGTCCAGAGTAAGAGAAAATCCCCATAGCAAACATATGCTGCTCTGGACAGTTCCTAAAATGGACAGAGATGTCAGCAGAGAGCACTGTGCTTGTGATGTCAACAGAGAGCTCTGTGTTCCAAAAAGAAAATAATTTCCTCTGTAGTATTCAGCAGCTAATAAGTACTGGAAGGATTAAGATTTTTCAATAGAAGTAATTTTCAAATATGTTTAACTTTCTGGCACCAGTTGATAAAAAAAAAAGTTTTTTACTGGAGGACCCCTTCAACTTTGTCTAGCAGTATAGCTGCATTGCCCAAGTTTACATATGAATTAGGACTATATGGAGTATGATAGAGCCTGTAACTGAGGGCCTTCATAGTGGTTTTATCTAGGGGAAAATTAAGTGCAGAGGTGGCTACAATTTAAAAATCTAAACAGGGGTCCCACAAAGCAGCTTGAAATTTACAGTTTGGAACCATGAATTATATTTATGCAAAATAGTAGTAATATGATGTCATCCTAGCGCTATATTATATTGATAATTTTTATAGAGATCATACAACTTTGGACGACCTTCACCCACACTCTGCTTCAAAATATTGACAGCCAATATCTTTGTCTATGCAGGTATCTGAAGCCCTGTATTATAAAAAAAAAAGGAGCCCCATTTCCTATAAATGTATTTGATGAAATTATTCAGAAAAGAATGTTTAGCTTAAAAATGACCATGTGAAAAGTGGAGATTAAAGAGAATGCTGAAGTCATTATTTTAGTATGCATGTCTGCTAGCTTCTGTGTATAGATAGATGGTGTGAGTACTTTCCATGTTGTGCATCCATGCATACCTCCACAAATGAAGCCATCCAGCCACATGTTACCAACCATTTTTAGAGATGAATTTGCCAATATCAGGCCTTCAAAATGTTTAATAGGTAATGCTCGCCATTAGCTAAAAAATCTTTAAAATAGTTGGCTTCATTTTTTGATTTCTCGAGTAATGACTACTAGAACTATCTACAAAAGAATTTTCTGAAAGAAGACAAGATATTCCTTATAAAATTAGTTATTAAACAAGATACTGTCTTCTTGGATTCCGGAAATCTACATGCACCAAAATGACTCTTTGCCAACATTATTAAAATAGTTTGAGTCTACCCTATGAGCAATATCTATCTGAATATATATTATCTTCATACGTACGTATATTTACATGTGATAATTATCATTCATTTCTAAATCTCACAGAACACCTTTGAAGGTATTCAAAGGGACTTTATACAATATGAACACAATATAAAATATAATTTCCTGGATGGTTGAGTCTGTCTACAGCTTAATGAACTCTGAATCCATCTTTGAATCTGAGCGGCATACCAGAGCAGAGTATGGTTGGTCTCAGTAGAAAGAAAAACAAATTAGAAAGTGAATGTTTCTCTCCAGATGAAAAGGGACAGGCAATTTTGCTCTTTCTGCCTTCTCATAAGCTTATAAAGAAAAAATCAACTTTGTGTCTTTTCGTGTTAACCATAACTAGCAGTGACACATTAGAACCAAAATATTTTTATTTTGTGCACAGGGAAGCAATGTGTTTTTGAAAGCGCAAAAACCCACTAATAAATCTACAAGTATATAGATATAAAACTAAATGTGTGTATGTGTGTTTCAAACGACTGGACATATTTTGATTAAACTATGTTTACTTATATGTCAACTAATAAAATAAGATAGTTAATATAGGATAGTTATATTAACCCTCACCCACCCCCATTTGCAAGGGTTGACACTTTTGTTTAAAATCCCATGCAAGTCTATAGGAAATATATGTTCCAGCATAACTTCTAAATGGCTGGAGATATTTCAGTAATACTTGGTACACATGTTACTTATATGTCAAATACAAATATAGGAGAGTAAAATTAATTCTAACCTACCCCCTTATATGAGGGTGGTTTTTATCTGAAGTCTTATGCAAGTATATGGGACTTCCAGTACCTAACTCCACAAGCTCCGCTCTGCATCTCCAAGTAAGTACATCAGTCCAGATGGCAATCCACACCGTCTCAAAGCCACACCCTCTTCTATTTTCAACCCTTTTTGTGTGTCGGTCCGACTTGCAAGCCATACTGACTCCCACATAACCATGCCCCCTTCTATTTTCGGCATACAATCTCTTCATCACATCTCAGGCCCACCTGAGGACGTGATTTGAGGATGGAATATAAGGATATGAATTTGGGATATAATGACTGGATCAAGACAGAATATGAGGTCGGGATATGAGGACAGAATATGAGGTTGGTGTCACGATTCGGCTGGCTGGAGGTGGATCCTCTGTGCCAGAGAGGGATTGGCGTGGACCGTGTTGGTGGACCGGTTCTAAGTTGCTACTGGTATTCACCAGAGCCCGCCGCAAAGCGGGATGGTCTTGCAGCGGCGGTAGCAACCAGGTCGTATCCACCAGCAACGGCTCAACCTCTCTGACTGCTGAAGATAAGCGCGGTACAAGGGAATAGACAAGAGCAAGGACGGACGTAGCAGAAGGTCAGGGCAGGCAGCAAGGATCGTAGTCAGGGGCAACGGCAGGAGGTCTGGAACACAGGCTAGGAACATACAAGGAAACGCTTTCACTGGCACAATGGCAACAAGATCCGGCGAGGGAGTGCAGGGGAAGTGAGGTATAAGTAGGGAGTGCACAGGTGAACATACTGATTAAGCCTGCTGCGCCAATCAGTGGCGCAGTGGCCCTTTAAATTGCAGAGACCCGGCGCGCACGCGCCCTAAGGAGCGGGGCCGCGTGCGCCGGGACAAGACAGACGGAGAACGGGTCAGGTACGGGAGCCGGGATGCGCATCGCGAGCGGGCGCCTCCTGCATCGCGAATCGCATCCCGGCTGGGAGTGATATTGCAGCGCACCCGGTCAGCAGGTCTGACCGGGGCGCTGCGAATGAGAGGATGCTGCGAGCGCTCCGGGTCCCCGCTCCTCCCCGGAGCGCTCGCAGCATCCTCTCATTCGCAGCGCCCCGGTCAGACCTGCTGTAACAGTTGGAAAATAAGGATGGGATATGAGAACAGGATATGAGGTCAGAATATGAGAATGGGGATATGAGGACGTGATATGAGGACGGGGATATGAGGACGTGATATGAGGATGGGATGAGGACAGGATATGAGGTTCGAATATAAGGATGAGACATGAGAACAGGATATGAGGACAGGGATATATGAGGGCAAGATATGAGGACGAGATGTGAGGTCAAGAAATGAGGATGATGACAGAATTTGAGGTCGGAATATGAGGACGGGGATATGAAGTCAGGATATGAGGATGGGATGTGAGGACAGAATATGAGGACAGGATATGAGGTTGGAATATAAGAATGGGATATGAGAACAGGATATGAGGTCAGAATATGAGGATGGGGATATGAGGACAGGATATGAGGACGGGGATATGAGGACGTGATATGAGGATGGGATGAGGATAGGATATGAGGTTCGAATATAAGGACGGGGATATGAGGTCAGGATATGAGGATGGGATGTGAGGACAGAATATGAGGATAGGATATGAGGTTAAAATATAAGAATGGGATATGAGAACAGGATATGAGGTCAGAATATGAGGATGGGGACATGAGAACAGGATATGAGGACAGGGATACATGAGGACAGGATATGAGGATGAGGACAGGATATGAGGTAGGAATATGAGGACCGGGATATGAGGTCAGAATATGAGGACGGGATGTGAGGATGGGATGAGAACATAAAATGAGGTTGAGATATTAGGATGTGATATGAGGATGGGATATAAAGACAGAATATGAGGTTGGAATATGAGGACGAGATATAAATATGGGATATGAGGACAAGTGCTTCCTCCTATGTTGCTTTTCCTCTCCCACAAGGATCAGGTAGGAAAAACCAGGGCTGAGTACTCCACTAGTAAATGTAATAAAATCAAAGGGGCTGGTAAACTTTGTAAGCACACCATATGGGAGGGGAGTTTCTGGTCTTCTGTGTAAATGATGACCAATACTGTAGGTATTCAGGATAATGCACAAGAAGTGAAAATCATGGTATGTTTATTCAGTGTAAAAATTGCACAAAAAAGTCAGACTCAATGCTACAAATATATCTTATAACAGAGTTAGATGTGTGAACATTGCACATCCAGTGCTATTCTAAAGTGTGTAAATTGTTGACTATTTTTTTCTTTTTTAAATAGAACTCAATCTATATTCTCATTAATACATTTTGTACATTTCACAGTCACAACCATTTATTTCCAGTCTAGTTTGTTGAATGATGTCAAATTCACTAGATGCCAGTCACATTCATACATAGGATTTTTTTTTAGGTCCAATTATTTTCTATGGACATTGCTAGATTTCCTACTAAGTGTTTATACAATATTCATATACCCTTATGATACTCATTCAATTGATTACTCTGACATGCCCTATTTATACAGCTTCTACAGCTACTCTAACTGATGCCTTTTAGCAAACACACACAGATAGATGGATAAATGGGATTTTTTCA
This sequence comes from Hyla sarda, assembly GCF_029499605.1. Lineage (NCBI taxonomy): Eukaryota > Metazoa > Chordata > Amphibia > Anura > Hylidae > Hyla > Hyla sarda. The sequence goes on along the minus strand of NC_079189.1, from coordinate 312,101,115 downwards.
AGTTTTTTTCAGCTCATACGTGACACCTGCCGTTTGCTCAAGTCCTTTGAGGAAGCCACCTTATTAATCAGTCACCAGAATTATGGGATGAACGATGTCATTCCACTCCTTTATTTCCTACAACACATGTTGGAAACGATTGCTGATCAGGGCACTGGAGACGTGGCGCCTACATCTCACAACCACATGAGTGCTGTGGGGGCTGAACTAGAGGAGGCGAAGGGGCACAGTGGAGAACAGTTTAGATTTTGTGAGATGGGCAGTTTTTCTGGTCATCTGAAAGGAGAGGAGGGGAGGAGGAGGAGAAGCAGCTAGAGGAGCTAGAAGGTTATGAGGAAGGCGAGACAGAGGACCCAGACACATTGTGGCTGTATGCAGTGGAGATGGAGTCAGGGATTCCCTCCTAGACACTTGTACAATTCATGCTTGCTTGCATGCGTAGTCATCTTTTTTACACCCACTGAGAGGGAGGACAAATTGACCTACTACAGAGACATCCTACATAGTCATCGTCCATCCTCTCGTAGGTCTGACTCAGAGGGCCCTCTCCATCACTTTTCACTGCCATGGCTGCTGGGGAGGAGTGGGGTGGCAGGAGCAGTACCAGCTTTATCAGCAGCAGCCTGAGTCTACAGTCGCTGATGAGTAGTTTTCTTCGCGCGCATAGTGAAGCAACTCAGCAGCAGCAGGTAGACCTGAAGCAGGACCTGAACCAGCAGGTGGTGGCATACCTTGACATGCCCATGCCAACACACCTTGAAGATCCACTGGACTTCTGGGCAGCCAAACTTGATTTGTGGCTGCAAATAACAGAGTTTGCCCTGGAAAAGCTGTCCTGCCCGGCCAGTAGTGTGCCATTGGAGCGGGTGTTTAGTGCGGCGGGGGCCATAGTCACCCCAAGGAGAACTCGTCTGTCCACAAAAAATGTTGCAAACATAATGATGATGTTGGTTACTGGCACATTAATAAGCTACTGAATGTTCCTGTGAGAACTGCTGGGGCCATAATACGGAAGTGAAAAGACAATCATTTGATCATAAATTTGCCTCCCCCAGATGCCCTGTGTCTTTTCATATTATGAAACATAACTTCATTTTTGAGCTTATCTGTTTTGGTTTCTTTGTATGTATGGATAGCACCTTTTCAAATATATTTAGTAATAAAAATGGTGATGTGTTCAATACTTATTTTACCCGTATATACCTATACTGTGGTAGGAATTCACATATGTATGTATTAATATCAGAAATCATTGCAAAATGGAAGCATACTATACGATTTCAAGAGCCAATTGGGATTAATAGTACAGTACTCTTGCATGATGGACCTAATACAGAATGAAGTATAGAATGAAGCAGAGGATAGAAGAATTGTATAAACAGGACAGAACCAAGAGAAACAAGCAGAAAATCTAAACAATCTAAAACAGTTCACCAGAGAAAAAAAAGAAAGAAAATAAACTGTACCACATGAAGGACATGGTGGCAGAACAAATAACCAGCACCTGAAAGCCTGTAAATTGATGTCTAAATAGCCTGCATCATTCCTGGTCATCATCTACCCCAGAAATTAAGAAATCTTTGAAGCAATGAAATTACCAAGAACAACACAATACAGTTTTATAACATTGTAGCATATCACAATTAAAGGCATTATTATGCATTGTAACATTATAATATTCTGAGGGGGAGGAATTGGGGGACTTCTTACAATAATACCAAGTACAAGTACTGCATTGACAATTATATCACAAAACCTAAAGATGAGAGCCGTGATTGCTTTTTATTACTTCATTCTTGACAATCCTGCAAACTACGATACTTCAAGGGATCTTTTAAGCCCCATATTTCTTTTTATAGAGACATTTAATGTAATATAAGTGCTTGAAGAAAATGACCAAATTGCATTTGATATGCTAGAAAGATTTTATATCTTACAATGATGAGTTGCCTCCAAGACCCAAACATTTTTGCAGCATTACAAAGTAAAAACATGCTAACACTTTACATCATTCTGCGGTGCGGGTAATTCTACTGCAATGGCAATGCAAAACAGGATTCCATTTCAATTGCCTATATAATGTATTCATATTCACTTCACATTCTGCTGTGTCCCATTTTAGTAATACAAGAAATCTCTGAACACAAATATATAATGTGTACAATTATTTTTAAAGAACAGTACACTAAGCCGGAACGTTTTTAGCAAATAACATGATGGTAAAAAAATAAAATAAAAAGCTGCTAATCAGCCAACTACTGTAAAGTATTTATTTATTCATTTGCTGCAGTGTTTCAGCCCAGGAGACCAATCAGTACAAAGTGAAGTGTCCATATTTCATGATAATTATGAAGGGCGATTGGTGCCGTCTAATTATTGTTACCAGGCTCCGGGTCCATGACTGATCTCTTCAGCAAAAAAAAACAAAAAACACATCAGCAACATAACACATTTCATTTAGCCGCTGTAACTGAAAAAAAATTGCACTTTTCACAGGTCTGAAGATCCAGTTTAAACGCAGACAAACCACAAAGAACTGGAGGAAAAATGACAGATGTTTTCTGGTTTCAGTAAATACAGCTTGTTAATGTCCACAGTTGTTCAAAAAACAATAAAAAAAAAGTGTTTCTCACCATAGGTATTTTTTTTTTACAAAATATACAGTAGATGTTGGTACCAACTCTGAGACCTTCACCTAAGGGAAATATGGGGGTAACTAGACGACTTTGAATGTGATGTGATGTGGCTACTAGTGTTGCTCGCGAATATTCGCAATGCAAATTTTATTCGTGAATATCGCATATTCGCGAATTCGCGAATATTCGCGAATATAGCACTATATATTCGTAATTACAAATATTCATATATATATTTTTTTTATTATTTTTTTTTCACAGTTCACATCACAGTGATCATCCCTCTCTGCTTCCAGCTTGTGTGGTGTAAAGAAGGCTCTAATACTACTGTGTGAGACTGGCGTGCGAATTTTCGCATATGCAAAAATTTGCATATGCAAATTTTCGCATATGCAAATTTTCGCCTATGCTAATTCATGTATATGATAATTTTCGCATATATTAATTTTCGCATACGCGAATTTTTCGTATATGCAAAAATAAAACGGGAATATTACGAATATGCAAATTTAGAGAATATATGAAGAATATTCGTCCATATATTCGCGAATATTCGCGAATTCGAATATGGCCTATGCCGCTCAACACTAGTGGCTACCAGCTGCTGTGTCCTAGTGGAGAATAAATTGGGAGAAGGCATTCAAAGATGATTCAAAAGGAATAGGAATCACTTGTAGTTTTAGCTAAAAAAAAATGCATTTAAAACTTGAGGGGCTCTTATTGTTTTTTTCAATGTTTTTTAAGACCAACTTGCACGCTGTTTTCTTTGTACAATTATCTTTAATTAAAAAAGATATTGAGGGGCCTAACCCATTCCAGATTAATTGTTTTTCAAGAGCCATAACTTTTTTCACTGTTAAATACTGTATATGGGAATCTGTCAGCTGAAGTTCACATTCCAAACTGCTGACACTACTAGATAGCTGTTAGGTACACTTGGTACCATTCATTTATCTGTCTGTACACCCATAATGTAGAAAATGCTTTTATTACAAAACAACAATCCCCCCCCCCCCACTAGCCCTTCTTAACTATTTTACTTAAAAAACGCAGGTCATCAACGTTGTCCATCGAATCCGATGTAGTCCTGAGCAATCACATATCTGCAACTAAAAGAACAGAAATACAAAAAAAAATGGGTTAGTACTAGAGATGAGCAAATTTTTGGAACAATTCCATTTGGCTGATTCGACAAATTTTTTGGAAAAATTTGGATCAGTCCAAAATTATTTGTGGGGAATCGCTATTAAAAATATCTATTGCTGGCCTACAGAGAGACTCAGTAGGGGTGTAGAACCCTTTGCCTTGTCCTAACATGCATAGGGAGTGTGCTGTGTTACTGAAATAATGCTGTGGCATGTGGCAGATTTTTTATGTAATTTTTATTTAAATTAATTTAAATTTATTAAAATTTTTTGATTACCAACTCTGGTGAGCATCAAGCTGGTGGTCTGCTGCGAGGCGAGCTACCACCTGTTCCAGCCCCTGCCTCTCAGCGCACCCCCATATTCTGAGTGTCCACTTCAAAAGGGAGGGACTGCAGTACCAGCATCTTGGACAGGAGCACATTCAGCTTCTGTGCCAATGGATAAGTGGGCACATAAAGCTAGAAGTGGCTGCAGTGAAAAACCTTGTACTTGTATCTTAAAATCAATTTGGTGGTCCTCCACCAGGCGAGATACCACTGGTTCCAGCCTCTGCCTCTCAGCACCCCCCTGACTGTGAAAGTGCGAATGTTTCATTTATTCAGTTATGGTTCATTGTTATCGCTATATCGATTTTTTATTTTTTTTATTTGAGATATAATTTATAAAATGTGTGGTTACAAAAGACCAAATCTAACAAGTAGTCATTTGTCGCATGGCAGCACAATGACAGAGCCTAGAGGTGGCAGCAGCATGAGGAGACCATAATCTGGCAGAATGACACAGCCTGGAGTTGGCGGAAGCAAGAGGAGACCATATAGTGGCTGAATGACACAGCCTGGAGTTGGCGGCAGCATGAAGAGATCATAGGGCCTCACAATCCCTAAGATAAAAACATGAATTTTAAAATTGTAATTAAAAATTTATGGTAGCTTGTGCTACCATAAAATGTTTTAGGTAATGTCCTAGGCCCAGCAGCATCAGTAAACCATACAGTGGTTGAATGACACAGCCTTGAGCTGGCGGCAGCATAAGGAGACAATAAGGCTTCACAATCCCTAAGATTAAAAGATGCATTTTCAAATTTAAATTGAAGATTTATGGTAGCTAGGACTACCATAAAAATATTTAGGTAATGTCCCAGGCCCAGCAGCATCAGTAAACCATATAGTGGCTGAATGGCACAGCCTGGAATTGGCGGCAGCATGAGTAGAACATATAGTGGCTGAATGGCACATGGAATTGGCGGCAGCATGAGTAGAACATATAGGGGGAGATTTATCAACAGCAGTGCAAAGGAAAAGTTGCCCAGTTGCCCTTAGCAACCAAACAGATTGCTTCTTTCATTTTGCAGAGGCCTTGTTAAAAATGAAAGAAGCGAGCTGATTGGTTGCTATAGGCAACTGGGCAACTTTTCCTCTGGGCAGGTTTTGATAAATCTCCCCCATAGTGGCTGAATGGCACAGCCTGGAGTTGGCGGGAGATGATGAGACCATATGGTGGCTGAATGGCACAGCCTGGAGGTGGCGACAGAATGAAGAGAACATATGGTGGCAGAATGAGACACAGCCTGGAGGCGGCAGCAGCAGCATCAGGGGTCCTGAAAGTGACCCGGTGACAGAGTGGTCCTGTGGGTGGAAATACCAGTACCCGGTGACAAAAGTGGGTGAAAAAAGGTCTGATGCAGAGGAATGTTTGTAACTGGGGAGCAGTGCCTTAAATCTGTTTGGCACTATCCATATTTGGGAAGTGTTGGTGTGGCTCCATGGTCAATCTACTCTGATGCATCAGGCATTGGTGGGTGGAAATTTCTATCTCATCCATGCTTAATTCATCTTCACAAAGGTCAGTCTCTCCACATTTCTCGTGGACAGACGAGTTCTCCTTGGGGTGACTATGGGACATGGTGGAGGATGAGGAGGCGGAGGCGTGATCTGTCCAAGTTGCTGTTGTGGCTGTGCAGGAACCACCTTCACCCAGTGGGCCGTAAAGGGCATGTATTGTCCCTGACAGCTCCACCCCTCGTCATTGCCGTACACTTTGGTACACTTTGGTAGAGGGGTGTTAATTCCAGTACCTGGTGACTAAGGTGGGTGAAAGAAGGAGAACTTGGCATCAGTTGTGTTGCATTAGGAGGGTGGCAGGATCAGAATAGTAGCTGAGGCAGGTAGGAAGAAGAAAACAGTCTTTTTTACAAACGTGTTAGTGTGCACAAGTGAGTATTGAGGTTATGCATAACATAAATCTTAACATTTAACATTATTCTTAGGATAAAATATATGGACCTCATTATTATTTTTTAAATCTAACAAAAGGAAAGGTGTGCCAAAAACACCATGTGCAACCTACACCACCAAGTATTGATGCGATGCAAATACCTCCAAAAGGTGGAACGGAACAAGGTATGGTCCATTTTGACAAGTGGGGGTAAAAAACGTAACCTGTAAGGCCCTACTCTTGCACTAATAATTCCCTTATTGGCAACTGTTACTCTTCCTAAAAAGGGAAGCCCCACACAGGAACCTTTCCCTATTTCCACCTGAAAACACTGCCATTTCCCAGGGTTTTTAGTTGGAAATAGGGAGAGGTTCATGGGTGATGCTGTCCTTTTCAGGACGAGTAACACATGCCAAGAAGTGAATTAATAGTATGAGAGAAGGGCCTTAAAGGGGAAGTTTTTACCCCCACCTATTACAATGGACCATACGTTGTTCTCTTCCACCTTTTAGAAGTCTTTGCATCACATCAATACTTGGTGGTGTAGGTGGCACATGGTGTTTTTTGCACATCTTTCCTTTTGTTAGATTTCCCCCAAAAAATTTGGGTGCATATTTTTAATCCTAAGAAAAGTTAAGTTTTAGCTAATGCATATCCTCAATACTTACTTTTTGTTTAATGCAGAGGAATTCCTGTAACTGGGGACCAGCACCTTAATTATGTTTTGCAGTATCAATGGCAACACAATGAGAGAGCCTGGAGGTGGTAGGATCAGCATGAGGAGACCATAGAGCAGCACAATGAGAGATCCTAGAGGTGGCCGCATCAGCATAAGGAGACCATATGGGGGCACAATGACAGCCTGGAGGTGGCAGCATCAGCATGAGGAGACCATAGAGCAGCACAATGAGAGAGCTTGGAGGTGGCAGCATCAGCATTAGAGATGAGCAAACTTTTGAAAAATTCGATTTGGCTGATTTGGAGCTGGAAGCAGCATAAGTAGAGACTAGGGCTTCACAATCCCTCAGATTAAAATATGAATTTTGAAATTTAAATTGAAGATTTATGGTAGCTAGTGCTAACATGAAAGTTTTTAGGCCCAGGCCCAGCAGCATCAGTAAACCATATATTGGCTGAATGACACCTGGAGGTGGCTTAAACATGAGGAGACCTTACAGTGGCTGAATGACACACCTAGATGTGGCTGAAGCATGAGGAAACTATATAGTTGCAGAATGGCACAGCCTGGAGGTGGCTGAAGCATGAGGAGACCATATATTGGCTGAATGACACAGACTGGAGGTGGCTGAAGCATGAGGAGACCATATAGTGGCTGAATGCCGCAGCCTGGAGTTGGCAGAAGCACGAGAAGACCATTAAAATTTAAGATTATTACATTTAAATTTAAGATTTTGAAATTGAAATTGAGGATTTTGAAATTGAAATTTCAACTTCCAAGTTTAAGTGTCCCGGGCCCCGGCGTGTGGGTACAAAGGACCAAATCTAACAATGAGTCCCATGGCAGCACAATGACAGAACCTGTAGGTGGCATCAGAATGAGAAGACTATATAGTGGTTGAATGACTGCCTGGAGTTTGTAGCAGAATGGGGAGACCATATAGTGTCTGAATGGCACAGCCTGGAGTTGGCTGAAGCATGAGAAGAGACCACATAGTGGCTGAATGGAACAGCCTGGAGTGTGCTGAAGCATTAGGAGACCATATAGTGGCTGAATGGCACAGCCTGGAGTGTGCTGAAGCATTAGGAGACCAGGCACAGCCTGGAGGTTGTGACAGCATGAGGAGACCATGTAGTGGCTGAATGGCACAGCCTGGAGTTGGCTGAAGCATGAGGAGACCATAAAGTGTCTGAATAGCACACCCATTAGGTGGCTGAAGTATGAGGAGACCATATAGTGTCTGAATGGCATTGCCTGGAGTTGTCTAAAGCATGAGGAGACCATAAAGTGTCTGAATGACAACCGCTGCAGATGGTCGGCAATATCCTGGAACAGTTGGGCTGCAACCACCACAACTTGCTGTTGCTCCGGCGCCATTTTTATGTTCTCACCACGTGGAAGGCTGCTCTCCTCCATGCCTGTACTCTCCGGCTCCTTGTGCAGACTGAAGAGGTCGCTGTGCAGGGTGTCCTTTATACTGGTCTTCCCCAAAAGGGTGGCCGGCAGGGAGGACGTCATCGGTGCAGCCCTGACTTCCGGTCCTCCCAGAAACAACTCCTCTGTCTCCAAGTTCCCTTTCGGCTGCGATACAGCAACTTGATAGCCACGCCCAGGGGTGGGACATGGTGCAGTGCGGGCCTTTTTCGCGCGCTTCTCCAGCAGCAGGTTAACTCTTCCTGTGCTGACCGGACCAGAGGATCGTAGCATGTATTCATTTCGCAGTTTACACATTCTTGCTGCGAATAAATCTTCGCCTCCCCCCTTACTTTTCGTGTGGCTCCCTTGTATTGCGCACCAGGCGCGCCGCTCTTGTACACAATAATGCGGTTTACAGCACATTAATAAAGTCCGTTATATTGGGGGGAGTACAATTTCACTAGTGGCAACAGCAGCAGACACACACCCGAATCCTGTTCGTCAGATGCCAAAAAGGCTTTGTGGTGCCTTGGTGGCGTGAAGGGTAGTTGTGGTGTTGCAGTTTGGGATAATAAAGGGCGCTGTTAACCCTTGTCACTTGTGACGCCAGGGTGAGGGTTAAATACTGTAATGTTGCTATGGCCTATCACCACCCTTCCCAAGAGCGATAGGTGAGTGCGTAATAAATGGATTGCCCGCAACCACTGTTTAAAGGAAAACTTGCAAGAACTTTTACTGAAGATTTTCTGAAGCAGGCAATAGCAATAACAGTCCAGATAACAGAGTCTATTTATAGTTGAGCAGCGATTGACAGTTGGTTGGGATCAGATAAGCTCAATTTAGCTTTTAGAAGATTCCGTAGCATAGATCCGCTGGATTTAGGAGTGCATTTAGGTCCAGTGATCTTGCGAAGAGTAGCAGGGAATTATTGAAGTATAACCGCTTTGGTAAAGGCCGAGGCCGCAAGGCTTTGGCCTAGAAAACGTACTTGAAAGTTTCGGAGGTCCTACCTCGTTCAGTGACAGCAACCCAAGAGAGTGAATAATGGCCGCAGCTCCCTTATGGGCAGGGGCTGGCCGTTTTGGATTGGTCCATAACAACTGTCGCTCCCCGTTACACGGCATTGTGGGTGAACATGTGACACAAAAACCACCTAAGGTCCTTCAACATACCATAGAGTTCTAAGCAATGGGTCACATGACCAAACAAGTGAATAATGCAATATACATATTTACAATGACAATGCTAGGGACTCTGTCCTAGGGACTCTGACTTTGGGGACCCCCCTTACCAAGGCACAGTATGAAATACGGTGCCGGGACACCACACAAGTAACGCCGAAAATTTACCACCAAAATAAAGTAGAATATGTCACGAAAAAACTGTCTCAGAATCAGAATATTCTGTAAAAGCGTTTTAGAGTTATTAATGCATAAAGTGACGGTGGTCAAAATTGGAAAGGGCTCAGTCCTTAACCCCTTAAGGACTCAGCCCATTTTGGCCTTAAGGACTCAGACAATTTAATTTTTACGTTTTCATTTTTTCCTCCTCGCCTTCTAAAAATCATAACTCTTTTATATTTTCATCCACAGACTATTATGAGGGCTTGTTTTTTGCACGACCAGTTGTCCTTTGTAATGACATCACTCATTATATCATAAAATGTATGGCGCAACCAAAAAACACTATTTTTGTGGGGAAATTAAAGCGAAAAACGCAATTTTGCTAATTTTGAAAGGTTTTGTTTTCATGCCGTACAATTTCTGGTAAAAATGACATGTGTTCTTTATTCTGAGGGTCAGTACGATTAAAATGATACCCATTATTATGTACTTTTATATTATTGTTGCACTTAAAAAAAATCACAAACTTTTTAACCAAATTAGTACGTTTATAATCCCTTTATTTTGATGACCTATAACTTTTTTATTTTTCCGTATAAGCGGCGGTATGGGGGCTCATTTTTTGTGCCATGATCTTTACTTTTTTTTTATACCACATTTGAATATAAAAAACTTTTAATACATTTTTTATAATTTTTTTTTTAATAAAATGTATTAAAAAGTAGGAATTTTGGACTTTTAAAATTTTTTTTCGTTCACGCCGTTCACCGTACGGGATCATTAACATTTTATTTTAATAGTTCGGACATTTACGCACGCACGCACGTGGCGATACCAAATATGTCTATAAAAAATGTTTTTTACACTTTTTGGGGGTAAAATAGGAAAAAACGGACGTTTTACTTTTTTATTGGGGGAGGGGATTTTTCACTTTTTTTTTACTTTTACTTTGACATTTTTTTACATTTTTTTTTACACTTGAATAGTCCCCATAGGGGACTATTCATAGCAATACCATGATTGCTAATACTGATCTGTTCTATGTATAGGACATAGAACAGATCAGTATTATCGGTCATCTCCTGCTCTGGTCTGCTCGATCACAGACCAGAGCAGGAGATGCCGGGAGCCGCACGGAGGAAGGAGAGGGGACCTCTGTGCGGCGTTATGAATGATCAGATCCCCGCAGCAGCGCTGCGGGCGATCCGATCGTTCATTTTAATCGCGAACTGCCGCAGATGCCGGGATCTGTATTGATCCCGGCACCTGAGGGGTTAATGGCGGACGCCCGCGAGATCGCGGGCGTCGGCCATTGCCGGCGGGTCCCTGGCTGCGATCAGCAGCCGGGATCAGCCGCGCATGACACGGGCATCGCTCCGATGCCCGCGGTTATGCTTAGGACGTAAATGTACGTCCTGGTGCGTTAAGTACCACCTCACCAGGACGTACATTTACGTCCTGCGTCCTTAAGGGGTTAAGGTGAAAAAGGGCTGCGTCCTTAAGGAGCTAAATATCCACCACAGGTCAATTTCCACACAGATTTTGTGCAGATTTTTTTCAGCAACTTTAATTTGCTGATACTGTGGTAAGTGCTGTTAAAGGGGTTATCCAGGAAAATACTTTTATATATATATATATATATATATATATATATATATATATATATCTATATCTATATCTATATCTATATATATATATATATATATATATATATATATATATATATATGTATATCAATTGGCTCCAGAAAGTTAAACAGATTTGTAAATTACTTCTATTAAAAAATCTTAATCCTTTCAGTACTTATGAGCTTCTGAAGTTAAGGTTGTTCTTTTGTGTCTAAGTGCTCTCTGAAGACACGTGTCTCGGGAACCGCCCAGTTTAGAAGCAAATCCCCATAGCAAACCTTTGCCCCCATGTGACGTCACGCTCTGCCCCTCAATGCAAGCCTATGGGAGGGGGGGTGATAGCTACCGTCGGCTTGTATTGAGGCGCGGAGCTAATGTCACACGGGGGCGGAGGCATGATGTCACACGCCGCCGGCCCTGTAGTCGCCTGTAATCAGACCTGGAGCGAACACGCTCCGGGGACTGATTACAAACGGGGTGCCGCGTGCATGATCACGGGCGTCCCCAGCGGCGGTACTCCCGCGATCAGGCATCTTATCCCCTATCCTTTGGATAGGGGATAAGATGTGTAAGCACCGGAGAACCCCTTTAAATGCTATTGTACCCTAAAAGTAATAACCCACTTAAACCACACACAAATAGGAGCTGTGAAAGATTAGCGGGAAGCCGGCAAGCAAAGTACCATATATACTCGAGTATAAGCCAACCTGAATATAAGCCGAGGCCCCTAATTTCCCCCCCAAAACCCAGGAAAAGTTATTGACTCATCTATAAACATAGGGTGGGAAATACAACATCCCCCCCAGTCATCATCCAGATCTCTGTCATTAAAACCCGTCATCATCACCCTGTCATCATTACCCCCCTTCATCATCACCCCATGATCCCCCCCTTCATCATAACCCCGTCATCATCTCCCCCTTCATCATCACCGCCTGTCAATCCCTCAGTGGTCATCAACCTGCGGACCTCCAGATGTTGCAAAACTACAACTCCCAGCATGCCCAGACAGCCATCATCTTAGTTTTCTACTCACCTCCCCTCGGTGGGAAGGAAGGGTGAGCTTTTCCGGGCCATCTATGCTGCAGCGACCGTCCGGTGGGGAGGGTTAGTCATTCCGGGCTTCTCCTGTCCGGCCCGGCCACAGACTGGTGACATTGCCTTGACGACGACGCACAGGGACGTCCGTGCGCAGCCCGATGGCTGTCCGGCATGCCGGGAGTTGTAGTTTTGCAACATTTGGAGGTCCGCAGCTTCAAGACTACTGAGAAGGGATTGACAGGCGGAGAGTTCACTCGGGTATAAGCCGAGGGGGGCGTTTTCAGCACAAAAAATCGTGCTGAAAAACTCGGCTTATACTCGAGTATATACAGTATGTTTTTTTTTTCTATTCCCCTTACACCCAAGCAGTTTTTTTTTTTTTTTTATAAAACACTATAGTACTATAATACTCCTTTAATGGTGACCACTTTTAATAAGTAATGTAATTGCAGAAGTCTGACATGACTTACACTTTGATGTCTATATAACTCTAGTAATAAAACTTTTATGCAATTATTCTTCATGCTGAAGTAAGTATACATTTTTGCTACTTTTTATATTGGCTGACAAGCTCCATAATGAATTTAAACAAATACTAGACTGCTTCTTTAAGCACAAAATAAACAATTTCCATATGGAAAACAGTCTATACTTTCATCCAGTTTAATATTTTTCACAACTTTTCTGTTTTATATTCCTTAACAGCTTTTAATGGTAATAATACTCTGCTCTAAATTAGCTTCTCTCTTTAAGTGCTATGGTTTGACTGGCAGTTATAATGGAGCATAACCAGCATGAGGTCTCTTGGTTGGAAAGAGCATTGTAAAATGGACTTGCTCAGATATTATTAATGCAGAATATATGCACTGTATCCACATCAGCAATGCATATATAATGTAAATAAATTACAAAAAAAAACAAATATCTACTTTATACTGTATAGTCGCTACATTCTCACCTCAGAAATTTCATAATTTACACAGTAAAAGAAAAAGTGTGACGCATCTCAGCAATTATCTGAGAAGTCAATAAGTTAAATGGGTATTCCAGTCATGACAAGTAATGGTTTCTCTCTCGCATAGGCCATTAACCACTACTAGCGCTCTTTATTTAGCCCCACTCCTGTCCAGGCTGTGTGCAGAGAATAGGGCTATGTTGTGGTAACTACCCAGCACCTAAACATTAGTGTTGTGCAATAGAAGACTAAAAAGAAGCCAAGGCGCTTTGAAACAGCATGTAAAAAAGATTTCTGTTAACCCGCCATACACTTTAGATGCAGGAGAAGACGAAGGAAGAAAACCTTTCAACCCAGGTGCTGCGGATTCTTGACCATAAAGTGGAATGAGGCAGAAGTATAATGTAAAAGGTCCATTACAGGACCACTTTTAGTAAAGTAATTTCAATAAAAATAACAAAAAAATGGATGACTCGTTTCAAGGGAAACGCCCTCTTCCTCAGATCAGCATTATACATTTATTATACACATAATACACTTTAGATAAGCAGTAAGTCTTCTTTTAGTGAAACCTGTAGAAGAGCAACTGCTTAAAAATAAAGGGTCCAGCAGAAAAGACCAAAATAATAAGTGAAAAATGTATATCAGAAAAAACAGATTCTGATAAAAGCCGAATATGTAATTATATATTCCAGGGAAGGATCACAACCATATGATCACCAGATGTGACGGAACTTTGGTATCAGCACCAGTAATCACTCCTTTACTAGATGTCTTATTTGTGCTGACATTAAGTGTGGCGTTCGAATATCCAGCCATGCCCATTATTGATGTCAGACGGGGCGTGGTTCTTCTAACGTGGCACAGCAAGGGAACCGAATATATCGTCAGGCGCCACTGACACGTGCAGACAGCGCAGAGAAGCCGAACATTTCGACTCCGTGCTATTCCAGGCGCGCACTGCCGCTCACGCTGAGCGGCTTCTCCCATAACCCTGTTTGTTTTGCAGGTGGGATATTATCAATGATTGGTATATTCTTTGCAATTTTTCCTCTAGATTATCCTGATATACCTATGGATGGTTGTGAGTAGGACCTTATAAAAACAGGGGGATTTTCTTTTCCAGGAACAAATGGCTGATACAGTATCCTCTTGTGCTTTTTCTACTGTATTTTCTTACAGATCCCTGGAGTCTCACGGCCACAAAATATATCCTTTGCATGGGTTCATTATTAAAAAGGGCATACTCGACATCATGGGTTGCCATCCCTCAAGGATTTATGTTTACTATTTCCATGATCTTGCACTGAGTAATTTATATATTTGCACAAAGTAATGTGATATATTGACTAGTGACTGTTACCTATGATAGTAGCACCTTTTATCAGAGTGCTTCATACAGCTTATTCTTTTTTTTCGTGACCCCTGAGGATGTTGCATTATTATCAACGCCAAAAAGAGAGACCAAACAACAACAATATTATTATAAATATAGACAAATTTTATTGTGATATAACAATTATGCATAAAAACATGTAAAAAACATTTGTGGTGTCCCGATACCGTATTATATACATTACCTGTGTAGAGGTCCCCATAGCCAGAGGCCCTAGGACATCGGGGTCCCTCTTTTGTAGATCTCCCCTTGTCCCCTCACACTTAGTCTATGACTATATAGCAGTTCTATTTAATATTATCATAAGTATATATATATATATATATATATATATATATATATATATATATGTAGATTTAGTTATTTACCTTTTCGGAGCGTAGCAGGACCTGCTGGTCACGTGACTAGCTTAGAACTCCATGGTTTTGCTTTGGGACCTTTGGAGGTTCCCATGACGTATTCACCCACAATACACTGTAACGGTGAGTGACAGTTGTTACGGACCATTCCAAAATGGCCGGTCCCTGCCAATATGAGGGACCCGCGCTCTCTTGGTCTCGCTCTTCTCTCTTGGATTGCTGACTCTGGAAGAGGTAGGACCTCCACAGCTTACAAGACAATTTACTAGGCCAAAGCCTTGCGGCCTAGGCCTATAACCTAGAGGATAGACTAAGCAATTCCCCGCTACTCATCGCAAGATCACCGGACCTAATAACTCCCCTAAATTCAGCTGATCTCTGCTATACAATACCTCAAAAGCTAAACTGGGCTTACATGATCCCAACCGACTGTCAATCGCTGCTCAAATCTTATTTAAAGAGACTCTTATCTGGACTGTTGCTGTTACCTCATGAACAGAAGTTCACTAGTAAAAGTTGCTGCAAGTTTTCAACTACAGCGGTTGTGGACAATCCTTCATTCCTGCATCACCTATTGCTCTTGGGAATAGGCCTATCACGAAACACAATATTTAACCCTCACCTTGGCGTCACGAGTGACAAGGGTTAACAGCGCCCTTAACTATTCAGAACCACAACACCCTAGTTACTATACACCCCACAAGTCAACATCCTCCCATCTGCCACCACAACTCTATTTTGGCGTTGCACGAACAGGATTCTGGTGTGTGCCTACTGCGGTTGCCACTAGTGAAAGTGTACTCCCCCCCCCCCCAAAGAAAGTAACGGACTTTATTTATGTGTCGAAGACCGCATTATCGTGTACAAGAGCGGTGCGTGTGGCTCAACTTGCAAGGGGGCTACGCGAAAAGTAAGGGGAGAGGAGAAAATTCAAGCGCAGCAAGAATGTGTAAACTGCAAAACGAATTCCTGCTACGATCCTCTGGTCCAGTCAGCATGGGAGGAGTCAACCTGCTACCAGAGAAGCGCGCGAAAAAGGGCTGCGCTGCGCCACGATCCGCCCCCGGGCGTAGCTACCAAGTTGCTGTGTCACAGCCGAAAGGGAACTTGGAGACAGAGGAGTTGTTTCTGGGAAGACCGGAAGTCGGGGCTGCACCGATGACGTCCTTCCTGCCGGACGCCGTTTTGGGGAAGCCCAATATAAAACACACCACGCACAGCGACCTCTTCAGTCTGCACAAGGAGCCGGAGAGTACAGACATGGCGGAGAGCAGCGTTCCACGTAATGAAGAAAGCAAAAGGGCGCCGGAAAAGTGGAAAGTTGTGGCAGTCGCAGCCTAACTTTTCCAAGAACTTGCTGACCGTCTGCAGCGTTAGATGAAGAGGGGGCCTGCAATCTTCCCCCACTGCCTAATGATGACGATGATTGGCCAGACACACCTCCAGCGGAGAGCACAGGGACACCTGGAGGTGCATCAAAGGTAAGACTGTCACCTCACCACAGAACTTGGGGCTTATGGGCCGAGATCCCATCGGAGGAGTCTGCAGTGAGTACCCCGCCAGAGGCGGCCTATTCTTCCTCCTCCAGCCCTGAAGCTAAAATGCCCTTAACTACTTTGCCAAGTGCATGACCGTGCTCGCCAGATTTGCCCCAGTGGATCTTTGGGGATGAGTGCATACGTTTCTACAACCTATACCTGGGAAGCCACTCCCACCAATTCAAGCTCCACAAAGGGAAAGGGCCCGTCAAGAAGCCGAGCTGGCTGAACTGATGGACAGATTAAAGGCCCGACACAGAGAACTGTACACCCCTAAGCATGTGCATTTGCCTCCTGAAGAAAGAATTCGCTACCAGGAGAACACTAAAGAGATGGAAGCTTTATTCATCCACAAATGGGACCATCCCCAAGAAGGGGAGGAGCCTCTAGAACGACGAAGAGCAACTGTGGCCAAGTTCGACAAGGTCAGAGGTTATGGGACACTCCTAGATTGCCATACAGGGCAAACCATCCTCGTAAACCGACGAGCAGAACAGAGGCCATATCTTCATAAAAAGTTCTACTCCTTGGAGGTGGGTGAAATTGGGGAGTACACCCCCGTCCAGAGCCTGCGTGGAGAATGGGCTGCAGCAGTCACAAGACCAACAGCCCCAACACAGCTTCTCTTCAAATACTTTCCATCTACAGATTGGGAATCGGATCCCTTCAACCTGAGGCCAAAATTGTCTGCTCCTGATGCCTCCACCAACGTACTCAAGGAGGAGGAGCCTCTACAGCATCAATCATCTTCGGTGTACAGTAAAGTGCCAAGTCCTGCTCAAGATCAAGAGAGTAAGCCTAAATAGCGGGCACCAAAGACCATACCTAGACCCTCTCGGAGCAATGAGAGTTTGTCTGTTCCAGAGGTACAAACGCATGTACCTAGGCCCTCTTGGAGCAATGAGAGTTTGCCTCATGCACAGGTACCAACGTATGTTCCAGGGCCCTCTTTCGACGTGGAGAGTTTGCCTGCTTCCAGGGTACCGACGAAAGTGTTTTGCCCCACTCCTGATATGGCGATGGTGCTAAAACCCTATGCACCAACTGTGATCCCGGCCAGTAAGCCTCTGGTCACCCTAAATCCTAATGTTGCCTATTCTACTCTCACCAATGTGGTGTGGGAGAGTTACATTAACTCCTCGCCTGCTCCAGATGTTGGCAGACATAGAGGATCTACAAGAGGCACAAGAAGATTCAGGAGAAATGTCTTTTGAAGTACTGTAAAGTAGCTTTGTGTCTGTGTACATAAAAAGTAAGTAAAGGTTGTACACAGAAAATAAAGGTATAAAAATGCTAAAAGGTGTTTTAGTAGTTGCTCAATAGGTGACTTTCTTGATTCCTCCGAGAGTGACATTGTTTCTAGTCGCCAATCGCTAGCACCTGTCTCAACAAAAATAACAGGGTAACTTACCCTTAACCCCTTCATGACCCAGCCCATTTTCACCTTCATGACCTGGGCATTTTTTGAAAATCTGACCACTGTCACTTTAAACATTAATAACTCTGGAATGCTTTTACTTATCATTCTGATTCCGAGATAGTTTTTTCGTGACATATTCTACTTTATGTTATTGGTAAAATTTCACTGATATTTGCATCCTTTCTTGGTAAAAAATCTAAAAATTTCATGAAAATTTTGAAAATTTTGCATTTTTCTAACTTTGAAAGTCTCTGCTTGAAAGGAAAATGGATATTCCAAATAAATTACATATTGATTCACATATACAATATGTCTACTTTATGTTTGCATAAAAAAATTGACGATTTTTTACTTTTGGAAGACACCAGAGGACTTCAAAGTTCCGCAGCAATTTTCCAATTTTTCTCAAGATTTTCAAAATCGTAATTTTTCAGGGCCCAGTTCAGGTTGGAAGTGGATTTTAAGGGTCTTCATATTAGAAATACCCCATAAATGACCCCATTATAAAAACTGCACCCCCCAAAGTATTCAAAATGACATTCAGTAAGTGTTTTAACCCTTTAGGTGTTTCACAGGAATAGCAGCAAAGTGAAGGAGAAAATTCTAAATCTTCATTTTTTACACTCGCATTTTCTTGTAGACCCAATTTTTTATTTTTTACAAGGGGTAAAAGGAGAGAAATCACCCTAAAATTTGTAACCCAATTTCTCTCGAGTAAGGAAATACCTCATATGCGTATGTAAAGTGTTCGGCGGGCGCAGTAGAGGGCTCAGAAGGGAAGGAGCGACAATGTGATTTTGGAGAGTGAGTTTTTCTGAAAGGGTTTTTGGGGGGCATGTCCCATTTAGGAAGCCCCTATGGTGCCAGAACAGTGAACCCCCCCACATGTGACCCCATTTTGGAAACTATACCCCTCATGGAATTTAATAAGGGGTGCAGTGAGCATTTACACGCCACTGGCGTTTGACAGATATTTGAAACAGTGGACTGTGCAAATCAAAAATTTTATTTTTCATTTTCACAGACCACTGTTCCAAAAATCTGTCATACACCAGTGGGGTGTAAATGCTCACTGCACCCCTTATTACATTCCGTGAGGGGTGTAGTTTCCAAAATGGGGTCACATATGGATATTTATTGTTTTGCGTTTATCAGAACTGCTGTAACAATCAGCCACCCCTGTGCCAATCGCCTCAAATGTACATGGTGCACTCTCCCTTCTGGGCCTTGTTGTGCGCCCCCAGAGCACTTTGCGCCCTTTTACCTCTTGTGAAAATGAAAAGTATAGGGCAACACCATTATGTTAGTGTAAAAAATTTATTTTTTTACACTAACATGCTGGTGTAGACCCCAACTTCACCTTTTCATAAGGGGTTAAAGAAGAAAAAGCCCCCCAAAATTTGTAAGGCAATTTCTCCCGAGTACGGCGATACCCCATATGTGTCCCAAAACTGTTGCCCTGAAATACGACAGGGCTCCAAAGTGAGAGAGCGCCATGCGCATTTGAGGCCTGAATTAGGGATTTGCATAGGGGTGGACATAGGGGTATTCTATGCCAATGATTCCCAAACAGGGTGCCTCTAGCTGTTGCAAAACTCCCAGCATGCCTGGACAGTCAATGGCTGTCCGACAATACTGGGAGTTATTATTTTGCAACAGCTGGAGACTCCGTTTTGGAAACAGTAGCGTACCAGACGTTTTTCATTTTTTGGGGGGAGGGGGGCTGTGTAGGGGTATGTGTATATGTAGTGTTTTTTACTTTTTATTTTAGGTTAGTGTTAGTGTAGTGTAGTGTTTTTAGGGTACAGTCACATGGGCAGAGGTTCACAGCAAGTTTGCCGCTGGAAGTTTGAGCTGCACCGCAAAATTTGCAGCACTCACTGTAAACCTCAGCCCATGTGAGTGTACCCTGTACATTCACATTAGGGGGAGGGGGCAAACATCCAGCTGTTGCAAACTGCGAACATGCCCTTTGGCTGTCCGTGCATGCTGGGAGTTGTAGTTTTGCAACAGCTGGAGGAACACTGGTTTGGAAACACTAAGTTTCACTAAGTTTTGGAAACACTAAGTAATAAACTTTCAAGTGTTTTGCAACCAAACTTAGTGTTTCCAAACCAGTGTGCCTCCAGCTGTTGCAAAACTACAACTCCCAGCATGCATGGTCTGTCAGTGCATGCTGGGAGTTATAGTTTTGCAACAATTGCAACAGCTGGAGGCACTGAGGTAGGAAACGGACAATGTTTCCCAACTAGTGTGCCTCCAGTTGTTGCAAAACTACAACTCCCAGCATGCCCAGACTGCCCAGACATGCTGAAAGTTGTAGTTCGGCAATATCTGAAGGATCAGATGTTGCCGAACTACAACTTCCAGCATGCTTGGGCAGTCTGGGCATGCTGGGAGTTGTAGTTTTGCAACATCTGGAGGTCCACAGTTTGGAGACCACTGTATAATGGTCTCCAATCTGTGCTCTTCCAGATGTTAGAGAACTACAACTCCCAGCATGCCTGGACAGACTGAGCATGCTGAGATTTGTAGTTTTGCAACATCTGGAAGAGCACAGATTGGAGACCATTATACTACAAAACTACAACTCCCAGCATGCCCAGAAAGCCAAAGGCTGTCTGGGCATGCTGGGAGTTGCAGTTTTGAAACTCTCAGAGGCAGCAGTGAGATCGCTTTACGTCGATCTCACT
Organism: Hyla sarda; assembly: GCF_029499605.1. Classification (NCBI taxonomy): domain Eukaryota; kingdom Metazoa; phylum Chordata; class Amphibia; order Anura; family Hylidae; genus Hyla; species Hyla sarda. Next base: position 312,080,649 of record NC_079189.1, on the reverse strand, counting down.
GCTGCCAATGAAGATGCCGCACTGCTGCTGCAAACTCACCTCCGGGACGCAGCGCAGCCGGGACCGCATGGAGGACGCCGGGACCGCTCGGGACACCGCTCGGACGGGTAAGTGACGCCGGGGGACGGGTCAGGGACATTTAGCAGAGTGGTGTGTGTCCCGATCCCCGTGATCGGAACTCACACACCGCGCTGCTAAGTATTTTCATAGCAAAACGCTGCTATCAGCTAGTCAGATTTGACCAGCTGATAGCAGCGATCGCTTGGGGTGGTGGGGGATGAAACCCCCAGTGGTCGCATGGTAAGATGGCTGGGTATCAGTGATAGCCACCATCTTTCCGGGCGCTGCGGGATGCCGCAAGTAGTGGCAGTGATGTTCATGACGTACCTGTATGTCATGGGTCGGGAACACCTTGCCACCCATGACGTGCAGGTATGTCATAGGTCGGGAAGGGGTTAAGATAGTACTTGCACAAATAGTACTCAACTGCTCACTTAAATGTACTACTTAAGTCTACTTCAGTACATACACAAAAATAAACATATATCTCACATTCAAGAAACACTTAGGAATTGTAGCTTATTGATACCCAATTCCTGCCACTGTTAGGTACACACATATTTCTCTCCTCTTTATTACGTGTGTGAGATGCTCTACCTGGCCAGTAGGTGCTCTTGCGAGTATAGAATAAAACACGTATTTCTAAAGGTAACCTAGTTAGGTTATACTGTTGTGTTCTAGGGGTAAGCAGATAGACCCTAGTAGCCCATCTTATTGGTAGATAGCCTCGGGCAAGCCAATATACCCTTCTGTGTACTAACAGGTGACTCATCGTGGCAAAAAGAAGAATGTGGTGAGATTTCAAAATATTTAGACAACTTGAGACTAAATGTATAGAAAGCTGTGTACTAATGTCTAGTTAGCCTCAAATGTTCTAGAGAGCTATAATAAATGTTTAAGGAGCTAGAAACTAAAGGTTAGATAGCTTCATCAATGTCTAGATAGTTTCCTCAATGTCTAGATAGCTTCAATATTGTCTAGTCAAGATACTAGTAGGAGTATCCAGAGAATATAAATGTGTGTAATGTTTACTTAGGTTTTGTCAGGATGTATAAAACATTTTTATAGGTATAATCCTGTTCTAGTCCTAGTTCCTCTGCCTTAGGGGACAGGCGTCAAGGTCGACTTATCTTAAGTAAGAGGGTTTGCGGTGTCCCGGTACCGTATTATATACATTACCTGTGTAGAGGTATGTAGAGGTATGTAGATGTATGTAGATTTAGTTATTTACCTGCTCGGAGCGTAGCAGGACCTGCGGGTCACATGACTAGCTTAGAACTCTATGGTTTTGCTTTAGGACCTTTGGAGGTTCCCGTGACGTATTCACCCACAATGCACTGTAACGGTGAGTGACAGTCGTTACGGACCAATTCAAAACAGCCGGCCCCAGCCCATATAAGGGACCCACGCCATCTTGGTCTCGCTCTACTCTCTTAGGTTCCTGTCTCTGGAAGAGGTAGGACCTCCGCAGCTTACAAGACAATTCACTAGGCCAAAGCCTAGGCCTATAACCTAGCGGATAGACTAAGCAATTCCCCGCTACTCATCGCAAGATCACTGGACCTAATAACTCCCCTGAATCCAGCGGATCTCTGCTATACAATACCTCAAAAGCTAAATTGGGCTTACATGATCCCAACCGACTATAAATCGCTGCTCAAATCCTATGTAAAGAGACTGTTATCTGGACTGTTGCTGTTACCTCATGCACAGAAGTTCACTAGTAAAAGTCCCTGCAAGTTTTCAACTACAGCGGTTGTGGACAATCCTTTATTCCTGCATCTCCTATTGCTCTTGGGAAGGGTGGCAATAGGCCTATCACGAAACACAGTATTTAACCCTCACCCTGGCGTCACGAGTGACAAGGGTTGACAGCGCCCATAACTATTCAGAACCGCAACACTCTAGTTACTATACACCCCATAAGTCAACATCCTCCCATCCGCCACCACACATTTATATGAAAGAAGTTGCATTATTGCAGCAGAAACGTATACAGTATATATGTAGGAATATTTTCTTATGGTATGTCTTGGTGCAATTCGAGCAGATGTTTGCTAGATAGCTACTATCAGGGTGACACTCTATCAGTCCTCTGGTGATCATATGGTTGTGTTCTTGGGGGGCTTTGATTATCAGCCTTCCCTGGAATATATAATTACATATTTGGTTTTTATCAGAATCTGTTTTTTCTGCTATACATTTTTCACTTGGTGTTTTTGTTTGATTTTATTATACAAGTCAAATAAAGGCTATTCTCCCCATTCTTATTCCCAATGTGGATTGGATAAGATTTGTTTGTGCTTTAGTGAAACCTGCTAACAGCTTGTGTATAGGGACTGCCTAAATCTTCCCTGTAGTTAGCAAGAATATATTTTGCGGGATTATTGCTTTGTTCACCCTGTATTATACATCGTGTTGGGCAATAAATATGCATGCTTTACATAAACAGTGATCCATGTGCAATATCTCAGTATAACTCCTGTTACCAAAACTGCACTGGTTGTAGTTTGGTTGCAGTTTTATCATAATGTGACATAGTATGAATCCTATACTGTGTGTTTTTATATACATCACCTTATCTAGTGTTAGAATTTTGAAGGTGCATGCAAGACAAGTGGAGCCCCTCTAGTCATGCCTTTCTTTTAGTCATAGGGATCAATTAGATTTAGACCAAGTCAGTTCTAGCCATGTACTGGCCTTGCGCAAGGACCTCCAACTGGGACGAATGCTCATGATTATCATCTTACATTGCTGTACAGACCTGCATCCTGCGATAGGACATTGCAGCTCAACCTTTGTGAGAACTATCTTACTACATATTTCTTTATCCACTGAAAACAAACCAGTAAAATTCCCTTTAGTAAAATATTTCAGGACTGTTTCTCTACCAAAGGCTAGATAAATGAATAACCTTACATTTCCCACACACATCTGCCTGTCTTTGACTAGAAAGTGAATACTCCCCACATGCGTTTTTGCTTTACTGTGAATAAGAGACTCTTTCCACAAAAGCATGTACAACATTTCTTTTGCCAAAACAAGCCATGGCCATTGGAGCAGCTGCTGGTAGGCTCAATACCTGGGAGATTGAAATGCAGTGAACAACAAAAGATATGTAAGCTAAGGTTGGCATACTGGGGTTCTCAAGTTTATAAAACATGGTGTTTCCCAAATTGATAATTGATGTCTAGCAAAAAAAGGAATGTTAAGGCACTCACCAGGTGAATGGGAACAAAAGCTCTTATTTTAATTCAGTGCAAAGTGCATACAAAAGCACTAACGGATATGGCTACCAAAGTGTTCAGCTTAGTTACAGCTGTTTCACATTGTGCTAGTGCTTTATCAGATCACATCCTTCTTCTCATGTCAGGGGTGCAAGTACACCTGGTCCATGATGTATGAAGGAACATGAATTTATAAATACTAAAGTGTAGAGATAAAACCAAATAATTAAAAACAAAGCTGCAACATACTTAAAGAGTACCTATCATATTCCCCAAAAAAATAAATAAGAACTTATATATTACTCAGTACATAATCCTGATCATGTCCATATATTTTTTTATGTCTCTAGCACCTATATTTTTCTCACAAATGCCTTCTTTCTTTTGCTCACTTGGTTTGTCATTCTGCGCTCTGGAGGGGACGTGTCCTAATTCTGCATAACTCATCGTCCTCCCTTACTCAGCTGTGCAGTTATGGGTCTCTCTTTATCCAATCACTGCAAGCTGCTCTGTAACCCTCTGTTTTAATGCTGCAGTCTTATAGGACAGGAGTGAGCACAGTAGACTGCTAGTCCCACCCTCACTTACTGGACATTGTCCATGCCTGTACTGCAGCTTCGACAAAGCTGATGATGCTGTTAGACAGGCTTATGTTCTGGATGGTATGGGGAACCCCAGTGGTGTGTTTCTTTTATAAGACATCATTTCTATAAAAAGGAGATCACTTTTTCTCATAAGGTACATTAGAAAGGTTCATGTTTTGACAACATATAAAATTTTTTTTTTTTTTATCTAACAGTTGCCATTAAAATTTAGTTTGTCATTTAATCCTAACTTGCCTTCAGCATTTATCTTTAGAATCCATTTTTATTTATGTTGTAAAAGGAGTTTTCGATTATCAATGTTGTGTCTGCTGTTGAATCTCATTTCCACAGAAGTGTACAATTTTTAAATATCCTTCATGCTTCTGTAACATATTGTCAGGAACCGGACTGGAAGCGGGTAGTGGATCCTCTGTGTTAGTAAGGCGTACCAGGGGAACGGTTCTAAAAAGTTACTGGTTTTCACCAGAGCCCGCCACAAGGCGGGATGGACTTGCTGCGGCGGTAACTCCCAGGTCGTATCCCCTGATAGCGACTCAACCTCACTAACAGCTGAGATAGGCGAAGTAGGGGGGGCGTGGCCTGGCTGCTGTGGTGCATGGTGGTGTGATCCGTGAGCTCCATCTCCCAACCTGCTAAAGCGACTGCCCTCAGCGCACAAAGCATCGGAGGTAAGAGCTGGTCTGCTAGATGGTGAGGGACCCCCAGTGATCAAGGTTCCCCTGGCACAGATGACAGTGCTGAATAAATCCCTCACTGATTCATCCATGAGAGACATGCTGATGCTGCTGCGATCCACTATATCACAAGACATGCATAAATTAATCCCCCCTTTGCAAGCTGATATAAATGCAATAGGAGAGAGAGTGGATCACTTAGAGACCAAGTTTGGGGACTTTGCTAATTCACATAACTCCCTTATTGACATGCACTATGAGGCAGAGGATGACATTATGGCATTAAAAGCTAAAGTAGCGGACTTAGAGGACCGTAGCCGCCGCAACAATATCAAGTTAAGGGGTGTACCAGAGACTGTGGCTCCTGCGGCGATTCCGGAATATGTTCGCACTTTGTTGAAGAATGTCCTGCCTGACTGTTCACCTCAAGAAATAATAGTTGACAGTGCCCACAGGGTCCCTCGTCCGGAACACCGGAATGATACAGTCCCGAGAAACACTCTGGCAAGAATACATTTTTTCCATATCAGAGAAAAACTGATGGAAGTTGCCAGGCGCAATGACGGGCTGCCAGCGCCATACCATACCATCTCTGTATATGCTGATCTGTCGGCAGCGACACTACAAGCTCGCAGGGCATTAGCGCCAATAACCTCTGCTTTGAGAAAAACTAAAATGCTCTACAGATGGGGCTTTCCGACAAGATTGCTTATCAATAAGGGCAATGTTATACATGTGATTAAAACCTACAAGGAAGGCGAATCCTTGCTTGCTTCGTGGAAAATACCTATGTACCCCCCTGAACATTCGAGAGTTTCTACAAGGGCGAACCCAATCCAAAAAGACTGGGACGTAGCTTGAACTGAATCGGTGATAGATGCTTTTATTAACCAATTGCAGGTTCGGGTGCACTGCCGGTGACCCATAGTTTCAGAGTGGACTCTAACCCCCACTCCTTGAGGGACGGTGTTCGGCTGAAGCCGTCCCTACTTACCTTTATTTGTTTCATGTTTGTGTTTACTTGTTTGTATGTTCAAATGGCTGGCATCTTTTATGTTTGTGGTCCTCAGTGTTCACTCTGCTCAAAAAAGACAGGCGCACGCTGGCTGGGAGGTGCGCTCTGTCTCCCTGAATCCTTACTCTGGATTTTCATATCTATAGATACTTATACAATGTTAAGATAGTCATCAATATCGTTAGTATTAACGTGAATGGGCTAAATGCTCCAAATAAAAGGTCCCATTTGTGGAGAGAAGTAAGATCTCTAAAGTGTGATGTTCTGTTTGCAGGAAACGCATTTATTGTCTGTGGACGAGTCCCGACTTGTTCATCCAGCTTTTTCACATTTTTTTCACTCCCATTATAGTGCAAAATCAAGGGGTGTCTCGATCGCCATAAGAAATACAGTGGCCTTTCAGCTTAGGGAGGCGGTATCGGATCCTCATGGTCGGTATGTTATCTTACGTTGTACTATCAATGCAGCACCATTAACCATAGTGGCGGTATATGCCCCCAATCAAGGCCAGATTACATTTCTTAAACGCTTACTTAAAAAAGTGCGCAGTTCCCCGTGGGGCTCTTTGCTTTTGTGTGGGGATTTCAACACTGTCTCTGATTACACTTTGGACACTACCTCTACTTCTCGCTTTCCCTGTACTACACTGTCTTCTTTATTAGTTGTGGAAGAGCTATAGGACATTTGGCGAGCACACCACGCTATGGAAAGGGACTACACCTTTTTGTCCAATGTCCATAACTCTTATTCACGAATCGATATGTTTCTTCTTGACAGATCTCTCCTTTCTACTGCTCTGATATCTACTATAGAAACAATCAAATGGTCTGATCATGCAGCTATTACATTGCAGCTTGCCGACACTGTATCCTCCCCCCCCTCATACATTTGGAAGAGCAACCCTTATATATGGGCACACTCTGATTACGGTACACAACTTCAAAACGACATAACAGAATACTTCAAACACAATTTAGAATCAGTGGAGGACCCTATTGTTCTGTGGAACTGCCATAAGGCAGTAATTAGGGGGTATTGTATTAAATATTGAGCCTCACTTAAGAGACAGCGGGAAAAACGGATGACCGAAGTCTTGAACCGCTTAAATGTAGTGGAGCAAGCTAACAAAATTGCTCCCTCGGCGACTCTGGCTTCTGAGGTCGCCTCCTTGAGGAAAGATCTTCGCTGTCTCTTATTGACGTCCTATGAAAAATCTTACCTCAAATTAAAAGCTCACAAAACATTACTCACAATTACTCACAAAACAACAAGGCGGGAAAATTGCTAGCTCACAGATTAAAGAAAAGGCAGATTAGGGCCCGTATACCTTACCTTATCCACCCAGTTACGCAAAAGAGATTATATACCCCTACTGAGATTGCTAATGGGTTTCGGACCTTTTACTCCTCACTGTACAATCTACGTGATACCATTACCTCGCCACCTGATATCTCACACATAACAGCAAAATTTTTATCTAGCCTTCATCTTCCCTCAGTGTCTCCAGAACAACACTCGATGCTAAACCTAGAGATAACTACAGAAGAAATAACACAAACGATTAAATCACTTCCTTCAGGGAAAGCGCCCGGTCCAGAGGGATTTATTAGCTCTTACTATAAAAAATTTCAAGTTATTCTTTCCCCTCATTTAGCTAAATTTTGTAATGCAGCAATGTCTGGGGGTACACTGCCGAAGGAAAATTTACAGGCTACTATTACCGCGTTACCGAAGCCAGGCAAAATTCTAGACAGACCTCAAAATTTTAGGCCCATCTCTCTCCTAATTCAAGATATAAAAATATATGCAAAACTATTAGCTACAAGAATTTCAAAAATTCTGCCTCAACTGATCTCTGCAGATCAATCTGGCTTTGTGGCGGGGTGTGAAGCCTCGGACAACACCAGGCGGCTTTTGAATATATTTGCACACCTAGAGCGGGAACCCCTGCGGTCATACTGGCGCTGGATGCCGAGAAGGCCTTCGACCGCCTCCGGTGGTCGTATGCCTTCTCGGCCCTCTCACACATGGGATTTACGGGTCCCATTCTTTCAGCCCTGGCTTCTCTTTATTCCTGCCCATCGGCTACGGTAGTGGCAAATGGCTCTTTATCAGAAGTTTTTCATATATCTAATGGTTCTCGACAGGGCTGCCCCTTATCACCACTAATATATATCTTGTCGATGGAACCGTTAGCTCAGGCTATCCGCCAAAGCTCCGAGGTTAGGGGGGTGACCATAGGTGGCACAGAACACACAATCGCACTATATGCAGATGATGTCATACTCTCGCTCACCAAACCTTCAGTGTCTATCCCAGCAGTAATGGATATTATACATAAATTTGGCGATATTTCTTACTATCAACTGAACGCGACTAAAACACAAGCACTCCCGATACGACTCACAACTGCTCTTTTGGACACACTAAAAGCTTCTTACTCTTTTGACTGGCACCTCACTTCTATTCATTATTAGTGTTGCTCACGAATATTCGCAATTCGAATATTATTCGCGAATATCGCATATTCGTGAATTCGCGAATTTCGCGAATATAGCGCTATATATTCGTAATTACGAATATTCGTTTTTTTTTTTTTTTTTTTTTTCACAGTACACATCACAGTGATCACCCCTCTCTGCTTCCAGCTTGTGTGGTGTAAAGAAGGCTGTAATACTACTGTGTGAGACTGGCGCGCAAAAATTCGCATATACGAAAATTAGCATATGCTAATTTTCGCATATGCGAATTTTCGCGTATGTTAATTTTGTATGTACTAATATTCACATATGTTGATTTTCGCATACGCGAATGTTCGCATATGCGAAAATAAAACAAGAATATAACGAATATGCGAATATTCGCGGATATATGACGAATATTCGTCCATATATTCGCGAATATTCGCGAATTCGAATATGGCCTATGCCGCTCAACACTATTCATTATTTAGGAATAGAACTCTCCTATCCGCACAAGGCTTTATACGCGGAAAATTACCTTCCACTTCTGACAGCAATGAAACATGAGCTAAACAGATTGACGAAGGTGGAGGCGTCCTGGGTGGGTAGAGTGGCTGCTTTCAAGATGCTTCTTCTTCCTAAGTTCTTATATCTGTTCCGCACGCTCCCAATATCTCTTCCTTCTTCCTTTTTCACTAAGGCTCAATCATTACTCTCCCATTATATTTGGGCTGGAAAACTCCCTAGACTTTCTGCACATATACTTACCAAAACTAAGCCTATGGGAGGCTTGGGTTCGCCAGACCTGAAACGCTACTATACAGCCACTTTGGTATCTATGTTGAGGCCTTGGTGGGAGGATCCGGTATTGCTTCCGTAGGTACATATTGAACTACACACAGTAATTCCCTTCAGACTTAGAGACCTGGTGGTCTTACCATATTGGAATATACCCCCTCCTCATTTTATTAATCCTTTAGTCAAGGCCTCTTACAATGCATGGGTAAAATATATATCTCAAACCCCCACCTCATGTCCAATGAATAGGGAGGAGATACCCTTAACTCTTATCCAAAGTAGTATTCCTGATGTTGACTACTCTGGGTGGATGGCATTGGGAATTCTGCAGGTTAAGCATCTCTATAAATGGACCACATTGTTTACTTTTGCAGAATTATGTAATACTTATCATTTAGCTAAACAAGATTTTTATAAATATTTGCAAATTCGTCATTTTCTTAACAGCTTAGAACCAGTAGAGACACCTCTGGATAGCACGGCAATTAAAGCTATCTCTTTCCCTCTCAGAGGTTTAAAACCGTATTATCATAGATTATCTCATGGAGATGATTTCTCGAAAACATACCCTCTGAGACTATGGAAGAGGGAATTAGGTTGCACTTTTTCACTGGAAACATGGCAAGGGGCTTTTACAATAATTCACAGAGCACTGCAATGTTCCTCTCACATTGAATCAGCAATTAAGACCCTCCTGAGATGGTACTATACCCCCAACAGATTAAGTTCTATATACCCAGATGTCTCGGATAGGTGCTGGAGGGGATGCGGAGAGAGAGGTTCGCTCCTCCACATATTGTGGCATTGCCCCTTGATACAACCTTTCTGGAATGCCTGCAGATTACTATTAAGAGAGTTATTCAGTACACTGACACCATGGACCCCCCAGACTGTCCTGCTGTTTTTGGACATTGGTATGGTGCCGAGTAGTGTTGCTCGCGAATATTCGCAATTCGAATATTATTCGCGAATATCGCATATTCGCGAATCCGCGAATTTCGCGAATATAGCGCTATATATTCGTAATTACGAATATTCTTTTTTTTTTTTTTTTTTTTTTTTTTTTCTTCACAGTACACATCACAGTGATCACCCCTCTCTGCTTCCAGCTTGTGTGGTGTAAAGAAGGCTCTAATACTACTGTGTGAGACTGGCGTGCGAAAATTCGCATATGCGAAAATTAGCATATGCTAATTTTCGCATATGCGAATTTCCACACATGCTAATTTTCGCATGCACGTATTTTCGCGTACGCGAAAATAAAACGAGAATATAACGAATATGCGAATATTCGCGAATATATGACGAATATTCGTCCATATATTCGCGAATATTCGCGAATTCGAATATGGCCTATGCCGCTCAACACTAGTGCCGAGAGAGGTTCAAGATTTATTCTGTATTATCTGCATTTTAGCTAAGATTGCAGTGGTGAGTCATTGGAAATCTGTTGAAGTCCCAACAATTGAAGGGTTGCGGCAGAAAATCCAATTGACATGCTCATATGAACATATATTAGCATTGGGGGCAGATAGACTTAAATCGTTTACCACTAGGTGGTCCTGCTGGTTGAAGTCTCCGTATCACAAGGTACTTTAATTTAAAGGTTAAGATAGACTATCACATAATCACATACAAATGGGAGAGTGGTAACACTTTGTATTTCTGCTCATTCACGACATACACAATCTTGGTTCGAACAGAGGTTAGAACTATTTTAATAGTTTAAGCAGAGTGTTGTTGGGAGTACATATGATAGAATATGTTATGGGTCAGAGACCACAACTGACGCAAGAAGAAAACGACTTAGAAAATGTAATGCCAGGCCTGGTTTTGTTCCAATGTTTAATTGTGTGTAAATCAGGGAAATGCTAGGGCTATGACCCTCTAATAGTGTTACGTAAAATTGTATATTTTGTGCATATGTTGCACCATGATGTTCCCTGTCTGTTTGTTGTAAAAATTGCAAAAGTTTCAATAAAAAATATTTACAAAAAAAAAGAGATTGGCGAAGTACACAAGGACAAGGTGAAGGCAAGGTTGGACGTAGCAAGAGGTCAAGGCAGACGGCAAAGGTTCGTAGTCAGGGGCAACAGCAAGGGTCTGGATACACAGGCTTGGGAACACACAGAACACTTTCACAGGGCACTAGGGCAACAAGATCCGGCAAGGGCAGCAAGGGGAAGTGGGTTTTTATAATGTGGGAAGTGATTGGTACTGACTGGGCCAGGCACCAATTAATGGTGCACTGGCCCTTTAAATTTCAGAGAGCCGGCGCGTGCGCCCTAGAGAGCGGGGCCATGCGCGCCGGGACAGGACAGCAGGAGGACGGAGCAGGTGAGAAGATTGGGATGCGACCCGCGGACGGGCGCATCCCGCTACGCGGATCGCATCCCCGCGGGTGATAACAGAGCAGCGCTCCCGGTCAGCGGGTCTGACAGGGGCGCTGCACGATGAAGAACGCCGCGAGCGCTCCGGGGAGGAGCAGGGACCCGGAGCGCTCGGCGTAACACATATGTTGCATAAACCGAAGTAAACCTTTCCGAAAATGCATAACTATTCCCAGAAAATCAACTATTACTTAAATCTGACAAAAACACTGATGCCATTCATTTTATTTGTGATGCTTTGATTTATGTGCTTGCAACAACCCCTTTAAATTAAGGGTTTAGCCATTGCTTGTTCTTTTGCTAACATTTTTGATGACTGGTTGATAATATATATTGTTTTTCAGCAGAAAATCCTTTCCTTAATCCTTTCCAGTTAAAGGAAAACTGTCAGCCAGTTCACCCACACTAAACCAAATACACTGGTTTACAGTGTGGGTGAACAGGAGTCCATACAGGGGTCACCTATTTTTTTTTGTCCACTGGCCGCCGAGTTATGCACCTGTAAAGTTCCTTTCTTTGGTCTATGAATCACGCTTTCAAGGCGGGGCCCCCGCTGGCTGTATGCCTCTGCTACCACACTGGAGTTTCTAAGCCCAACCCTGTTGTTTGCATAATCATTATCTTCAACTCCACATCCTGTCCCCTGAGCGTTAGCACTCTGTCTGCAGAGCACATGCGCATGAAGATTTTACCCAGCTCTCACGTCCTGAAGACGCAAGAGCTCTGTGTACTGTTATCGCTTTGCGCATGCACCGGTCCCTTGCTACACCCGGAAGTCGGGAGTAGCGAGGCTTCAATAAGAGGTACTAGTCCATTCACAGCATCCAGCAGCTGGGTAAAATCTTCATGCGCATGTGCTATGCAAATCTTCATGTGCATGCGCTCAGGGGATATGTGACTTTACTTGGAGTTGAAGATAATGAATATGCAAACAACAGGGGTGGAAAGAAAGGACCGAAGAAAAATACCTATTCTGTGTCTCCTGAAGTTATCCATGTGATTTTGCCATATTCTGTGGCCCCTGTTGTCTCCTCAAAATTATTTTTCCTGGCTTGCAGCCCAGACTACAACTCCCAGCAGTCATTGCAGCTCTGTATAATGGCTTCCAGCTAACTGCTTTTACTATCTGTGTGCATTCTGTGTTGTTGTCAGCAGCACACACTGTACATATCTTTTCTTTCAAACAATCCTTCCCCCAGCAATAAATAATGATATGCTCTGAATGGCAGCAGTCAGTGATTAAATCTACAGCAGGAAAAGAGCAGCATTATGTGGTGAGGAGACTGGGCTTCTCTGCCTGCAAGATCCTCACACCGGGTGAGGGAGGGGAGGTGTGGCTGTTTGGCAACCACCAGTGTATCATGTGCCCTGGGTCTTACCAGCACAGTGAGACATTCTGGGTGCCATGTTCCTGTTGCATTTCCTGGTCTGTCATGTCATACTGCTCTGTCCACTGGGGGCCATGCGCGAGCACTAGCTATGTTTTATAGAGCTGGTGTGTGCTCCCTAATGATTCCCCTTCCAATTGTTGGAAGGCAATCCCTATTTAAAGAGGCCACACCTGTTGTTCTGGGCCTCAGCAAGTTTTTGCATTCTGCTTTAGTGTGTCTGCATTGCTAGGTCTCTGCCTGATCTGTCTCCTGTACCTAGTTCCTGATCCGTGCCTGTTTATTGGAGTCTTTATGCACTTTGCAAATAAACACTATTATCAGCATTGCTGTCTCTAAGTGTCAGTTTTGCACCATTCTGCCTGCCTGGCTGACTGCCACTTGTGGCACAGTGAATCCACACCCATGGGGCGTTACATAAATCATGTGGTGTTTCTCTTCCAGGAGGGTGTGGGCTAGTCTCACTGTGGGATCACAACGACAAGCAGGATCAGATTATGATGTCTTTCTCTCACTCCCTCCATGTAAGTGACAGCTGAAAGAAGGAAACTGCTCTATATCACTAATGAATGATATTTAAACAAATAAATAGGTTGGTGAGAGGGAAAGGATGGGCTATGGGTTTAGTTCACTGGGGTACCCCTTTAAATATGTAAGTTGTTATTTCAGATTTGTCGACAATATCTTTATATTATGGACATGCACAGACATTTAGAAAAGTTTGAATTTTTTTTAGGTTTTATAAACCAGTCTAATGATATGAATTAAAAATTTACATCCAAGATCAGTGGCAACAAGTTGGAGTTCTTGAATGCATACCCTCTACGTCTAACGCATACTTGCATTCTGATAGTTATCATCCACAACACACTATGACTGCGATTCTGCTTTTACATAGGATAAATGCCAGTATGACGGATTTGTTCAGCAATCTCAAGAAATGAGTGCTAGAACTCTGGGACTTACAAATTACCCTCTATCCTAATGATAGGGGATAAGTGTAAGTTTGCGGTGAGTCAGACTGCTGGGGCCACCCTCGATCTCCTGCATGGAGCCCCGGCTCCCTGAATTAAACAAGCGTTTTCGACCACAGCATGAAGCTGCGGCATACATGCCCCCTCCATGAGTTCTCCAATAGAGCTGCATGGAGGGTGCGTGTTGGCCGCCGCTTTGTGGGGTGGTCGACACACCCCATTCATGCTGAGAACCGGGGTGCCATTTTGGGAGATTATGGGGGGCCAACGGTTGGACCCCCTGCGATCTAACACTTATCACCTATCCTTAGGATATGGGATAAGTTGTACATCCTTGAGTTATCCTTTAAATGCAGAGCAAAATGAACACAGTCATTAACAGGGGGCCCAAAGTATATGCCCTTTGAACCCAAAACTACACCCCATGAATAGATCACAATTACAAATATTTCAGTGACACAATGCCACCCGCTTCTACAGCTAATAACACACGATCGCAGCGGGTCTCAAGAGTGAAATCAGGTGCGAACAACAACTATTCACGTTCGATTGACATGTCATAAGCTGTTTTTTAATGACAGTAACAATTTACAACAGTATGTATACACTCCAGTTTGTGTCAAATCCTGCAATCTGCATTAAAAAAAGATTTGGAATGTAATGTTGATAACATCCAAAGGTGCTCTGGGATGGATGCCAGCTTCTTCTGTAGGTGCTTTGTTTTTAAAATGTTTTAGTGCTTCATATGTTCAATAATTTTATTTTATTGCACATACAGTACATAGTGAACATACATTTCCATGCATTGTATTTTGTAGCAATTCTGCATTACAATAGCTCACCACAAATATTTGCTTAAATAGGCACTCTCATTAAAAAATATTTTGCTATTGTACTCCTTATGGTAAATAAAAAAAAAATATTTCTAATCTACTTTGTTCAATAAAATGACATTTTTTATATTTTATTTGTGTGTAAAAAAGCTGCCACTAGGTGTCTCCCTACTTGTCCAAAGCCCATTTCCTCCCATCTCTTGCACAAACTTTGGACTCCCACTGGCCTGGCAGAAGTTCAAAATCAGTAAATGCAGTCTGGATTGCTGAGGGGGTTGCAGCCTTAGCCAATCATAGCTCATCTCACACTGAACTGCTCTGGGCTGTGTGTAGTAGAGTGAGGGAGGAAATTCTCCCCTGTATGGCTTCAGATGATGTCACGCCTGCTGGGGAATGCCCCTTCCCAGTCTGTGAATCTGACTGAGACTGAGCAGAAAATACAGAGCAATTTCAAGGTAGAAAACAAAAAAATAGAAAAATAAAGGCAGGGGGTTTATCATGATTGGGCAGTGAACTGGGAGGATTATAAAATGAACAAGATCATGAGAGGTACTCTTTAAGTCATGCATTTGTTATTTATTATTTTATTGTTTTAGAGTACAGCAATATTTTTTGTCAATACAATATACTCCACTGCACCTTAAAGGGTTGCCAGTGGTGGCCAACAAAACAAGAAATAAATCCAGGAGAGGGTGTTATGTGGCTGTACCTGCTTGTCAAGTTGCTCTTGTTCTGTAATTTTACTTTTTTGACTCATGGAGACCTGCTTTTGCTCGGTTGAAAGACGCTTTTCTTCCTGCACGCTCTGCCAGTGGGCTGCAGTGTCCGTGTTCCCTTCAGGTATTCCTTATTCTGGTTGGTGACACTTGCTCAGCTAATAAGCTGAACTACCTACATTAAACACTATTATCCTTTCAGGGGACTAGCCAGACTGAGGGGACAGGAGATGGCCAAACCCCCTGAGATGACAATAGTGTGTGACATATTGTCATGAAATGGCACCAGCGCTTCAGACTTACTCTGTTGACACAGATCATTTATTAAATGCAGACGTCAATCAGTGTTGTTTCTTGAGGAGCCTGACTACTTATGTCCAAACCTGTGAGTGGAGCACAGAAGTAGAAGAAGCAGAAGTTGGAGGAACAACTGTCAAAAACTGTCCAAAAATACAAATTCATCAGTGAGAGAACTTCTGGAACAACTAAAAAAATGAAGGATTTGCACTAGCTGGAGCACTAGCATTGCATTCATCTACACAGTTTTGCACTGCCTGTTCATTAGAGCAAGTATTGGCCCTTCTCATCGATGAGTGGTTTACATTCACAAGATCTATTTTTTCTGATTGATTTTCCTTAATCATTCCCTTCTCTTTACTACATTCTGCACACTGTTGCAACCCCCCTCAGTCTGTTTTTGAGATATTGGCCCCAGTAATTCTAGCACCAAGCAGACAACAAAACTTCAATTTCCAATTGTGTAAAGTCACATGCTATATATATATATTTGATTCTATTATCAAAGACTAGAATCCATTCTTATGGTCTTACTGTATGCCTGATGCCTTACTCTGCTCCTAAGTGATCTAATACTCACCTGCAGGACTTAAAAGGTCTGCTGCCAACATCTTAAGGCCAAATATTACAGAAACTTTAAGAGGTCAGAATATTTTGGCAGTACTGGTGGGAAATACAAAATAATAGGTGGTTTTACTGTTGTGGCTGATCTGTGTTTGCTTTACACCACAGAGCAATTTTAAAAAGAACAGAAAAATGGAAGATTGGTATGTTGATACAAAATGTCTTTAGCAATCTAACAATGTATTTTGTGATTTCCTACATATAGGGGGAGATTTATCACAACCTGTCTAGAGGAAAAGTTGCTGAGTTGCCCATAGCAACCAATCAGATTGCTGCTTTCATTTTTGAAAAGGCCTATGAAAAATGAAAGAAGCAATCTGATTGGTTGCTATGGGCAACTCAGCAACTTTTCCTCTCAAAAGGTTTTGATAAATCTCCCCCTTAACCCTTGAGTACCAAGGGACATATTTGTCCCATGTTTTTAATTGCCTGTATCAGGCAATTTAAAACATGGGACAAATACGTCCCTTGGTACTCAAAGGGTTAATCTTTTCTTACATTAATAAGGGGAAGGTTGAAAGTAAATGTCACAGTCATTTATTCCATCTTGAAATGCATTTTTGTCAACACAATTGTAATGTCGTTCTTGCGTAAATCTAACCTGTCAAGAATGCCTTAGAATAGGGGGTCTAGGAATGACTTTCTTCCCACATGTTCATTAATTAAGAACAATATAAACATCCATCCTTCAAGGCTGCTAATCTCCCGCGGTTATAATTTACTAAGCATGTTAAATATTAAAGAAAACTAGACTATAATTTATAGATTTTAAATAACAAATTACTACATGCTTGCATGAGTTTTACCAGCTTGGGAGAATATTTACATTGTTGTTTTATTGCCTTTTTCACAGATTTAAAATTTAGTTTATAGCACACAAAGTTTCCACATTACTATTTTGTACTTTTTGTATTAACATATACTTTCTCTGTATATTATTACCTCTCTGGTTTAGTAGAACCTATGGGATTTATCTAACCATGCCTTTATGTAAAAAGAAATAATGTACTATAAGCCCAAAGCAACTAGACCAATGTTCACTTTCATCATACTAAAATCTCCCACCGGGGTTGGTTGCTATGGCTTTCAGTATTTGCTTTTTTTCACTACATTTTCAAGTCCTTTAGTTGTAAATCTGTTCCTTTATCTAGCATTAAATATATTTTCTGGTCTCAATAAAACTTGTAGTAAAGTTCTGAAACACAAACACGAACCCCTATGATAGACTATTGGAAGTGAACAAATACTTAGCTACCACTAATTAATTTATAGTATGGGCAGAACCAGTCTCTGTTGTGAAGTTTACGTTTTAACTTAGATATCTTCCATTAAACGTCATGTTCACATTTACGGGAATAAATCAAAAGTTAATTGTCTATTTTGCAATGCTCCTAAGATACAAAATGGATTTGGGAAACAAACTGTAAAATTCCATTTGCACGAAAACATATGTTCCTTAGCAAATAGTTGATCTCCTTGGTTTGGTCATACATTTCATCTACAGTATATTACAATAACCAGGAGATATAATGACAAATGAAAAGCTTTCAGTGCTTTGTTTCTATAAACCCTTGATGATAACTGACATATAATTAAACCATTAAGCTGTTAAGGGTGTATGGAGAGGGTTAAGTACTCAAGGCCTACGCACCCCTATTGCTTTCTTCAGCTGAGGGCCGCTGCTAATAGTTGTAGCGAAACAATCTCTGTTATGGGATAGTAACTGTTTAGATGCTGCTGTCAAAGCTGATTGCAAGGGAGAAGTTTTTTGTCACGGTAGCCTGAGGCCTCTGGTATGCCTCCATGGCTCTACTATTGACAGAGACTAATCAAAAACTACAACCCCAGCTGTAAAAAATACCATGCAGCAATATTAATTTAATCATAATCCTACAACCTGACCACACAATACAATATCCCTTATAACTTTATTTTTACTCTATATACATACATAGACCCCCCCCCCCCCCACACACACACTAAATTAAAATTACCTTCCCATAAAAACCTATAACCCCTAGAAAGAGAATAAGGGGGCAACCTACTCTGGCCACCAATTAATATTGCATGTATGAGCCAATGACAAGCAGATATGTAGTCAATATCAATAAAAAAATATAAATTTTGCCCCAAATTCCTTTTTAACTCCTTGGGGACGGAGCCCATTATAACCCTAAGGACGGGAGCATTTTTTGCAATTCTGACCACTGTCACTTTAAGCATTAATAACTCTGGGATGCTTTCAATTTTCATTCTGATTCCGAGATTGTTTTTTCGTGACATATTCTACTTTATGTTAGTGGTAATTTTTTGTCGATACTTGCATCATTTCTTGGTGAAAAATTCCAAAATTTTATGAAAAAATTGAAAATTTAGCATTTTTCTAACTTTGTAGCTCTCTGCTTGTAAGGAAAACAGACATTCCAAATAAATTATATACTGATTCACAAATACAATATGTCTACTTTATGTTTGCATCATAAAGTTGACATGTTTTTACTTTTGGAAGACATCAGAGGGCTTCAAAGTTCAGAAGCAATTTTCCAATTTTTCTCAAAATTTCCAAAATCTGAATTTTTCAGGGACCAGTTTAGTTTTGAAGTGGATTTGAAGGGCCTTCATATTAGAAATACCCCATAAATTACCTCATTATAAAAACTGCACCCCACAAAGTATTCAAAAGGACATTCAAAAAGTTTGTTAACCCTTTAGGTGTTTCACAGGAATAGCAGCAAAGTGAAGGAGAAAATTCAAAATCTTCATTTTTTACACTCGCATGTTCTTGTAGACCAAGTTTTTGAAACTTTACAAGGGGTAATAGGAGAAAAAGCCCCCCAAAATGTGTAACCGAATTTCTCTAGAGTATGGAAATACCTCATATGTGTATGTCAAGTGTTTGGCGGGCGCAGTAGAGGGCTCAAAAGGGAAGGAGCGACAACAGGATTTTGGAGAGTGAATTTTGCTGAAATGGTTTTTGGGGGCATGTCACATTTAATAAGTCCCAATGGTGTCAGAACAGCAAAAAAAAATGCCATGGCATACTATTTTAAAAACTACCCCCCTCAAGGCACTTAACAAGGGGTCCGGTGAGCCTTAACACCCCACAGGTGTTTGATGACTTTTCGTTAAATTGAGATGTGTAAATTAAAAGAAAATTTTTTCACTAAAGTGCAGTTTTTTTTCCCAAAATTTACCATTTCTACAAAGGGTAATGGGAGAAAAATCCCCCCAAAATTTGTAACGCAATTTCTCCCACGTACGGAGATACCCCATATGTGGCCCTAAACTGTTGCCTTGAAATACGACAGGGCTCTGAAGTGAGAGAGCGCCATGTGCATTTGAGGCCTAAATTAGGAATTTGCAATACGGGTGGAGCCAGTTACAAGGATGGGACTTGTCTCCAAAACCCTACAGCAGTGTTTCCCAAACAGGGTGCCTCCAGCTGTTGCAAGCCTCCCAGTCTCCCAGGACAGTCTATGGCTGTCCGGCAACACTGGGAGTTGTGGTTTTGCAACAGCTGGAGGCACCGTTTAGGAAACTCTGCCGTATGAGACGTTTTTCATTTTTATTGGGGGGGGGGGGGGGGGGCGACGTGTAAGGGGGTGTATGTGTAGTGTTTAACTTTTTATTATTTGTTAGTGTAGTGTTTTTAGGGTACATTCACACAGGCAGGGGTTCACAGTAAGTTTCCTTGAAGGAAACCCACTATAAACCAGCCCGTGTGAATGTACCCTGTACATTCACATGGGGGGGGGGGGGCGCCCCAAACCTTCAGCTGTGGCAAAATGACATCAGTGGTCTCCAAACTGTGACCCTCCAGATGTTGCAAAACTACAACTCCCAGAATGCCCAGACAGCATTTGGCTGTGTGGGCATGCTGGGAGTTGTAGTTTTGCAGCTTTTAGAAGGGCACAGTGAAGATCACTTATCGCGATCTTCACTGAAGCCTCCTCCAACGCACTTTCCGGCCGCGCTCAGATGATGACGCCGCTGCTCCGAGATGCCGCCGCTTCCGCAGGTCCGGGTAAGCCGGGCCATGTCCCCCCCTCTCGCCGCCCGTGTTCCCCCCGCTCTGTACCGACTTCGATCGGTGGGCAGATTGGGGGGAAATTAACTCTAACC
Source organism: Hyla sarda (assembly GCF_029499605.1). Taxonomy (NCBI): domain Eukaryota; kingdom Metazoa; phylum Chordata; class Amphibia; order Anura; family Hylidae; genus Hyla; species Hyla sarda. The sequence goes on along the minus strand of NC_079189.1, from coordinate 312,060,464 downwards.
CCCCGCCACCCTCCTGCCATTGGTGGTCAGCCTGACCGACCAATGGCAGGGGATAGGAGGGGGTGGCAAAACTGACACCTCGCTCCTATCCTTTAGGCTGGTCGGAGCTGTCTCCGATCACGCTTATTTTCTGGGAGATCGGGTCACCAGTGACCCGATTTGCCCGGATCGGAATTGACCTGCGATTTGCTGCGATCGCCGACATGGGGGGGTCTCAGGACCCCCCTAGGCATTGCCACGGGATGCCTGCTGATAGATATCAGCAGGCATCCCGGTCCGATCACCGCCCGGTGAGCGGCAGTGATCGGAAATAGGGAGGGCGTATGGATACGCCCTCCGTCCTTAAGTGACGGGACGCGAGGGCGTATGCATACGCCTTCCGTCCCCAAGGAGTTAAGGGGTTGCAGGTTTTGAACCCTTTAAGGATGCAGGGTTTTTCCGTTTTTGCACTTTCATTTTTTCCACATCACCTTCTAAAAATCATAACACTTTCAATTTTGCACATAAAATTCCATATGATGGCTTATTTTTTGTGCCACCAATTCTACTTTCAGTGACAGTAGTCATTTTACCTAAAAATCCACGGAAAAACCGAAAAAAAAATGCATTGTGCGACAAAATTGAAGAAAAAATTTTATTTTGTAAAAATAACACCTTATCTTTATTCTGTAGGTCCATACGGTTAAAATGATACCCTACATATATAGGTTGGATATTGTCGTACTTCGAAAAAAAAATCATAACTATATGCCGGAAAATTTATATGTTAAAAATTCTCATCTTCTAACCCCTATAACTTTTTTATTTTTCCGCGTACGGGCCGGTTTGAGGACTAATTTTTTGTGCCGTGTTCTGAAGTTTTTATCGGTACCATATTTGTATTCATTGGACTTTTTGATCGCTTTTTATTCATTTTTTCATGATATCAAAAGTGACCAAAAATACGCTATTTTGGACTTTGGAATTTTTTTGCGCGTACGGGGCTGGATCAGCGAGATAGGGGCTCGATTGCTCAAGCCTGTAGCTCAGGCTTGGAGCAATCAAACCCCGATCGGACACTGCGGAGACAGGTAAGGAGACCTCCGCTTGCGTCCTAGCTGATCGGAGCATCGCAAATTTATCGCAATGTCCCGATCAGCCCGACTGAGCTGCCAGGAAGCATTTACTTTTACTTTCAGATGCGGCGGTCAACTTTCATCGCTGCGTCTGAAGGGTTAATAGCGTGCGGCACAATGATCGGTGCCGCGCTGTCAGCCAAGTTAGCCGGGACCGACCCGGTGTGATGCGCGGTCACGGTGTGACCCCGTTTTAAACACCAGGATCGGGCGTAGGGCATACAGGTACGCCCTATGTCTTTAAGAGGTTAAGATAAGTAATTTTTAATGTGGTGGGGAGGTCTCATGTATGAGTATAGAGTAACAAGAAAGTTTTGTTGAATGATTGTGTGGTCAGTTTGTCAGTTTATATATTGATAGAGTCTGCCTGTGGTAGGCTCTACCAACAGAGTGCAGATTTATGGATCAATGAAGTACTGTAATTATAACCTCATAAATATTTATATACCTCATGTGAGCACGTTCATAGATCCTCCTCTCATGTGAGTGCAAGATAAGCAGGCATATGAGAGCAGAGAGGATGAAGGCAAGGACGCTCTGAATATTGTTTCCTGTATACAGCCTGAATCTCCAGAACAAGGCAAGGATCTCCTTTTAATCAGCTACACCCGCACAATAACTCTTTTTAATGGATTTAGTGCAGGTGAGAAAGGTGTCAGATTACCTTTAACCTCTTAAGGATGGCGGGTGTATCCATACGCCCTTGTTTTAAAGTCTTTAAGGACTGAGAGCGTATGGATACGCCCTTGGGAATTTCGGTCCCTGCCGCTAGCCGGTCGGGTATCGGACCAGAATGCCTGCTGAAATCAAGTCAGACATGCGATTTTCTACTATTCAGGGCTGATCTGGACTCTGGTGACCCGATAACCCGGAAAATAGGGATGATCGGAGCTGTCAGTGACAGCCCCGATCATCCTGAGGGATAGGAGCGAGGTCGCAGTGGTGCGATCTCCTCCTATCCCCTGCCATTAGTCAGAAATGAATTCTGACCAATGGCAGCGCATGACAGGGGGTTGCCATGGAAACCCCCCACTCTGCCCACCCCTGGATGTCAGGCAGAACGGGGGGAGAAGATGGCGGCCGGTACCTGAGGACAAGATGCTGTGGGGACCACCGATCATCGGTGGAGACGGCGGAGATCAGCGGTGCAGGTAGGGAAGCGACAGTGGGGGGTGGGAAGAAAGGTGGCAGTAAAGCGATATTTACTGCTGCCCTTCTACTGGTTGCCAAACTGAGACTGCCAGCATGCCCAGACAGCCAAAGGCTGCCTGGGCATGCTGGGAGTTATAGTTTTGCAACATCTGGAGGGTCACAGTTTGGAGACCACTATTACAGTGGTGCCCAAACGGTAGCCCACCAGATGTTGCCAAACTCTCAGCATGCCAAGACTGCCCGGGCATGCTGGGAGTTGCAGTTCTGTAACATCTGTCACTTCAGATTTCAACGTAAAGTAGGCATATTGTATTTGTGAATCAATATAAAATGTATTCGGAATATCAATCTTCCTTACAAGCAGAGAGTTTAAAAATTAGAAAAATGCTAAATTTTCAAAATTTTCATGAAATTTTTGGATTTTTCACCAAGAAAGGATGCAAATAATGACGAAAATTTACCACTAAAATAAAGTAGAATATTTCACGAAAAAACTCTTACAGAATCAGAATAATCTGTAAAAGCATCTTAGAGTTATTAATGCTTAAAGAGACGGTGGTCAGAATTGCGAAAAAGGGCTCAGTCCTTAAGGTGAAAAAGGACTCAGTCCTTAAGGGGTTAAGTAATTTTTTTTTAAATTAGTTTACCATAAAAAAAAACCTATGTAATAGGGTATCATTGTAATCGGACTGATCTGAAAAATCTAGATAACATGTCAGTTTGAGTGCACAATAAACAAACAAACAAAAAAAAAGAATTACCCCAAATGTGCTAAATTGCTAATTTTTCTTATATATTTATTTTCATTTTTTTAGGTTTTGCCGCATATTTTATGGCATATTAAATGAAGCAGCATATTAAATGAAGAATGTCATTACAAAGCATAATTGGTCTCACAAAAAAGAAACCGTCATAGGGCTCTGTAGATGTAAAAAAAAAATGTTATGGTTCATAGAAGGAGTGAAAAAATTACATTTCTTAGGTCTTCAAGGTGTTAATTTTTTATAGAGCTACTCTTTCTTTTTTTTTTTTATAGTGCTAGCACAAAGTAAAAGTACTTTTTGCTGAGAAAAATCATATTTTGTGAGTTTCTTTCTTCCACTGTATGAATAATTTATATATTCAGTTAAAATCACTCACTGTAAATGCTAAAAAGGCAGAAATCACATTTTAGAACTTTTTTTAGCATGCTATTGAAACAACAGCATTCATTAGACATAAGAAAGCAACATATCATCTTTGCAGCTCACATGAAAGCTCAATAGTCTGAGATAAGGCCATAAGATAAAGATCAGTTACCAAAAAGGCAAAAAGTGATGAACCAATAAAGCTTGTTCTTTATGTGTAGTAAGAAAATAATTGTTTATCCAGATGTTTAGTCACGATTTGCATATCTCAATATCTGATTCCTGCCCTGCCTTTTTTGTTAAATCTCTTTCCATGAAAAAGTTTTAAATTGGAATTTCGTTAAAAAATTTGTAAGTATTTTTTATTGCTCAGTTAATGCTCTGTAAAAAGCAGATATTGAAGAACATTAAAATACTCAAATCTGAACCTAAAATCTATAGAGAAAGATCAAACACCAATCTTAAAGCATGCAACTTTTTATAAAATATGCCATGTCAGCAGGACATGAATGTTATAAAGCCCATTACTACTGGATTGAAGAGAAAGCAGTGCAATAATTTGCTATTTTACACTGTCTTTTGTCAGCTATGTTCAGCTTTTGACATGTCTGTTTTGGTCTGTGTTCACACACAGCTATTGGTTTGGTTGTGTGTGAACAGTTTTATGTTCCCTGGTTTAGTTAATAGCCTTTTGCTTTCTAGCCAATAGCTCCTAGGGTGTGTCTATTTAAAGTCAGCCCAGTCTAGCCTTTGGGCTGGTGTTTGAGATCATTACATCCTGACTTGCTAAGATGCTGGACACACTGCTTTGGAGCTCTTGGTGAAACACTCTTTATTTGAGCTTTTAATCTACTATCTCTGTCTTGGCATGCACTTTGTATTTTCTGGTTTTAGCCATGGTCAGGTGGCATGCTTATAGTAGATTTTAATCTGTGTTTGTATAGTCGGTTTTAGGATTTGTGTATCGTTTTGATATGTGTCTGTTCACACTGTGTTTTTTTCTTGTGTCCATTTATATGAAGTTCTGTTTTTTATATTTCTGTTTTTCCTACTGGGTCAGCTTCTGACCACACTGTAAAGTATTGCGCTGAACAGCAGTCTATTTGGATTTATTATTATGACTACTCCTTTAGTGGAGTGGAGTGTCCAGTTTGTGTGTCCAGTGTGAACCGTGTCCTATGTTAGATCCCTGTTACCGCTCCATGGGGACTCCGTGTCTACTGAAAGTGTTCGGAGGGATTGCTATTCCTGTCTTGTGTTCAGTGTGAACAGTGTTCTATATTATATCCTGTGTATTTAGGCATCCCTGTTACTTGTCCATGGGGACTCAGAGGGTATTGTTATTCCTGTGTCTACTGGAGGTGTTCTGAAGGGATTGTGATTATTCCTGTCTTGTGTTCAGTGTGAACAGTGTTCTATAATTATATCCTGTTGTATTCGTTTCTCTGAGTTGTAACTTGGCATCCCTGTTACCTGTCCATGGGGACTTTGTGTCTACTGGAAGTTCTTGGGGATTATGCTATATTCCTGTCTCTTCTGGAGTCTGTTTAAACTAATCAGTTTTTCTGTCTGGTGTTTTGAACTCTATATAATTATTAGTTCTTGTTTTCAGATCTTTGGAGTTCTGTCCATGACTACTTATCTATAGCGTCCTCTGTTCACGACCACCGATCTATAGTGTCCTCTGTTCATGACCACTGAGTCCTCTGTTCATGTCCGTTGATCTGTAGTGGCCTCTGTTCATGACTGCTGATTCATAGTGTCCCCTGTGCTGCTCACTGATCTGTGTATTATGATCTGTGTATTCTATTATAGAGTTCTATGTTCCTGTCATGTTTCTGGTTTGTGACCGACTATTTATTAGTATGTGTTTTTAGGCCCCTGCACTGTAGTTCAGGGAGGGACCGGCACCCAGTTGTCGATCCACCGTTTAGGGTGGATGGGAAAGTAGGCAGGGAGAGCGGTTTAAGGATCAGTTTAGGGCTCACTCTGCCTATCCCCCGGGTTGGTCCCTGACAGCTTTTTTAAGAGTCTGAAGTATAATCTTTTACACAGCTTTGATAGAAAACTAAGAAGTGTTACTAGGAAGTAGTCAAAGACATGCAAAAATCCAGAGCTTATCTAAAACAGTCTGTACATTGCCCTCTAGTATGGACCAACAGCTCCTACCAAAGCCTCAATAACACAGTGGAAATGCCACATTGTGAACTATGCCAATGCATTTCAATTGCCTTCAAGTCTTAACTGCCCACTCCCCTTCTATGAAGCAGGCTCAAGAGCTGAGCATTCATCATAGTGGGGTTGTCTGGCGATCGCAGTGATGCCCAGCATTAACCCTACGCCATGATCACAGTCCCGGCAGCTCAGTAGAGCAGATTTGGACCACCGCATTAAAAGAACGGTGTCCCGATCAACTGACAGGAGGGCCCTTACCTGCCTCCTCACCCTCCGTGATCGGTTTCTGATGCTCCAGTCAGACATGGCAGGCTGGAGCAATCGAGCACCGATATCACTGATCAATGCTATGTTATGGCATAGCATTGAACAATGTAAAAATTAAAATAAAAAGTTAATATAAATTAATCCCTTCCCTAATAAAGGTTTGAATCACACCCCTCTTGCCATTTAAAAAAATATGTAAACAAAAATAAACATGTGGTATCACCACGTGCGTAAATGTTGGAAGTATACAAATATAATGTTAATTAAAAAGACGTGGAGCTGTTTTTGAAAGAAATTATCTCTTTTTCTTTTTTTTGGGGATAACCCCTTTAACATTCCATTAGGCCAGCACAAAAAGATCAGGCGTAATTGTACACAACCATTAGATTTCCTATCCCAAAGTCATATTTTTACAGATTTGACTGAATTCTCTTATATCAATAGCTGCAACAAAGCAGGAACTCTTCATAAAAAAATCTGCTTAAAACCTGTGAACACCCCCCCCCCCCTCCATTCTAGGAAGCTTTATATGTAGGACCATAAGCTGTAAATGCTGTTCCAATATTACCCACGGAACCAAAAAATATAAATCCACTTTTTAAACTAAAATCATTGATACATTGTAATACCAATTTCTTTGTATCTATTAGAATGCTCATGCAGCCTAAAATACACACCATCCAACCACTTAGATCTCAAATTAACAACCATAGAGTTAATATAACAATGGGCTTTGTATTACACAATGTATCCTGTCATGCTGCAAATAATCACAATTGTGACTTTTCCTAGTTCAAAACAACCCCAATTAAACATATCACCAGGAATAAGAACCAACGATGGGGTCATCTAGAAAAAAAAATGTGTGTGTATGTGTATATATATATAAAAAGCAAAATCATCGGTAGTTGCAGTATCTTGTAATACCTTTTTTATTGGACTAACAAGATTTTGTAGAGACAAGCTTTCGGGATTCCTCCCTTTATCAAGTCATAAGCATTTCTGAGCTCACAAGGAGAAAACACAGGTTCTATCTCACAAAATATGCAGGGGTTAAAACAACATTAGTGGAGAATGGACATTAAGTTGGGCCATAAATTGTAACAATTTATGGCCCAACTTAATGTCCATTCTCCACTAATGTTGTTTTAACCCCTGCATATTTTGTGAGATAGAACCTGTGTTTTCTCCTTGTGAGCTCAGAAATGCTTATGACTTGATAAAGGGAGGAATCCCGAAAGCTTGTCTCTACAAAATCTTGTTAGTCCAATAAAAAAGGTATTACAAGATACTGCAACTACCGATGATTTTGCTTTTTGCATCACTGGACTAATACGGCTACTCCTAACTAATCTATATATATATATATATATATATATATATATATATATATATATATATTCAACTGGCTCCAGAAGTGGAATTGTTCTTTTCTGTCTAAGTGCTCTCTGATGACACCTGTCTCTGGAAATGTCCATAGTAGAAAAAATCCCCATAGCAAACCTTTCCCTGACAGAAAAGAATAACTCAACTTCAGCATCTGATAATTATTGGAAGGATTAATATTTTTTAATAGAAGTAATTTACAAATCGGTTTAACTTTCTGGAGCCAGTTGAGATATATATATATATATATATATATATATATATATATATATATATATATATTTCCTGGAATACCCCTTTAAGATCCTGAAAAAAATGTGAAATCTTCTGGATCTATAAGCTTAACATTTTTGTAAACCTAAGGCTTAATAAATATATAGATAATGTCTAATTTTGCACAACACCCTATATACTCTAAATGTGGTCATTTTATACTCTACATGTGGTCAGTATCCGACCGCTGGATATATTTAGCAGATTAAGGTATATCCCTTTTTGACTTTTGCCTTGAACCCTTCCCAGCCCCCCCCCACACACACACACACCTTGGCCTTTTTTCCTGGATTAGGCACATGTCCCATCGTTCGTATATGTTTCTCTTCTTTTTTGGCTCCATTCCTGGAATTAGGTCTTGGCCATTCTACTGACAGTTCTTCATTCTCAGCTTGTTGTATTTGGAGTTTCCTCCAGTTGATGACCCCTGGGTATATAATAATATTTATAAAGGTTTAAGACATTCTGCCTCACTTTAAAATTCTGAGGGTACAGATAAAGACTAATATCAGACATTAAAATAAATACACATGAATTGTTCAAATAGGAGTGAGCTTTGCTAGTTATATGTGCGCATGCATGCATGTTTAGGCATCTGCACCAGAGTAGACATGAGTTCTGTCTCAGGCATGTGCATTCGTTCCCCGGCTGCTGACAAGATGGTGTGGATTTTGTCTGTGCCCAGGCAAGGAAGCCCTTCTGACTCCATGACACATACTTACCAAAGAAAGAACAATTTCCAATACTCCATGGAAGCAAGAGCATTTGGGATCCCTGTTGTCAAAATAGGTGAAGTCCCAGAGGTTGGACTCTTGGATAGGTAAAAACAAGTAGTTATTTTGACAAAGTTCCATTAAAGATCATTGAAGTGCAATAGGTTTATACAGCAATGATGTAAAACATTTAACAAGCTCATTATTATCTGCCTGACTCAAAGCCGCACTGCAATCTGACTTTGAATGACAAATTTTAGTCTATTTCCTAGCAGGGAAATATCTGTACAGAATTTGTGGTTTAATTCATCTGCTAGATAAAAAAAAAAAGCATACATGTTCATTCACACTTCCTTTTATTTGATATCACATTTGAAGATGAAGTCTGAAGATGAATAAAACTCAGTGAGATAATTCTTCAAAAGTCAGTAACATTGGGATTGAGAATAAACTTTTTCACATTAAGAAACAATATTCACTGATTAGCTGTAGCATGAATGACACTGATGATCTCATGACAATTACAACTATCAAGAGGTGGGATATCTTAAGCAGCAATTAAAAAGTATTAGAGTATTATCCCTCTGTGCCCCGGCTGCCAAACAAAACAAACTTGAACTCACCTTCTTAAATTCCCCCATTGCGCTGATATCGGTGTCCTGTTCTCCGGTGCCTGTCTTCTTCCGCTTCCTGTGGGACGGTGAGTCATGCTGTGCTCAGCGTATCACCAGCTACAGCGGGACATTGCGGGACATCGCCATACTGCAGGAAGCGGAAGAAGACAGGGACCGGAGTAGGGGACACCGATATCAGAGCAATCGGAGAACGTAGGTAAGTAAGTTAAAGTTTGTTTCGTTTCGTTTGGCAGCCTGGGCACAGAGGGATAAAACAAACATACCATAGTACTCCTTTAACCCTATAAGGACCAAGCCCATTTTTGCCTTAAGGACCAGAGCGTTTTTTGCACATCTGACCACTGTCACTTTAAACATTAATAACTCTAGAATGCTTTTAGTTATCATTCTGATTCCGAGATTGTTTTTTTCGTGACATATTCTACTTTAACATAGTGGTAAAATTTTATGGTAACTTGCATCCTTTCTTGGTGAAAAATCCCAAAATGTTATGAAAAATTTGAAAATGTTGCATTTTTCTAACTATGAAACTTTCTGCTTGTAAGGAAAATGGATATTCCAAATATTTTTTTTTATTCACAAATACAATATGTCTACTTTATGTTTGCATCATAAAATTGATGAGTTTTTACTTTTGGAAGACATCAGATTGCTTCAAAGTTCAGCAGCAATTTTCCAATTTTTCACAGAATTTTCAATTTTTCAGGGACCAGTTCAGTTTTGAAGTGGATTTGAAGGGTCTTCATATTAGAAATACCCCACAAATGACCCCATTATAAAAACTACACCCCCAAAGTATTCAAAATGACATTCAGTCAGTGTTTTAACCCTTTAGGTGTTTCAAAAGAATAGCAGCAAAGTAAAGGAGAAAATTCAAAATCTTCATTTTTTATACTCGCATGTTCTTGTAGACCCAATTTTTGCAAGTGGTAAAAGGAGAAAATTTTTACTTGTATTTGTAGCCCAATTTCTTTCGAGTAAGCACATACCTCATATGTCTATGTAAAGTGTTCGGTGGGCGCAGTAGAGGGGAAGGAGCGACAAGGGGATTTTGGAGAGAACATTTTTTTGAAATGGTTTTTAGGGGGCATGTCACCTTTAGGAAGCCCCTAGGGTGTCAAAATAGCAAAAAAAAAAAAAAAACATGGCATACCATTTTGGAAACTAGACCCCTCGAGGAATGTAACATGGGATAAAGTGGGCCTTAATACCCCACAGGTGTTTCATGAATTTTGCAAATGTAAAAAAAAAAAAAAATTGACCTAAAATGCTTGTCTTCCCCAAAATTCTACATTTTTAAAAAGGGTAATAGCAGAAAGTACCCCCAAAATTTGAAGCCCAATTACTCCCAATTCAGAAAACACCCCACATGGGGGTGAAAAGTGCTCTGCTGGCGCACTACAGGTCTCAGAAGAGGAGTAGTCACATTTAGCTTTTTGGAAGCAAATTTGGCTCTGGGGGCATGCCGCATTTAGGAAGCCCCTATGGTGCCAGGACAGCAAAAAAAAATCCACATGGCATACTATTTTGGAAACTAGACCCCTCGGGGAACGTAACAAGGGGTTAAATTAACCTTTATACCCCACAGGTGTTTCACGACTTTTGCATATGTAAAACAATTTATTTATTTTTTTAACCTAAAATGCTTGTTTTCCCAAAAATCTTACATTTTTGAAAAGGGTAAAAGCAGAAAATACCCCCAAAATTTGAAGCCCAATTTCTCCCTAGTACGGCGATACCCCATTTGTGACCCTAAACTGTTGCCTTGAAATACGACAGGGCTCCAAAGTGAGAGCGCCATTCCCATTTGCACTCCCAGCATGCCTGGACAGTCAGTGGCTGTCTGGTAATACTGGGAGTAGTTGTTTTGCAACAGCTGGAGGCTCCGTTTTTGAAACCGTGGCGTACCAGACGTTTTTCAATTTTATTGGGGAGGGGGGCTGTGTAGGGGTATGTGTATATGTAGTGTTTTTTACTTTTTATTTTATTTTGTGGTAGTGTAGTGTAGTGTTTTTAGGGTACAGTCGCATGGGCAGGGGTTCACAGTAGTTTCTCGCTGGCAGTTTCAGCTGCAGAAAATTTGCCACAGCTCAAACTTGCAGCCGGATACTTACTGTAAACCTCCGCCCATGTGAGTGTACCCTGTACATTCACATTGGGGGGGGGGGGACATCCAGCTGTTGCAAAACTACAACTCCCAGCATGCGCTGACAGACTGTACATGCTGAGAGTTTTAGTTTTGCAACAGCTGTAGGCACACTGGTTATGTATCACTGAGTTTGTGACCTAACTCAGTGTTTCACAACCAATGTGCCTCCAGCTGTTGCAAAACTACAACTCCCAGCATGTACGGTGCATGCTGGGAGTTGTAGTTTGCAACAGCTGGAGGCACACTGGTCGTGTAACACTGAGTTAGGTAAATAAAAAAAACTGAGTTCCACAAAGAGTGTGCCTTCAGCTGTTGCAAAACTACAACTCTTAGCAGTCACCGACAGCCAACGGGCATGCTGAGAGTTGTAGTTATGCAACCAGCAGATGCACCACTACAACTCCCAGCATTCACTTTAGCTGTTTGTGCAAGCTGGGAGTTGAAGTTATACAACAGCTGAAGGTACACTTTTCCATAGAAAAAATGTGCCTCCTGCTGTTGCAAAACTATAAGTCCCAGCATGCCCATAAGGCAATGCTGGAGTTGTGGTGGTCTGCCTCCTGCTATTGCATAACTACAGCTCCCAGCATGCCCTTTTTGCATGCTGGGAGCTGTTGCTAAGCTACAGCAGGAGGTTGTCACTCAGCACCAACTGCTGCCCCCAAGTCAGTCTCTCGCTGCCGCCGCCGCTCCTGGGGCCCCGATCCCAACAGGGACACCGGGGATCGGGGTCCCCAGCTCCCGGGGTCTTCTTCCCGCACCCGGGTAAACCGGCTGACGAATCAGGGCGATCGTGAGGTGGCACCAGTGCCACCTCACCCCTGCTGGCTATTGCTGTTAGGGGCCGTCAGACAAGGCCCCAAACAGCCTGTAATTCCAGGTCACCGGGTCACTGGAGACCCGATTGACCCGGAATCCGCCGCAGATCGCTGGGCTGAATTGCCCAGTGATCTGCGGCCATAGCCGACATGGGGGGACATAATGACCCCCCTGGGCGATATGCCGCGATGCCTGCTGAACGATTTCAGCAGGCATCCGGCTCCGGTCCTCAACCTGCTAGCGGTGGGGACCGAATTTCCCACGGGCATATGGATACGCCCTGTGTCCTTAAGGACTCGGAATGCAGGGCGTATCCATACGCCCGGTGTCCTGAAGAGGTTAATGTGTTAGAGAGTCAAAGGGGATGAATTTTAACAGCTACACAACATGATCAGTGCATCTGCAATGCAGCATTTTTGTGGGTTTTTTCAAGTATGCAGTGGTTTAAACCTACTGTGCCAAAAATGGTCCAGGACATTTGTTAAACTGCAGCAGGGTCATAGGTGCACAAAGTTCATTAACTCCTTAAGGATGCAGGGCGTGCCTGTACGTCCTGCTCCGGCTCCTGCAATCTAACGGGTGACCCCACATCATTATGGGTCAGTGACGGCGGCTAACAGTAGCCGGGACACGTGGCTAATAGCGGACGTCACCGATCGTGGTGACGTGTGCTATTAACCCTTTAGACGCAGCGGTCAAAGTTGATCTAAAGTTAAAAACTGATCAATAACACTGATCAATGCAGGTCAATCGTATGGACCTACAGAATAAAGAAAATGTGTCATTTTTACCAAAAAATTTACTGCGTAGAAACGGAAGCCCCCAAAAGTTACAACATGGCATTTTTTCTTCAATTTTGTCCCACAATAATACATTTTTTTCACCGTAGATTTTTTGGATAAAATTACTGATTACAAAGTAGAATTGGTGGTGCAAAAAATATAGATTTTTAGGTGGAAAATTTAAAGGGTTATGATTTTTAAAGGTAAGGAGGAAAAAACGAAAATGCAAAAACTGAAAAGGGGTTAATACAAGACTGATATATGGATGACTCAAGAAGCACTACTTTTCAGGTTTTATCAAGGTATCTTTGGCTCATTTATACTGGATACTATAACTTTGCCACATTAAAGCTTTTTTGATTTGTGGTTATACCCAACAAATGAAACTTGCATAACTTGTATTAAAGACTGGACTAGAAGTGGTACATTTGATTTTGTAAAAATAAAAATGTCATATTTATCGTTATTGTTGCTCGCGAATATTCGCAATACGAATTTTATTCGCGAATATCGCATATTCACGAATTCGCGAATATTCGCCAATATAGCACTATATATTCGTAATTACGAATATTCGTTTTTTTTTTTTTCACAGTACACATCACAGTGATCATCCCTCTCTGCTTCCAGCTTGTGTGGTGTAAAAAAAGGCTCTAATACTACTGTGTGAGACTGGCGTGCAAATTTTTGCATATGCTAATATTCACATATGCAAATTTCCGTTTATGCTAATTTTTGTATATGCAAATTTTCGCATAAGCGAATTTTCGCATATGCGAAAATAAAACGCGAATATTACGAATATGCAAATTTAGCGAATATATATGAATATTCGTCCATATATTCGCGAAATATCGCAAATTCGAATATGGCCTATGCCGCTCAACACTATTTATCATTCATATAAATAAAGAGTGTGTGAGTGTTTTTTTTTTCTTTTTCATAAGATGAAATTTTACCTCCTAGATGGAAACAAATCCCATTTGCAAATCGTCAAATGCTTTAGCTGCCCAGTAGTTCAAATAGAATATGTAAAACTGTTATCTACTAGTTTTTTTGCGTGAATAGCAAGTCAATCTTATATTCTCCCCAATCTTGCTAGCTTTAATGTACTAGCTACTTATTGCAAATGACTGTCAAACAGCCAGTTTATATTATTAAGAGATATCTCTTTTTTATCCAACACAAACAGCTATAAAGGATAAAGCTAAATAGGAACATTAAATAGATTTTTCTTCACATATAAAGCAAAACTAAAGGCACCGATTAATATAATGAAATAATCCTCTTTAACCATAGCATATAGAAATATAAAATATTGGTGGATATTTTCAAGGACATAACTATAATACGGAATGTGTCGCTTAAGGTTTATACATTGGGTATATTTTAATTTAGTCATTTGAACTGAATCTTCGCACAATATAACAGCTGGAGTTGAGTGAATGTCTTTTGCTATCCCCAGAAAAGTATATTCTGTATTTCCGGAGCCTATTATATTGCTTTTCTATAAAAAATGATTTTAACATGTCCCTACTGATTCTTTGATTATTATATACTACCTTGCCAAAGAGCATGTCAAGAGTTGAATAAACTTCTTTTCCTGTTAGAAATGAAATTAGAGTGTGGGATGTCATGTCTTATCTATCTTTTCTTTTAACTTTCCTTTATGTGTTACATAACAGGCTTTCCAAACTGACAGAAGGAGTGGGAGCTTTCTTATACTTCTCATCTTGATACTTGAATATCAGAAAGGAGAATTTCATTACCACCCTTTTGAGATTTCAACACCTTTTATCATCCTAAAAATAAATCATGAAAGCTAATGTTACAAGTGCAACTTTTATTTAAGGGGGTACTCCTGTGGAAAACTTTATTTTTATTTTTTTATGAAATGGTGCTAGAAAGTTAAACATTTGTAAATTAAGTCTATTTAAAAATCTTAATCTTTTAAGTACTGGAAGGGTTAAGATTTTTTTTTAATAGAAGTAAATTACAAATCTGTTTAACTTTCTGGTACCAGTTGATTTAAAAACAAATATGTTTTCCACCGGAGTACCCCTTTAAGCAACTTTCCACTGTTGGTTTGTGCTTAGCAAATGCTTCATACATGAATGGAAGAAACAAACAACCAAAAAATACTTTTTTGGGACTAGCAGCTTAGGGCTAAGTTTCTACTTGCTTTTTTGTCCTGCGCTTTTTGGTTTGAAAAAAACGCAAGAAAAAATGCCTGAAAAAACGCCAGTGCAATTTCCTGCATCTGGCGTTTTTCCTGGTGTTTTTTTCTGGCGTTTTTCATTTGTGTGGAAATTGCATTTTTGGCCCATTTGGCGTGTTGTTTTTTTTTTTTTTTTTTTTGGTACCCAAAATTTGTTGAATACAAAAAAAAAAATGGATGCAGAAGTGATGGAAATTTTTTTTATTTTATGAAATTTATATTTTTTATAACAAAATGTTATTAATTTTTAATAAAGTGTGTGTGTGTTTCACTTTTTTCTCTAGTTTTTGAAATTTTTTAGTTAGGACTACTACTCGCAGCATGGTACAGACAGAGTAGTAGTACCTGTACTAATATACATCTCGCCCGATGTGATCATCCATAATATAGCAGAGATATGGAGCGGCTCTATACAGCGCTCCCATCTCTGCACTATACTCCGGCCAGTGATGTGAATAGAAACTCATATTAAATAAATTCATATTTTCCGCCCAGAGAGGGGATTGGTCAGATGGTTGCAGCCAATCACAGTTCTCAGAGGGAAATATGAATGAGTGATGTTCTATTCATATCACTGGTCGGTGTATAGTGCAGAGATGCCAGCGCTGTATAGAGCCGCTCCACATCTCTGCAATAAATAGGACGATCGCAGAGAATGTCAGGAGTGATACCCGCTGTGATCAGTCCTTAAATGTAGGTACTACTACTCCCATAGTGGAGCATACTCTGCTCCATGTTGGGAGCTGTAGTATCTGCAGTTAAGGAAAGATCACAGTGAATGTCACTCCTGACACCTGCTGTGATCGTCCTGTATAATGTATAGTTGCGGCGGGCCACTCTTCTATGGTCCCCTGCACTGCCGTATATATATTCATATTTCCCCCAGAGAGCTGTGATTGCCTGGAACCATTTGGCCAATCAAAGCTCTCTGTGGGAAATATGAATAGGTGTACATATACAACAGTGCAGGGGACCATAGAAGAGTGGCCGGCCTCATTTATACATTATACACAAGGATCGCAATGGACCCTGGGTGATCTGTCAATATTACAGGTACTACTACTCCCATCATGGAACAGTGTGTGTTCCATGCTGGAAGAAGAACCACCTAAAAAATAAAGAATAAAAAGTGAAAAACACATACATACTATATTGTTGTGCCCTGCCCGCCCACATAAATTGATCCCCGTTTAAAAATAGAAGCATTTTGTAAAAAAAAAAAAAAATTTTTATACAATTTTTTCCATCACTACTGTATCTTTTTTATTATTTTTTTTAATGGTACCCTACGAAATTTTATAAAAAAAAAAGAGAATAAAAACCGCTTGAAAAAACACCAAAGTTAAAACCCACATGGCGTTTTTCTTGGCGTTTTTTTTTTACTCCCATAGACTTCTATGGGAGAAAAACGCCACAATTTCAGGGAAAAAAACGCTAGTGGCTCAACATGCTGCAATTTTGCAAAACCGCCAAGGAGATGAAAAACGCCAAAAAAGAGTGAAAAAAGAAAGAAACTCCAAAAGGATAAAAAAAAAAAAAAAACACCAAACTGAAAAACCCCAAGTGGAAAAAGAATTTTGCGATTTCTCATTGTTTTGAAGCTAAAAAAAAAACACCATGCCGCAGAATTGGCGTTTATGTGTGTTTAAAAAAAAAAAAAAAAAAACAAGTACAAACTTAGCCTAAGGCTGTTTCCACTTGATTTTTTTTTCTGACAGATTTCGAGCCAAAGTCAGAAGTGGATCCATAAGGGAGGAGAAGTGTAAGTCCTTCCTTTATATGTCCTATTCCTTTAGAATACACTTCTGGCTTTGGCTCAAAAACTGCAGTGGCAATATTACAAAAACTCCAGAAAAAAAAACAAGTTGAAACTTAGCCTAACACTTCTCTCAAGAGAATGATTTGACATGAGATATTTTTTGAAAAAAAGATTTGAGTATATTTATAAATTTGTTATATCATTATTATTCTTATCACATATTATGAGAAAAACGACAGGATGCTGTTGATAGTGATACAGAAGGATTTGTCTTTAATGGGATCCTTGCTCCCATCCAAATTCCTTTGCTTTAAGGCTTTATTACACTGCTCAAAAAAATAAAGGGGACACTTAACCCCTTAAGGACGCAGGGTTTTTCAGTTTTTTCCACCTAAAAATCCATATTATGGCTTATTTTTTGCATCACCAATTCTTCTTTGCAGTGACTGTCCCAAAAATCCATGGCGAAATGGAAAAGAAAAATAATTGTGCAACAAAATCGAAGAAAAAATGCCATTTTGTAAATTTTGGGGGCTTCCGTTTCTATGCAGTGCATATTTCGGTAAAAATGAAACCTTATCTTTATTCTGTAGATCCATATGATTAAAATGGTACCCTACTTATATAGATTTAATTTTGTTGTACTTCTGGAAAAAATATGTATATGCAGAAAAGTGTATATGTTTAAAAATGTCATCTTCTGACCCCTATAACTTTTTTATTTTTCTACATACATTTTTTGCGCCATGATCTGAAGATTTTATAGGTACCATTTTGGTTTTGATCGGACTTTTTGATCACTTTTTATTCATTTTTTTTATGGTTAGCACCAATATAGTGAGGGTATGCAGATGTAGTGGACCTAGTAAAAAAGGTCCTGTGATTCCAAACCACAAACATACAACCTATCCAAAGAAGGGAACCACTGCAAAAAGCGAACCAAGTAAAATTGATAATATTTTATTAGGTATACAAAAAACCAATGTAAACATTGGAAAAAATGCATAAAAAACACACAAATGGCTAGGACACAGACAAATAAGTGGGGGACTGGGGAAAGGGGGGGACAAAATTAATTGGGAATGAGCAGCAAAAGTCCAGTGCAAATCCCGCAATAAAGTGCAGACAAAAAAAGAGTATATATATATATATATATATATATATATATATATATACATATACACATACAAGCAATGTAAAAATATACAGATGATAGAATGGACACTAACGTGTCTAATGTAAAGTGCAAGATGTGTCTAGCAGCAACCTCCAAAGAGGGAAAATATCCCAGCACAAGTGTGCAAATATGCAATATTAGACAGCAGTATGGATAATGTATTGCAAGTGCAAGCGGGACGAAGGTGCATTTAAAGCATAAAGTCAAAACTGGCCCGGGGACCGTGAAAAGGACTTGCTGGTAAGGTAAGAATAAGAGATGAGACCCCCCTGTAGATTCCCCAGTCACCCGCCACACCTCCTACGCGTTTCGCCTATATAGGGGCCTATAACATTATATACACTGATCTTTTACACAGATCACTGGCATATATTAACACGCCTGTGATCAGTGTTATCGGCGGTTGACTGCTCCTGCCTGGATCTCAGGCACGGAGCAGTCATTCGCCGATCGGACACCGAGGAGGCAGGTAGGGTCCCTCCCGGTGTCCTGTAAGCTGTTCGGGACACCACGATTTCACCGTGGCAGTCCCGAACAGCCCGACTGAGCAGCCGGAATAGTTTCACTTTCGCTTCAGATGCGGCGGTCAGCTTTGATCGCCGCGTCTGAAGGGTTAAAACAGGGCATCACCACGATCGGTGATGTCCTGTATTAGCCGCGGGTCCCTGCCATTGATGGCCTCTGGGACCAACCCGATATGACGCGGGGTAACCACTTGACCCCGCGGCATATCGCGGGAGCCGGCGGAGGACGTAAATACACGTCCTTCGTCGTTAAGGAGTTAAACAACACAAAGTAACTTCAAGTCAATCACACTTCTGTGAAATCACACTGTCCACTCAGAAAGCAACATTGATTGACAATCAATTTCACATGCTGTTGTATACATTTTTTAAGCGTACTGTACCGCATTTTTCTGCCCTCAGAAGTACAGTTAATCTGTCAAGGGCCTACATACTGTGAAAGGACAGCCAAAAGTAATCACTGACTGGTGTTTTACTGAAATAATTTTGAATTTTGAAATTTTTATACATCAACTCTTACCCGTGTGGGAATAGGAAACTCGCCCAACCTCTACAATCGTTTTGGAACCCTTTCTCAAAAGGTACTGACTACAAACTGCAATGTGATGCTATATATCACTCACCCATGATGGCTCAATTGTAAACCACGGAGCTTACATATCTCGGCGCTTGCGTGATGTCCCGATGGATAGGTCCTGTGCCCCACTTCCAGAATCATGACCAGAGTGCGCAGACTCAAGACACCATGGTCCCGAGCATGCGCACATGGACGTTAGTCGCCTCGGAGGATACAATCATCAGCAAAGTACACTGCGCAAGTGCACCACGCAGGGCGCTGCTGGACTGAGGAGTCAAAGATAGTAAATGTGCCTGTATCTGCCACTAAGTATATGTCTAGATTGCCATGCTGAGAAAACTGGAGGATTATATCAGCATGGAAGATATAGGCACATTTACTATCTTTGACTCCTCAGTTCCGCTGCGCTCTGCCTGGTGCGCTTGTCATATATATATATATATATATATATATATATATATATATATATATATATATATATATATATTAATAAAATTAATCAAAATGTCCCATAAAAGAAAATGGTACCAATAAAAATTACAAATCACAGCGCAAAAGAATAGTTATAGAGGTCAGAATAGAGCAATTTTAGGCATACTCAATTTGATGAAAAAAAAAAGTGAAAAACAATTGGGTATTATTTTAAAAATGAAAATTGTCTGTGCCCTCAAGGAGAAAAGTATACAGCACTTGGGCTGACAACACAAAAGTGTGAAATACAGCTGTGATGGGGTGTAAGATGCAGTTAGATATCCATTGGTCTATAAATTAGTGATTTATTTTTAACCTCAACCAAAAAATGTATATAATTAATAAAGATATATTTGGTACCAGCTGAGTCATAATAACTGATAAACAAAAAGTTATCTCACAAAAATCATGACAAATATAAAAAAGAAAGGTTATGTAGAAAATTTATCTATTAATTATGTGTACCCCAGAATGGTAATAAACAAAACTACAACTTGTTGAAAAAACTGCATTACAAGAAAAACGACATTACAAGAAAAAAAAACTACATTTGGCTGCATCAATAAAAAAGTAAAAAGTTATGGCTCTTGAAATGCAAAAAAAAAAAAAAAAAAAAGGGATTGGTCCCTTAACACGTAGTAATTAAACTAAGTAATTTGCAGACTTGTGTTGTAATGTAATCTCACACAGATTATATAAACCTATAGGAGCCACTTGCAGGAGACACCAAATTTCCATAAAAATATATTTTATTAGCTTACATAAAAAACATACACAAGACATAATCACATTTATACAAAAACAGGTGTAGAGTAGAGAGATAGCAGCAACTGAAAAACAGATACAATGCCTAATAGAGTATATAGAAAGTGCAAGTGCCTCCCATAACATGTAAAAACAAAATGGTATACAAATGCTAGGGACTGAGAATGGATGCTCTGTACATAAGTCTAATGCGAGTGTAAACAGAGAAAACAGGCAATATGCATCACAGAAACCAATACCCAGGTGGGCATCCTGTGTGGTGACTTGACAGCTTCTTTATGTGGGTATCCCTTCTTGGCTAGCTGAATTGTATTGAATCACAGTGCAGTGGTCTCTATTTGTAGCCCTCCAGATGTTGCAATACTGCAAATCCCAGCATGCCGAAACAGCTGTCTCGGCATGCTGGGAGTTGTAGTTGTGTACCTCTAGCTGTTGCATAACTAGATCTCCCAGCATGCATCCCTTCGGCGATCAGTACATGCTGGGAGTTGTAGTTTTGCAACAGCTATAGGCACACTGGTTGGAAAATACTGAGTTAGGTAACAGAACCTAACTGAAGGTTTTCCAACCAGTGTGCCTCCAGCTGTTGCAAAACTACAACTCCCAGCATGCACGGTCTGTCAGTACATGCTGGGAGTTGTAGTTTTGAAACAGCTGCAGGTTTGCCCCCCATGTGAACGTACAGGGTACATTCACACGGGCAGGTTTACAGTAAGTTTCCTGCTTCAAGTATGAGCTGCGGCAAATTTTTCGCCGCAGCGCAAATTTCTAGCGGTAAGCTCACTGTAAACCTCCACCTGTGTGAATGTACCCTAAAAACACTACACTACACTACGAAAAAACGTATGGTACAGCAGTGTTTCCAAAACAGAGCCTCCAGCTGTTGCAAAACAACAACTCCCAGCATTTCCGGACAGCCACTGACTGTCCAGGCATGCTTGGAGTTTAGCAACAGCTGGAGACACCCTGTTTGAGAATCACTGGCGTAGAATACCCCTATGTCCACCCCTATGCAATCCCTAATTTAGTCCTCAAATGCGCATGGCGCTCTCTCACTTCAGAGCCCTGTCGTATTTCAAGGAAACATTTTAGGGCCACATATGGGATATTTCCGTACTCGGGAGAAATTGCGTTACAAATTTAAGGGGCTTTTTCTCTTTTACCCATTAGGAAAAGGACATTTTTTTCCCCTAAAATGCTGGTGTTACCCAAAATTTTTCATTTTCACAAGGAAAAAATAGGAAAAAAGCCCCCCAAAATTTGTAATCCCATTTCTTCTGAGTAATAACATACCCCATATGTGGATGTAAAGTGCTCTGCTGGCACACTACAATGCTCAGAAGAGAGCACCATTGGGATTTTGAAGAGAAAATGTGTCCGGAATTGAAGGCTACGTGTGTTTTCAAAGCCCCCATAGAGCCAGAACAATGGACCCCCCCCCCCACATATGACTCCATTTTGGAAACTACACCCCTCACGTAATGTAATAAGGGGTACAGTGAGCATTTACCCCCCACAGGTATCTGACAGATTTTTGGAACAGTGGTCCGTGAAAATGAAAAATTGAATTTTTCATTTGCACAGCCCACTGTTCCAAAGATCTGTCAAATGCCAGTGGGGTGTAAATACTCACTGCACCCCTTATTAAATTCTGTGAGGGGTGTAGTTTCCAAAATGGGGTCAAGTGGGGGGGTCCACTGTTCTGGCACCATGGGGGGCTTTGTAAACGCACATGTCCCCGACTTCTATTCCAACCAAATTCTGTCTTCAAAAGCTCAATGTCACTCCTTCTCTTCTGAGCATTGTAGTACGCCAGCAGAGCACTTGACATTCACACATTGGGTATTTCCATACTCAGAAGAAATGGGGTTACAAATTTTGGGGGTCATTTTCTCCTATTATCCATTGTAAAAATGTAAAATTTGGGGGAAAACCAGCATTTTAGTGAAATTTTTTTTTTTCATTTACACATCCAACTTTAGCAAAAAGTCATCAAACACCTGTGAGGTGTTAAGGCTCACTGTACCCCTTGTTACGTTCCTTGAGGGGTGTAGTTTCCAAAATAGTATGCCATGTGTTTTTTTTTTTTTTTTGCTGTTCTGGCACCATAGGGGCTTCTTAAATTCGACATGCCCTCCAAAAACCATTTCAGCAAAATTCGCTTTTCAAAAGACAAAAGTGACTCCTTCTCCTCTGATCATTGTAGTGCGCCAGCAGAGCACCTGACGTCCACACTTTGGGTATTTCCATACTCAGAAGAGATGGGGTTACAAATTTTGGGGGGGCATTTTGTCCTATTATCCCTTGTAAAAATTTAAAATTTGGGGGAAAACTAGCATTTTAGTGGACAAAAATTTATAAATCATTTACACATTCTACTTTAACAAAAAGTCGTGAAACACCTGTGGGGTGTTAAGGCTCACTGGACCCCTTGTTACGTGCCTTGAGGGGTGTAGTTTCCAAAATAGTATGCCATGTGTTTGTTTTTTTTTGTTTTTTTTGCTGTTCTGGCACCATAGGGGCTTCCTAAATGCGACATGCCCCACAAAAGCCATTTCAGAAAAACTCACTCTCCAAAATCCCATTGTCGTTCCTTCCCTTCTAAGCCCTCTACTGTGCCCGCCGAACACTTGACATACACATATGAGGTATTTCCTTACTCGAGAGAAATTGGGTTACACATTTTAGGAAGATATCTCTCCTTTTACCCCTTGTAAAAATTCAAAAACTGGGTCTACAAGAACATGCCAGTGTAAAAAATGAAGATTTTGAATTTTCTCCTTCAATTTGCTGCTATTCCTGTGAAACGCCTAAAGGGTTAACAAACCTTTTGAATGTCATTTTGAATACTTTGAGGGGTGCAGTTTTTATAATGGGGTCATTTGTGGGGCATTTCTAATATGAAGGCCCCTCAAATCTATTTCAAAACAGAACTGGTCCCTGAAAAAATTTAATTTAGAAAATGTTGTGAAAAATTTGAAAATTGCTGCTGAACTTTGAAGCCCTCTGATGTCTTCCAAAAGTAAAAACATGTCAACGTTATGATGCAATCATAAAGTAGACATGTTGTATATGTGAATCAATATATAATTTATTTGTAATATTAATTTTCCTTATAAGCAGAGAACTTCAAAGTTTAAAAAAATGCAAAATTTACAATTTTTTCATCAAATTTTGGAATTTTGGAAGAAACGATGCAAGTATCGACAAAATGTTACCACTAACATAAAGTAGAATATGTCACGAAAAAACTATCTCGGAATCAGAATGAAAGGTAAAAGCATCCCAGAATTATTAATGCTTAAAGTGAAAGTGGTCAGATGTCGGGTCCTACAGTGAAAATTGTCTGGGTCCTTAAGGGGTTAAACCATAATACAATTTAATTAAAGGCACATGACCTCTAAGGTCTTATACAGAGGTATTCCTATATATATAAATAAATACATTAAATGCCATTTATATGAGGCGACTAGGGTTTAGCCCTACAGTAGAGCCCTATTGACATGGAGGGACCCTGGCTGAGGGGACTTTAGACAAAGGGACAGGACCAGGTCCTGTACCGGGACACCACAATACCATGCCTGTGTTAAATAAGTCCTTTCTTAAACTCATTGCCAATAATCTGGAAAGCATGTCCCGTTTCAGCGTTTAAACTTGATTTCGGCTCCTCTGTTCCTGATCCTGCTGTACTACCGGTCCCAGCAACTCCTGTAAATCCTGCTTTTCCTGCTCCTGCTGCACTACAGGTCTCAGCAAATCCTGTGAGTCCTTCTGTTCCTGCTGCACTTCTGGTCCCAGCAACTGCTATGAGTCCTGCTGTTACTGATCATGCTGCACTACTCCCAGCAACTCTTGTGAGTCCTGTTGTTCCTGCTCCTGCTGCACTACTGGTCCCAACAACTCCTGTGAGTCCTGTTAATGATCCTGCTGCACTACTGGTCCCAGCAACTCCTGTGAGTCCTGCTGGAACTGCTGCATTACCGGTCCCAGCAACTCCTGTAAGTCCTGCTGTTTCTGATCCTGCTGCACTACTGGTCCCAGCAACTCCTGTGAGTCCTGTTGTTACTGATTCTGCTGCACTACTGGTCCCAGCCACTCCTGTGAGTTCTGTTAATGATCCTGCTGCACTACTGGTCCCAGCAACTCCTGTGAGTCCTGCTGTTCCTGCTCCTGCTGCACTACTGGTCCCAGCAACTCTTGTGAGTCCTGTTGATTATCCTGCTGCACTACTGGTCCCAGCAACTCTTGTGAGTCATCTTAATTATCCTGCTGCACTACTGGTCCCAGCAACTCTTGTGAGTCCTGTTAATTATCCTGCTGCACTACTGGTCCCAGCAACTCTTGTGAGTCCTGCTGCTCCTGCTGCACTACTGGTCCCAGCAACTCCTGTGAGTCCTGTTGTTACTGATTCTGCTGCACTACTGGTCCCAGCAATTCCTGTAAGTCCTGCTGTTCCTGATCCTGATGCACTACTGGTCCCAGCAACTCCTGTGAGTCCTGTTAATTATCCTGCTGCACTACTGGTCCCAGCAACTCTTGTGAGTCCTGTTAATTATCCTGCTGCACTACTGGTCCCAGCAACTCTTGTGAGTCCTGTTAATTATCCTGCTGCACTACCGGTCCCAGCAACTCCTGTAAGTCCTGCTGTTTCTGATCCTGCTGCACTACTGGTCCCAGCAACTCCTGTGAGTCCTGTTGTTACTGATTCTGCTGCACTACTGGTCCCAGCCACTCCTGTGAGTTCTGTTAATGATCCTGCTGCACTACTGGTCCCAGCAACTCCTGTGAGTCCTGCTGTTCCTGCTCCTGCTGCACTACTGGTCCCAGCAACTCTTGTGAGTCCTGTTGATTATCCTGCTGCACTACTGGTCCCAGCAACTCTTGTGAGTCATCTTAATTATCCTGCTGCACTACTGGTCCCAGCAACTCTTGTGAGTCCTGTTAATTATCCTGCTGCACTACTGGTCCCAGCAACTCTTGTGAGTCCTGCTGCTCCTGCTGCACTACTGGTCCCAGCAACTCCTGTGAGTCCTGTTGTTACTGATTCTGCTGCACTACTGGTCCCAGCAATTCCTGTAAGTCCTGCTGTTCCTGATCCTGATGCACTACTGGTCCCAGCAACTCCTGTGAGTCCTGTTAATTATCCTGCTGCACTACTGGTCCCAGCAACTCTTGTGAGTCCTGTTAATTATCCTGCTGCTCTACTGGTCCCAGCAACTCTTGTGAGTCCTGCTGCTCCTGCTGCACTACTGGTCCCAGCAACTCCTGTGAGTCCTGTTGTTACTGATTCTGCTGCACTACTGGTCCCAGCAATTCCTGTGAGTCCTGCTGTTCCTGCTCCTGCTGCACTACTGGTCCCAGCAACTCCTGTGAGTCCCACTGTTCCTGCTGCACTACTGGTCCCAGCATCTCCTGTGAGTCCTGTTCCTGATCCTGCTGCACTACTGGTCCCAGCAACTCCTGTGAGTCCTGCTGGAACTGCTGCATTACCGGTCCCAGCAACTCCTGTAAGTCCTGCTGTTTCTGATCCTGCTGCACTACTGGTCCCAGCAACTCCTGTGAGTCCTGTTGTTACTGATTCTGCTGCACTACTGGTCCCAGCCACTCCTGTGAGTTCTGTTAATGATCCTGCTGCACTACTGGTCCCAGCAACTCCTGTGAGTCCTGCTGTTCCTGCTCCTGCTGCACTACTGGTCCCAGCAACTCTTGTGAGTCCTGTTGATTATCCTGCTGCACTACTGGTCCCAGCAACTCTTGTGAGTCATCTTAATTATCCTGCTGCACTACTGGTCCCAGCAACTCTTGTGAGTCCTGTTAATTATCCTGCTGCACTACTGGTCCCAGCAACTCTTGTGAGTCCTGCTGCTCCTGCTGCACTACTGGTCCCAGCAACTCCTGTGAGTCCTGTTGTTACTGATTCTGCTGCACTACTGGTCCCAGCAATTCCTGTAAGTCCTGCTGTTCCTGATCCTGATGCACTACTGGTCCCAGCAACTCCTGTGAGTCCTGTTAATTATCCTGCTGCACTACTGGTCCCAGCAACTCTTGTGAGTCCTGTTAATTATCCTGCTGCACTACTGGTCCCAGCAACTCTTGTGAGTCCTGCTGCTCCTGCTGCACTACTGGTCCCAGCAACTCCTGTGAGTCCTGTTGTTACTGATTCTGCTGCACTACTGGTCCCAGCAATTCCTGTGAGTCCTGCTGTTCCTGCTCCTGCTGCACTACTGGTCCCAGCAACTCCTGTGAGTCCCACTGTTCCTGCTGCACTACTGGTCCCAGCATCTCCTGTGAGTCCTGTTCCTGATCCTGCTGCACTACTGGTCCCAGCAACTCCTGTGAGTCCCACTGTTCCTGCTGCACTACTGGTCCCAGCAACTCTTGTGAGTCCTGTTAATTATCCTGCTGCACTACTGGTCCCAGCAACTCTTGTGAGTCCTGCTGCTCCTTCTGCACTACTGGTCCCAGCAACTCCTGTGAGTCCTGTTGTTACTGATTCTGCTGCACTACTGGTCCCAGCAATTCCTGTGAGTCCTGCTGTTCCTGCTCCTGCTGCACTACTGGTCCCAGCAACTCCTGTAAGTCCTGCTGTTTCTGATCCTGCTGCACTACTGGTCCCAGCAACTCCTGTGAGTCCTGTTGTTACTGATTCTGCTGCACTACTGGTCCCAGCAACTCCTGAGTCCTGCTGTTCCTGCTCCTGCTGCACTACTGGTCCCAGCAACTCCTGTGAGTCCCACTGTTCCTGCTGCACTACTGGTCCCAGCATCTCCTGTGAGTCCTGTTACTGATCATGCTGCACTACTGGTCCCAGCAACTCCTGTGAGTCCTGCTGTTCCTGCTCCTGCTGCACTACTGGTCCCAGCAACTCCAGTGAGTCCTGCTGCACTACTGGTCCCAGCAACTCCTGTGAGTCCTGCTGCACTACTGATCCCAGCAACTCCTGTGAGTCCTGCTGCCCTACTGGTCCCAGCAACTCATGTGAGTTGTGCTGTACCTGCTCCTTCTGCACCACAGGTTCCAGCAATTCCTGTTGCTCCTGGGCCCTGTTCAGACTTATCCTGCCTGCAGGAAAAACCCATATTGGGCCGTTTACAAAGTCCTGCAGTGATTTTGCCTGATGTGAGACCAGAACACTGTACCCAGGCCCCTGCCCTCCAAAAGATGCCCTTTTCTCATGTTGGTGCCAAGAAGAGGGGGGGGGGGGGAGTACTGTAATGCTGCTGTTTGGCAACCATTAGTATACCATGTGCCCTGGGTCTTACCAGCGCGGTGCGACATTCTCAGTGCCATGTTCCTGCTGCATTTCCTGGTCTGATGTCTCTGTCCACTAGGGGCCGCACACGACCGCTGGCTATATTTTATAGGGCTAACGTGGCCTCCTTAGTGGGTCCCCTTCCAATCCGTGGAAGGCAATCCCTATATAAAGAGGCCACACCGGCTGTTCTGGGCCTCATTAAGATTGTGGATTCTGCTTGGCTAAGGTCACTGGAACGTGTCTGTCCTGAAGCCTGATCTGTCTGCTGTTCCTGATCTGTGCCTGTTTATTGGACTCTGTATGCACTTTGTAAATGAAAACCATTATCAGTATTGCTGTGTCTGGTGCTATCTTTGTCAGTTTGGCCCCATTCTGCCTGCCTGGCCGGCTATACCTGTGGCACAGTGGTTCCACTCCTGTGGGGTGTTACTCCAGGCATCTTTAGTCTTTCATTTTTGTAGCCATCCTTACTCTAGCAGCACAATTCCACATCCTTCAATTTTGTCATTCAGTGTGATAAGTAAAACTGTGCCTATTGCTGTCCAATGTGCAGACATTTCTTTACTTACAAGTTGCTGAAATACTGTACTGTAATCTGACTTCCTTCATTCTTACACACAGTGCTTCTCTTGTCTTTTACAGACTGCTCCTCACAGATTCTCCTTTTTCCCCCAGAGCAACCCTTTTCACATAACTTGTGCAATCCTCTCTATCCTCCCTGGTGCAATGCAGGACCCTTTAACATGACTGATGTAAAAAAAAGTTCCTGCAGGGCCTGTCATAATTTTAGTGAATTTTAGGTGGAATAGTAATGCGGGGGGAGATCCTCTATCCTGGTTAGGCATCCTTTCTCAGGCATTGATAGATAAGCAGCGTAGTAGTAGTAATAGTAGTAGTAGTAGTAGTAGCCCAATAGAGCAGAATAAGCACTTGCTATAGTAAAAGATAAAACCTTAAAGGAGTATTCTG
Source organism: Hyla sarda (assembly GCF_029499605.1). NCBI lineage: Eukaryota > Metazoa > Chordata > Amphibia > Anura > Hylidae > Hyla > Hyla sarda. Next base: position 312,032,156 of record NC_079189.1, on the reverse strand, counting down.
GCCCTAAACATCTTATCCCCTTTCCAAAGGATTGTGGATAAGATGTCTGATCGTGGGGTCGGGCTGCTGGGATCCCCCACGATCTCCAGCGTGGCACCCCAGTTATGCCGTGCATGGAGCAGACGTTGCTTCGTGCCTGATGACCGGTGACCACAGCTATCACATCCCCTTCATTCATGTCTATGGGAGGAGGCATGACAGATGTGTACTAGCCCTTCCCATAGTCATGAATGGAGGGGGCGTGGCATGACATCATGAACTCCAAGCTTCCTTGTTCAGAACACCGTAGTGGTGGCCCTTTAACCCCTTAAGGACCAAGCCCATATTCACCTTAAGGACCAGGCCAATTTTATTTTAGCATTGTTTTTTCCTCCTCGCCTTCTAAAATCCATAACTCCTTTATATTTCCATCTACAGACCCATATAAGGGCTTGTTTTTTGTGTGACCAATTGTACTCTGTAATTAAACTTCTCATTTTACCCTAAAATGTACGGCGAACCCAAAAAACATTTTTCTAGGCAGGAAATTTAAATGAAAACCACAATTTTGCGCATTTTGGAGGGTTTTGTTTTCCCAATGTACACTTTACGGTAAAAATGACATGTGTTCTTTATTCTGTGGGTCAATACGATTAAAATGATACCCATGGCTAGATACTTTTATATTTTTGTACCGCTTAAAAAAAAAAAAAAACTTTTTGGACAAAATCAGTAATCTAAAATTGCCCTATTTTGACCACCTACAACTTTTTCATTTTTCCATATATATAGGGCGGTATGAAGGCTCATTTTTTGCGCCATCATCTGTACTTTCGATACCACATTTACCATATAAAACTTTTAGATCATTTTTTATACATTTTTTTTAAATAAAATGTGCCAAAAAGCTGCATTTTTGGAATTTTAAAATGTTTTACGTTTACGCCATTCACCGTACGGGATAATGAACATTATATTTTGATAGTTCAGACATTTATGCACGCGGCAATGCCAAATATGTTTATTTAAAAAAAATTAGCTTTTTCAAGGTAAAATGGGAAAAACGGACAATTTTCATTTTTATTGGGGGAGGGGATTTTTCCCTTTTTTTTTTTACTTTTTATTTTTACATTTTTCAACTTTTATCTTACACTTTTATGTCCCCATAGGGGACTATCTATAGCAATCCTTTGATTGCTAATGCTGTTCAGTGCTATGTATGGGACATAGCACTGCTTATTATTATCGGTGATATTCTGGTCTGGTCTGCTCGATCGCAGACCAGTGCAGAAAACCCTGGGAGATGGCCGGAGCTGGGTGAGGGGACCTCCGGCCGCCATGCTGGATGATTGGATCGCCGCGGTATTGATCACGGCCTCTGAGGGGTCAATGGCGGACATCCGCGTGATTGAGGATGTTGGCCATTACGGGTGGGTCCCTGGCTGCTACTAGCAGCAGGAACCTGCCATGTATGACGCGACCACTGTTCCGATGCTCTCGGTCATACACAGGACGTAAATGTACGTCCTGGTGCGGGAATTCCCGCCAAACCAGGACGCACATTTACGTCCGTGGTCGTTAAGGGGTTAAATACTAGATAAGATGTCTGGGGCGGAGTACCCCTTTAAAGTTTGGGAAAGAACCTGGGCAAAGCTGACCATAGGTTCAAACAACTATGGTATAAAGTAGAATATTTGGCAAATATTTACGATCATTGTTTGCACATTTAGGACTAAAACTCAATGATTTTTTTTTCAAACTTCTACCATATATGAGACTAAGTGCCAAGAGATTCAAGACAATGCTAACACAATTGAGAAGTAGCAACAGAAAATTTGTAGAAAACACAGGGTATTTTATGCCATCTTTAGATATAGCACATATGTGGGATCCCAATTCCATCAATATCTTCTTTAGATAAATAAATATGAATTTCCTGTTAAGTTTTGACATTTTAAAGTTGAGTTTTAATGCTTAATTTTATAGGACTAGAATATAGGAGGAACAAGGAAGAAATGCCAGCGAGGTATAGCGGATCCCAGGTTTATTAAATGTATAAAAACAGGAACGTTAAATACAGGGTTACGCGTTTCAGGCATGTGACAGAACGCCCTTAGTCATACTATGACTAAGGGCGTTCTGTCACACACCTGAAACGCGTAAACCTGTATTTACCGTTCCTGTTTTTATACATTTAATAAACCTGGGATCCGCTATACCTCGCTGGCATTTCTTCCGTGTTCATGTATTCGGTGCTGCCATACACCTGCCGTGCGTTGATTTTGGGAGGATGGTCCGGTGTTAGCTGATCAGCTCGTACTCTACCTAGAATATAGGAGGGAAACAAATTTGTCAGTCAGCATTTTCAAAAAGAGCATACTTTATTGCCACGTTACAGTAGCCATGTTACTATCTAGTTGTGTCAAGTTTGAAGACCTCTTTATAGTTATGGTTCAGATGTAAATAAATTATAGGGAAGAAAATTGCAACAGACATAAGTTTAAGTATATGATATTCCATGCCAGATGCCAGACATGTACATTAGCCCCAAAGATAATTTGTTAAAAGTAAAAAGATAGGGAGATAGGGATAGTGGGGGAGATCTATCCAAACCTGTCCAGAGGAAAATTTGCCCAGTTACCCATATCAACAAATCAGCTTTCTTCTTTTATTTTTAACAAGGCCTCTGCAAAATGAAAGAAGCAACCTGATTGGTTGCTCTGGGCAACTGGGCAACTTTTCCTTTGCACAGGTTTTGATAAATCTCCCCCACTGAGTGTATTTCCAATCATAAAGCAGTCATAAGGAGGCACACAACACTCCCAATTATAGGTATATACCACATTTTGGGGGGGGGGGGTATGGTGTTTGAGGGGGTGCTCCACACCCTAGCATACGACCGTATTCAGAATACACACATGGGATTGCGTTTATCCAAAGTTTTTATCCATCATTTCTCATATATATATAGTTCACAAGCTTTTTCAACATGGATATAAAATAGATATTCACCCAGTGACAAGTAGCAAAAGTCCATGGATTAGGCATCTCTGGAAATTACATGCCTCGGCCAAAGTCTCTTGTTCTGGACCATAATCTTTGCTGATCCTTCGGGCTGGGAGTTGGACCGCTCAGTGTCTCTGAGCTCTGGCCCTTTGGTAACATTTCTGGGGCGTTACCTCCCTTTCTCAAACCTTCCTGTGGTGGGTGTGCACAAAGCAGGTTTGAGAAAGGGAGGTCAGAAAACAATAGAAAGATGGATCTCCAGCAGGCGCTTTTTATAGCATGAATTAAGGAGGAAAATGTTCAAAGTTCATATAGCAATTTATTTAGGCATACAAAGCAACGCGTTTCCTGCCCGTAGCGGGAACTTCATCCGGCAAATGATGCACATTTGTCTGATGAAGTGCCTGCTACGGGCAGGAAACGCGTTGCTTTGTATGCCTAAATAAATTGCTATATGAACTTTGAACATTTTCATCCTTAATTCATGCTGTTAAAGCGCCTGCTGGAGATCCATCTTTCTATTGTTTTCTGACCTCCCTTTCTCAAACCTGCATTGTGCACACCCACCACAGGAAGGTTTGAGAAAGGGAGGTAACGCCCCAGAAATGATACCAAATGGCCAGCGCTCAGAGACACTGAGCGGTCCAACTCCCAGCCCGAAGTTTTCTGGCTGATATTGGACCGGTGGTCGAGGACTTGACCGGAGGATCGGGGTTGCTGACAGCTAACCATTGTTTTACATGCTGCATGGTGTTGTGCCCAGAGCGCAATGCTACTTGGTAAGGGTGTTTTTTACTAGCACTGCCATATATAAATACAGTATTACACTAGGGGCGCGTGTGCCTTTTTTTCTTTCGTCTCTGAGAAAAGGAGGTAACACTCGTGAAACGTCACCAATCGGCCGGCACTCAGAGACACTGAGCGTTCCAACTCCCAGCCCAAAGGATCAGCAAAGATTAGGGTTCGGAACAGAGACCTCAGCTGAGGTGTCTTGTTCCGAGGGATAAACGCAATCCCATGTGTGTGTGTTCTTGGTTGAATCTGAATAAATTCTTGGCTTAGAACCATTTAAACGTATCTAGAAATTGTAGAAATTATGTAAAATATAAGATATGGTAGTGCTATCAGGACGGATTGAAAGAGGGAGAACATTTTAGATAAAATAACAATTTTGCAATTACATTTTTTATCCATGATGTATGAGTGATTTACCAAGTAGAGATGCCATTATTTATGTAGTATAATGGGGAAGAGTAGTTAGAAAGAACCCATTTTTTTAATTCACAAGACTATTTATTCAAAAGGAGACTTATTATTATTTGTAGTAAATTTCTAAAATATCTATTGCAAGTCCAGTGTGAAGATCAGACTGTAAATTACAATAACATAATAAAAACATTTTAATCATTATTTTGTAAATATCAAACATTCTACACAGAAAAACTAGCATTTCTTATATCATTGGATCGTTTACTATATCAACCTACATGCTATTTAAACCTACGATATTTAAAGGTTTATTCCAGGAAAAAAACATTTTTTTTTACATCAACTGGCTCCAGAAAGTTAAACAGATTTGTAAATTGCTTCTATTAAAAAATCTTAATCCTTTCAATAATTATCAGCTGCTGAAATTGAGTTGTTGTTTTCTGTCTGGCAACAGTGCTCTCTGCTGACATCTCTGCTTGTCTCGGGAACTGTACAGAGTAGAAGAGGTTTGCTATGGGGATTTGCTTCTAAACTGGGTGGTTCCCGAGACATGTGTCATCAGAGAGCACTTAGACGAAAAGAACAACTCAACTTCAGCAGCTTATAAGTACTGAAAGGATTAAGACTTTAATAGAAGTAATTTACAAATCTGTTTAACTTTCTAGAGCCAGTTGATATATATATATTGTCACGATTCGGCTTACAGGTAGTGGATCCTCTGTGTCAGCGAGGGATTGGCGTGGACCGTGCTGGTGGACCGGTTCTAAGAGGCTACTGGTGTTCACCAGAGCCCGCCGCAAAGCGGGATGGTCTTGCTGCGGCAGTAGCAACCAGGTCGTATCCACTAGCAACGGCTCAACCTCGCTGACTGCTGAGAAGGCGTGGGACAGAAGGACTAGGCAGAGGCAAGGTCAGACGTAGCAGAAGGTCGGGGCAGGCGGCAAGGTTCGTAGTCAAGATGGATAGCAGGAGTACAGGTAACACAGGCTTTGGACAACACTAAACGCTTTCACTGGCACAAGGCAACAAGATCCGGCAAGGGAGTGCAGGGGAAGTGATGTGATATAGCCAGGGAGCAGGTGGAAGCCAATTAAGCTAATTGGGCCAGGCACCAATCATTGGTGCACTGGCCCTTTAAGTCTCAGAGAGCTGGCGCGCGCGCGCCCTAGAGAGCGGAGCCGCGCGCGCCAGCACATGACAGCAGGGGACCGGGACGGGTAAGTGACTTGGGATGCGATTCGCGAGCGGGTGCGTCCCGCTGTGCGAATCGCATCCCCGACGGCCATATCAGTGCAGCGCTCCCGGTCAGCGGGACCGACCGGGGCGCTGCAGGGAGAGAGACGCCGTGAGCGCTCCGGGGAGGAGCAGGGACCCGGAGCGCTCGGCGTAACAGTACCCCCCCTTAGGTCTCCCTCTTTTTTTGTCCGACAACTGCTTTACCTGGGACGAGGACACCGGGAAAGAATGGAGGGTTTCCTCAACGGCAGGCAGTACAGCAGGAGTGGGAATGGGGAGGGAGGGCAGAGGGTGAAGCTTGGCACGGGGCAGGGTGACACCAGGACGGGGGCCATGAGGAGGCACTGAGGCTTGCCTGACGGGACTGGGAGGGGGAGAGAGGCATTTCTTGTGGCAAGCAGAGTCCCAGTTCTTGATCTCCCCGGTGGTCCAGTCAAGGGTGGGAGAATGAAGCTGGAGCCATGGCAGACCGAGGAGGACCTCAGAGGTGCAGTTGGGGAGGACAAAAAATTCAATCCTTTCGTGGTGGGGTCCAATGCACATTAAGAGGGGTTTTGTGCGGTAACGCACGGTGCAATCCAATCTAACTCCGTTGACCGCGAAAATGTAGAGCGGCTTGACGAGACGAGTCACCGGGATGCAGAACTTATTCACCAAAGACTCCAAAATGAAATTCCCAGAGGCACCAGAGTCCAAGCAGGCCACGGCTGAGAGGGAGGAATTGGCTGAAGGAGAAATCCGCACGGGCACCGTGAGACGTGGAGAAGCAGACTTTGAACCAAGAGACGCCACACCCACGTGAGCTGGGTGCGTGCGTGCGTTTCCCAGACGTGGAGGACGAATAGGGCAATCCACCAAGAAATGCTCGGTACTGGCACAGTACAGACAAAGATTTTCTTCCCTACGGCGATTCCTCTCTTCCTAGGTCAGGCGAGACCGATCCACTTGCATGGCCTCCTCGGCGGGAGGCCCAGGCGTAGATTGCAAAGGATGCTGTGGGAGAGGTTCCCAGAGATCTAAGTCTTTTTCCTGGCGGAGCTCCTGATGTCTCTCAGAAAAACGCATGTCAATGCGGGTGGCCAAATGGATAAGTTCTTGCAGGTTGGCAGGAATCTCTCGTGCGGCCAGCACATCCTTGATGCTACTGGATAGGCCTTTTTTAAAGGTCGCGCAGAGAGCCTCGTTATTCCATGATAATTCGGAAGTAAGAGTACGAAATTGAATGGTGTACTCGCCCACTGAAGAATTACCCTGGACCAGGTTCAGCAGGGCAGTCTCGGCAGAAGAAGCTCGGGCTGGTTCCTCGAAGACACTACGGACTTCAGCGAAGAAGGACTGGACTGTGGCTGTGGCAGGATCATTGCGGTCCCAGAGCGGTGTGGCCCAAGACAAGGCCTTTCCTGAAAGAAGGCTCACTACGAACGCCACCTTAGACCGTTCTGTAGGAAACAAGTCCGACAACATCTCCATATGCAGGGAACATTGAGACAGAAATCCACGGCAGAGTCTAGAGTCCCCATCAAATTTGTCCGGCAGGGACAAGCGGAGGCTAGGAGCGGCCACTCGCTGCGGAGGAGGTGCAGGAGCTGGCGGAGGAGATGGTTGCTGCTGTAGCAGAGGCAGAAGTTGCTGTAACGTGGCGGTCAACTGCGACAGCTGCTGTCCTTGTTGGGCAATTTGCTTGCGATTGCTGAGCGACCACCGTGGTAAGGTCAGCGAGACTTGGCAGCGGCACCTCAGCGGGATCCATGGCCGGATCTACTGTCACGATTCGGCTTACAGGTAGTGGATCCTCTGTGTCAGCGAGGGATTGGCGTGGACCGTGCTGGTGGACCGGTTCTAAGAGGCTACTGGTGTTCACCAGAGCCCGCCGCAAAGCGGGATGGTCTTGCTGCGGCAGTAGCAACCAGGTCGTATCCACTAGCAACGGCTCAACCTCGCTGACTGCTGAGAAGGCGTGGGACAGAAGGACTAGGCAGAGGCAAGGTCAGACGTAGCAGAAGGTCGGGGCAGGCGGCAAGGTTCGTAGTCAAGATGGATAGCAGGAGTACAGGTAACACAGGCTTTGGACAACACTAAACGCTTTCACTGGCACAAGGCAACAAGATCCGGCAAGGGAGTGCAGGGGAAGTGATGTGATATAGCCAGGGAGCAGGTGGAAGCCAATTAAGCTAATTGGGCCAGGCACCAATCATTGGTGCACTGGCCCTTTAAGTCTCAGAGAGCTGGCGCGCGCGCGCCCTAGAGAGCGGAGCCGCGCGCGCCAGCACATGACAGCAGGGGACCGGGACGGGTAAGTGACTTGGGATGCGATTCGCGAGCGGGTGCGTCCCGCTGTGCGAATCGCATCCCCGACTGCCATATCAGTGCAGCGCTCCCGGTCAGCGGGACCGACCGGGGCGCTGCAGGGAGAGAGACGCCGTGAGCGCTCCGGGGAGGAGCAGGGACCCGGAGCGCTCGGCGTAACATATATAAAGATTTTGCCTGGAATACCCCTTTAATTTCAACAGAGTGGAGCTTATTGGTACTAGCAGATGTGCTGTGCCATGCAGGCACATCTGCTATGCATGGCTCCTGATGTGATTCAATGATGTCACATGTTTCAAATTCATTTGCCATAAAAATGTAAATAGATGGAAGCTAAATTGACACACTTTCTAAAAAAAATCACCCACTTTGTTTTAGTGATTGGTCAATGCCCCATAAATAACAAGAGTAGGTATTCAAAATACCCTATAAAAAAAAACAATTGTACCGTTTTTCTTTTTTACAAGTTTTTTTCCTGGATAAACCTTATGTGCCCTAGTTCACACCATTCTACTACTTCTCTCAGCCAGAAGAATATATACTTTTGCATGTTTTACACACACTGTTGTTTTTAGCAGTTTTAGTCGACTGACAAAAAATAAACCTTACAAATGCAAATGAAGTGTCAAGATTAAAAAAAATAAAAAAATAAAAACATGGCCTCTGCGTAGTGTTAAGCAAGTGAGAAAGAAAAGAGCATATGTATTAGTCATGCAGTATAGAGGACGTGAAGTAAATGTGATAATTTACAAAAACAGCAGCTGGGATCATTCTCTGCATTAAATCCCAGCATTTATGTGCTAGAAAAGCTGGCCCTTAACATATCTGCAGTGCAACAACATAGAGCCGCCTAGATTACTGCAGACTTAGAGATTTATCCATGAACAACTATGACAATAAAATAGTTTGACTCCTTGTGTCTGTTGAGAGGCAGACTAGTCCATAAGTTTATTAAACAATATTTTATTTGAACTTGCTTACACAAAGAACATATATTTAGACACCAGCTATATCTTTTTGAATGCTCAAGAAAAAAAAAGGAAAAAATGGTTGGCAGCAAAGATATGTAAAGTGTTCCCAACTTGCATGGAATAATTAAAGTAATTGAGCCATGAGTCAAACTAATCAATATCAATTTAAACCAGTCATATAAATGAATTATATCATTGACTCATATTACTAATCTCACATTGTAAATGATAAATCAGAACCAAGAGTTGTTAGAAATTCTATAGTGCACTTGAGACTAATCACTTGACTGTACGTTTGTTCTAGAAATAGTCATACAGGTACTATGACAAAGGTATATATGTCCCAACATTTCATAAAACAGTCTTGAAAAGTAGGATTATAATGGGCTATTAGATTATGGACCCTAACCAAATTTAATTTAACTCAAAGTGTATAACCATTTGCATGTTTAGATCTTTCTCCTGAGACATTTAAAATGTTATTAGTCTTAACATGTAAGGCAAGGCCAACACCTCCTACATAATGTTGCGCAGTGTTTCTCAACTGGTGAAATTAAACCTAAAAGTGGGATTGCAAGTCAGTGTTGAGTGGGTTAACAATCCTATTGCCCCAGTGCACCTTCATCAAAGCCACCCCCACGCTACACACATTAAAAAAAATGTAAATCACTGGGGTCCAGCTGGCCTGTCCCAGCCCCAAGCTTAATTTTATTAACTAAATGTTTTATTATCTATTTCAAGAGGCTGCAAACCCATCTTGATCTTGTCCAGCTGACATATGGGCTGCTGTATGTTTAGTGATAGTGTGCAGAACAACCAAGAATGGCATGGCACAACTGAAATTGGTATACAGTATATTGCCCTGATTTTGCCAGGTAGTTTTTGGTCTTGGACCAGACAACTGAATAAAACCAAGTGCATCATTCATACAAGTCATACAGTGCAATATAGAAGCAGGGAGTATATTAGCAGCAGGAGCAAGCAACAGTGACATTGTGACCTAGATGAATTACTTGTTGATTACTAGAAATTTTACTGGCTCAGGTGGCTCTTCCATTAGGCCTGTTAGGCAGTCACCCTTTCAGTATTATGAAGCCTCCATACAGTGTTATAGGGGTATTCCAGGCCAAAACTTTTTTTTATATATATCAACTGGCTCCGGAAAGTTAAACAGATTTGTAAATTACTTCTATTAAAAAATCTTAATCCTTCCAATAGTTATTAGCTTATGAAGTTGAGTTGTTGTTTTCTGTCTAACTGCTCTCTGATGACTCACATCCCAGGAGCTGTGCAGTTCCTATTGGGATATTCTCCCATCATGCACAGCTCCCGGGACGTGACATCAGCATTGAGAAGTTAGACAGAAAACTTCAGATGCTAATAACTATTGGAAAGATTAAGATTTTTTAATTGAAGTAAATTACAAATCTGTTTACCTTTCCGGAGCCAGTTGAGATAGATATATAAAGATTTTGCCTGGAATACCCCTTTAATTTCAACAGAGTGGAGCTTATTGGTAGTAGCAGATGTGCTGTGCCATGCAGGGACATCTGCTATGCATGGCTCCTGATGTGATTCGATGATGTCACATGTTTCAAATTCACTTGCCATAAAAATTTTAATAGATGGAAGCTAAATTGACACACTTTCTAAAAAAAATCACCCACTTTGTTTTAGTGATTGGTCAATGCCCCATAAATAACAATAGAAGGTATTTAAAATACCCTATAAAAAAAAAACTATTGTACCGTTTTACAATTTGTAACATTGATAGTATCTCCCTGGGATATACAGCACACCTAAAGTGCAGTCTGTGATCATCTGGACATTAATCCCACAAAAATTTTTTGGGACTAAGCCTTGTGTCTAGTACTGCAGCTTAGCCACCATTGTTCTATTAACTGTGCTATTTCCAGGAGGCAAGTCAACATCAATGGCAGATTTTATGGCAACATTTTTATGCTTTTGCACCTTAAAATCAGGAATCTCCAGAAGAGATTGGCAGCAAGTCCTTATAATGGCAACATAAGCCTGCTAAAAGATTCTTAGCATACGGCAACAATGTTTTTCTTGGTCATACACTAAATGGCTTTGATTTGTTTAAAATGGTTCCACTTAAATCCATTTTCCTAGAAATACACACTCAATAAAATGAAATCCCTTTAGTTATTCAAAATCATAATAAAGTGAAAATAAAAATTAAAGGGAATGCAAAGAAAAAAATATATATATAGTTACTAGAAGAAAATAGTAATATCAGATTCAAAATGAAATACAGAAATCAAAAATATATAAAACTTATAGAGCTAGGAAGGACAGATAATCCTCAGTCTCAACTTCCGAATAAACATGTCATAGATATAGCTGTATTATTTGATGCATTAGACCCCACTATCATATTGTCGACATTTGTGAGAGGATTCCAAAGTTTCAAAAATCTATTCAGTGTTTGTAAAGGAAACGGTAAATCACATGGTGTTATCTCTGCCAGAATATTTTCTTATTACTGTTCATTTTCATTTCTTAAGCCATAAAATTCCACCAAAGTAAAATGGAGCAATAGTCTAAAACTTTCCTCAAGCCTCTGTTAACAGCCTGGAGCTATCCATTGTCATCTAAAAACGTGGCCATATCTTTATACAATCTATTCTAGTTTTTATTTTTAATCTATGTGGACACATCATATTTAAGCTTCACTCAAAGAGTATATACAAAGATAAAAGGTGGCAATGTTGAAAAAAAGCAAAATCCAAGCGACTGCAATCATTTGTTAAAAGAAATTCACCGACATTTTTTTTGTGGCAAAAGCAATTACTTTAATCACAGGAAAGACCTTAAATTACAATCAGGTACATCCAAATCAGGTGGAAATTGTCTTATTTAACCCTTTAAGGGTGTCTGTTCTGGTGATTTGGTGCTGATATGAGACCGAACTTACTGTATTAAGTGTGGCAGGGAACAGAACAGACCCACCTAGTGGCAGTTTTTTCTATTACATTTGAAACCTATTTATGTTGATCATTTTAAAAGCAAAATGGGAAAGTGTTTGCTAATTAGCCAAGGAACAATATATTAGCCAAGGGTACTCTGGTGGAAAACTTTTTTTTTTTTTAAATCAACTGGTGGCAGAAAGCTAAACAGATTTGTAAATTACTTCTATTAAAAAATCTTAACCCTTCCAGTACTTATTAGCTGCTGAATACAACAGAGGAAATTCCTTTCTTTTTGGAACACAGAGCTCTCTGTTGACATTACGAGCACAGTGCTCTCTGCTGACATCTCTTTCCATTTTAGGAACTGTCCTGAGTAGGAGAAAATCCCCATAGCAAACATATGCTGCTCTGGACAGTTCCTAAAATGGACAGGGATCTCAGCAGAGAGCACTGTGCTTGTGATGTCAGCAGAGAGCTCTGTGTTCCAAAAAGAAAATAATTTCCTCTGTAGTATTCAGCAGCTAATAAGTACTGGAAGGATTAAGATTTTTTAATAGACGTAATATACAAATTTGTTTAACTTTCTAGCACCAGTTGATTTAAAAAAAAAAGTTTTCCACCGGAGTACCCCTTTAAGCACTGCGGTCAGTTTTGATCTTGGTGATGACAAAACGAGAGTCTCCCTGGTAGTTTTTTTTGTTGATCCACAGGGCCTAAAAAAAGGCCCCAGGCTGTCTAGTGTTAGTACCTATTAGTACGTACTTTAAAGGGATACTCCAGTACATAAAAGTTATCTATCATTGAACTCATCATGTAGAATTCTATGACATTGTAATGTACATTGATTACCTTTTCAGATGGGAATGTTGTCTTTTTTACCCTGTGCCAGCATGAAAGCATGAAATCATACTGTTGAGATCTGTAAAAGATAGTGCGGTGCTAATTTTGTGACAATACGTCACATTTTGTGGCCATGTTTGTGAGTATTGCCATATATACCCTAAGGAATCTCCTCTAAAAACTAGGGGGCATACAATAAGAAGGGATGGGAAGGTGGGTTGGTCAGGGCAGCTGCACAAAGTGACACACACATCCATGGAGGTTATGAGAATTATTAGTTTTCAGCAGAGCAAGCCGCTGACCAAAAATGGGAAGTCCTCTGGTTTTGAACCAGGTATGATCAGTGCTCCAGGGAGTGCTCAAGATGAGGAATTGGCAGAAGAACAGCACAGTGAAGACAGCTGTCATGCCGCCTCCATAAGCTTGCATTGAGGGGGTGGAGCCGTAATGTCACACGGGGGCAGAGCCGTGACATAACTATGCTCCATCCCTGTGATCGCTAGTAATCAGACCCGGAGCGAGCAAGCTCCGGGGGCATATGCTAACGGACTGTGGCGTGGAAGATTTGGTGAGCTAGAAGTTAAAAGCTAGAAGTTGGTGAGCTAAAAGTTTTGTTTTTTTTTCTTCAAATTTTCTACCACCTATATGTGTGCCACTCGGAAAAAATGGCACTCTTGGATCTGTGCTTAACCACCAGGGCGTACAGGTACGCCCTGGCTACCTGGTACTTAAGGGGAATGTACACTCGTGGGAATTCCGGTCCCCGCCGCTCACCGGGCAGGGACCGGGATGCCTGTTGAAATCATTCAGCAGACACCCCGTGCAAATGCCTGGGTGGGTTCTGAGACCCCCCCATGTTGGTGATTGCCACAAGTCACCAGTCAATTCAGACCGGCGATTCTGGGTCATATGGGTCTCAGGTGACCTGGAAAATAAGGAGAATCGGGGCTGTCCAAGACCCCCCCCCCCCGAAGGGATAGGAGTGAGGTGGCAGGGGTGCACCCCCCTTATCCCTGCTATCGGTCGGTCAGAAGTGGCCGACCAGTAGCAGATAGGGGGTGGGGGGGGGGGTTAAAGTTTGGTTCCCGCCCTCTGCCCACCATTGTAGTCTGGGCAGAATGGGGGAACTTACCGGCGGCGATCGGCAGTGGCGATCGGCAGGGATGAGGTGCGGCTCCCTTATGCGGCTCCCTGTTGCAGACTACCGAAGATGTTGAGTTGTTGCCTAGCAACATCTGGAGGGCTACAGTTTGGAGACCACTATACAGTGGTCGCTAAACTGTAGCCCTCCAGATGTTGCAAAATTAAAACTCCCAGCATGCCCAGACAGCTGTTTGCTGTGTGGGCATGCTGGGATTTGTAGTTTTGCAACAGCTGGAGGGCTACAGTTTGGATATCACTGTGCAGTGGCCTCTAAACTGTCACCCTCTAGATCTTGCAAAACTAAAACTACCAGCATGCCCACACAGCAGTTTGCTGTCTGGACATGCTGGGATTTGTAGTTTTACAATATCTGGAGGGCCACAGTTTGGAGATCACTGTGCGGTGGTTTCTAAACCATGGCCCTCTAAATCTTTCAAAACTACAACTCCCAGTATGCACAAACAGCAAATGGCTGTCTCGCCATGCTGGGAGTTATAGTTGCGAACCTCCAGCTGTTGCATAACTACATCTCCCAGCATGCCCTTCGGCGATCAGTACATGCTATGAGTTGTAGTTTTGCAACAGCTGGAGGCACACTGGTTGGAAAATACTGAGTTAGGTTACAGAACCTAACTGAAGATTTTCCAACCAGTGTGCCTCCAATTGTTACAAAAGTACAACTCTCAGCATGTCTGGTCTGTCAGTGCATGCTGGGAATTGTAGTCTTGCAACAACTGGAGGTTTGCCCCCCCCCCCCCATGTGAATGTACAGGGTTCATTCACATGGGGGGGTTTACAGTGAGTTTCCTGCTGCAAGTTTGAACTGCAGCAAATTTTCCACCACAGCGCAAACTCCTAGCGGGAAAGTCACTGTACACCCCCGCCCGTGTGAATGTACCCTAAAAACACTACATTAACATATAATAATGGGTAAAACACTACATATATACCTCCATACACTGTCCCCCCAATAAAAATGAAAAACTTATCGTACGGCAGTGTTTCCAAAATGGAGTCTTCAGCTGTTGCAAAACAACTCCCAGCATTTCCGGACAGCCACTGACTGTTCAGGCATGCTGGGAGTTTAGCAACAGCTGGAGGCACCTTGTTTGGGAATCACTGGCATAGAATACACCTAAATCCACCCCTATGCAATCTCTAATTTAGTCCTCAAATGCGCATGGCACTATCTCACTTCGGAGCCCTGTCGTATTTCAAAGAAACAGTTTAATGGCCCATATGGGGTATTTCCGTACTTGGGAGCAATTGTGTTACAAATTTTTGGGGGGCTTTTTCTCCTTTTACCCCTTATGAAAAGGAAAAGTTGAGGTCTACACCAGCCTGTTATTGTAAAAAAATGTAAAAAATTTACACTAACATGCTGGTGTTGCCCTGTACTTTTTATTTTCACAAGAGATAAAAGGAAAAAATGACCTCCAAAATTTGTAACGCAATTTCTCCTGAGTACGGAAATACCCCATATGTGGGCGTAAAATGCTCTGCGGGCGCACAACAAGGCTCAGGTGTGAGAGTGCACTATATACATTTGAGGCCTAAATTGGTGATTTGCACAGGGGTGGCTGATTTTACAGTGGTTCTGACATAAACGCTAAAAAATAAATACCCACGTGTGACCCCATTTTGGAAACTACATCCCTCACAGAACGTAACAAGGGGTATAGTGAGCCTTAACACCCCACAGGTGTTTGACGAATCTTTGTTAAAGTTGGATGGGAAAATGAAAAAAAAATGTTTTAACTAAAATGCTGTTGTTATGCAAAATGTTAAATTTTCACGAGGGGAAAACAGGAAAAAAAAGCCCCCCAAAATTTGTAACCCCATTTCTTCTGAGTAAGAATATACCCCATATGTGGATGTAAAGTGCTCTGCGAGCGAACTACAATGCTCAGAAGAGAAGAAGCGCCTTTGGGCTTTTGGAGAGGAAATTTGTCCCTAATTGAAGGCCATGTGCTTTTAAAAAAGCCCCCATAGTGCCAGAACAATGAATCCCCCCACATGTGACCCCATTTTGGAAACTACACCCCTCACGTAATGTAATAAGGGGTACAGTGAGCTTTTACGTCCCACAGGTGTCTGACAGATTTTTGGAGCTGTGGTCCATGAAAATGAAAAATTTAATTTTTCATCTGCACAGCCCACTGTTCCAAAGATCTGTCAAATGCCAGTGGGGTATAAATGCTCACTGCACCACTTATTAAATTCTGTGAGGGGGGCAGTTTCAAAAATGGGGTCACATGTGGGGGGGTCCATTGTTCTGGCACCACGGGGGGCTTTATAAACGCGCAAGGCCCCCGACTTCTATTCCAACCAAATTCTCTCTCCAAAAGCTCAATGGCGCTCCTTCTCTTCTGAAACTGTTTTTCATTTACACATCCGTATTTAACAAAAAGTTGTCAAACACCTGTGGGGTTTTAAGGCTCACTGTACCCCCTGTGCCATGTGGGCTTTACTGCTTTTCTGGCACCATAGGGGCTTCCTAAATGTGACATGCCCCCTTCCCCCCAAAACCATTTCAGCAAAATTTGCTTATCAAAAGCCAAATGTGACTCCTTCTATTCTGAGCATTTTAGTTCACCTGCAGAGCATTTTACGTCCTAACATGGGGTATTTCCATACTCTGAAAAAATTTTGGGGGGCATTTTCTCCAATTACAAATGGTAAATTTGGGGGAAAACTGCACTTTAGTGAAAAAAAATTTCCATTTACACAAAACGAAAAGTCGTCAAACACCTGTAGGGTGTTAAGGCTCACTGGATCCCTTGTTAACTGCCTTGAGGGCTCTAGTTTCCAAAATAATATGTCATGTGTTTATTTTTTTTGCTGTTATGGCTCCATAGGGGCTTCCTAAATGCGACATGCCAGCCCAAAAACCATTTCAGCAAAATTCACTCTCCAAAATCCAATTGTCGCTCCTTCCCTTCTGAGCCCTCTTGTGCACCCACAGAGCACTTTACATCCACATATGAGGTATTTCCTTACTCGAGAGAAATTGGGTTGCAATTTTTTTTCCTATTATCCCTTGTAAAGATAAAAAAAATACTGGGTCTACAAGAACATGCAAGTGTAAAAATAAAACACACATTTTGCCCTGAGAGAAAAAATGGAGCATGCTATCTGCTGTTACTTATACTGTTTTGGTATTTTAGCGTGGAGTGCTCCTCTGTGTTATATATACACTATCCCTCACATTGATCTTCTCCTTACAGCTCCTCTCCCAAAAATGGCTATACATAGGGAGAGACTAATCAATGTCACAGAGAGCGCTCCGGCCTCCACCTCCGGACCGGAGATCCCGCTGCCTGTGTCTTCCCTTCTGGGGTCCCGGCGTCTCCCGGTCAAACACACTGACCGGGAGCGCGGGTCTCACTCTGGCAGGGACGCGGCTAGCGTGGCGGCTGGTCCCCGCTCACGTGCCACGTCCCCGTTCAGCTCACCTGCTCCCCGTGCGGCGTCCCTGGGTCCCGGCGTGCGCGGCCCTGCTCTCTAGGACGTGCGTGCGCCGGCTTCAGTTAATTTAAAGGGCCAGCGCACCGGTAATTGGTGCGCTGGTTCCACACCTCCCATTGTCAAATTCCAATAAAAGGCACCTGCCCCTTCTTGCCCTTGCCAGATCTTTGTGCCTTGTGCCTGAGAAAGTGTTCCCTACAGTGTTTATTGCCTTGCCAGTTGCCGACCCCTTTGCTACCGTATACTCGCCTGTGAACCCTTGCCGCCTGCCCTGACCTCTGCTACGTCTGACTACGCTCTTGCCTGCTCCCTGTGTTCCACGCCATATTAGCCACCAAAGAGGTCGAGTTGCTATTGGAGGATACGACCTGGTGGTTACCGCCGCAGCAAGTCCATCCCGCCTTGCGGCGGGCTCTGGTGAAAACCAGTAACCACTTAGAACCGGTCCTCTGGTACAACCCGCGTCATCGCCTCTCTGGTTCAGAGGATCCACTTCCAGTCCTGCCGGTCCATGACAATCAAAAACTTGTGCAGAGGAAAAGCTGTCCAGTTGTCCATTGCAATCAGATTTTTATGAATTCTGGTGCCTCTGACCTACTGCAGTACAACTTCCTGCATGACTGGGAGCTGTAGGCAGGGCATTATTAACTTACCTCTGGTCATGTGATTCTCTTACTTGCAAGGTATTCTGGGCTACTCTAACAACATCTTGACTGTTCTCAAATGACTTTCATTAACCTATGGAATGGTGGCTATTCTGCTTATGAAGGCCAGTTTTTTTACATTACATTACAAGCCTTCCGATCAAATCAGATCATTCAGGAATAGATATTGTATTCACAGCCAGGTGCTCTGTCTCCAGACATCTGTTTCCTCCAAAGGCTCCTGAGTATCTTCCGGACACCAGAGGTTCCCCAGGGGTCTTCTCTTCTAATTCAGAAAATCAGTCAGATGGATTTGAACTTAATTTTAAAGATAGGTGTGATCATCAGGTGATGGATGGGATTATACAACTAGGGGGTGTGCATATTGTACATTGAAGCAGATGTAAGCCTAATACATACCCTCAGACCTCATAATCCCGCCCAGGAGGGTGTAAAAAAAAACTGTAAAAAGTATGTGATCAGGACACCCTAAGCAATCAAATTTTGGGGGGGTTTACCACAATTTAATATGTTACTTACTTTGAGTGACCTTTGTGAGAATGGGTGCTAACTTTTCATATCTCATCTAAAGATTTCTATAACTACTTGCAACTACTGCATTGTATTGCCACTTTTTATCTGTCTACATCTTCACTGACTTTATGCAACTTTACATATAAGAAACTGCCTACAGAGGGGGATTTCTCAAGCACATAACTCATTAATATCTAGACAAACAGAGCTTTGTTCCTCTCCTCCTTTATGGAGGAACAGCGGCAGACAATGTTTTAATACACCAAAATTTTAAATTGCGTTGACCATTTGGAGTTCACCACAAAGTTAATATATTGAATTATGATTTATATCCCATACCCTTATATTCCTGGGCACATCCTTCACTTGTTGGAGATGTAACACAGAAATGGGAAGACTTTTACATGTGTAGAGGGAACGTACGGCAATCTTGCCATTTGTTCACTTCCTATTAGAATTTATTGTTTCCTTAAATTGTGGCCTGAGGTTCCTGCTGTAACTGAAATTGTATGTCTTGTAAAATGTAACTACTCCATGCAGTTTTTTTTTATAGCATTGGCAGCATTGCTAGCTGGGCCTGTCACACTACACTTTTATTCCTGTTGTAACATCTAAAGTGAGTTCTGAGTTCTTATGATGTGGTAAACAGTGATGAGTGGCATAGGCCATATTCGAATTCTCTATATTTCGCAAATATATGGACGAATATTTGTCATATATTAGCGAAATTCGCATATTCGTTATATTCTGTTTTTTTCGCATATGCGAAAATATATGCGCATATTCGCGAATATTGAGCCCTCCCTTCTTTGATG
Source organism: Hyla sarda (assembly GCF_029499605.1). Lineage (NCBI taxonomy): Eukaryota > Metazoa > Chordata > Amphibia > Anura > Hylidae > Hyla > Hyla sarda. Next base: position 312,013,071 of record NC_079189.1, on the reverse strand, counting down.
GTATGGGGAAATATGCCTAGTGCATTGTCTGTTATTTTTTGGCCATTGAAACCGATAGGCCCATTGTGGTCTATGGGGATCTCACAGCATGTAAAACAGTAAGCTAAGCAGGACTGTCTTGGCAGCACAGTGGAAGGGAGACCACCACTGCTTTGAGTCCTGGGGTGGGACAGAGTGTTACAGTGTTGTGGTTTAACTTTACTTTCCTGGAAAAGCTGCTGAGTTGCCCATAGCAACCAATCAGATTGCTTCTTTCATTTTTGAAAAGGCCTCTGAAAAATGAAGGAAGCAATCTGATTGGTTGCTATGGGCAATTCAGAAACTTTTCCTCTGGACAGGTTTTGATAAACCTCCCTCTATGGGGGAGATTCATCAAAACCAGTGTAGAGGAAGGGTTGTGCAGTTGCCCATAGCAACCAAATAGATTGCTTCTTTCATTTTTGAAAAGGCCTCTGAAAAATGAAGGAAGCAGTCTGGTTGCTATGGGGAACTCAGAAACTTTTCCAGTAAAAGCTGCTGAGTTGCCCATAGGAACCAATCAGATTGCTTCTTTCATTCTGCAGAGGCCATGTGAAAAATGAAAGAAGCAATCTGATTGGTTGCTATGGGCAACTCAGCAGCTTTTCCAGGAAAGTAAAGTTAAACCACAACACTGTAACACTCTGTCCCACCACGGGACTAGAACCAGTGGTGGTCTCCCATTCCACTGTGCTGCCGAAACGGTCCAGCTTATCCTACTGTTTTACATGCCGTGAGATCCCCATAGACCACAATGTGCCTATTGGTTTCAAGGGGCAAAAAATCAGAGTTAATGCACCAATCATAGTTCCCTATACCATTAAATAAGGGAGGACTCAATATTCACGAATATGCGCATCTGCGCATCTGCGCATACATTTTCGCATATGCGCAAACATTTTCGCATATGCAGAAAAAAAACTAATATTCGTAATTTCAAATTTATAGTGTTATATTCGCAATATTCGCGAATTCGCGAATATGCGATATTCGCGATAAAAATTTGAATTGCGAATATTCACGAGCAACACTAGTGGTAATGAGATGTGAACTTCTTTACAATTTGATATGAACTTATCAGCTGCTTACTGAGATGCTTAAAGCATACCCATCAGATCAAACACACACAAAAAAAAATTATGTTACTCAGTACCTTATCCTGATCACTTGCATATAATTTGTATGCCTCTATCACCTATATTTATTATAAAAATACTTCTTTTTATTATCTTACAGTGTTAGAATCCTCTCATGAGAAGGGGGCGTGTCCCTCCCTTGTGGTGGTGAGAGGCGATTGGTCTGCTCATGCAGCCTTGTTCATGAGTCATCTCTTGTCCATGATTCATGGTCAAGCCTGATGCTGCTGCAGGACTGGTTAGTGTCCCAATTGGATATGGGGACCCCTAGTGGTGGGATTTTCAGGAGATGTTTTCTTTATTTTCATCAGTAACAGCATAAGAAAAGTTTTTGGATCTGACAGTGCCAATTTAAATAACATAGCCTAGCATGCCTCCCATGCTATCACCTTCCAGACCCTCATTGACTGACATACAGGGGCCTGTACATCAATCAACTAGGGACTGTTGAGTGAGAAAGGTATTGGGACTTATATAGTTAGTACAGTTGAAAAAAAGACACATGTCCATCAAGACTTAAACAGCTTGACCCCGCCTCCATGACACTTGGATGAGAAATGAAAAGGTAATAATGTTTATCTAATCGTGTCTTCGGCTCTTAACAGAAAATGTAGCTGACAGAGTCCCTTTTAATGTATTTCAGGCTAAACATTGCAGTGACATGTCCTGTATTATTAAGATAATAATTTAGTCGTACATTGCATCTGCTCAGTTCTGTGGCATTTAAAGTATGTGACCGATAACATTTTCACATCAATAAATAGAAAAAAATACTTCCTCACTAGAAAGCAGCTAATGTTAGTAATGATTGGCATTTGGCAGTAGAACAGTAATTAGAAATATAGTCATTGTGCTCTGCTTGTATTAAAATCAATATGGCTGTGGGAAATAATACACAATCCTCACAATAAAGAGGATCAATATCAGGTATCACGTAAAGACTTCTCTGGAAAATAATCAGGAATGCAAAAGATTAGAGAAGAAACATGAGCCATTACACATCATTAGGTACTTAAAGTCTGTGCAAGGAAAAAGAAGCTTAGAAAAATTGTGCGGTGAATAAGGGTAACATAGTGTTGGTCCAGGTCTGCTTGTAATGACTAAAATCTTTTACAGGAGAACAAGGTGTTTTCTTCTGAAAGACATTGCCAAGATATGCAGGATCATTGAAAAACTAACTCAGTTGCTTGAAAAATAGCTAAGAAGGTCTTGAACTGGGGCCAGAGACCATGGGACAATCCCATAGACTTTTTAGAGGCCTCCTTAAACCCTTAAGGATGATGCAGGGTTTTTCCGTTTTTGCATTTTCATTTTTTCCTCATCACCTTCTAAAAATCACAACGCTTTCAATTTTGTACCTAATTTTCCATATTATGGCTTATTTGTTGCGCCACCAATCCTACTTTGCAGTAACATTAGTCATTTTACCAAAATATCCATGGCGAAGCGGGAAAAAAATTCATTGTGCGACAAAATTGAAGAAAAAATGCAATTTTTTTACTTTTGGGGGCTTCCGTTTCTTTGTAGTGCATTTTTTGGTAAAAATGACATCTTATGTTTATTCTGTAGGTCCATACAGTTAAAATGATACCCTACTTATATAGGTTTGATTTTGTATTACTTAAAAAAAAAAATCATAACTACATGCAAGAAAATGTACACGTTTAAAAATTGTCATCTTCTGACCCCTATAACTTTTCATTTTTCAGTGTACAGACTGGTATGGGCATTTTTTTGCACCGTGATCTGAAGTTTTTATCGGTACCATTTTTATATTGATCAGACTTTTTGATCGCTTTTTATTCATTTTTTTGAATATATAAAAAGTTACCAAAAATACGACTTTGACCGTGTGGTTTAATTAACGATATATTTTTATAGTTTGGACATTTCCGCATGCGGTGATACCACATATGTTTATTTTTATTTTTACTTACACAGTTTCATTTTTTTTATTGGGAAAAGGTGGGTGATTCTTACTTTTATTAGGGAAAAGGTTAAATGATCTTTGTCAACTTTTTTTCACACTTTTTTTGCAGTGTTCTAGCCCCCCTAGTGGCTATTACACTGCACATACCGATCTCATACACAGATCATTGCCGTGCATTGACACAGCAAAGATCATCGTTATCGGTGGTCGATTGCTCAAGCCTGGATTTCAGGCTTGGATCCATCGATCGCCGATTGGACACGACAGAGGCAGGTAAGGGTACCTCCGCTGGCGTTCTAGCTGATCCGGACATTGCGATTTCACTGTGATGGTCCCGATCAGCCCGACTGAGCTGCCGGAAAGCTTTCACTTTCATTTTAGATGCGGCGATCAACTTTGAACTCCGCGTCTAAAGGGTTAATAGCATGCAGAACCACGATCAGTTGTCATTAGCCGCGTGACCCCACGTTATATACCGAGACCAGGCGCAGGGCATACAGGTATGCCCTGCGTCCTTAAGAGGTTCAAAATAAAAGAAGCAATATGACTGGTTGCTATGAACAACTGCAAATGTACACACTAGCATAAAGAGAAGTGGTTTAAGTACATTTGTATTTTCTATTGCTAGAAACTAGGACTACCAAGCGTGGTCCACTGCAGGTCCTGAAGTTTTTGCTGTCTTGTTTCTTCTTGCTGTAGGCAACTGGTCAACTTTTACTTTGCAGAAGTTCTCAGTAATCTTCCCCACTGTCTCTTTAAGGACAACTTACCTGTAAAGGAATTTTCCCAACTGGCAAAGTTATCCTTTATCCCAGAGGATAGGGGATAACTATGTGACCACAGGAGAGGGGCCCCTCGTGATCTTGAAGATGGTCCCCCAAGTCTCCCTTAAAATCGAATGGCTGCCACACATGCATGATACCACTCAATATTTTCTCTGTGGAAGCTGCTATCCCATAGAGAATAAATGGTAGATTAGGGTCCCTGTTCTCAAGATCACGGAGGGACCAAGCGGTTGGATCCACCATGATCAGATAGTTATAACTTGTTTTCCTAGTAGGAAAAACTATTTAACTTGCAGGAGCACAATAAGAAGTATTACAGCAATATACAGTGCAATATTTGTCCTTCACTGTACGCAAGAAGAGGGATTATTCTTATTCACTTGCTTAATTTTTTAAGAGTCCAAATAATTTGTTACTTTACCTCTTGGTCATATCAGGCATTAGAGGAGAGAGCCCTTCACTTTTCAATGCTTTCACTGCCTCTTCACTCATGGATTGCACCTTTTCCAGTTCACTCTCTCCCAGCAATTGCAAATTCTGACAGCCTTTCCCACACTCTCTTTATTTATCAGCTCATGGCTTCTCCTTTTTATTTATTTATTTTAATTAAACATTTTTTATTAGTACACAAAAAGGAACAGACTTATACAAAAGTTTACATCCTTATAAATATCACTGTACATTTATTATACCCAATACACCTCCCCCACCCCACCTTTTGGTACGGAAGAAAAAAACAAAACAAAAACAAAACAAAAAAAAACAGCCCTTTTATAATTCATCCTGCTCTACACACATCAAACCCCATATATTTCTATAATTGATTAGACTCTTCCTTGATTCTTTACTACGACACTTTTCATATATTCAGATTTTTCCCCATAGACTTTCCCAATGTTCTAATTTAGGCGTTTCAGCAGAAAACCAAATTCTCAAATCAAATTTTTTTGCTATAAGAAAAGCTTAACAAGAAATTTTTATTATATTGGCCATAACCAAATACAGCTACCAAAATTATAATTTTTGGATCAAGATTTATTTTATCACCTAGATGGCTCTCAATGAAGTTGCAGACCTCCTTCCAAAACTGTTAATTTTTTTTCCAATCCCAAAACAAATGAAATAGATACGCTTGTTCCTTTTTACATTTTGGACACTCATTATCCTCTCTACATTTAATTTTCTACAATTGAATTGGAGAATAGTATAATCTCAAAATTGTACTCAACTGAGTCTATTGATATTGTTTATGTAGTGTACAATATAAATATTCTTTAAGATACCTTCACACTCTGTGCTAGTTATTACTCCTATATCTCTTTCCCTGTTACTTTTTATCCTTAACAACCTATTACCTAGTGTGCTCCTTAAATGCGTCTTATAAATCCTCTTCAAATATCTCACTCCTAAATTTTCTGATTTCAAAATACATGTATCTATCACTGAATGTGTTGCTAGTGAAACAATCTCTTTATTATAAGTGCATCTATATGCTTCAGCTAATTGAACATACCAAAACATGTGAGTATCTGCCAAACCAAATTCCCTTTTCATAATTTCAAAGGGTTTTAGGACTCCCCCCACACAAAATTGACTCACCAATTCTATTCCCCTATTTGTCTAAAAATCATTCCCCATCCCATGATTAAATTCAATAAATTTACCATTCCTCCATATTTTAGTGAACTCAAAACTCCCTCTAATTTTACACAACTTTGTTTCTTGCCATATTCTTCTATACATGTTAAGAATTGCCAAGTACTCCACCTTTTTCTCCAATAGCAAACCCTAATCTACCGCTTCCAGTACATTCTTTTAGTGTGATTCGTTTTCTACCAAGTATCATTCATTTCTACCAAGTATTAATAGCAAAATAATAGATTTTTTATTTAGGGAGACCCCAACCTCCTTCCCCTTCAAGGCCAGTTAAGTCTGCGTATTTCATGCAAACTCTACTTCGACCCCACAACAATCTACTCATTTCGGCTTCAAGAGCCCTAAACCACTTATCAGCGATCCATATAGGAGCTGCAAAAAGAAAAAAAAAAAGAATTTTTGGCAAAACCACCATTTACCCCAATTATTATTATTATTAGCCCAACCCTATCTGCTATGGATAAGGGAAGGTTCTGCCATATCCACATGTTAGCCTGAAGTTCTTTAATAATGGGAATCAAATTTAGTTTTGTAAAAGAATCAACTTGCATTGATATTTTCAACCCAAGATATTCTAGCGCCTCCTCCTGTCTTAGCACCTTAATACCTCAAATAGAGGACTTCATTTGGTTATCACTAGGGAGCAAGGCAGACTTGTCCCAATTGATCTTTAAACTGGATAAATACCCAAATACCCAAATCCACTAATGGCATTTGCTAGGAGCTCAATAAATAATACATAAAGCAAAGGGGAAAGGGGGCAGCCCTGACGGGTTCCTCTAGTCATATTGAATGCCTTAGTGAGTGTCCCTTTAAAGGGGTACTCCGGCCCTAATACATCTTATTTTCTATCCAAAGGATAAGATGTCTGATCGTGGGGGTCCCGCCGCTGGGGACCCCGGCAATCTGTCATTCAGCAACCTACCTTTGGGAGCTCTCCACAGCACTAAAGGCTCCGAGTGTGCAGCCAACTCTGTGGTCGTCATGACTCTGCCCCCTGTGTGACCCCTGGGAGCTGAATGACAGATTGCGGGGGACCCCCGCAATCAGACATCTTATTCCTTATCCTTTGGATAGGGGATAAGATGTATTAGGCCCAGAGTACCCCTTTAAATGTAATTTTCCCAATGGGGCTTCCATACAACAATTTCATGTATTTAACAAATCTTTCCCCGAATCCAAATGCCTTTAGGGTATACCACAAAAATTCCCACTCCACGCTGTCAAATGTCTTCATGGCATCTAGTGACAGGGTTCTTATGATTCATAAGAATCGTTAAATATTGTACACAAATATGGTAAAAGGACCTTACTAATCTCTCAATAAACATCAAATGGCAATCTATCTGGGCCAGGTACCTAGGATCCCTTACAGGTTTTGAGCGCCAATTCTATCTCTTCCACCGTAATAACCATGTCTAGTTTATTTTTTTTTAATCCATGGTCAATTTGGGTGAAGTACATTTCTCTAAATATTTCAAAATTTAGTTTCTCCCTCTAACTCCTGCTGAGTGATACAATGCTGAAAAAAATCCAATAATCTGATTTCCAGTCTCTTTAGGGTCCCTTTATTATGTTACCTCTAGAATCCTGCAAAGCCAGTATTTCCAATTTTTCCTGTTGCGCTTTCACCAGCTGCACTAGCAATTTGCCCGGTTGCCGTCGTTCCACAAATATTTTTTGTCCAATATGTCCTTATTGCTTATGTTGTGCCATCCCCAACAAATAGTTCGCCAATTTATCCAGAATTTTTTTCATTTCCTGAAAATTCCCCGAGGTGGGATTTTGTGAGAATTTCTCTTGTCCCAGATCACATTGATGTCTCAGGGAATTTTCAGTCTGAAAAAAATCCCATTTTTTTAATTCCTCACCTCACTATATAACAGCCCTCTGAGGAACGCTTTAGATGTATCCCACAATGTTTGTAGAGAGGCTGACCCCGTATTTATTTAAACAATTCCTTCAATTGGGCCTCTACTATCTCCCTGCAGTCTAATAGTTTAAACCAATATGGATTAAAGCAACCCCCCCCCCCCTTTGACCCCTCTGACTATTCCCCGTCATTAAGTCCACCACTACTGGAGTATGATTGGCTAAAGATCTTACCTCATACTTTACATTTTTGATAATTCTAAGGGAAAAAATTGGTACATAGAACCAAATCAATTTGTGAGGCAGTTTGATGCGTGGCAGAAAAGCAAGAAATTATTTTGACAATAGGATTCATTATTCGCCACGGATCTCTCAATCCCATTTTAGGAAAAAAAATACCATCTTGTCTCTCTCACCCCCCCCCCCCCCCTCAAGATATACAATTGCTAGAAAAGGAAAGACCTCACAGAATCAAGCCACTCAGCGACCTACACAGAGCCCCAAAAAAGTCCTTATATATCACTTGCATCTCAGCAGGCAACAATATAGAAAAATATAAATTTGCAGTTGTCAGCCTCTTCCTAACCTCTCTATGTGATACTCGTTTTAGCTGTGTAGATCTAGAGAAGTCAGGAAGTCAGGAAAAAAAAGTCTGTGGTCGCTATGCACTGGTGATATGAATCTATATATATTTTTTTTTTCTTTGCACATTGTGTACTTCATTTTATTTGGTGCTAAGTTTATTTGATTTGGTGAAAAGATTAATGTTGCATGTGTATCATTTTATCAGTGAGTACCACTACCTGAGCCATTATATCTTATCACATAGGGACGGGACTTTGGTGAGAAGGGGGTTCATGGCCCCTCTCCCATGTTGTAGAGGTTGCTCGATTTAGAGCTTTTTAAGTGATTTTAGCCCTTTTTGTCTTTTTTGCATTTTTAATGTGATACCTAATAAAATTTGTTATATAGATATATGAATATTGACCTTGTGGTGTGCACTGTTTACAGTAATCCTTACCCTTGTATAGCAGGAAGTCAGGAAAAAGCATTATTTTACCACCATTATAAATCAATGGTCCCTTATCCTTAGCCTTAGTAGATGGTCTCGATCACTGGAGGAGAGGATTTTTATTAGAAAGATTTTTTTTTAAATGGGACTCTATGCTCTTTCCAAACAGAAAAGAGAAGAGAGGCCCTCCGACCCCACATTTTCCTTTAGCCAATTAGTGCAAAACATTACAACATCCTCTCCCTCCATTCCCTCTGGCATTCCCACCACCCTAATATTACTCCTCCTTGCTCTGTCTTCCATATCAGTGATTTTCTCTTTTAGAGTGGAAATCTCTTTCCTATCCTCCTTCACAGCAGCTTTAAGTTACACCAACTCTGCTTCTATTTTTGGTAGGGACTTTTCCATGGAGCGGGTTTTCTCCCTAATTTTGCTGATCTCATCTCGTATCACCATAATTTCTCCCTAAGGACAGGGATCCCAATTGGGTATTTAAGTTGCTTAAGGAGTCATTGCATCGCTGTACTTCTTTTAGTAGAGTGTCCAAAAGAGGTGGATCCCGAGGTTCCTCACAGTCCGATGGAATCATTTCATCTTACAAGACTGAATAACGAGATCCAGCGACTGCAGTGCTGGGGGAGGATGGTTTGGGGCCGCGAGTTTTAACTCCTGTTAGGGTGGTTTTTGAAAATTTATCAATTTTTCCCGCAGATGTAACATTTTTTGGAGACACCACTCCTCCTGATTTCATAGATTTATGTATGAATTTGCCTACAGCAGGGTTCGCCTATGGACCAAACATGTAAAATGAAATGCTATTAGAGTCCTGTACAGCTTATTTGCATAGCTTGACGGATAGGAAAGGTTTAACTCACTATTGCAGATAGCAATTCAGAGGAGATAGTACTAATTGCTGGACTTTAACCTGCATTGTAAATATACACCCATTAGCAGCTCACAAATGCAGTATGCACATTCTTCTATTGATAACCATTTTATGCCAAGAATCCTTTTTAAGTGCATACCTGTCAGCAACAGATCAGGGAGTGCAGTGGTTAAACTCTCCGCTCAGACAGGGCTCTAGACAAGAGGTATATAGTGCAGGAATTTCAGCTTACTGCTTGGCGTTTGTCCTGTGTAACCTGGACAATGAACATTTATAGCCATTAAAAACTGTGGTCTCCCAGTACGGGATATGCTCCTACAGTCCTTTCAGGTTGAGTCCCTGTACGTCTTCAGGGCTCACCTGCAGTGTTCACCCATATAGTGTATAGGTTGTATATTTAGTGTAAAGGACCCTTGATATAGTCACATGATTGTTAGTCACCTGATAATGGTTGTCACGTGTTTAACCCCTTAAGGACACATGACGTACTGGAACGTCATGTGTCCACTCCCGATCTATCACGCTGGGCCACGGCGTGGCCCCGCGTCATAGCGGTTCGGGCCCGGCCTCTAACAACGGCCGGGACCCGTGGCTAATAGCGCGCGGCATTGATCGCTGTGCCGCGCGCTATTAACCCTTTAGACGCGGCGTTCAAAGTTGAACGCCGCGTCTAAAGTGAAACCGAAAGCATGCCGGCTAGCTCAGTGGGCTGTTCGGGATAGCCGCGGTGAAATCGCGGCATCCCGAACAGCTGACAGGACAGCGGGAGGGCCCCTACCTGCCTCCTCGCTGTCCGATCGCCGAATGACTGCTCAGTGCCTGAGATCCAGGCATGAGCAGTCATGCGGCAGAATCATCGATCACTGGTTTCTTATGAGAAACCAGTGATCAATGTAAAAGATCAGTGTGTGCAGTGTTATAGGTCCCTATGGGACCTATAACACTGCAAAAAAAAAGTGCAAAAAAAAAGTGAATAAACATCATTTAACCCCTTCCCTATTAAAAGTTTGAATCACCCCCCTTTTCCCATAAAAGAAAAAACACAGTGTAAATAAAAATAAAAATAAACATAAATGGTATCGCCGCGTGCGGAAATGTCCGAATTATAAAAATATATCGTTAATTAAACCGCACGGTCAATGGCGTGCGCGCAAAAAAATTCCAAAGTCCAAAATAGTGCATTTTTGGTCACTTTTTATATCATGAAAAAATGAATAAAAAGCGATCAATAAGTCCTATCAATGCAAAAATGGTACCGTTAAAAACTTCAGATCACGGCGCAAAAAATGAGCCCTCATACCGCCCCATACACGGAAAAATAAAAAAGTTATAGGGGTCAGAAGATGACAATTTTAAACGTATTAATTTTCCTGCATGTAGTTATGATTTTTTCCAGAAGTCCGACAAAATCAAACCTATATAAGTAGGGTATCATTTTAATCGTATGGACCTACAGAATACATATCAGGTGTCATTTTTACCGAAAAATGTACTACGTAGAAACGGAAGCCCCCAAAAGTTACAAAACAGCGTTTTTTTTTAAATTTTGTCGCACAATGATTTTTTTTCCCGCTTCACCATAGATTTTTGGGCAAAATGACTGACGTCATTACAAAGTAGAATTGGTGGCGCAAAAAATAAGCCATCATATGGATTTTTAGGTGTAAATTTGAAAGAGTTATGATTTTTTAAAGGCAAGGAGCAAAAAACGAAAATGCAAAAACGGAAAAACCTCCGGTCCTTAAGGGGTTAAGTCATATGTTTTGTTACCAAGAGAGCACACCAGGTGACCAGATGACCCGCAGCTAGCCTCTGTGCTCCTTGCTCAGCCCCCCTTTATAAGAGGAGGAGGTACTACAATCACTCTCTTAGATCCTGAGGTCAAGTCCAGTCCAGACATCTCAAAGCTAGTGTCCAGCACATCCCGAGGCCTCAAGCCTAAATTACAGCCACAAGTCAGTAAGTCAAGTCATCTTTGTCTGCTGTTACTATCTTCAGTTAAGTCAAGTCAGTTATAGTCAGCGTGACTGCGCTAAAGTCTGTCAAGTCACTGCAAGTCCGAGCAAGCTGCAAGGTCCCCTGTGTTACTGGTCACCTCTCTGGGATCCTGGCCGAGCTGTAAAGACTTTACCATCTGTCTACCTCAACCTTGCCTTGGACTATTATTTGCCCTGCCTAACCTAGGACTAGCGGTGCCTCCGTTCGGGTGGTTACATAGGCAAACCACGGCCTGGCATCATGAACACTAAGAGATTAACACCATCTACCCCTGGGCAACACCATCTGCCCCTTTCACATTGCACCCTGTGGCTCACCACAAAACCATAACACAGCAGGTATAGTTCTCTGGGTGTCCCTCACTAGCATTATACCCCATTAACTAAACCGCCCCCTCTCATGGAGCTTGCCATGTGCTATGGGGCATTGCAAGATGTGAGGCAGTGAGGCATTGTAAGATGATATTAACAGGCATTCCTAGCTGCACGTGCATGGCTGCTCCTTCCTCTCCTTACACTCCACCGATATTTCCACAATTAATGTCCTCCTCTAAAAAACATGCTTACAATATCCTAGGGCATACCACAGCTATCCAAAAGGAGAGAGCCTGCTGGAATAGTCTCTTACCAGCTCTATGGAGTCCCGTCACTCCTTCCACCTGACTGCTGAAGCTACTGACACTGTCGTGGGAGATGCCTAGTCCCCACGTGCATCGCTGGTCAGATACTTTCACGGGGCAAAACCATGTAGCGCATATGTCCCGGGGGGGGGGGGGGTGAGTAGGTGCGTTCACTGCATCTGCGCTCTTCCCTCCCAGATCGCAGCTCCTACTCCTCCAGTGAATCTACAACCTCTCAGAACATTTAACCTGCCATCCACTCCCCCAGGCTCTGTCAATTCTTTAATCTTTTTCTTATCTTATGGTGTCCACAAGTTAGCGTACTCCCCCATGCAATAGTGCAAGGTCCCAGGTGACAGCGCTCACAGCTTCCATCCTCCCCAGCAAGGAGGGGGGGGGGAGGGCAGCCAGTAGACAGGAGGGGAGAGAGCACTCGCACAAGCGTCCTCACGCCATGATGGTTTCCCGCTAATGCCCCCACACAACTATGGCTTCTCCTTAGTGACAACACTCTCTGGCACTATGGTTCTCCAGGTCTCTGTCTCACACCAGCAGTCTCATGGCAGGTACTAAAAGCATGCCTGTCACTTTAAAATATACATTTTTACATGTCCTAGAAGCATGTTAAATGCTTTAAGTGATCAGGATCTGAGTTGTCACGATGCCGGCTGGCAGGTAGTGGATCCTCTGTGCCAGAGAGGGATTGGCGTGGACCGTGCTAGTGGATCGGTTCTAAGTCACTACTGGTTTTCACCAGAGCCCGCCGCAAAGCGGGATGGTCTTGCTGCGGCGGTAGTGACCAGGTCGTATCCACTAGCAACGGCTCAACCTCTCTGGCTGCTGAAGATAGGCGCGGTACAAGGGAGTAGACAGAAGCAAGGTCGGACGTAGCAGAAGGTCGGGGCAGGCAGCAAGGATCGTAGTCAGGGGCAACGGCAGGAGGTCTGGAACACAGGCTAGGAACACACAAGGAAACGCTTTCACTGGCACGATGGCAACAAGATCCGGCAAGGAAGTGCAGGGGAAGTGAGGTGATATAGGGAAGTGCACAGGTGATCACACTAATTGGAACCACTGCGCCAATCAGCGGCGCAGTGGCCCTTTAAATCGCAAAGACCCGGCGCGCGCGCGCCCTAGGGAGCGGGGCCGCGCGCGCCGGGACAGGACCGACGGAGAGCGAGTCAGGTACGGGAGCCGGGGTGCGCATCGCGAGCGGGCGCTACCCGCATCGCGAATCGCATCCCGGCTGGAGGCGGTATCGCAGCGCCCCGGGTCAGTGGATCTGACCGGAGCGCTGCAGTGAGGAGAGTGTAGCGAGCGCTCCGGGGAGGAGCGGGGACCCGGAGCGCTCGGCGTAACAGTACCCCCCCCCTTGGGTCTCCCCCTCTTCTTAGAGCCTGAGAACCTGAGGAGCAGACTTTTGTCTAGGATATTGTCCTCAGGTTCCCAGGATCTCTCTTCTGGACCACAACCCTCCCAATCCACTAAAAAAAAGGTTTTCCCTCTGACCTTTTTGGATGCCAGAATCTCTTTGACGGAGAAGATGTCCGAGGAGCCGGAAACAGGAGTGGGAGGAACAGATTTGGGAGAGAAACGGTTGATGATAAGTGGTTTAAGAAGAGAAACGTGAAAGGCATTAGGAATACGAAGAGAAGGAGGAAGAAGAAGTTTGTAAGAGACAGGATTAATCTGGCACAAAATTTTGAAAGGACCAAGATAGCGTGGTCCCAACTTGTAGCTAGGGACACGGAAGCGGACATATTTAGCGGAGAGCCATACCTTGTCTCCAGGGGAAAAAATGGGAGGAGCTCTTCTTTTCTTATCCGCGAACTTCTTCATGCGTGATGAAGCCTGTAAGAGAGAATTTTGGGTCTCTCTCCATATGATGGAAAGATCACGAGAAATTTCATCCACAGCGGGCAGACCAGAGGGCAAGGGGGTAGGGAGGGGGGGAAGAGGGTGACGGCCGTACACCACGAAAAATGGGGATTTGGAGGAAGATTCAGAGACTCTGAAGTTATACGAGAATTCGGCCCATGGTAGAAGATCTGCCCAGTCATCCTGGCGGGAGGAAACAAAATGTCGTAAATAATCACCCAAGACCTGGTTAATTCTTTCTACTTGTCCATTGGATTGAGGATGATATGCAGAAGAAAAATTTAATTTAATCTTGAGTTGTTTACAGAGAGCCCTCCAGAATTTAGACACGAATTGGACGCCTCTATCCGAGACGATCTGCGTAGGCAACCCGTGAAGACGAAAAATGTGTACAAAAAATTGTTTAGCCAACTGAGGCGCTGAAGGAAGACCAGGAAGAGGGATGAAATGTGCCATTTTGGAGAATCGATCAACGACCACCCAAATAACAGTGTTGCCACGGGAAGGGGGTAAGTCAGTAATAAAATCCATACCAATCAGAGACCAAGGCTGTTCGGGGACAGGCAGAGGATGAAGAAAACCAGCGGGCTTCTGGCGAGGAGTCTTATCCCGGGCACAGATAGTGCAGGCTCGCACAAAGTCCACAACATCCGTCTCCAGAGTCGGCCACCAATAGAAGCGAGAGATGAGTTGCACAGATTTCTTGATGCCCGCATGACCTGCGAGATGGGAGGAGTGACCCCATTTGAGGATTCCGAGGCGTTGGCGTGGAGAAACAAAGGTCTTTCCTGGAGGAGTTTGCCTGATGGAGGCTGGAGAAGTGGAAATCAAGCAGTCAGGAGGAATGATGTGTTGCGGAGAGAGTTCAACTTCAGAAGCATCCGAGGAACGAGAGAGAGCATCGGCCCTAATGTTCTTATCGGCAGGCCGAAAGTGAATTTCAAAATTAAATCGGGCAAAGAACAGAGACCACCTGGCCTGGCGAGGATTCAGCCGTTGGGCAGACTGGAGGTAGGAGAGGTTCTTGTAATCGGTGTAAATAATAACTGGAAATCTTGATCCCTCCAGCAGATGCCTCCATTCCTCAAGTGCTAATTTAATGGCTAGAAGCTCTCGATCCCCGATGGAGTAGTTCCTCTCCGCCGGAGAGAAGGTCCTAGAAAAAAAACCACAAGTAACAGCATGCCCGGAAGAATTTTTTTGTAGAAGGACAGCTCCAGCTCCCACTGAGGAGGCATCAACCTCCAATAGGAAGGGTTTAGATGGGTCAGGTCTGGAGAGCACGGGAGCCGAAGAAAAGGCAGACTTGAGCCGTTTAAAGGCGTCTTCCGCTTGAGGAGGCCAAGACTTGGGATCGGCATTTTTTTTGGTTAAAGCCACGATAGGAGCCACAACGGTAGAAAAATGTGGAATAAATTGCCTGTAATAATTGGCGAACCCCAAAAAACGTTGGATAGCACGGAGTCCGGAGGGGCGTGGCCAATCTAAGACGGCAGAGAGTTTGTCTGGATCCATTTGTAGTCCCTGGCCAGAGACCAAGTATCCTAGGAAAGGAAGAGATTGGCATTCAAACAGACATTTCTCTATTTTGGCATAGAGTTGATTGTCACGAAGTCTCTGAAGAACCATACGGACATGCTGGCGGTGTTCTTCTAGATTGGCAGAAAAAATCAGGATATCGTCCAGATATACAACAACACAGGAGTATAAGAGATCACGAAAAATTTCATTAACAAAGTCTTGGAAGACGGCAGGGGCGTTGCACAGGCCAAAGGGCATGACCAGATACTCAAAGTGTCCATCTCTGGTGTTAAATGCCGTTTTCCATTCATCCCCCTCTCTGATGCGGATGAGATTATAAGCACCTCTTAAGTCCAGTTTGGTAAAGATGTGGGCACCTTGGAGGCGATCAAAGAGTTCAGAGATGAGGGGTAGGGGGTAGCGGTTCTTAACCGTGATTTTATTAAGACCGCGGTAGTCAATGCAAGGACGTAGAGAGCCATCTTTTTTGGACACAAAGAAAAATCCGGCTCCGGCAGGAGAGGAGGATTTACGGATAAAGCCCTTTTTTAAATTTTCCTGGACGTATTCAGACATGGCAAGAGTCTCTGGGGCGGACAGAGGATAAATTCTGCCCCGGGGTGGGGTAGTGCCCGGGAGGAGGTCGATAGGACAATCATAAGGCCTGTGAGGAGGTAGAGTCTCAGCTTGTTTTTTGCAAAAAACATCCGCAAAGTCCATATAGGCCTTAGGGAGACCGGTTACAGGAGGAACCACAGAGTCACGGCAAGGGTTACTGGGAACCGGTTTTAGGCAGTCCTTGGAACAAGAGGACCCCCAACTCTTGATCTCCCCAGTGGACCAATCCAGGGTTGGGGAATGAAGTTGAAGCCAGGGAAGTCCAAGGAGAATTTCAGAAGTGCAATTGGGGAGGACCAAAAGTTCAATCCTCTCGTGATGAGATCCGATGCACATTAGAAGGGGCTCCGTGCGGAAACGTATGGTACAGTCCAATCTTTCATTGTTTACACAATTGATGTAGAGGGGTCTGGCGAGACTGGTCACCGGGATGTTGAACCTGTTGACGAGAGAGGCCAAAATAAAATTTCCTGCAGATCCGGAGTCCAAGAAGGCCATAGTAGAGAAGGAGAAGGCAGAGGCAGATATCCGCACAGGCACAGTAAGACGTGGAGAAGCCGAGTAGACATCAAGGACTGTCTCACCTTTGTGCGGAGTCAGCGTACGTCTTTCCAGGCGGGGAGGACGGATAGGACAATCCTTCAGGAAGTGTTCGGTACTAGCACAGTACAGGCAGAGATTCTCCATGCGGCGTCGTGTCCTCTCTTGAGGTGTCAGGCGAGACCGGTCGACCTGCATAGCCTCCACGGCGGGAGGCACAGGAACAGATTGCAGGGGACCAGAGGAGAGAGGAGCCGGGGAGAAGAAACGCCTCGTGCGAACAGAGTCCATATCCTGGCGGAGCTCCTGACGCCTTTCGGAAAAACGCATGTCAATGCGAGTGGCTAGGTGAATGAGTTCATGTAGATTAGCAGGGATTTCTCGTGCGGCCAGAACATCTTTAATGTTGCTGGATAGGCCTTTTTTAAAGGTCGCGCAGAGGGCCTCATTATTCCAGGATAGTTCTGAAGCAAGAGTACGGAATTGCACGGCGTACTCGCCAACGGAAGAATTACCCTGGACCAGGTTCAGCAGGGCAGTCTCAGCAGAAGAGGCTCGGGCAGGTTCCTCAAAGACACTTCGAATTTCCGAGAAGAAGGAGTGTACAGAGGCAGTGACGGGGTCATTGCGGTCCCAGAGCGGTGTGGCCCATGACAGAGCTTTCCCAGACAGAAGGCTGACTACGAAAGCCACCTTAGACCTTTCAGTGGGAAACTGGTCCGACATCATCTCCAAGTGCAGGGAACATTGGGAAAGAAAGCCACGGCAAAACTTAGAGTCCCCATCAAATTTATCCGGCAAGGATAGTCGTAGACCAGAAGCGGCCACTCGCTGCGGAGGAGGTGCAGGAGCTGGCGGAGGAGATGATTGCTGAAGCTGTGGTAGTAACTGCTGTAGCATAACGGTCAGTTGAGACAGCTGTTGGCCTTGTTGCGCTATCTGTTGTGACTGCTGGGCGACCACCGTGGTGAGGTCAGCGACAACTGGCAGAGGAACTTCAGCGGGATCCATGGCCGGATCTACTGTCACGATGCCGGCTGGCAGGTAGTGGATCCTCTGTGCCAGAGAGGGATTGGCGTGGACCGTGCTAGTGGATCGGTTCTAAGTCACTACTGGTTTTCACCAGAGCCCGCCGCAAAGCGGGATGGTCTTGCTGCGGCGGTAGTGACCAGGTCGTATCCACTAGCAACGGCTCAACCTCTCTGGCTGCTGAAGATAGGCGCGGTACAAGGGAGTAGACAGAAGCAAGGTCGGACGTAGCAGAAGGTCGGGGCAGGCAGCAAGGATCGTAGTCAGGGGCAACGGCAGGAGGTCTGGAACACAGGCTAGGAACACACAAGGAAACGCTTTCACTGGCACGATGGCAACAAGATCCGGCAAGGAAGTGCAGGGGAAGTGAGGTGATATAGGGAAGTGCACAGGTGATCACACTAATTGGAACCACTGCGCCAATCAGCGGCGCAGTGGCCCTTTAAATCGCAAAGACCCGGCGCTCGCGCGCCCTAGGGAGCGGGGCCGCGCGCGCCGGGACAGGACCGACGGAGAGCGAGTCAGGTACGGGAGCCGGGGTGCGCATCGCGAGCGGGCGCTACCCGCATCGCGAATCGCATCCCGGCTGGAGGCGGTATCGCAGCGCCCCGGGTCAGTGGATCTGACCGGAGCGCTGCAGTGAGGAGAGTGTAGCGAGCGCTCCGGGGAGGAGCGGGGACCCGGAGCGCTCGGCGTAACATGAGTGTTCAGACCCTAACCCATTGTTAGAACAAGCAAGATGAAAAAAGCAGCCTATCGAGACAATCCCCATAGACTTACATAGTGTGGCTTGCTTAGCACGCTCTTCTCCCAGTTAGTTCTAGCTATTGGTCAAGAACACTCAAACCCTGATCGATTTAAACTTTTGACATGTCTCTACAACATGTTAATAGTTTATTAAAGGGACATGACCCTTTTAAAGATCCCACTGTCTGGCATTCGTCTCAGTTGCTTATATCTATCCTCAGCTTCTTGTTGGCTGGCGTATCAGGCTGTGGGAAATTAGCACTTTGGCACCTCCTCCTTGACACTTGGCTGAGAAATAGAAAGGAGATTTATAAGTTTTGACTCATCATCAGCTCCAGGACAAGTGATTAATGGGCAACATATCTCCAGACCCCTCTTGTTTACACACATTATAACCCAGTGTATTAGGTTTAATGTGGGTGAACAGGCTGACCATTTTCCTCTAAGGGGTTGTCCAGTTTAGAAAACATATTTGCCAATACAGATGTATCCACCATTACCTTTCCTGTTAGTAGTGGTACAGCTGATTTTAAGAAATTATAGGTGGCTGGTAAGCTGGGATGAGTGCCCTGATACAGCAGCAAATCAGAAGCTAAGTCCAATGGACTAGTACTAAGGAGAGGGTGAAGTTGCATCTATGTAGTGTGTGTACTGCAGCCTAGTGTGCACTGTAGTGTGCACTGTATTGTCTTAATGATTATTGTTAAGACAGTATGAAAATCTAATACAGACAGGGCCGTATTTACAGCTTATGCTGTCCTTGGCACTTAGCCTAATTATGCCCCAGTAAAGGCACTAACCAATTATTGCCAAGAATAGCTCATTTTGGTCTGTGTTTACACTCAGCATTTTACTCTCCAAAACCGCTGTAAGAACTGTGCAAATGAGGTACTGCTGATAAAATGTTACATGTGAACGCAGCCTCAGTTATAATGATAATAAGTCAAGGTAAGAACACATGTAGCCACTACCACTTGCAACTGAAAAAAGATTCCTCCAGTAGGATGTATGCACATGTCCTATTGATCTCCTGCTCTGCGCGATGTGCTGTAGAAGATTGGCAGCAGGACCTCTATCAATCCCAGCCAGTGTCCTGCCGTAGCTGCCTCGGCAGCATTAACTCCATAGAGGTGAAAAAATCCTGGCACACAAAATTCTTCTAAAGAATGTCTTTTATGCATGCAGTTGAAAAAGGCTGTATTGGCCAGAACGCATGCTGTGTTTATGTATGCTTATCTTGCCGGAATAAAAGAAATACTTTTCAGCAGAATTTGGTGTGTCAGGATTTTTCACCTCCATTGGACATACCCTAGCCCTTCCCTGGCACCCACCTGAGTTTACAGTGCCGACCTAACTAATTTTGTGGATTTTTAACCCCATAGATGCTGTGGTCAGTACTGATCACGGTTTCTATGAGATGGACAGGGGAACGGGGTTTGCGGGAGATTGGGCGGTACCGATGGTTAATGGCCTCTTGTCTGCCAAGTACAGCAGCCTGTGAGGTCCAGGCATAGGCTGGATCTCACAGGCTGAGTACCAGTGGAATACTGACAATTATTTTGTGCTGCAGTACAGATGTACTGCAGCATAGCATAAGGAAAAAATAAAAAGTAAAAAAATAAAAGGTTTATCAATAAATAAAGTGTAAAAAAAAAAGTAAATGCCCCTTCCAGAATAAAGCCCTGTATTATAACAAAAATAAAATGAAAAAGAAAACCTATATATAATAGGTATTGCCACATTCAAAATTGTACAATAAAATGTTATTTATTCTGCACAGTGAATGCTCTAAAAAAAAAAAAACAAAAAAAAAAAAAACAACAACAACAACAAAAAAGGTAAAGATTTTTGATCCAAAATGTGGTAAAAAATTGATCAAAAGGTAGCATGTATCGCAAAATTGGTGCTAATAAAAAGTACAGCTTTTCTCCAAAGAAATAAGCCCTCATACAATGCAGGAATGTTCCTTTTTTTCCTTAAAAATTCTGTGAACACAATTTGTACAATGTGAGCTTCAACATCATATTCAGTAAACAATGTTACTAGTACTTATAAAGGTTTCCTTTATGATCTATCTGTAAGCTGTTTAATAATGAGTCATTATTTTTAAGGACACAGGAATGTACTGTATATAGAGCTTAAGAATGGCAGAACATAGCTCAAGGTAATAGTACTGGTAAGAAGGAAAGTTGAAGTCAAGTTCACAGGCAATGGAGCAAAGCAATTAAATCGATCAATTAAAAAAGTGTAGTCAAGCTTGCTTAAAGTGCAATGAATTTGATGTAATGGCTTAAGAATAAGTATATATATAGCATGTTTATTGGAATAAATAAGTAGCAAATATATAAAATTATTATTATTATTATTATTATTATTATTAATAATAATATTGTGCATAGATTATCACATTGGACCCGTCCCTCTTGGCATTTACCTCAGTATGTTTTTGGAGTGTGGGAGAAAACCCACACAATGAAGGGGAATATTACCCATTGTTGGATAAAAACCCAGGACTTCAGCACTGTAAAGCAACAATTCCTACCACAGAGCCTGTACATATTGCACCTACAAAAATGTAGGTATCCCAGATATGAAGTAGGGATCCACCTGGAAATACTTTTAGCCTAATTTAGATTTTTTTTTTTTTAAATCAACTGGTGCCAAACAGATTTGTAAATGACTTCTATCTAAAATCTAATCCTTCTAGTATTTATCAGATGCTGTATGATCCATAGGGAGTTATTTTCTTTTTAAAATTATTTTCAGTCTGACCACAGTGCTCTCTGCTGACATCTCTGTCAGGAACTGTCCAGAGCAGGATAGGTTTGCTATGGGGATTTGCTTCTAATCTAGGCAGTTCCTAAAAGGGACAGAGGTGTCAACAGAGAGCACTGTGGTCAGACAGAAAGGAAATTCAAAAAGAAAAGAACTTCCTCCATAGTATACAACAGCTGAAAAATACTGGAAGGATTAAAGGGGTATTCCAGGCCAAAACTTTTTTTTATATATCAACTGGCTCCGGAAAGTTAAACAGATTTGTAAATTACTTCTATTTAAAAAAATCTTAATCCTTCCAATAGTTATTAGCTTCTGAAGTTGAGTTGTTGTTTCTGTCTAACTGCTCTCTGATGACTCACGTCCCGGGAGCTGTGCAGCTCCTATGGGGATATTCTCCCATCATGCACAGCTCCCGGGACGGGACATCATCAGAGAGCAGTCAGACAGAAAACAACAACTCAACTTCAGAAGCTAATAACTATTGGAAGGATTAAGATTTTTTAATAGAAGTAATTTACAAATCTGTTTAACTTTCCAGAGCCAGTTGATCTATATATAAAAAAAAGGTTTTGCCTGGAATACCCCTTTAAGATTTTTAAATAGAAGTCATTTACAAATCTGGTTAACTTTCTGGCACCAGTTGATTTTAAAACAATTGTTTTCCACTGGAGTACCGCTTTAAACCTTCTTTCCCTTACGTCCTAACCAGTAGCACAGATGGGGTATTCCAACCCCCGCGAACTGGTTAGGACAGATGGAAGTTTTATTGAACGTAATTAAACAATCAGTGAAGACACACCCACAACACCCTGTATAAGTAAGAGGGTCACCCTCTGTCCCATTGTGTTATTTTCTGTCCTCCCGGACAGTGGGACAGATGGTGACCCCCTTACTCCTGTTATATGAGTAGGGGGGGTTCTTTCTTACTTGCAAATTTGGGCATGGTTTGCGCCCATCTGCTTCTGTACCACGGAGCTGCGACTCCAATCGCGGCCCCGGCCGGAAGTGCGTCAGCGGCGTCTGACGTCACCTCCTGTTTCTCTCTTCACTTCCCGGCTCGGTTTTTTGCGCCGTTTTTGCTAATAATGCGGCGAAACCGAGCGGGGAGCCTCTTTCTATAACCCTCTAACTTAGGGTTCCTTTTTTTTTTCCTGTTTTTTAAGCAAGATTTCTTTATCTCTCCTGCAACTCCGCCTTGTGGGCGGAGTCTTGTTTTGGCGCCAGCCAGGGGGATATTTAAACTCCCCCAAGGCTGTCATTCAGCCTCCTAGAGCGCAGAGCTGTTGGTACTTCCACAGTCCTGTCTTTTTGAGTTTAGTAGTGCATCCTTGCGGATACTACTGTTTCCCTATATCTATCTCTTACCTGGTCTCTTGCTGAGAACTTTGGGTATTTTAAATTATACTTTAGCTAGCCGCAATTTTTTTCTTGCCGCTACATTATCTAATCCTCCTCTCATATTTATCTAGATATGTCGACCGAGGGCTCAGGGGATCGTGAAGGCTTGGCAAAAAGATCCGCCAAGCGCAAGCACCTCTCTTGCCATGACTGCAATACTCCCCTTGAGGATAATTATGAATTTTCCAGGTGCCCTCCTTGTAGGGCTAAGTCTCTACCTTCCCACCAGACTGAGCCCACAGTCCAAGATATGTATGTGTGGTTCTCCTCTAACATGTCGGCCATGCAAGCCTCTATTGAGGAGCTGAAACACGTTGTCTCTCAGAAACGCGCCAGACCTTCTTCACCTCCCAGAATGGAGACGTCTGTGGATCAGGAGAGAGAAGATTCCAAGTTCACCTCGAGGACGGCAAGTCAATGATCCAACCCTCTTGGATCATACTTACTACCGACGCGTCCCTTGTAGGTTGGGGAGCGCATCTCTTGGATCTGACAGTGCGGGGATCTTGGTCTCCTCAGGAGAGAGGGTTAACCTCCAATCTCCTTGAGATTCGAGCCATCAGATTAGCACTCCTCCACTTTGCTTCTCTTCTTCAAGGGAAAGCAGTAAAGATCCAATCCGACAGCATGACGGCTGTATTGTACATCAACAAGCAGGGAGGCACTCGATCACAAAGCCTCCTCAGAGAGGTGGGTCTGATCTTGGATTGGGCAGAGAGGAACCTAACCCATCTGTCGGCAGTTCACATTCGGGGATCTCTCAATGTGATCGCCGACCGCCTGAGCAGAGGACTTTCAACTGGAGAATGGTCTCTCCATCCAGAGATATTCAAACAAATAACACTCAGGTGGGGTGTGCCGGAAATAGATCTTATGGCAACAAGGTTCAACACCAAAGTGGTGAGATTTTGCTCCCTGTACAGGGAAGACAACCCAGTAGCAATCGATGCTCTCTCAATCCCATGGAGGTTCAGGCTGGCCTACATCTTCCCTCCAATTTCCTTGATCCCAAGGGTATTGATGAAAATCAGGCAGGACCAAGCCTCTGTCATAGCCATAATTCCATTTTGGCCCAAGAGAGCTTGGTTTACCCAACTCTTGCAAATGAGTCGGGGACAATTCTGGAGGCTCCCCCCAGAGCAAGCACTAGTGTCGGGGGACACTCACAGCTGCTCAAATCTTCAAATGTTCAACCTGACAGCCTGGAGGTTGACCAGTCCCTTCCACATCTAGAAGGGCTTTCTAGTGCGGTCTTGAATACCCTCTCGCATTCCAGAGCGGAGTCCACTAACAGAGCCTATAAAAGAATTTGGACAACTTTTCAGTCTTGGTGCTCCAAGAAACAACTACCTGGACAGAATCCAGCTGTTGCCACAATCCTCAACTTTCTCCAGGAGGGATTAGACAAGAATCTATCTCCTTCCACACTCAGAGTTCAGGTATCAGCCATCTCTGCCTTTCTCAATAAACCATTGTCTCAAGACCCACTAGTCAAAACATTCTTGAGGGGATCCTCAAGGTTAAAACCTAGAATTATACAACCTGTCCCAGCATGGGACTTATCGATGGTGCTCAAGGGGTTAGCATCTCCCCCCTTTGAGCCCTTGGAGGAGGTGGACATGAAATTTGTTACCATTAAAATAACTTTTTTTACTGGCAATCACATCAGCCAAAAGGATTGGGGAACTTCAAGCGCTCTCGGCACTTGAACCATATACTAAATTTTTGCCAGATCGAGTGTTACTCAGATTTATGCCATCCTTTATACCTAAAGTTCCATCATTCCAAAATATTAATCAAGTTATATCCCTGCCAGTATTTTCTCCTCCTCCATCCTCCAATGAAGATAGTGCTCTTCATTGCCTAGATATCTCGAGATGTCTCCAGATCTATATAAGAAGATCTTTGGAGTTTAGGAAGGATAAAAATATTTTCAGGACCCAAGAGAGGTCTTAAAGCTTCAAAGCCCTCCATCAGTAGATGGGTAAAGGATGCCATTCGTATTTCCATGGTATCCCAAGGTAAGGAGCCTCCTGAGTTTGTAAAAGCTCATTCCACCAGGTCTGTATCTACCTCCTTTGCGGAAAGGATTCTTGTTCCCTTGGAACATATATGCAAAGCTGCTTCCTGGAGTTCACTCTCCACATTTATCACCCACTACAGACTTGACAGTAGATTGGCCGATTTCTCCTCATTTGGACGGACAGTATTATCTGCCGTCAGGCATGAGAGCCCTCCCTCATAGGGTTTCTGCTTGCCATTTCCCCATCTGTGCTACTGGTTAGGACGTAAGGGAATCGTTAATTTCTAACGATAATTTGTTTTCCCTTAGTCCTAACAGTAGCACAACTTTCCCTCCCTAGTTACGTTATTTTCTTCTATTGTTTGCCTTTAGTTCTTCTTGTTACTACACAATGGGACAGAGGGTGACCCTCTTACTTATACAGGGTGTTGTGGGTGTGTCTTCACTGATTGTTTAATTAGGTTCAATAAAACTTCCATCTGTCCTAACCAGTTCGCGGGGGGTGGAATACCCCATCTGTGCTACTGTTAGGACTAAGGGAAAACAAATTATCGTTAGAAATAAACGATTTTTTTTCAAAGAAATGGAAACCGCCCTGATGACTGACCATCCATGCAACATAATAAACATAAAGTGTTTTTTTTTTTGTTTTTTTACTACAAGTAGTGCTAGGTTGGTATTCTTGGTAATATAGCCCAATTCTATTCTATTCTTCTTATATCATATAGTACAATAATACTAGAAAAACATGAAAAAGAAACGTAAGGAAAAAAATAAACATAATTCTGTGGATGTTTCACAGCACTTCTAACAAATGTGTTTTTGGGTGCAACGAAAAGGTTGATTGTTCGGAGCTCAGCATTAGTTCAATCAAAGCCCCACTTTATCAACTCTAAGTGAAGAAATTGACTAAACAAATGTGCTGTATTATGGTTTGTAGCAATGGCAATAGGATCGCTGTCACGTTAACCTTCATAAGAGCGAAGTTAAATTGCATTAGTCATAACACATAAATCACTGTTAGCTAAGCAATCTTCTCAAAACAAATGTAAATGGCCACTTAATAATGGGGCTTTCTAGTGCAGGGTTCGGCTCAAGTTAGTTTTTCTCCTCTAGTTATGTAATTAGTGAAGCTTGAAAGCAAAACATATGGCTTTCCATGGAGCCGTGTTCACACATGAGTAATAATTGCATAATTGGGAAGTTGTCTTGATTAACATGAGTTTAGTAGTGAGCTGGTACATTACTACTGCTGCAGAAGAAACCTAAAGCATTGGATTTCCCTTTCTCTATGCTTCAGTGCAAATTGTTTTCTTAACAGTATGTGTGTATTCAAATGTATTGTTGAAACAAATATTGATATATTATCTAAAGTGATTAGTTTACAATCATGTGAACTAAATCATGAGACAATCATTAAAGGGGTACTCCGGTGGAAAAACATTTTTTTTTTTTTTACATCAACTGGTCCCAGAATGTTAAACAGATTTGTAAATTACTTCTAAATCTCTTTTTTTGCACAATTCTCTTTATTATTTTTTCCATAATTACTTCTATATCTCAATCCTTCCAGTACTTATCAGCTGCTGTATGCTACAGAGGAAGTATTTTTCTTTTTGAATTTCCTTTCTGTCTGAACACAGTGCTCTCTGCTGACACCTCTGCAGCAGAGAATTGTCCAGGACAGTTCCTGACATGAACAGAGGTGTCAGCAGAGAGCAATGTGGTCCGACAAAATAAATTCAATAAGAAATAGATCTCCCTGTGGAGCATGCAGCAGCTGATAAGTACTGGAAGGATTATGATTTTTAAATAGAAGTAATTTACAAATCTGTGTAACTTTCTGGCTCTAGTTTATTTAAAATTAAAACATTTCCACCGGAATACCCCTTTAAGTCCATCAACAATATCTTCATAAATCCCTCTTTAAAGATAATACCAACTAAGGCTGGGTTCACATCACGTTTTTACCAATACGGCTGGGGGGAGCTAAAACCTTGCGTTCCCGTATCCCTGCCGTATGCCGCCCGTATGTAATTCATTTCAATGAGCCGGCCGGAGTGAAACACTGACTCCACCGCACCTCAAACCGTGGTCGTCTACGATTTTAGGTGCGGTGGGAAAACCACATACAGGGCAAAAATGAGCCAACCAGAGTCAGCGTTTCACTCCGGCCGACTCATTGAAATGAATTACATACGGGTGGTATACGGCAGGGATACGGGAGCGCAAGGTTTTAGCTCCCCCCAGCCGTATGCGGTCCCATATTGGTAAAAACGTGATGTGAACTCAGCCTAAGTCATATTCAGTCAATTTAGAAGCCAGTGGGTCAGGAGTGTTGCTAGTGTCTTAAAAGAATAGGGGCACAAACCACAAGGCATACAATATGCCCCCCCTACACTCACAGACACAAAAAATGTATATGCATAGTTATGACTAGTTATGCATATCAATTATTACCTATCTATAGTGATTAAATATGAACTCCATAGTGTTACTGAAAAAAACACACTATACAAACACCAATAATACCATTATACAATGGATAATAATACCAACACACCATGACAGGCAGACACTGTAATAGCAGGTAACCAATGTAATAGAGCAGGAGGAAATGCTAGCAGAATGCCTGGGTGTATAGGGAGAGGTATTAGCAGTAGAAAAGGAAATACTCAGGAGAATGTGTTTAAAAGAAGAAAAACTACCAAAAGGGGACATAGCTTTATCTTAGAAGGTTTCTTCAGTAATATCAGGAAGTATTACTTTACTGAGAGAGTAGTGGGTGCTTGGAATAGCCTTCCTGCAGAAGTGGATGCTGCAAATATTCAGAATATTGGGCAGACTAGATGGGCTGAATGATTTTCATCTGCCAATATATTCTATGAATGGACATGAATGGAGGGGGCGTGTTGTGACATCACAAGGGATAAATGACGCAAAAACTATAGTGTTCATTTTTTTTTTGTATTAACTTAAATGGGTACTCCGGTGAAAAACTATTTTTTTTTTTTTAAATCAACTGGTGCCAGAAAGTTAAACAGATTTGTAAATTACTTCTATTAAAAAATCTTAACCTTTCCAGTACTTATCAACTGCTCTATGCTTCACAGGAAGTTCTTTTCTTTTTAAATTTCTTTTCTGTCTGACCACAGTTATCTCTGCTGACACCTCTGTCTGTCTCAGGAACTGTCGAGAGCAGGAGCAAATCCCCATAGCAAACCTTTCCTGCTCTTGACAGTTTCTGAGACAGACAAAGGTGTCAGCAGAGAGCACTGTGGTCAGACAGAAAATAAATCTAAAAACAAAAGAACTTCCTGTGGAGCATACAGAAGCTGATAAGTACTGGAAGTACTGATAAGTACTGGAAGGGTTAATATTTTTTAATAGAAGTAATTTACAAATCTGTTTAACTTTCTGGCAACAGCTGGAGGCACCCTGTTTGGGAATCACTGGCGTAGAATACCCCTATGTCCACCCCTGTGCAATCCCTAATTTAGTCCTCAAATGCGCATGGCGCTCTCTCACTTCGGAGCCCTGTCGTATTTCAAGGAAACAGTTTAGTGCCACATATGGGATATTTCCGTACTCGGGAGAAATTGCGTTACTAATTTTGGGGGCTTTTTTTCCTTTTACTCCTTATGAAAAAGAAAAGTTGGGTCTACACCAGCCTGTTAGTGTAAAAAAAAATTTTTTTTTACATTAACATGCTGGCGTTGTCCTTTACTTTTTATTTTCACGGGAGGTAAAAGGAAAAAAAGACCCCCAAAATTTGTAACGCAATTTCTCCTGAGTACGGAGATACCCCATATGTGGGCTTAAAATGCTCTGCGGACGCACAACAAGGCTCAGGAGTGAGAGCGCACCATGTACATTTGAGGCCTAAATTGGTGATTTGCACAGGGGTGGCTGATTTTACAGCGGTTCTGACATAAGCGCAAAACAATAAATACAGACATGTGACCCCATTTTGGAAACAACACCCCTCACGGAACGTAACAAGGGGTATAGTGAGCCTGAACACCCCACAGGTGTTTGACAAATTTTCATTAAAGTTGGATGGGAAAATGAAAAAAAAAATTTTTTTCACTAAAATGCTGGTGTCACCCTAAATTTTTCATTTTCACAAGGGAAAATAAAAAAAAGCCCCCCCAAAATTTGTAACCCAATTTCTTCTGAGTAAGAGCATACCCCATATGTGGATGTAAAGTGCTCTATGGGTGCACTACAATGCTCAGAAGAGAGGGAGCGCCATTGGGATTTTGAAGATAAAATTTGTCCGGAATTGAAGGCCACTTGTGTTTACAAAGCCCCCATGGTACCAGAACAATGGACCCCCCCATATGTGACCCCATTTTGGAAACTACACCCCTCATGTAATGTAATAAGGGGCGCAGTGAGCATTTACGCCCCACAGGTGTCTGACAGATTTTTGGAACAGTGATCCGTGAAAATAAAAAATGTAATTTTCCATTTGCACAGCCCACTGTCCCAAAGATCTGTCAAACGCCAGTGGGGTGTAAATGCTCACTGTACCACTTATTAAATTCTGTAGTTTCCAAAATGGGGTCACATGTGGGGGGGTCCACTGTTCTGGCACCACGGGGGGCTTTGTAAATGCACATTCCAAACGAATTCTCTTTCCAAAAGCTCAATGGTGCTCCTCCTCTTCTGAGCATTGTAGTTCGCCCGTAGTGCACTTCAGGTCCACTTATGGGGTACCTCCATACTCAGAAGAGATGGGGTTACAAATTTTGGGGGGTATTTTCTGCTATTAACCCTTGCAAAAATGTGAAATTTTGGGGGGAAACACACATTTTAGTGAAAAAAAAATATATATTTTTTTACATATGCAAAAGTCGTGAAACACCTGTGGGGTATTAAGGCTCACTTTATTCCTTGTTACGTTCCCCAAGGGGTCTAGTTTCCAAAATGGTATGCCATGTGGGTTATTTTTGCTGTTCTGGCACCATAGGGGCTTCCTAAATGCAACATGCCCCCCAAAAACCATTTCTGAAAAACGTACTCTCCAAAATCCCCTTGTCGCTCCTTCGCTTCTGAGCCCTCTA
Source organism: Hyla sarda (assembly GCF_029499605.1). Classification (NCBI taxonomy): domain Eukaryota; kingdom Metazoa; phylum Chordata; class Amphibia; order Anura; family Hylidae; genus Hyla; species Hyla sarda. Next base: position 311,983,558 of record NC_079189.1, on the reverse strand, counting down.
CTGCGCCCGCCGAACACTTTACATAGACATATGAGGTATGTCCTTACTCGAGAGAAATTGGGCTACAAATACAAGTATACATTTTCTCCTTTTACCCCTTGTAAAAATTCAAAAATTGGGTTTACAAGAACATGCGAGTGTAAAAAATAAAGATTGTGAATTTTCTCCTTCACTTTGCTGCTATTCCTGTGAAACACCTAAAGGGTTAAAACACTTACTGATTGTAATTTTGAATACTTTGGGGGGTGTAGTTTTTATAATGGGGTCATTTGTGGGGTATTTCTAATGGGAAGACCCTTTAAATCCACTTCAAACCTGAACTGGTCTCTGAAAAAAAGCAAGGTTCAAAATTTTGTGAAAAATTGGAAAAGTGCTGCTGAACTTTGAAGCCCTCTGGTGTCTTCCAAAAGTAAAAACACGTCAATTTTATGATGCAAACATAAAGTAGACATATTGGAAATGTGAATAAAATAAAAAAATATTTTGAATATCCATTTTCCTTACAAGCAGAGAGCTTCAAAGTTAGAAAAATGCTAAATTTTCAAATTTTTCATCAAATTTTGGGATTTTTCACCAAGAAAGGATGCACGTTACCACAAAATTTTACCACTATGTTAAAGTAGAATATGTCACGAAAAAACTATCTCGGAATCAGATTGATAACTAAAAGCATTCCAGAGTTATTAATGTTTAAAGTGACAGTGGTCAGATGTGCAAAAAACGCTCTGGTCCTAAGGTGTAAAATGGCCTGGTCCTTAAGGGGTTAACCAGTCAATAATTGCCATGACTTCTCACACATGAGCAGCCTAATATGATAATGGTTTGGCGTCAATGGGCTTTAAAGTGGTTGTGCAGCATCTTTCTTTTCCGCCTGATCTGACACTTACCACCAGGTGAGATAGCTACCGAGGAACCTCTCCAGCATATGGCGGACACAGTACACATATCCTATTGGCACCTATGCATGATTCCTGCATTAGATGGTTTTCTTGGTAGCTGTGGTGTATGTCTATGCCTCTCTACATACCCAATGTCGTATATGTGTGTGTATCTCTCCATACCCAAAGTCATATTGGGAAGTAGAGAGGAGAGAGAGAGGAGCTGCACAACCCCTTTAATATCTTAATACATACAATTGCAGAAAGTCATGACTGGCTTTCTAAGACACTGTCAGGACAAGAGATAAGCAAATAATTTCAACACAAATTGAATTGTTCTGAAATTCACAAAATGTTTGGATTTCAGTGATTCCAAACATTTTATTATTCATTTTGGCTGAATCACAAAATGATGGTTGGCATTTTACAGAAGGAGGATCACATGACATCAGGCGGTGGCAATGCAGGCTACCCTTAAAGGGAACCTGTCATGTTGAAAATACAGTCCCATCTGCCAGATTATGTTATAGAGCAGAAGGAGCTGAGCAGATTGATACATAGATTTCTGGGAAAATTATCAGGATAACTTGTCATTGATTCACATAAATATCTACTCATTCTGGGCTATGTAGTAAAATTGGTGGTTTGTTTGTAGTGCCATCATATGCCTCAACATTGTACACAGATTGTCATCATTCAGAATTGGTCCATTGGGGCTAACAATCTAGGTTCTTGCTTAACCTAACAGTGAAATCTTCTTGGATCTTGGTGCAATTTATTTATTTTTTATTGGATTTATTGTGCTGAGAACATGTTTTTAATGTTGCTACTACTAACCTTATACAGAGACATATTTCCACCCTTAGTGTCTATTCACAGGTACAGTATTTTGCGCAGATTTGATTAGCAGGATTTTCTGCAGAATTCAGTGTAAACTGACTGAACACAGCTTGAAATCCTGCGCATCAAATCTGCGCAGAATACTAGACCCTTAAAGCTCCCACCATCCTATTTTTTTTCTGTCCCTGCCTATTGCCAATCAATCCCTAACCCCCTCCCTGCTTTTCATTTTTATTTTTACTATATAAAAAATGCCTTTTGTCTGCCTGGCAGTGTGCTCACTACCAGGCAGACTTCCCCAGCAGGCACCACGTCACTGATGCCTGCTGGGGGGGACTTCCGCCCTTAGTTCATCTACACAGGGTGCCTCCAGCTGTTTCATCACATCTATTGGCTGTCAGGGCATGCTGGGAGTTGTAGTATTGAAACAGCTGGAACTATAAAGAAATGGGGGGCTCACCGCATAATTGAATACCGGGTGGGTGCTACTACTCAGTATAGGAAAAACCTACAAAGTACCAAAGCAGAGAGAATACTGTATGGAGTGCACACCACAACTATATAAATATAATCATGAGTCTTTATTACTTACAAAATACAGTAAAAATACACACAAAGGGCTAAAACCAATTAAAAGCTCAACAGAGCATGACCCAACATGGTAGAGGGGCCATGAACCCCCCCCCCCCTCTCACAAATGTCCTGTCCCTGAAATATGCACAGTCAATGTGGCTGCTGGTACATAGATAACAAGGTGAACTAACACACTAAATGAATCTGAAAAATAAACAGCACATGCAATATAGTACTATATAACAAAAAAAGGCAAAGTGCAAGTAGAGTGCATAATATCACCAAATTCCGGCAGCCACAGACAGAGGATCCAGAACAGTACGTGCAGGGAAAGGACCCCAGAACCCCAAGCGTTCCGTCACAATCAGTGACTTCCTCAGGGGTGTTGAAACAGATGGAGGCACCCTGTGTAGATAAACTATTAGTTAGTTACATGCAGCGCTAGCCCGTCCCCTCCGTCTCTTTCCCGTGCCATATCCCGTTCCCTCCATCACAAACCCCCCCCTCATACCCCGTTCCCTCCATCACAAACCCCCCTCCCGCATACCCCATTACCTCATTACACTTACTGCAGAGTCCAGCAGCGGGCGTGCAGGGACAGCAGGTGACGAGGCGGCGGCGATGTGCGGGAGGAGTGGTCTCCCAGCCAGTGGCCGGGGAGCCAATGCGCTCGCTCCCTGCCTGTCTGATTGACAGGCAGGGAGCGAGCGCAGGCTGAATGAAAAAGGACCGATGCCCGGCCGCATCAGTCCTTTTTCAGGCGTGACGTCACGCCAGGCTGCAGCCGGCCACTAGGAGGGAGACCCCTAGTGGCCAGTTTTCAAATGTAAATTAAAAAATTTTAATAAAAAAAAAAAACAATAAAAGTACATAAGTACTACAAGATATCAAAAAATAAAGTTGATAACAGTGCCCATTTAAGGGGAAATTGACAGATAGATCAACCCTGCTAACATGAATATACATTTGGATAACATTGAATATATATTGGATGTTAATTTGCCATGGACTTTTTATAGGGGAGGGTAAACAAAACCTGTGTAAATGAAGATTGGTACAGCTGACTATAGCAACCAATCAGATAGATTTTTTTTCATTTTTTAAAGGCCTCTTTAAAAATGAAATAATTGATCTGATTCTTTGCTATGGGCAGGGGTGTTAAAACCCCAACAAATCTGGGGGGAATATCATTGTAATTTGCTGTGGCTTTGCAAGGGGCGGAGCCATGAAAGTGGATTGGACCAAAAGGGGTGGGGCCACTCAATTTTGCATGACACTGCAGGCTTCTCATTACAGGTACCTTCACAGAGCAGTGAATTCAAGAGATAGGGATTTGTCAGGACTGTGGGAGGTAGGCTGTGTGTGTGAGGTCAGGATGAGAGTTTAGTGTAGGCATTATTAACACCTTGACAAAACAGAGTATACATGTATGCCGTGGTCACAGTCTGGGTGTATGAAGTGCACTTAGAAGCTGAGCACTCTTCGTTTATCGCTAATACCGGACATCAGTGATCACATCCCTCCCCTAATAAAAGTGTATTAAAAAAATGTACATATACATGCTGTATTTGGTATCACCGCATGTGGAAGTGTCAAAATATTAAAATATAACCTTAGTGAAACTGCAGTAAAGCAGTAGAAGCCAGCACTGGATAAATCCATCGTGCCGTAGTCATCCAGATAGCCAATATGGATACCAAACATGCAACAAGTCCAAGACCACAGCACCAAAAAATGGAAAACTCCAGATATGTGCAAAACAGCTGTACTTTATTGGTTTCCCCCCCCCCCCCACAAAAAAAAAAAGGATTTAGAGAACAAAAAAACTTCCGGAGTTTTTCATTTTTGGTGCTGTGGTCTTGGACTTTGTTGCAGGACCTGTAAACTTTATAAATGATAGTATACAGGCTCATATAGCAGTAGCTACCATCTTTACACAGGATCTTTATATTATATAAGTGATTTTATACCTGACCAAACAGAGGCAGATACCAGATGTACACAGGATCTTTATATTATATAAGTGATTTTATACCTGACCAAACAGAGGCAGATACCAGATGTACACAGGATCTTTATACTAGATCAGTGATTATATACAGAACCAAACAGAGGCAGATACCAGCTATGCACTGGATCTCTATATCATATAAGTGATTATATACAGGACCATCTAAGGGTATATACCATCTGTACACAGATCTGTATAGCATATAATTGGTGATTATAGTTACATATAGGGACTCACAGGTAACTTCTTATCAGCGATGTCCTATTTCCTTTTCTCCTGTATCTGGATCAGATTGACATGTCGACTACTTCCCGCCAAAACTAATCTCTTTAGCATCTGCAAGATAAACACATTAGACTCCAATTTCAGGCCTATGCCCCACTGTAGAACCCTGAGTAAGTAAATACATCAGAAAGTATGTAGATTGTTAGCTCTCTCGATAAGTTGGTAGACAGGTAAGTAGGTAGGTCATACGTGGGTAGTACTCCAACAAATGTAAAGTAGAAAAAAAAGGAGCACTCACCCCATCTCTTGCTTCAATCATCTTCTTTATTTCTAGTGATGAGTGGCATTGCCCATATTCGAATTTGCGATATTTCACGAATATATAGACAAATATTCTTCCTATATTCGCGAATTTCGCGTATTAGCTATATTTGCATATGTGAATATTCGCATATGTGAATATTCGCATATGCGAATATTCGCATATTCGAGGAAGAAAACAGTGAGGGGGTGGGCAACTTTACTATTGGTTGCTAGGGATGTTGTTGATAACCTCTGACATGTGTATTTGCATCATTCTAATTGTCCCACAAGTGAAAAGAAGGAATATGCAAATATTCACATATGCGAATATGCGCATGTCTGGGAAAAAAGTGAATATTCACAATTTCTAATATATAGCGAATATATTCGCAATATTCGTGAATTTGCAATGTTTGCAATGTTTGCAATGTTTGCAATGTTCGCAATAAAAATTTGAAATGCAAATCCACTTCCCCACACCACCGCTCCTGTCCGCTTCCCTTCATGTATGTCTTCTAAATGAAATAAAGAAGATAATTGAATAAAGCAAGAAACCGGGTGTGTGCTCCATTCTATAAACTTTACATTTGTCGGAGTATTGCTGTATGTGTTTAATGTGAGCACTCAAGAGGTCTTGAAGTTATGTGTTGCCGTGGGAGCTGCAGTGAACGTCCAGCTAATATAGTGTTAGTGATGCCAAGGTACTCTTTCTAGTGAAAGAGCTACATGGGTAGGTTGCTAGCTAGGCAGGTACGTAGCTAGGTTGGCTGTTAGCTTGATAGGATATAAAGAAAAGGAAAACATAGATCAGCTCATGTTATCTGGATGTATAAAGGAGCACTTGAATCATGTAGTCCGGAAGCACAGAGCAGGGAACCGTTATTCCCCAATGAAGATAATCAAATGAAATGGAAAGTGTCAAGCTCCCAGGAGGTCCAATTAAAACTTTACGTTTACTTCATATAAAGTTAAAAAAGCATTCCAGTGAAGGAAAGTGACATGTCACTCATAAAAAGAGGAGTGAAACGCCGCCGCGTTTCGAGCATAAGCTCTTAGTCATGGCAATGACACCACCCGACTGAGGGGTTTAAATACACAAGCACAAATGGCACAGACCCCATTTCAGGTACGCCCACCGGCACTCCAAACCGGAACTCGTGTAGTGACCCTTCAGACCTCAGGTACAATGTACAGGTGTGACATAATGGTAATACGATTCAGACTCACACCCTTTTACTTGTCGTTATAATTGCAGGAGGTTAGGAGCTGAATGGTCATAGGTATTTACCAGATGCCGCACAATGTGAAACAGGGCCAAACATATGATTGACAAGTACCCAGGGGCATAGGAACCCCCACAAATCTGGGGGAGATAATAGCATTGTAATTGAGTGTGGCTTTGCAAAAGGTGGAGCCATAAAAGGGAGGGACCAAAAGGGGACCACTTAATTTTGCATGACAATACAGGCTCCTCATCACAGGTAACTTCAGGGAGCAGTGAATTCAAGAGATAGGGATTTGTCAGGACTGTGGGAGGTAGGCTGTGTGTGTGTGAGGTCAGGACGAGGGGTTAGTGTAGTCACTAGAGATGAGCGAACTTACAGTAATTCGATTCATTACGAACTTCTCGGCTCGGCAGTTTCTGACTTCAGCCTGCATAAATTAGTTCAGCTTTCCGGTGGGCTGGAAAAGGTGGATACAGTCCTAAGAGACTCTCTCCTAGGACTGTATCCCCCTTTTCCAGCCCACCAGAGCACCTGAAAGCTGAACTAATTTATGCAGGCTAAAGTCAGCAACTGCCGAACCAAGAAGTTAGTGACAAATCGAACTACTGGAAGTTCGCTCATCTCTAGTAGTCACCATTAACACCTTGACGAAACATGGTGTACATGTATGCCGTGGTAGCAGTCTGGGTGTATGAATCGCGCTTACTAGCTGAGCGCTGTTCATTTACTGCTATTGCCGCACATCAGTGATTATGTCCCTTCCCTAATAAAAGTGTAAACAAAAATAAACATATTTGGTATCGCGAATGTGGAAATGTCCAAACTATTAAAATATGACATTAATGAAACTGCATGATGAGTGGTGTAAACGTAAACAAAATACCTATGTCCAGAATTGCTGATTTCTGGTCATTTTATATACCAGAAAAAAAAAAATGTATTAAAAGTGACACAAACTACAGACAATGGTGCGAAAAATAAGTCCCATAAGTAAAAGTCTTATAGAAGAGGACAATTTTAAGCATTAAAACCAGTATACAAGGAGGAATAAAATCACTATACATATTACCACCATACCATTACTGACCAAATCCTGAATACTGAGACCCATATTAACAATATCAGTATATATGGAACAAATTATACCAGCACACAAATACTGGACAATACCACCATACCGAGTAAAAACCACTATAAACAGACTAACAATACCAATAATATCAGAATATAAACAATACCAGGAACAAATAATACTGCCTCATCAGGAAAACACTTTACATCTGCATCATACTGTTACTGAATAAAACCACTGTATACAGACCTGTAGCTCCCTGTACAGTGACTATAAAGAAGTAGATACCAGCTGTACACAGAATCAGTAGAAGCAATAGAAGACAGCACTAGATAAATCCATTGTCCCCTTTGTCATCCAGATAGCCAATCCGGATACCAAACATGCAAGAAAGTCCAAGACCACAGCACTAAAAATGGAAAACAACTATCGTTTATTGGTTCCTCAAAAAAAAACTTTTGGGGAACCAATAAGCTACAGCTCTTTTGCACATATCAGTTTATAATTATTGGTGCTGTGGTCTTGGACTTTGTTGCAGGCCCTGTATACCATATAAGTGATTGTATCCAGGACCATATAAAGGTAGATGCCAGCTGTACACAGGATCTTTCTACCATATAGTTGATTATATTTACATCTAGAGACTCACAGGTAACATCCTTTCTGATCAGCGATGTCCTCTTTCCTTTTCTTCTGCATATGGATCAGACCGGCATGTCAACTTCTTCCATCCAAAAAACATCTCTTTAGCATCTGCAGGAAAAACATGTTAGACTTTGCATTTTTCCAGTGCACTACCCTGTCATAATAAGGATAGTAGGTCCCCCTTTAAGTAGGCCTACCCCCCCCCCCCCCACTGTGACCCCCCCAGTAGATAAATATGTCAGAAAGTAGGTAGGTTTTTAGCTAGCTAGATAGGTAGTTAGGCAGGTAAGTAGGTAGTTAGCTACATGGGTAGGTTGCTAACTGTGTCGGTAGCTAGGTATGTTCATAGCTAGGATAGGATAGTTGTTAGAAAGATAGGTAGGTGGATAGCTTGTTAGGTGTCTAGGTAGATTATTAGCCAGCTAAGTAGATAGCCATACAGGTAGGTAGTTAGGTTGCTAGGTAGATAGCAAGGTTGGTTGTTAGCAACATAGGTGGGTAGCTAGCTAGGTAGCCAGTAGGCAACTAGCTAGGTAGGTTGTTAGTTAGCAAGGTAGATAGCCAGGTAGTTAGGTTGCTAGGTAGATGGATAGGTAGGTAGTTAGCTAGGTAGGTATTCAGGTTGCTTGATAGCCAGGTGGGTAGGCAGGCAGCTAGCTTGCTACGTAGGTAGCCAGGTAGTTAGATATCCAGGGCAGTAGGTAACCATGTAGGTAGGTTGTTAGCAAACTTGGTAGGTAGGTAGGTATTGAAACATATCAGGTTAAGATGGAGGATCTCCCGGTACATTAATAATATAGACACTGATTTGAATAGGGACCTTCCATACGATAAAATATACCTTTTATTACGTTGTAATAAAATATCGATTTACACTACAAAATATACAGGCCACCACCGGTCCCCTATGGATTAGCACACATTTATCTTATAGCACTTGTGTATATGTAGTCTCTTAGGATAAACTCCATATAAAATGCAAAAACAGTGTATAAAAACACACAAGATATATACACAAAAAATTCCAACAGGAGGTATGGTTTGTCTTCTGTTCTCAGTCAAAGTTGAGTTTGTTACATGACATACATTCCTTTATGTATCAATATGTTCTCATTTATGCCACTTTTCACATGTAACTCGGTTTATTCACTGTATCTGACTACATTTATTCTAGAAATGGTAACTAGCATTCACGTGTAGCAGTTAAATCTCCATGCAACTGTTGACACATATGTACGGTTTTTAGTTTGTGGATATTCTATTGCAAACAAACAATAATACTTTCCTTAGTCACTGTGGTTAGTCCGATCTGTTAGCAGTCACCATGTTAGTTACCATAAAAGAACACTATAAATACTGGAATATTGGACCAACCACAGTGACTAAGGAGAGTATACTTGTTTGTTTGCAATAGAATATCCACAAACTAAAAACCGTACATGTGTGTGAACAGTGGCATGGAGAATTAACTGCTACACGTGAATGCTAGTTACTATCGCTAGAATTAATGTAGTCAGATACAGTGAATAAACAGAGTTACATGTGAACAGTATCATAAATGAGAACATATTGATACATAAAATAATTTATGTCATGTAACAAAAAAAATTCAGAAGATAAATCTGGACCATACGTCCTGTTGGAATTCTTTGTGTATATATCTTGAGTGTTTTAATACACAGTTTTTGCACTCTATATGGAGTTTATCCAGAAAGACTACTTATACTCAAGTGCAATATAATAAATGCATGCTAAACCACACGTGTCCGGTGACAGCTTGTTAATTTTGTAGTGTAAGTCAATATTTATTTGGAACTTAATAAAAGGTATATTTTATCATATGGAAGGTCCCTATTCAAATCAGTGTCTATAAGATAGGTAGGATGGTTTTTAGCTAGCTAGGTCAGTTGGTAGCTAGGTGGATTGGTAGTTGGTAGCTAGGTAGATAGTATGTAGGCAAAGTCAGATAGTTAGGTAGCTAACCAAGTAGGTAGGTAGCTAGGTAAATAAGCAGTTAAGTAGGTATCAAGTAGGTAGTTAGGTAAATAGCCAGGTAGCTTGGTAGGTAAATGGGTAGCCAGTTAGGTAAGTAGCCAGGTAGTTTTAAATATATCCAGGTGAGTTGGAAGCTAGGTAGGTAGCCAGTATCAACTCTAAAGGATGCAACTGCACCACTGCTTATATGGGTCTCCCGTACTTAATAATCAAACATAAAACACTTTGGGAACCTTAAAACTCCACTTTTATTATAATCTATTAAAACTATAGCACCTCTACAACATTCTATAAAAACGCTGAATGTGATGGCTGCCACCAGCTACCGCTCATACCTGCTTGTTACTAGTCCTGCAATGTGGCTTTTGGTCACAATACACAGCGTTACTTCACACTTACTCTATTGGACCATTTTCACATAGACACACTAATATGCAATCACTTCTGTGAATGTTTATTACTGCTTTTTATTTTGCAGTCCATTTATAGTGAGTTAATATCCTTTGTATGTTTAGTTCACAAATAGAGCAACAGATGGAGTGCACTTCATACAATCATAGATGCATACGGGGAGATTTATCACAACCTGTCCAGAGGAAAAGTTGCTGAGTTGCCTATAGCAACCAATCAGATCACTTCTTTCCTTTTAAACAAGGCCTCTGCAAAATTAAAGAAGCAATATGATTGGTTGCTATGGGCAACTCAGCAACTTTTCCTTTGGACAAGTTTTGATAAATCTCCCCCATAGTCTCTAGTGTTATTCAAAGCTCATATATAATTGCACAAAGTCCTGTCTATTACATCGGGTCCCTATATTAGCACCAGGTAATGCATTGTTCATTTTATTGCAAATGTCCCAACACTGCGCTATTGCACTAGTGCCCGTCACTGGTCAACGTGATCCCTGATGAATTGAAGCAGATGAAACACGTAGTACCCAAATACTTGAAACCAGCTAACCGACCTAGGAAACAGCTAAGTGCAAGTACATGGTGTTATACAAGCTGCAGCCAATGCATAACAAAGGAAGCTATGTATATATGTGGATTATGAAATGGAGTGAAGGGCACTAGTGCAATAGCGCAGTGTTGGAAAATTTGCAATAAAGTGAACAGTAAATACATTACCTGGTGCTAATATAGGGACCCGATGTAATAGACAGGACTTTGTGCAATTATACAAGAAGGGTCCTGACATCAAGGCAAAGTTATGCACCTTAGGTGTGAATTCCTCCTCTCCACGCTGAAATTTGATGGTTCAGTTTCTTCTTCCCTCCAAAGAGAACCTCTCAGTTCTGGCCTTCCTGGGCTCTTGCTCTGCGGGAAATGTTATTGATGCCTCTCTAGTGCATAAGTATCGTCTGCCAGTTTTCCGCCTCCTGAATCCTCTGTTCATCTCTACAGTCAATGGAGAAAAACTGGACTGTACCGTGCTATATCACACTGAACCCCTGTTGATGCAGGAAAGAGTCTCCCATAGGGAGAACTTGTCCTTCTACGTGCTCCCACACTGTACTTCACCACTCTTGCTTGGTCTACCTTGGTTGCAGCTCCATGCCCCACAGCTGGATTGGAAAACTGGGGAAGTCCTTCACTGGGGGGCCGCACTCCAACAATCGCTGTATTTACATACGTGTGACTAAGTTGGAACCTTCGGCTAAACCTCTACCCAGAATTCTGCTGATGTCTTCTGCTAAAAGCAAGCTGACATTTTGCCTCCACATCGTCCATACAACTGTCCTATTGACTTACATCCAGGCACCACACCTCCCAGGGGCTGTATCTACCCCTTGTCTATTTCAGAAACCCAGTTCATGTCAACCTATATCCAGGAGAACCTACAGAAAGGATTTATCAGGAAGTCCTCTTCTCCTGCCGAAGCTGGGTTCTTCTTCGTGGAATAGAAAGATGGGTCGTTGCGTCCTTGCATCGACTACCGGGGACTGAATAAAATGACATTTTATAGAAAGGAGTAATAGACTGGCACTACTGTAGGTTAGATGTGTGAGCATCTTGCAGTGAAGCTGGATGGATTTGAAACCGCTGCAGGGAGCAGTTTGGTGGTGCTCAAGTGTAAAATAGAGTTCCAATCAAGTGAGTGAAGAGGTAGGAAAAAACTTGGCAACTCACCACTGCTGCTTGAAGGCTTTATTTTTCAAAGTCACTGCATATCAACAGACGTTGGCAGGAAAGGGTGGAGGGAGTTGCACCTCCCTCTACCCTTTCCTGCCAACGTCCGGTGATATGCAGTGACTTTGAAAAATAAAGCCTTTAAGCAGCAGTGGTGAGTTGCCAAGTTTTTTCCTACGTCTTAACTCACCTTAATAAAATTAAAGTAAAAAAAACCTTATCCCCTTCCTTTAATCTCGGAGTTGTTTGACCATCTGCGAGGTGTCAGGATTTTCTCCAAATTGGATCTTCAAGGTGCCTACAACTTAATTGGTATTAGAGAAGGAAAGGAGTGGAAGACTGCGTTCAATACTCAAGATGGACATTTCGAATATCTTGTTATGCTGTTCGGACTATGTAATGCTCCAGCAGTCTTCCAGCAGTTTGTCAATTAAATTTTTCGGGACCTTCTCTACTCCTGTGTCGTTGTCTATTTGGATGACATCCTCATTTATTCACCCAATCTCCACACTCATCATCTCCATCTCCGTAAAGTTTTGCAGCGTCTCAGAGACAACCAACTCTACGCAAAACTAAAAAAGTGTACCTTTGGAAAGACCAGCCTCCATTTCTGGGATATATTGTTACCACTCAAGGACTACAAATGGATCCTAACAAGTTATCTGCTGTACTGGAGTGGCCTCAACCAACTGGACTGAAAGCTATTCAGCGCTTCCTTGGCTTTGCCAATTAGTATCGACAGTTTATTCCCCACTACTCCATCCTGGTTGCCCCCATCGTATCTCTAACCAAAAAAGCTGCCAATCCTAAGGTCTGGAATCCTAAGGTCTGGACTTCAAAAGGTTAAAGTCTGCCTTTGCATCTGCTACGGTGTTGTCAAGACCTGATCCGGACAAGCCGTTTACTTTAGAGGTGGATGTGTCTAATGTCGGTGCAGGAGCAGTCTTGACACAAATATACTTCAAGGGTAAGACTGTGACTTGCATATTCTTCTCGAAGACCTTCTCTCCAGTGGAGAGAAATTATACTATAGGAGATCAAGAGCTCCTGGCTATTAAGTTGGCCTTGGAAGAATGGCGTCATCTCTTAGAGGGCTCTGTGCATTCTATAACCATCTATACGGATCGCAAGAACTTGCTTTATCTTCAGTCAGCCCATTTCTCGTCTCGGTCTCAATTCTCGTCAGGCTCGCTGGTCCCTGTTCATCTCCAGATTTAACTTTTTTATTCATTTTCGTCCAGCAGAGAAGAATCTTCGGGCTGATACTCTATCTAGATCTTCTGAGGTACAAGACCTGGAACCCCGTCTGCAACATATTGTCCCTCCGGATCCTCTTATTTCCACAGGAACGGCAAGTCTTCAGCGTCTGCCTCCTGGGAAGACTTATGTTTCTCCTCGTTTGAGACTCTGGATCTTGAAATGGGGTAATTCTTCTCTGTTGGCAGGTTATGCTGGTATCCGTAATTCCTTGCAACTAATTTCTCGACAGTATTTCTCGGCCCACTCTGAAACTGGATGTCATGGACTTTGTTCGCTCTTGCTATGTTTGTGCCTTGGACAAAACATCACGCGCGGGGCCTGCAGGTCTACTACATCCTTTGCCTGTTTCTGATCTTTCCTGGTCTAACATTGCAATGGACTTTATTATGGACCTTCTTCTAGCAGCAATGCAGTCATCTGGGTTGTTGTGGACCAATTTTCTAAGATGGCTCATTTTGTGTCTTTGCCTGGGTTACCATCCGCACCTCAACTAGCCAAACTGTTCCTTTCCCATATCTTCTGTCTCCATGGATTGCCAACACATGTTGTCTCTGACCGGGGAGTCCAGTTCGTCTCCAAATTCTGGATGGCACTCTGCTCACAACTCTGCTCAAGTTAATTTAGATTCCTCCTCTGCCTATCACCCCCAGTCTAATGGTCAAGTTGAGAGGATGAATCAGATTTTGTGGGACTATCTTCGCCACTTTGTCTACACCCGCCATGATGACTAGTCTGATCTTCTACCCTGGGCTGAGTTTTCGTACAACCAAAGGGATATCGAATCCACAGGAACTTCACCCTTCTATGTAGTCTATGGACTTCGTCCTCGTCCTCCTCTACACTTACTTTCTCCCTCCAGAGTCCCTATGGCTGATGAACTAGTACGGAACTTCACCACCATTTGAAAGAAGACTCGTCTCTCCCTTCTTCGTGCCACGAACCGAATGAAATCTCAAGTGGACAAGAAAAGGCATCCTCTTCCTGAATTTTCACCCGTGGACAAGGTATGGCTCTCATCTAAATATATCCACTTCAGAGAACCTTGCTGTCATATACCATGGCAAAATATATCCATGTTGCAGGGTGATTGTTGTCATTTGTAATATATGTCCTGCCACATTTCCATCAGTATGCACAATCCAATTACCCTTGTCTGTGTTAGTTTAACATTTCAAAGAATCCCTCGTATTTTAATCCAAACTGCCAGGAGACAACAGTCTAAACTATGACTTCCAGTGGCCATTTGGGGGCGATTAACATAACTGTGCTAATTAATGGACACTGCTTGCCTGGATGGTAACTTTGACGCCTTCACAGCCAAGCAGACTCCTAGGCCTGATGTCAATAGATCAAAGAAATGTTTGGGACATATTCCCCCTGTGTAAATGCCATGTTTTCCAATATGAATGTAGTATGTATGCAGCCCTATATTATACGGTTAGATTCTCCATCATAATACCTTTAAAATGAGTCCTCACATGACCCTTGTGTATTGATCCCTGCCCGTACTGTATGCACTGAGTAAATTATACACAATAAGGGGGTCATGTCAGGTACCCCTAGAAAGAGGATTAGATGGAGAACCCAAATATAACAAAATGACGTGGGTGCCGGACCCATGATAAAAGTTAGGGGTAATATCCTTTTCTTTGGGCATAAAGTTATCATGAGGAAGTGGGCAGCATCTATCTCTCCTCCTTATCCTGCCCAGGGGCTGAACATAGAGGTGTCTCCTGTCAATAGCAGGATATAAAACTGCAGACCTGGGGGGACTAGGGGCGCTTGCATGGGGGACAAGATCTAATTTTGGATGCCAGACGCCATTTCCTACCAGACCCCATGGAATAGAACTCTCTAACTTTTGTAAGTAAGGACTGGAATGTAAGGAATGTTTTTTCCCTTTTATTTTATTTTCTGTGTGGTGAAACTTTGTCTTGTTAACATCTATTTTTACATGTACTATGCATATTTTTCTTTCACAATAAATCATTCATTTATTAAGTACCGCCTTATGTCTGGTAAAACGGACTTACATTGTCCTTGAGGAGATTGAAGTTATAATCTTAAATGTACTTACCTGTTCGGCTACATTATAGATTTGGATTAATCTTTTTCCTGTTTTTATATACTACTGGGGATAGTAGATTATATTTGGGAATTGTAGCATATCCAGATTGGATTGATAGCTTCCTGTCTGCTTAAAACATGCAGGTGGTGGCAGCGATATCATTTAATTGGGTGGTGTAAGAGGGGTTTTTTATCATTATTTTCGGTCTAGTGTAGACAAATAGTGATTTTAGGTATAATCCTACCACCCACACGTCTTGGTTCGTGACACTTGCTATAAACTGGGACAACACTATTTGGGGCCTTTCAAGGTCAAGAGACATCTTAATCCAGTGGCTTATTTGCTACATGTGCCTTCCTCCCTCCGGATCCCAAATTCTTTCCACGTCTCCCTCCTGAAACCAGTCATCTATAACCCTTCCCTAAAAAGGACATTTCTCCCACTCCCATGGTACCTCTGATGTATATTCTGTCAAGGAAATTCTGGACTCCAAGCTCATCAGAGGTAAATGTTTCTTTCTTGTAGATTGGGAAGGATTCAGTCCTGAAGAGAGGTCTTGGGAGCCACAAGATAACATCCTGGATCAGGATCTTATCAAAAGATTCTTGAGCCGTAAAAGGAGGGGGAGACCAAAGGGGGGGTACTGTTACATACTGCACTCCGGCCACAGACCCGTGAGCCCGGCCAGTGCGCGCATCCCCGTCCCTTAGAGCACGTGCGCTGGAGCTTTGAAATTTAAAGGGCCAGTGTGCCCATAATTAGTGAATTCACCTTTCACAATGTCATAAGTTATTTGCATCTCCCACACCCCTCTGTCAGATCTTCAGTGCTTATTGCCTAAGAGAAAGCGTTCCCGTTGCCTGCTTTCACTACCCGTGTTTCCTGACCTTCCTGCTACGTTTTTTGACTCCGAACCTTAGCCGCCTGTCTAGACCTTCTGCTACGTTGACTACGCCTCTGCCTCATCCTCCAGTACTCCGCCTTGCCCAGTTACCTGTGTGGTCGAGCCGTGTCGGGGGGTAGCGACCTGGGAGTTGCCTGCCGCAGCAAATCCATCCTGCTTTGCGGCGGGCTCTGGTGAAGCCCAGCGGCACCTTAGACTCCGCTCCCCGATAAAGTCCGAGTCATCAGCCACACAGTTAGAGGATCCACATCCAGTTTCGTGACAGCCAACATTCAGGTGCGTGACAGCTATATGGCACATGCAGGACAAGAAATCATTACACGTTACCAACAAGAGTAAAAAAACAGGGGGCACCCACACTCCAACGTCCGTTTCGGTACACATGCCTTCTTCTAGGAGAAGGTGTGTGCGCCGAAACGTACGTTGGAGTGTGGTTGCCCCCTGTTTTTTTTACTTTTGTTGGTAACATAATGATTTCTTGTCCTGCCTGTGCCATGTAGCGTGCCATTATGAAGTACTATGTGATATTGGGCTTGTGATTATGCACTACATCACTATTCATGCCACATGCAGGATTATTATTTATTACCATTAACAGATATTACTATTTAAATTACTATACTGTTGGTTCCCATTATTAGATACTTGTATGATATTGTTGCAACATCTTCTATAAATACGTATTGCTATCATTCATGTTGCCAGCATTAACTATTGTATATTATATTATTTTGTCACTACCTGACTGCACCTTATTATATATCCTACTAACTGAGTACCCGGCGTTGCCGTCTTTCCTTCCTAATCCTTGTTGTGGAAGAAAATCAACAGAGGAAGCTTTTGACTTCATATCCCGTCCTCATATATTGTTGTCATATCCCAACCCCATATCCCGACCTCCTATCCCATCCTCCTATCTCGACCTCCTATCTTGACCTCCTATCCCGACCTCCTATGATACAGTTTAGTTACAGATTTAAACGCTGATTTAATTGATGCAGCTTGTATATTAAAAACCACTTCTTTATCTGAAAAAAACTCCTTAGTGTCAATTTTGCCTGCAAGCAATTTCGCCATACCCTCGTCTGAGGGGTAGTTAAAGGACATCTGTAGTGCAATATAACTTATCCCCTATCCGCTGGGGCCCCCCGGGATCTACTGGACGGGGCCGTGGCAGTATGCTGGAAAGGGGGCATTCCATCCCCTGCATGACGCGGCGGCCGACATACCCCCTCCATGTACCCCATAGAGATACATGGAGGGGGCGTGTCTGCCGCGGCTTTCTGCTGGGGACCAAACTTCACTTCCTGCAGACTGCCGCAGCCCCATCTAGGAGATCCCGGGGGGCCCCAGTGCTCGGACCCCCCGCAATCTATAACATATCCCCTGTCCTTTGGATAGGGATAAGTTATTTTGTGCTGGAATACTCCTTTAAATATTATGCACTGATCTGTGTATCCATACAGTAAATTCTTGTAGTGACTCAAACTTATTTTGATATATTGCACTGAAGATTGTGAGACATAATCATTATTGCTTTGAAGCTTTGTAATGCATATAAAATATAAAAAGTGTTGTACATTCAGACGCCAACAAAGTTCTCTATAGACAAAGTGCAGAAATTTTTTGAAAAAAGACAATGTCTTTTATTATCCTATGGAGGGCTGTGCCTGATACTTTCCATCAATGTTATATGCAGCAAAGGAAAGTTCATGCACAACCGACAAATGCAGCTTTTACACGTTATATACGGAGTGTTCAGGATATCTACCCCAGTTCACATTGGTTTTAGTTCTTGTGAGGTACACTAATAAGTCCAGCAATATGTGCATCTGTCTGGCAAGGACCTGCACTTGTACAGACACCGTTCACTTTTGTGCACTAATAGCCGACACATCTAGTCCCGTATATTATATTGGTACTACTCATTAGAAAATACACTTGGCAAAAAAATGGAAAGAATGAACCTGGAATCCTGAACTTGCTTCCGCATGCCGTAGTAAAATCCACTGCAGGTGTAAACGCCAGTTGGTTAAGCAAATAATCAGATGCTGCGGCTTTGGCTCAGAACCTCCATATACTTTGCTTTCTCTCCAAGATATTGGCAATAGATGTTCTCATGTTGATTCAACGCGTTTCTCGCTGTCACGATAATCAGGAATCATGTAAGTACAGTTAGTTATATTCAGTAATCTTTTCTTTTGGCTCCATGTGTAGCATGGTGCCAATACAGCACTGATGGCGGCCGTATGCATAAGCTGAGTGGCAGTCAAACATTTAATGCCATTAGATCCTACCTTCCTACTCTACGTCACATCCCTACAGGGCTCACACACCTGCATAGGTAATCTACGGGCAGCGAGAAGGGGATTCTGTTTATCTGAAACTAGATTAGATTGCTGGTTGCTAAGCACAATGACAACTTGCAGTTTGGTTAGTGGAAACATGAGGATGAAAATAGAAATTATTTATTTAATTATGCTAACTGCTTGAATGCATGTACTAAATTTATATCAGGTGTTACGCCGAGCGCTCTGGGTCCCTGCTCCTCCCCGGAGCTCTCGCAACATTCTTCTGCGTGCAGCGCCCCGGTCAGACCCGCTGACCGGGAGTGCTGCACTGTTATCACCGGCGGGGATGCGATCCGCGTAGCGGGACGCGCCCGCTCGAAGGTCGTATCCCAATCACCTCACCTGCCCCGTCCTCCTGCTGTCCTGTCCCGGTGCGCACGGCCCCGCTCTCTAGGGCACGCGCGCACCGGCTCTCTGAAATTTAAAGGGCCAGTGCACCATTAATTGGTGCCTGGCCCAATCAGTACCAAACACTTCCACATTATAAAAACCCATTTCCCCTTCCCCTCCTTGCTGGATCTTGTTGCCTTGTGCCAGTGAAAGTGTTCCCGTGTGTCCTTTGCCTGTGTATCCAGACCCTTGCCGTTACCCTTGACTACGAACCGTTGCTGCCTGCCCTGACCTTCTGCTACGTCTGACCTTGCCTTTTGCCTAGTCCTTCTGTACCGCGCCTGACTCAGCAGTCAGTGAGGTTGAGTCGCTATTGGGTGGAACGACCTGGGGGTTTCCTGCCGCAGCAAGTCCATCCCGCTTTGCGGCGGGCTCTGGTGAAAACCAGTAACCCCTTAGATTCCGTTCCCCTGGTACGGCCCACGCCATCACCTCACTGACACAGAGGATCCACTACCTGTGTCTTCCCTGCATACCACTCCGGACCCTGACATCAGGACTCACCTATACAGAGATACAATAAGGCAACTTTTTCTTCCCCTCTCTATATATTACATTCTCTATATATTACATTAAGTAGATAGTAGATACATAAAAAAGTGCCTTTTTGCACCCTCCACATTAGATAGATTAACCACCCCCCTCCTTTTGCAGTAACTTAAAAGAAAAAAAACAACACTTAGCTTTCATCGCTTCCCCCTTCCATCCACTTGAAGAACCACTCAGTCTGCTCAGCTGGAGGTGGCGCAATGAAATTACATCATCACCTACATCCCCCCGGTTCCTACATTCGTGGCTATGGGCAACTCCACCACTCTTTCCCCTGGATCTTTTGCATTGCAAAAAATTTTAATGTACAACAGGTCCGCGGTAAATTCGCATCAAAACAAACATCAAAATCTCTATGTAAAACGTGCAGATTTTGTAGCAGACTGACAGTGGCATAAAATTACACCACATATAAATCCATCCTTATGTTGCAAAAGCAGTCGGAAACAGGTGTTAACATACAGATAAAAAACACATGCATTCAACTACACAGCCCTTGGTACAAATAAACTGCCAATGCTTCTAATATGTTTTGGCATGCATGAACAAATGTAACCTCCTTCTGCTTTTTTTATCACTGTATTAAGTTAATTCACTTTACACTTGAAATGTTCCTATCATTTTTCAGTCATTAAGTACTAGAAATGACTCATCTAAATTCAAGAAGTCTTCCTGGCAAAGATGATGAGTAACACGTTCAGTCTGATTACAAGGAGCATGACTTGAATGTATTATTCTAAACATGTGACAGCTATAAACTTCACATTAGTTATGTAAAAGCTTATGCGGGGAGACATTACAAAACTTAGCGTGTTATGTAAAATGTGTTATTCAAACTGTGGTCCGAAAAGATTGCAGTCTTCAAGGATACATGAGGATTTTTTTTTCTTTTTTTACTGGAGATGGTCACTGGCATGGCATTACGCAATGTCACAGATAACGATTAAAATAATAAATATGTCGCTTTATTGGGACCATGCATTTCAAGAGATTCCTTCCCTCTTCATAAGTACATGATGTAGTGCCAAGTCAGCGAGCTTGTGAAAATAGTAGGCTTGTTAAGAATATGACTGTGTTCATTGCTTGTGATTTCTAATCCTAAGACCAACTTTATAATAAGATAAGCAAAACTAGATGAACATGTACATCTGCACATAGCAGTCTAATTTTTATGAATAAACCCTTAGCACTCAGGTATAGGTAGGGAAATAAACTGCTGATCTCAATTGGAGTAATTTAACAAAGTAAAAAGTTTAAAGGGGTATTCCGACGAAAAACATCTTATAAGATTTCTGATGAAGATCGCTGGGGACCCCCGCGATCTTCGGTGTGGCACCCCAGTCATCTGTGCACGGAGTGAACTCCGCTCCGTGCCGAATGACAGGCGACTACAGCCACCACACCCCCTTCATTCATGTTTATGGGAGGAGGTGTGATGGCTACTTATTAGCTGTCCCGCCCCCTCTCATTGACATGAAGGCATGGAGTGGTGTCACAAACACGTGTTCCGGACACAGATGCTGCCGGCCCGGAGATCGCGCGGGGGGGGGGGGGGGTCCCCAGCAGCGGGACCCCTGCGATCAGACATCTTATCCCCTATCCTTTAGATAGGGGATAAGATATTTTTCACTGGAGTACCCCTTTAAAGTTCTGGGGTTCACATGCTATCAATGGGAAATCAAAAGAGACATTTGTACTTTACCAAACTGGTCATGGAGACAATATTCCCACAAGGCTTCTGTAAAGTCTCTCCTAAAAGTATCACACACCAAGAATAATGTCCAGTAGGTTAGGGGTATGCAGAGAAGTCTCATGATAAGTAGGACTGACTAAGGAAGGCCCCCTCTAGTGAAATAAAGGGGTAAAGGGGTATTCCATGAAAAAAATAATGTTTTCATATCAACTGGCTCCAGAAAGTTCAACAGATTTATATATATATAAAAAAAATGTAATCCTACCAGTACTTATCAGCTGCTGAAGTTGAGTTTTTTTTCTGTCTGATAACAGTGCTCTCTGCTGACACCCCTGTCTGTCTCAGGAACTGTCCAGAGTAGCAGCAAATCTCCATAGCAAACCTCTCTGCTCTGGACAGTTCCTGAGACAGACAGAGGTGTCAGCAGAGAGCACTGTGGTCAGACAGAAAAGAATAATTCAACTTCAGCAGCTGATAAGTACTGGAAGGATTAAGATTTTTTAATTGAAGTAATTTACAAATCTGATATGATTTTTTTCTCTCATGGAATGCCCCTTTAACACACAGAAATTAAAATCATTGTCATTAACCCCTTAACGACACAGGATGTATATTTACGTCCTGCGCCGGCTCCCGCGATATGCAGCGGGATCGCGCCGCGATTCCGCATCATATCGCGTGGGTCCCGGCGCTAATCAACGGCCGGGACCCGCGGCTAATACCACACATCGCCGATCGCGGCGATGTGCGGTATTAACCCTTTAGAAGCGGCGGTCAAAGCTGACCGCCGCTTCTAAAGTGAAACTGAAAGTATCCGGGCTGCTCAGTCGGGCTGTTCGGGACCGCCGCGGTGAAATCGCGGCGTCCCGAACAGCTGATCGGACACCGGGAGGGCTCTTACCTGCCTCCTTGGTGTCCGATCGACGAATGACTGCTCCGTGCCTGAGATCCAGGCAGGAGCAGTCAAGCGCCGATAATGCTGATCACAGGCGTGTTAATACACGCCTGTGATCAGGATGAGAGATCAGTGTGTGCAGTGTTATAGGTCCCCATGGGACCTATAACACTGCAAAAAAAAAGTAAAAAAAAAGTGTTAATAAAGGTCATTTAACCCCTTCCCTAATAAAAGTTTGAATCAACCCCCGTTTTCCCATAAAAAAAATAAAACAGTGTAAAAAAAAAAATAAATAAACATATGTGATATCGCCGCATGCGTAAATGTCCGAAATATAAAAATATATCATTAATTAAGCCGTACGGTCAATGGCGTACGCGCAAAAAAAATCCAAAGTCCAAAAAAGCGTATTTTGGTAACTTTTTTTAACATTAAAAAATGAATAAAAAGTGATCAAAAAGTAATATTAAAACAAAAATAATACCAATAAAAACTTCACATCACGGCGCAAAAAATGAGTCCTCATACCGCCCCGTACGTGGAAAAATAAAAAAGTTATAGGGGTCAGAAGATGACATTTTTAAACGTAAAAATTTTCCTGCATGTAGTTATGATTTTTTCCAGAAGTGCGACATAATCAAACCTATATAAGTAGGGTATCATTTTAACCGTATGGACCTACAGAATAATGATAAGGTGTAATTTTTACCGAAATATGCACTGCGTAGAAACGGAAGCCCCCAAAAGTTACAAAATGGCGGGTTTTTTTTCGATTTTGTCGCACAATGATTTTTTTTTCCGTTTCGCCGTGCATTTTTGGGTAAAATGACTAATGTCACTGCAAAGTAGAATTGGCGACGCAAAAAATAAGCCACAATATGGATTTTTAGGTGGAAAATTGAAAGGGTTATGATTTTTAAAAGGTAAGGAGGAAAAAACGAAAGTGCAAAAACGGAAAAACCCTGAGTCCTTAAGGGGTTAAAATCATCATCATTCATTCATTGTAATGGGTTTTCTTGATAGAATAACATATTGTCTGCATATGAGGGAATGTTGTCCCACTCCAAACCCCCGAATCACAGGGTCAGATCCTATTATGATACCAAGTGCCTCAGATGCCAGTCCAATTTTGGTTTACCTACACCCCCTTTCTTTCATCTACCTAATCCTCTTTTCTTTATCAGTCTCTCCCCCCCCCCCGCCCCTTGGTTGAACAAGATGGACTGTACTTTTAAAACTGTACTATGTAACTTTGTAACCCTGCAGTGTATTCCCAAGTAATATGCCTATTTAACATTTGAGCATGGCATTCACTATTGTCCCAATTTTTCTACAGACTACAGATTTCTCAGTCTCATTCAACTATGATGATGAATCTGAGTGCGTGAAACGGTCACTAAAAGCAAAACAATACATTATTGCAGTAATAATAAAATTGTTGCAGCAGGCGCAGCTTCGGTCAAGGCAAGATACATTTTAAATGAATGACATTTCATGAAAACAAAAGAGGCCATTTCTAATCACTGAGACCACAAGCAGTCGACAATCACATTGGCTAGTCATTAATGCAGAGCTTTGAATGCCAGGAAACACAAAGCCATTTCTGATGTAATTTACACCCTGAATAAAAACAGTAAAATATCTTATAAATCTGGCATTCACCCTGTGGGTTATTTGGCAGGAAGGAAACAAAAGCTTTGTAATGCAATGTGGTAAACATGATCAGATATTCTAATTGCTATTTGAAGCTTCCATCCCACAGCTGAGACATGTAAAGGTATTTAGGATTCTCAATTTAATTGAACACCGCAGTTCCATCAATATTAGGCTAAGGCTACATGGGGACTTGTGGCTGCTTGTGTGATGTAAAATTTCAATGTTGCGTTGATTCAAATCCATTGCCGCTACATTTACAATAGTCATGATGTAGCAGCATTACATCGAGATCTTATGACAAGTGTCTGTGTAGTGTTAGCCTTAACCTTTTGGTGGCCCAGGATGAGTTTACTTGACCTGTGGCTTTCAACAGTTTACGGAGCGGTCTGAGAGGCTGCCACTCATAGCTGGCATAGAGTAATGTCTAATGCCACCTATCTTACTGTAACTATTTAGATGCCACTGCATCATTAGTGTTCAAGTGGGACAGATCATTGTCATGGCAGCCCGAGGCCATCTGAAGGTCTCAAAGCGCTAGTAGCTGAAAGAAAGGCTCCCTGCCACTGCAGGTAGCACTCCGCCTGACGCCTTCTGTACTTACCTGAAGAATGGCGGTTCCCTTCAGAGAATGAAGTGTGTCTGGTTTGCTAAAAAAAAAAACTTCCCCAGGTTACTGTGGTACTGGTTATAATTGACCCATTGTGGTCCATATGATTGGAAATACATATATGTGAATGAACACTTTACACGTTTACGTATGTGTCAATGAGCAATGTATATGTTTATCAGATACCCATGACCTTACTTATAGGATTTTTTTTATTTATTTTTTATTACAGGCAATGCAGACTCAATATTTTTCCCTGTGATGATCTCTTGTTTGTGGGCATGATTATTTAATAAGGACAATTTTTTTTCCCTTCCCAGTTGTAATGGTTGTTGTTGAGTCATCCCCTGAGGGATAACAAATTTCATCTGTGCATAGCTAGATTTTTGTAGCTTTTATCTAACTTTATGGCTAATGTAACTATTAAGTCTTGTTATTCTCACATATTAAGTTCGCATATGGGTGTTATTTTAATATAGTTCTAATACAAGTATTATAAGCACTTCCCCCTACCAGTATTTTTTCTGCTCAAAGCCTGCAATAACAGATCAAATCTGCTTCTACAGCCTTCAACAGGTAGGTTGTACTAGCAAACCACAGAAAAATCTCAGTGTGCGCAACTATTAAAAAAATAGTTAGATAAAAAGCACAGTGAATAGCATAAATGTCATAAGAATATTAAATGTCAGAATCCCACAAAAAAAAAAAAAAAGTCTTATCAATGCCAAAATGGAACCAATCTAGAGAGAGGGAGGAAGGCGCCTCATGTGCGGGATCAGTAGATCTTGCAGGTGGGGGTAGGGGACGGTAATTCCCAAGCCGCTTACCAAAGTTGGTTGTGCGCCAACACACAACAAGGTTAAGAGCAGAAGAGATATAGAAGAAGGTCCACTGCAGCCCTCCTGGGTAAGAGTAAAATCAAAACCGAATGACCAGGGAGTCAGGAGTTTGTCTGGCGCAGAGAGGAACCATCAGGCAGCCAAGTAAAATCAATGGATTTATTAGATGCAACGCGTTTCGCTGCGCATGCGCAGCTTCATCAGGCAACAAAAAAATGTAACCAATAGAAATCCTAGATAGGAGTTCAGCAGACTCCCTAAAAAAATCAGCTGTAGCAATACAGCGCATACTGATAATTACATAGGGCAATTGTGATGAGAAAATCATTCTGGGAAAGGTCAGGTCCATATAACACACACTGTTGTACAACATGCACCCTCATTTTAAAAAGGAAATTTGAGTAAAAAGAAATACATTTTAAATAAATGACTTGGAAGCTTTAAACTTACTGCCACATGATTCCCCCAACTCTGATTCCCCCCCCCCAATTTGCAACATCATTTCCCCAACTCTGATTCCCCCCATTTGCCACATCATTCCCCCCTTCCTCAGTCTGATCCCCCAATGTGCCACATCATTCCTCCCACTTAATTAGCCCCTGTGCCACATAATATTCCCCCTCTGATCCCCTCTTTCTATTCCACATTATTCCTTCCTCCTCTGACCTCCCAGTGCCACATCTTTCCCCCTCCCCTTCAGTCTGGCCCGCTTTTTTATTCTTTCCTTACCTGCCCTGTGTCTTCGGTAGGCTCAGGTTCAGGCACCGTCTTGGGAAGTCAGTGCACTGATGAGTGACATCCTTTCCTCGGTTCCTTAGCGCAATGTGAGGGACATCACTATTCAGTCCGGGCAGCTGCCATTGGTCACTGATTTGAAGTTCCCACAGTGTCAGCTGCTTGTTCAAGATCACTAGCCCGGCCACAGCCACTTTAGAACAGTGACCAGCGGCAGCTGCAGCGGGCTCGGATTTTCAATTTATTGGGTAAAAGCACCACAAGCCCCAGCAAGGCAACAGGGCTCCCAAGGGGTTAAACTGTAGCCTCTCAATCTGCACCATACTGTCTGTGTAATACCATCTGCACCCTGCTCAGTAAAGATATAATGTCTGTTTTTGTGTTTTTGTCGTTTTCCGTTTTAGGCCCTGTTCAGACTTTGTTTAATGTATTATCTGTTTTCTGTGCAATTCTCCCTGGCTAGGGAATAGTTAATGGTATTAGCCAATGAGAACTCGGGTGGGGCTATTTAAACCCGAGCTCTGCTCCACTCTGTGCTGGTTATTAGATCTACTCTGACCATGTTATTAGTTTTACCTTTGATATGTTTGTTCATCTGAGTTTTAACCATGGTTATTATCCTGTTTATGATAGATTTTGGTCTGCTTGGCTTTTAGTACATCTGTCGGTTTTTAGGATTATGTATGTCTGTTCTGCTTTAACCTTGTTATCTTAGTCTGTATTCACACTGTGAGTCTTGCTTGTACCGTGCTCTATATTTAGTATTCATGTTTAGAGTCCTGACCCGTATTCCTCCATGTTATGGAGTTTGGTTTTGTAATTTTCCTGTTTGGTATCCTGACCTGTATTCCTCCATGTTTTTGAGTTTGGCTTTTGAAGTTTTCTCTGGAGTCTGTTCAGACTCATCTTGTTCTAGTTTATTGTTCTGTGTATTATATTTCTGTTTTCTTTTAGGCCAATATCCTGATCACACGGTGGAGCGTACCCGCTGGCTAGAAGTCCATTTGGAGTTAGTATTGTAGTCCCTCCATGTTTGGAGTGGGGAGTATAGTTTGTTCTTTGTTCAGTGTCCAGTGTGAACAGTGTTCTATGTTTCCTGACTTGTTTAGTGTTTTACATACAGTTCATCTGTTCATCCTTTGCATCTCCTGGTTTCTGCTGTATACTTATTACATATCTAGTCTTGTTCATTCATTCATACCTGCCGTTTATTTTGAATCCGGTTTCTGAACTGTATGTTAGTACGCTATATCCAGTCCTGTTTGTATATTTATATTCTGCCTGCTTTAACTGGTTGTTTGATTGTTTTGACATTTCCCATTATTTGTGTCATGATTGACTGGGTGGACAGGGAGAGTGAGCCCTAAGGTGTCCCTAGTGACACTCTCCCTGACTACTTGCCCATACACTCTAAGCGGTGAATCAACAACATGGAGCCGGTCCCTGCATGTGCTAAAGTGCAATGGCTTAAAAAAAATTATATGCATAGTAGGTCACAGGCCAGAAACAGAACGGAAATACAAAAACCAGAACAGATAAACCAGAAAGGATACAAATACTAACAGGGCAGAACATAGTGTATTAACAAACAGTTCACAAACCGGAAACCAGATAAACGGCAGACATGGATAAGTGAACAAGACTAGGCATGGTGCGAGTATGAAGCAGAAACCAGGAATTGAAGGTGATGAGATGAGCAGAAAAACTGAAAGCTAGACACTAAACTGATAAGGAACATAGGACACTGTTCACACTGGGACACCGAACAAACAAACTGGACACCCCATTCTACAAAAGGAGTAGACGGCATAATAAAGCCGAATAGAGTACTAGCCAGTGGGCACACACCAGGTCAGGATGCTGACCTAGTAGGAAACAGAAATATAAAAACATGGACACAGGAATAGAACCAGATGAGTCAAAATAGACTCCAGGATACCAAACAGGAATTATTACTTACAGAGCACAGGAAAAACTAGACTAAAACCGGACGAGTCTGAACACACTCAAAGATAACACTCAGATAAAAATTCACAAGATAAATACTAGGTAAATGATCAAGCAGACATAGTCAGAGTATTGCACAAACAGACATCATAGTAGCATTATTGCATGCAGGAGAACCATGGTTAAATAACCCCACCCAAGTTCTCATTCGTTCAGAGCATTAACCATTCCCTATCCAGGGAGAATAGCAAACTGCTCTGAACATACTAGTGTGTGAAGACACACCTAAACAGAAAAATACAAAAACAAATGAATGGACAATACAATTTGTGTACCTTTACACCCGATGCAATTTAGCGCAGGAAGGGACCGACACTGTGGTTGTCGATCTGCCGTTTAGGGCGGATGGGCAAGTAGGGAGAGAGTGTTTCTAGAGACAGCTTAGGGCTTACTTTCCCTGTCCATTCCATCAGTCATGACAAAAGACAGTTATCCGTAACCTGACATTGGTGTGTTTCTTAACTCCCCCTGTCTGGCCCAGGAGAAGCAGTCTCCAATCTCCGATCGTGTATAGGCTAACAGTGCCCAGGCATCATGAAGTGATAAGGTATTTCCCTACACCACCCATGGCTATCACATATATACCAATGAATATGGTGTACAGTGGGGCAAAAAAGTATTTAGTCAGAAACTAATTGTGCAAGTTCTCCCACTTAAAAAGATGAGAGAGGCCTGTCATTTTCATCATAGGTATACCTCAAATAAATCCATAAAATCACACTGTCTGATTTTTTAAGAATTTATTTGCAAATTATGGTGGAAAATAAGTATTTGGTCAATATTAAAAGTTCATCTCAATATACCCTTTGTTGGCAATGACAGAGGTCAAACATTTTCTGTAAGTATGCACCGTGAGATAAGGTATGCACCATGAATGATTCTGTCCCGTTGTCTATTGCAGTGACAATGGATTGCTCTAGTTTACAGGACTTCCGTGGCACCCTGAGCCCCGTTGTTCAAATTACCATAATGGAAGATTGCTGTGTCGACTATTATGGGATTTGGGCACTAATTCCCACACACAAGATGGCGTGATGACCCTCCGAATTAATTGTGCATATGTACGGAAGGTAGTGCTGTAGCTCCATTGTTACTGATGTCACATGATTTGGCTGCAACTCACAATGTCACATCCGGTTTATTCCTACAACCCCGAAATAAATTGTTTCCATGATGTACACTATATTGAATATATCTCTGCACATGGTGAGTGACTCAGTCCCCCCACCCATCTCATTAACACTTATATGTTGAGCACCTGAAGCATTATTACAGAATGCAATGTTTTCTCATATATCACTGCATATACATGCTGATGAATGCCATAATTTTTCCATGGATTTTATGTATATGGTCATTCCTATGTTTTGCACTTTGCATTTATGACACAATATGTGTTTTGTACACTGTATTCACTTGATTATGTAAATTATCTGATTGGCCCTGCGTGGCCATAAATAGTCACATGGTTGTTACACAAGTTGCTTGATAATGATGGTGTGAGACCATCGAAACGTCGCTGCACATTGGGATGAATAAATAATCTCCTTTTCACTATACTGGAGAGCCACCATTAGAGATGAGTGAACTTACAGTAAATTTGATTCGTCACAAACTTCTCGGCTCAGCAGTTGATGACTTTTCCTGCATAAATTAGTTCAGCTTTCAGATGCTCCGGTGGGCTGGAAAAGGTGGATACAGTCCTAGGAGACTCTTTCCTAGGAATGTATCCACCTTTTCCAGCCCACCGGAGCACCTGAAGGCTTAACTAATTTACGCAGGATAAGTCATCAACTGCCGAGCCGAGAAGTTTGTGACGAATCGAATTTACTGTAAGTTCGCTCATCTCTAGCCACCATCTTTTCTTGGAGTGTATATATATATATATATATATATATATATATATATATATATATATATATATATATACAGTACAGACCAAAAGTTTGGACACACCTCATTCAGAGTTTTCTTTATTTTCATGACTATGAAAATTGTAGATTCACACTGAAGGCATCAAAACTATGTGGAATTATATACATAACAAAAAAGTGTGAAACAACTGAAAATATGTCATATTCTAGGTTCTTCAAAGTAGCCACCTTTTGCTTTGATTACTGCTTTGCACACTCTTGGCATTCTCTTGTTGGTTGGATGTTCCAGACCCTGCCATGCTTACAGAATTGTTCACACAGAGGCATATTCACAGTGTAGGGTCCGTTCCAATGAGGCCACCTTATCGCGGTGGGACGGTCCAAGCTATTTGACCGCCGGTGGAGACAAATTTGCGAGCTAAGTGCCTCACTATTTCATAGTTTCACATTTGCATCTATTACACCATAGCTGTATAGCTCTCCATGTTTTATCTGCATATTTATGTTT
The DNA here is from genome assembly GCF_029499605.1 of Hyla sarda. NCBI lineage: Eukaryota > Metazoa > Chordata > Amphibia > Anura > Hylidae > Hyla > Hyla sarda. Next base: position 311,953,325 of record NC_079189.1, on the reverse strand, counting down.
CATCTATATCTTTGTTCTGGCAGTGTGCTGCTGCATTCTTCTGTTGCTGTATATCTAGCCTAGTAGCGTGCACCTGTAGGCCAGGTTCATATAATAGTTTGGTATCAACTAAAGTGCTGGCTGACTTATTCTTTGTCTATATATATATTAGATATATAGATATATAGATATTTTTTTTTTCTTTCTTTCTTTTTTTTCTGTTTTTAGTACATTCTATGATAAAATGACAATTAGTTCCACAAGCCCTTATGTGGCTTTGCTTATGGAAAACTTAAAAAAAGCTTTGGTTCCTAGAAAAAGTCCTAGGGGGTTAAAGGAATTATCAATATTTTAACAGTAGTCTTAAAGGGGTATTCCAGGCAAAACCTTTTTTTTTATATATATCAACTGGCTCCGGAAAGTTAAACAGATTTGTAAATTACTTCTATTAAAAAATCTTAATCCTTCCAATAGTTATTAGCTTCTGAAGTTTTCTGTCTAACTGCTCAATGATGATGTCACGTTCCGGGAGCTGTGCATGATGGGAGAATATCCCCATAGGAACTGCACAGCTCCCGGGACATGAGTCATCAGAGAGCAGTTAGACAGGAAACAACAACTCAACTTCAGAAGCTAATAACTATTGGAAGGATTAAGATTTTTTAATAGAAGTAATTTAAAAATCTGTTTAACTTACCGGAGCCAGTTGATAAATAAAAAAAAGTTTTGGCCTGGAATACCCCTTTAAGTCTATGTGTACTTGCAAATGCCCTTCAATATGTAGCAGTGTTGCAAGGTACTGCATAATTGGCCCCTTTTACTTGAAGGAAGGATAGGCCATTATAAATTAAAGGCTGGAAAATGCATTTGAAGACATGATTCATATATTGTTTCTGCATTGATTTTAATGCATGAAGCATATGTATTGCAGAATCAGACTGGATGTCACTCAATGTTACACTGAAATGACATAAAGGTTTTAAAAGCTGTTTTAACTGTCAGAATAATTTGTTTTGTTTCAAGGATTTGAATACCTAAACCTAGGTGTTAACTTAATTTCTAAAGTTTTATTGTTGCTTTGGTAAGCAAGTTCTGCTTTAGTTTTTGCTTTAGTTTTGCTTATGTGCCACATATCTATCATACTATCACAGGGGGTTGATAAATTTGAAGCACATAAGCCAAACGAAAAAAAAAAATCGCAGCTGAGGCTTTTGTGAGACTTTTTTGCGACTTTTTAAATTAAATTTTTAAATTAAATTTTTTAATTTAAATCATAAATTTGTAACCACTACAAGTGAGAACTAAAATTTTCTTAGGAAGTTGGGCTGTTTGTAACTTTTTGTTTACCCATAAAGGTCACCCAAAAAAAGTGCTTAGGCGCACAATCGACTTTTTGTGTGCCCGAAGTAAGGCTCTAAATACATTGATAAATGTCCGCATATATGATAAATGTATAAATGTAGAGTCTATAAAGCTGAGGCAATGTCTCTACCAGAGCATTAACTTAAGGCTTCAGGGCCCTAATGCAACATGTAAACATCTGGATACTTTATTTCTTTTTTATCATATTAATTTATATGATACTGACAGAAAAACTTTACCCAGTACTTAGTTGAATAACAAAGTCTATCATCAACAAAGTACAATCAAGTGGTTGAAAAATAATTTTCTCAAAAGACAGGTGGTTGAAAGTGCTTTTAAATACCAATATTTATGTCTACTCTGATGGAATAAAGAAAACTTTTTATTGGGAGAAGCGCCTGTCTTTAGAGAAAATTTTTGACCACTTGATTTTACTACTGCCTGCCGACCTCCTTGGATGTTCAGGTGCTCCAGGGCTGCTGACCCACCACTGATACGCTGTTGTAGATGTTATGCTCTGAGTATAATCAACTCTAGTGAGCACATATGTATTGGAAACTTTACCTGCAATTCTTATGGTAATGCACTAAGATCGTGCTCCTCTTTTCTTTTTGTCTCTTCAGTGCACCTTTCAGCAACAAAGGACAGAGTCGGCACAACCCAGTGGCCCTATAAAACAAAAGAACAATAATTATGGCATCACCAGGTCCCTTGGTGGTGCTAAGTAGAGATGAGCGAATTTCTGAAAAATTTGATTCGGCCGATTCGCTGAATTTTCTGAAAAAAATTGGTTTAGTCCCAATTTATTTGAAGCAAATCGCTATTAAAAACAGCTATATCTGGCCTACAGAGAGGGTCAATAGGGGTGTAGAACACTTTGCCTTGTCCTAACACACATAGGGATTGTGCTATGTTACTGAAATAATACTTTTATTCAGTATGACATGCAGATTATAGGCATCGCTGTTAGAATCACTGCCGCAGAGCGTCTGGATTTGGCAGATTTTTTTAATGTAATTTTTATTTAGTTTAATTTGAATTCATTTCAATTTTTTGAGTACCCATTTCGGTGAGTATCGAGCAGGCGGTCCTCCGCGAGGCAAGATACCACCTGTTCCAGCCCCTGCCTCTCAGCGCCTCCCTAACTTTGAAAGTGCGAATGTTTCATTCAATCAGTTATGGTTCATTGTTATCACTCCAAGCTGTTTCATTTGATTCTTGTAATAATTCCACAGGTAATATGATGTCGACGACCAGTCTGGAAAGATTACATTGATTTTTTTTAAATTTAAATTTTAGATTTATATTAGATTCCCAAGTTTAATGTCCCGGTGTTTACTTTATGACCACAAAACCCAATCTAACAAGGAGTCACATGGCGGCACAATGACAGAGCCTAGAGGTGGCAGCAGCAGGAGGAGAACATAATATGGCAGAATGACACAGCCTGGAATTGGTGGCAGCAAGAGGAGACCATATAGTGGCTGAATGACATAGCCTGGAGATGGCGGCAGCATGAGGAGACCACAGGGCCTCACAATCCCTAAGATTAAAAGATGAATTTTCAAATTGAAATAGAAGATTTATGGTAGCTAGTGCTACCATAAAAATGTTTAGGCAATGTCCCAGGCCCAGCAGCATGAGTAAACCATATAGTGCCAGAATGGCACAGCTTGGAGCTGGCAGCAGCATGAGGAGACAATAGGTCTTCACAATTCCAAAGATCAAAAGATGAATTTTCAAATTTAAATTGAATATTTATGTGAGCTAGTGCTACCATAAAAACATTTAGGTAATGTCCCCAACCCAGAAGCATGACAAAACCATATATTGGCAGAATGACACAGCCTGGAGATGGCGGCAGCATGAGGAGACAATCTCTAAGATTAAAAGATTAATTTTCTAATTTAAATGGAAGATCTATGGTAGCAAGAAGAGATGAGCGAATCATAGCTGACGAACACGAATTTGTTACAAATTTCATGAAATATTTGATTCGCAACAAATGCCAATAATGCAGCGATTCTATCGTGCAAATCGCTTCATTGAACTCCATTTACTGTGGTCCAGGCTTCAGGGCATCTAAAATGGCAGATCCACATGTCAGGACATGGGGCAAGGAATGCTGGGAAGGCGGGGAGGCAAGGCGGGAAGGGAAGTATGCGGGACGACCCTGAATCACATGCAGGATGCAGCCTATCAGCAGCCAGTCACCCCTGTGATGTCACAGCCCTATATATTCGGCAGCCATTTTGCGGCTCGTCATATCATTCATTACACTGCATAGAGATAGGGCGGACATCTCTGTGTGTGTGTTACACAGAAAAGCTAATTCCAGCAGAATTTTACATCCTAGTCCACATCGGTGGACAGAGAGCAGTGTTTTTTTCACTGAAAAGGATTTTTACTGCAGCTATTAACCTCCCAGTCACATTCTCCAGCATTGTATTACAGAGATCGGCAGATAGCTGTGTGTTGCCTCATACATTTCAACAAGCTGCCTCAATAAACCTTAGTAGAGGAGGCATGAACTATTTTTCAGCGCAATTCTGTGTCTTTGTTCTACATCAAATCATCTGCTGGTTCTACTAGTCTGTACAAGAAGTCCATTCCTAATAGTCTTTCACAGAGTGCAATTTTGTGTTTAGTACACAGTTTTTTTGTGCTGCAGCACTGTTGTGTACTGCTGGTGTTGTGCAAAAATAATTTTTTTTAAACATACTGTACCGCATTTTTCTGCCCTCATAAGTGCATACCAAATACGTACATCAAAGTAGTGAACTACTTTGTACATGTTAATCTGTCAAGGGCCTAGATACTGTGAAAGTCCAGGCAAAAGTAATCACCAGCTGGTGTTTTACTAAAATACGTTTTTTTAAGCGTACTGTACCGCATTTTTCTGCCCTCATGAGTGCATAACTGCATACCAAATACATCTAAGTAGTTTACTATTTTGTACCTGTTAATCTGTTAAGAGCCTTGATACTGTGAAAGTCAAGGCAAAAGTAAACACCGGCCGGTGTTTTTCTAAAATATGTTTTTTTAAGCATACTGTACCACATTTTTCTGCCCTCATAAGTTCATACCATATACGTACATCTAAGAAGTGTACTATTTTGTACCTGTTAATCTGTCAAGGGCCTAGATACTGTGAAAGTCCAGGCAAAAGTAATCACCGGCTGGTGTTTTACCAAAATAGGGAGTTTTTAAACGAACTATAGCGTATTATAAGTGCATACCACATACATACATCCAAGTAGTGTACTATGTTGTACCTTTTAATCTGTCAAGGGCCTAGGTACTGTGAAAGTCCAGGCAAAAGTAATCACTGACTGGTGTTTTACTAAAATAAGTTTTTTTAAGCGTACAGTAGCGCATTTTTCTGCCCTCATTAGTGCATACCACATACGTACATCTAAGTGGTGTACTATTTTGTGCCTGTTAATCTGTAAAGGGCATAGATTCTGTGATAGTCCAGGCAAAAGTACTCACCAGTTGGTGTTTAACTAAAATACATTTTCTTAAGCGTACTGTACAGCATTTTTCTGCCCTCATAAGTGCATATCACATACTTACATCTAAGTAGTGTAATATTTTGCACCTTTTATTCTGTCAAGGGCCTAGATACTGTGAAAGGACAGTCAAAATTACACACCTGCTGCTGTTCTAGACAAATACTGTTTTAAGCGTAGTGAAGCGTATTGTACTCCCCTCATATATGCACTAAGTATGTCGGGCAGAGAAGTGCCAGGGCGTGCACAGAAGAGTGGCAGAGGCCTAAATTCATCATGCTGAGGTCGTAGCAGACTAGGGGTGAGTGGCAGCAGGAGTCACAGCAAGAGGCCGATATCCCGTTATCAGCTAGCGTTCGTGTCTCGACCAGCAACCCATCTGCCGTCATTGATTGGTTAACACGGTCATCCACTTCATCACAAGTGACATCTTATACCCCAGTCAACAGTCGGTGGGTTCCTCAGACATAACCCTCAGTTGGCATGTCCCGGGAGCAGTCCCTGTCCTCCCAATGCCTCTGGCCTATGCTGTTCCCTCCCCTAAAGAAGTATATTATGCTGTGGGTTCAGTTCCACTATTCAGTGAGGACAGACAGCAGCTAATGCCCAGCCAAGAAGTAGAGGAGACATCTGCTGCATCCCCCGCTAGGCGGGCAAATAGTGATGAGGAGAGTTACGTGGGAGGCAGTGTTGCCAGGGTTCAGGGTCCTAAAGCAGACTCTGTTGAGGAACCTGAGGAGGACATCAGTGACATACAGACACTCGTTGATGATGATGAAGCCGATCACAATGGAGAGCCAGATGCACAAGGGGTTTCATCATCATCATGAGAAAAGAGTTGCAGGTAGCCCGTGAGGCAGCAGATGAGCCAGCAAGGTGGTAGCATGGTTGGCAGTCAGCATGGTGGCAGAAGTGGAAATTCTGGAGCCAAACGTGCCTGGAGGAGACCACCTGCTTCGCAGCAGCCTACCTTCCCGGGAGGTAGTGGAACAGGGGTTCATGGAGACGGCGGCAGTAGCAGTCAATTAGTGTGAACTGTTGGTGGGAAAATCAGCTACTTGGCGGTATGGCAGTTTTTCATCAAACATCTGGAGGAGGTTCACATAGCCACATGCAAGATATGTCGGCAGAAGGTGAAGCGTGGCCAGGGTACCAATGTTGGCACCACGGCCTTGCGTCAACATATGCTTTGGCACCATAAAGCAGCCTGGAAGAACCGTGGCTCCGATGTAGTGGTCAAGCTTGCTGCATCACCCAGTTGCACTCCGATCTCTCTTTCAGCCAGCCACAGCTCCACCACCTCACCCAAAGGGAGCTATGTGTCATACTCTCCTTCTGTCGCTCCAGATGCTCCTGCTCCTCCTACTTTTAGTCAGCCATTCCACCAACAATAAATGCCATGTCCCAGAGACAAAAGTATGTGCCCACTCATCCAATGGTGCAGAAGCTGAATGTGCTCCTGTCCAAGTTGCTGGTGCTGCAGTCCCTCCCTTTTCAAGGGACTCAGCTATAACTATGGTCAGGGACAATATATGTCCTTTACGGCTCACTGGGTGAATGTGGTTCCTGCACAGCCACAACACCAACTTGGACAGGTCACACCGCTTCCTCCTTCACACTCTCAGGCTGTTGGTCCTGTGACAGTGTGCGACTCCGCCTCCTCATCCTCCACTGCCCAGAAAAGTCTCAGTGGCCCTTCAGCATACCATGTATGCAGGGCACTGTGGTGTCACGCTGTTCTTCACATTGTTTGACTTGGCGAACGGAGTCACACAGGGGAGGAACTGCTAAAAGTCATTTGTAAAGAAATCGGAGCATGGCATACTCCACAAAAACTGGAAATGGGAACCATGGTGACTGACAACATGAAGAACATCTTGCATGTGCTGCGACTGGGAACGTTGAGCCATGCACCCTTCATGGCACACGTGTTCAATCTGGTTGTGAAGCAGTTCCTGAAGTGTTCCCCCCCATTTGTAAGACATCCTAACAATGGGGAGGAAACTGTGCATGCACTTCAGCCACTCACACACTTCAAAGCACACCCTCCTTGAGCTGCAGCATCAGAGCGATATCCCCCAATATAGTCTGATTTGTGAAATTGCCACACGTTGGAATTCCATCCTCCATATGTTGGACCGACTGTACGAACATAGAAAAGCCATCACCGATTTCTTGATGATCAAAGCGGATAGAGGTACACCCCTTTGTAACTTAAATGTGAACAAGTGGTAGCTCATATGTGACACCTGCTATTTGCTCAGGCCCTTTGAGCAAGCCACATTATTAGTAAGTCGCCAGGATTACGGGATGAACGACGTAATTCCACTGCTTCATTTCTTACAACACGTGTTGAAAACGATGGCTGGTTAGGGCACTGGAGACGTGGTGCCTACATCTCCCGGCCAAATGAGCCCTGTTGGTCTGAACTGGAGTAGGAGGAGGGGGACGGGCACAGTGGAGCACAGTTTAGGTTTCGCCAAATGGGCCGTTTTTCTAGTAATCTAACATGAGAGGAGGAGCAGGAGCAGCAAGAGGAGCTAAAGGGTCATGAGGTAGGCGAGACAGAGGACCCAGACACACCGTGGCAGTATGCAGTGGAGATGGAGGCAGGGAGTCCCTCCGAGTCACTTGCACAAATGGCATGATGCATGTTCACTTGCTTGCGTAGTGACAGCCGATTTTCACCATTCGGCAGCGGGATGACTTCTTGATCTCCACCTTTATAGATCCTCGCTACCATCACAAAATAGGGGCCTTTTTTAAACCCACTGAGAGGGAGGGCAAAATGACCTACTACAGAGGCATCCTATGTAGTCAGTTGCCCGATGCCTTTTGGCTCCATCGTCCATCCTCTCGCAGGTCTGAATGGGGGGCCCCCCTGCGCTCATCTTCCGCTGCCATGGCTGCTGGGGAGGGGTGGGATGGCAGGAGCAGTGCCAGCTCCATCAGCAGCAGCCTGACTCTACAGTCACTGGTGAGTAGCTTTCTTCACCGGCATAGTGAAGCAACTCATCAGCAGCAGGTACACCTCGAGCCGGACCTGAACCAGCAGGTGGTGGCATACCTTGACATGCCCATGCCAACAGACCTTGAAGATCCGCTGGACTTCTGGGCAGCCAAACTTGATTTGTGGCTGCAACTAGCAGAGTTTGCCCTGGAAAAACTGCGCTCCCCGGCCAGTAGTGTGCCATAGTCACCCCAAGGAGAACTCGTCTGTCCACAAAAAATGTGGAGAGACTGACCTTTGTGAAGATGAATTAGGCATGGATCAGCCAGGATTTCCAACCATCAATGCCTGATGCATGAGAGTAGATTGACCATGGTGTCACACGAACACTTCACAAATATGGATAGTGCCAAACAGATTTAAGACACTGCTCCCCAGTTAAAAATATTCCTCTGCATCAGAATTTTTTCACCCACCTTCGTCACCAGGTACTGGTATTGCCACCCACCGCTCCATTCTGTCACCGGGTCACTTTCAGGACTCCTGATGCTTCAGCCAATTCCAGGCTGTGTCATTCAGCCACTTTATGGTCTCCGCACGCTTTAGCCATCTCCAGGCTGTGTCTTTCAGTCAATATAGGGTTTACTGATGCTCCTGGGCCTGGGCCTAAAAAATTTTATGGTAGCACTAGCTACCATAAATCTTCAATAAAAATTTCAAAATTCCTCTTTTAATCTTAGGGATTGTGAAGCCCTAGTGTCTACTCATGCTGCTGCCAGCTCCAGGCTGTGTCATTCAGCAACTATATGGTCTCCTCGTTCTGCCAAAACCTCCACGCTGAGTCATTTAGCCACTATATGGTGTCCTCATGCTGCCAACACCTCCTCGCTGTGTCATTCAGCCACTATATGGTCTCCTCATGCTGCCAACACCTCCAGGCTGTGCCATTCATCCATTAGATGGTTTACTGAGGCTTCAGCCAACTCCAGACTTTGCCATTCATCCAATATATGGTTTACAGATGCTTCAGCCACCTCCAGGCTGTGCCATTCATCCAATATATGGTTTACAGATGCTTCAGCCACCTCCAGGCTGTGCCATTCATCCAATATATGTTTACCTGATGCTTCAGCCACCTCCAGGCTGTGCCATTCATCCAATATGTGGTTTACTGATGCTTCAGCCAGCTCCAGTATGTGTCATTCAGCAACTACATGGTTTAGTGATGTTGCTGGGCCTAGGACATTACCTATATATGTTTATGGTAGCACTAGGTACCATACATCTTCAATGGAAATGTGAAAATTCATAATTTAATCCTAGGGGTTGTGATGCCCTCTTGTGTACTCATGCTGCTGCCAGCTCTAGTCTGTGTCATTCAGCAACGACATGCTTTAGTGATGCTGCTGGGCCTAGGACATTACCTATATATGTTTATGGTAGCACTAGGTACCATACATCTTCAATGGAAATTTCAAAATTCATCTTTTATTCTTAGAGATTGTGAGGATCTATTGTCTCCTCCTCTGCCGCCTACTCCAAGCTGTGCCATATATGGTTTACTGATGCTGCTGGGCCTTGGCTTAAATTTTTTTTATGGTAGCAATAGCTACCATAAATCTTCAATTTAAATGTCAAAATTCATCTTTTAAAGGGGTACTCGGTGAAAAACTTATTTTTGTAAATTAACTGGTGCCAGAAAGAGAAAACAGATTTGTAAATTACTTCTATAAAATCTTAATCCTTCCAGTACTTATTAGCTGCTGAATACTACAGATGAAATGCTTTTCTTTTTAGAACACAGAGCTCTCTGCTGACATCACGAGCACAGTGTTCTCTGCTGACATCTCTGTCCATTTAAGGAACTGTCCAGAGCAGGAGAAAATCCCCATAGAAAACATATGCTGCTCTGGTCAGTTCCTAAACTGATGTCAGCAGAGAGCACTATGCTCGTGATTCAGCAGAGAGCACTGTGTTCCAAAAAGAAAATAATTTCCTCTGTAGTATTCAGCAGCTAATAAGTACTGGAAGGATTAATATTTTTTAATGGAAGTAATTTACAAATCTGTTTAACTCTCTGACACCAGTTGATTTAAAAAAAAAAAAAGTTTCCCACCAGAGTACCCCTTTAACCTCTTAAGGACCCTTGATGTAGGCGTACGTCAAGACACCCTGGTGCTTAAGGACCCATAACGTAGGCGTACGTCATGGAGAATTCCGGTCCCTGCCGAGCTCTGGGCGGGGATCGGACCATAATGCCTGCTGAAATCATTGAGCAAGCATCCCGTGCAAACGCACAGGGGGGTCATCAGACCCCCCCCCATGTCGGTGATTGCGGCAAATCGCAAGTGAATTCACACTTGCGATTTGCTCGATTCAGGGTCATTACGGGTCTATGGTGACTCGGTGACCCAGAATATAAGGGGGATCGCGGTTGTCCAAGACACCGACGATCCCCCTGAAGGGATAGGAGTGAGGTGGCAGGGGTGCCACCCCTCTTATTCCTGCTATTGTTCGTATAGACGCGACGATCAATAGCAGATCGGGGGCGGGGGGGTTTACTTTCGGTTTCCCCATTCTGCCCACCCACAATAGGCGGGGCAGGATGGGGAAACCGACATGGACCGGCACCGAAGGTCACTTACCGATCTGCGGAGGCTGCGGGCGATGGTGATCGGCGGGCGGCAATGTCGTGCGGCTGGCTCCATGGATCCTATGGAAGCCAGTGAGTTGCCTAGTAACATCTGGAGGGCTACAGTTTGAGACCACTATACAGTGGTCTCTAAACTGTAGCCCTCCAGATGTTGCAAAACTACAACTATCAGTATGTCCAGACAGCTTTTTGGGCATGCTGGGAGTTGTAGTTTTGCAACAGCTGGAGGTCTACAATTTAGAGACCACTGCACAGTGATCTCCTAACTGTAGCCCTCCAGATCTTGCAGTTTGCTGTCTGGGCATGCTGGGAATTGTAGTTTTGCAACATCTGGAGGGCTACAGTTTGGAGATCACTGTACACTGGTCTCTAAACTATAGACCTCCAGATGTTACAAAACTGCAAATCCCAGCATGCCCAAACAGCAAACAGATGTCTCGGCATGCTGGGAGTTGTATTTGCGTACCTCCAGCTGTTGCATAACTAATCCCAGCATGCCCTTCGGTGATCAGTACATGCTGGGAGTTGTAGTTTTGCAACAGCTGGAGACACACTGGTTGGAAAATACTGAGTTAGGTAACAGAACCTAACTGAAGGTTTTCCAACCAGTGGGCCTCCAGCTGTTGAAAAACTACAACTCCCAGCATGCACGGTCTGTCAGTACATGCTGGGAGTTGTAATTTTGGAACAGCTGGAGTTTCCCCCCACCCCATGTGAATGTACAGGGTACATTCACACCGGCAGGTTTACAGTAAGTTCCCTGCTTGAAGTTTGAGCTGCAGCAAACTCCTAGCGGGAAACTCACCGTAACCCGCCAGTACGAATGTACCCTAAAAACACTACACTAGACTACACTAACACATAATAAAGGGTAAAAAACAACATATACACCCCCTTACAACTCCCAGACATTCCCGTACAGCCACTGACTGTCCAGGCATGCTGGGAGTTTAGCAACAGCTGGAGGCATCCTGTTTGGGAATCACTGGCATAGAATACCCCTATGCAATCCCTAATTTAGTCCTGAAATGCGCATCAAGCTCTCTCACAATTCGGAGCACTGTCGTATTTCAAGGAAACAGTTTAGGGCCACATATGGGGTATTTCCATACTCGGGAGAAATTGCACTACAAATTTTGGGGGGCTTTTTCTCCTTTACCCCTTATGAAAAGGAAAAGTTGGGGGCTAAATCAGCTTGTTAGTGTTAAAAAAAAATTAAAAATACACTAACATGCTGGTGTTGCCCCATACGTTTTGTTTTCACAATCTTTAAAAGGAAAAAAGACCCCCAAAATTTGTAACGCAGTATGGAAATATGGGCGTAAAATGCTCTGCGGGCGCACAACAAGGCTCAGGAGTGAGAAAGCACTATGTACATTTGAGGCCTAAATTGGTGATTTGCACAGGGATGGCTGATTTTACAAATTTACAAATTTTGGGGGGCATTTGTCCTATTATCCCTTGTAAAAAAAAAAAAAATTTGAGGGAAAACTAGCACTTTAGTGAAAAAATTATAATTTACATATCCAAATTTAACGAAAAGTCATCAAACACCTGTGGGGTGTTAAGGCTCACTGGACCCATTGTCATGTGCCTTGAGGGGTGTAGTTTCCAAAATAGTATGCCATGTGTTTTTTTTTTTTGTTTGTTTTTTTTGCTGTCCTGGCACCATAGGGGCTTCCTATATGGCACAGGCCCCCCAAAAACCATTTCAGCAAAATTTACTTTTCAAAAGCCAAATGTGACTCCTTCTCTTCTGAGCATTGTAGTTCACCCGCAGAGCATTTTACGTCCTAACGGGGTATTTCCATACTCAGAAGAGATGGGGTTACAAATTTACGGGGGCATTTTGTCCTATTATCCCTTGTAAAAAAAAATAATTTGAGGGAAAACTAACATTTTAGTGAAAAAAAAAAACATTTACACATCTCACTTTATAAAAAAGTCGTCAAACACCTGTGGGGTGTTAAGGCTCACTAGACCCCTTGTTACGTTCCTTGAGGGGTGTAGTTTCGAAAATAATATGCCATGTGTTTATTTATTTTTTTAATGTTCTGGCACCATAGGGGCTTTCTAAATGTGACATGCCCCCCAAAAACCATTTCAGAAAAACTCACTCTCCAAAATCCCACTGTCACTCCTTCCCTTCTGAGCCCTCTACTGCGCCCGCCGAACGCTTGACATACACATATGAGGTATTTTCTTACTCGAGAGAAATTGGGCTACACATTTTAGGAAGATTTCTCTCCTTTTACCCATTGTAAAAATTCAATAACTGGGTCTACAAGAACATGCCAGTGTAAAAAATGAAGATTTTGAATTTTCTCCTTCAATTTGCTGCTATTCCTGTGAAACACCTAAAGGGTTAACAAATCTTTTGAATGTCATTTTGAATACTTTGAGGGGTGCAGTTTTTATAATGGAGTCATTTATGGGGTATTTCTAATATGAAGGCCCTTCAAATCCACTTCAAAACTGAACTGGTCCCTGAAAAATTTCAATGTTGAAAATTTTGTGAAAAATTGGAAAATTGCTGCTATACATTGAAGCCCTGTGATGTCTTCCAAAAGAAAAAACATGTCAACTTGATGATATAAACATAAAGTAGACATATTGTACGTGCAATGTACTTGGAATATTCATTTTCCTTATAAGCAGAGTGCTTCAAAGTAAAAAAAAATGCAAAATTTAAAATTTTTTCATCACATTTTGGAATTTTTCACCAAGGAATGATGCAAGTATCGACAAAATTTTACCACTAACATAAAGTAGAATGGCCGGGTCCAACAGTGAAAATTGACTGGGTCCTTAAGGGGTTATTCTTAGGGATTGTAAAGCCCTAGTGTCTACTCATGCTTCTGCCAGCTCAAGGTTGTGTCATTCAGTAACCATATGGTCTCTATATTCAGTAACTATATGGTGCTGCAATGTGAAATGTGACTCCTTATTAGATTTGGTTCTTTGTACCCACACGCCGGGGCCCGGGACACTAAAACTTGAGAGTTAAAATTTCAATTTCAAAATCTTAAATTTCTATTTCAAAATCTTAAATTTCTATTTAAAAATCTTAAATTTCAATGGTCTCCTCATGCTTCAGTCAACTCCAGGCTGTCATTCAGCCACTATCCCTTCCTCATATCCTGTCCTCCTATCCCGACCTCCTCCTATCCCATCATCATATCTCGACCTCATATCCCATCCTCACATCCCGTCCTCCTATCCCGACCTCCTATCCCATCCTCCTATCTCGACCTCCTATCTCGTCCTCCTATCCCGTCCTCATATCCCGTCCTCCTATCCCGACCTCCTATGCCATCCTCCTATCTCGACGTCCTATCCCGTCCTCCTATCCTGTCCTCCTATCTCGACCTCCTATCCCGACCTCCTATCTCGACCTCTTATCCCGTCCTCCTATCTCGACCTCCTATCTCAACCTCCTATCCCTTCTTCCTATCCCATCCTCATATCCTGTCCTCCTATCTCAACCTCCTATCCTGACCTTCTATCCCTTCCTCCTATCGCGACCTCCTATCCCGACCTGTAATATCTGTACCAGGTTTTGAAATATCATATTCCGTCCTCCTATCTCGATCTCCTATCTCGACCACCTATCCCGATCTCCTATCTCGACCTCCTATCCCGACCTCCTATGTTGTCCTCCTATCCCGACCTCCTATCCCATCCTCCTATCCCGACTTCCTATCCCGTCCTCCTATCCTGTCCTCCTATCTCGACCTCCTATCCCGACCTCCTATCTCGACCTCTTATCCCGTCCTCCTATCTCGACCTCCTATCTCAACCTCCTATCCCTTCTTCCAATCCCATCCTCATATCCTGTCCTCCTATCTCAACCTCCTATCCTGACCTTCTATCCCTTCCTCCTATCGCGACCTCCTATCCCGACCTGTAATATCTGTACCAGGTTTTGAAATATCTCCAGCCGTGCGGAAGTTATGTGGGAAAATACATTTCCCATTGATTTGCATGGGACCCTGACCCTCACAAATGGGGGTAGTGAAGGGTTAAATTAACTATCCTATATTTTATGTAGACATATAAGTAACCTGTGACAAAGTATTATCGAAATATCTCCAGCCGTTTGGAAGTTATGCAGTAACATATATTTCCCATTGACTTGTATGGGACTTTAAACATAAACCCCGCCCCTGGCAAATGGGGGTGGGTAAGGGTTAAATTACCTATCCTATGTTTGTTGTTGACATATAAGTAACATGTGTGCCAAGTTTCATGTTAATATCTTTAGCCGTTTGGACGTGATGCTGGAACATACACACATGCATACATACACACACACATTTAGATTTATATATATATATATATATATATATATATATATATATATATATATATATATATATATATATATATATATTTATATATGTGTGTGTGTATATATAAAGAAAAAGGAAGAAGAATATATATATATATATATATATATATATATATATATGTATATATATATATATATATATATATATATATATATATTTACATATATATATATATATATAATTTTTTCTTTTTTTTTTCCCTATGGGGACATGAAATGTACACCTCTCATCTCAGAAAAATGAAATAAAAAGTGATGAAAAAATCACATATTTGTGGGAACAATAATGTCTACAAATCACGGTAAAAAATGAGCCCTCATACAACCTTGTATATGGAAAAATTTATTAGAGGGGTCAGAATAGGGCCCATGAAGCCATTTTTTTTAAATTTGTATTTTACAGTTCTGTGAAAAAGAAAATCCCTGTTCTGATTTCTCCCCATTTATTATTATGTGGCACGCCTCATTGGTTGTAGGGTAGTTGGGGTGTTGCTGTTCTAAATAATAAAGGGTGCTGTTAACCCTTGTCACTCGTGACGCCAGGGTGAGGGTTAAATACTGTAATGGTGCTGGGCCTATCGTCACCCCTCCCAAGAGCGATAGGTGAGTGCGTAATAAATGGATTGTCCACAACCACTGTTTAACTGAAAACTTGCAAGAACTTTTACTGAAGATTTTCTGTAGCAGGCAATATCAATAACAAGCCAGATAACAGAGTCTATTTATAGTTGAGCAGCGATTGACAGTTGGTTGGGATCAGATAAGCTCAATTTAGCTTTTAGAAGATTCCGTAGCATAGATCCGCTGGATTTAGGGGTGCATTTAGGTCCAGTGATCTTGCGGAGAGTAGCGAGGAATTGTAGATGTACGACAGCTTTGATATAGGCCGAGGCCGCAAGGCTTTGGCCTAGTCAACGTACTTGAAAGTTGCAGAGGTCCTACCTCGTTCAGTGACAGCAACCCAAGAGAGAGAATAATGGCCGCAGCTCCCTTATATGGGCAGGGGTTGAGCCGTTTTGGATTGGTCCATAACAACTGTCACTCACCGTTACACGGCATTGTGGGTGAACACGTGACACAAGAACCACCTAAGGTCCTTCAACATACCATAGAGTTCTGAGTAACGGGTCACATGACCTAAGCCAAACGAGTGAGTAATGCAATATACATATATACAACGATAATTTTTATAAATATTAACTTACTAAGGGGTGACTAGGGGCTAACTAGGGAAGTGGACCCCGACAGTCCTAGGGACTCTGACTTTAGGGACCCCCCACCAAGGCACCGTATGAAATACGGTGCCGGGACACCACAATTACATTTAACCTCTTAACCCCATTCTGGCCTTGAGGATGCAGACCATTTTCATTTTTGAGTTATCGTTTTTTCCTTCTGGCCTTAAGAGGCACAACTCCGTAACTCCATTTCATCTAGCAATCCATATAAGGGCTTGTTTTTAGTGCAACCAACTATACTTTGTGATGACACCTTCCTTTTACCATAAAAGTTACAGTGAAGCCAAAACAAATATTATTTGTGGGGGGGGGGGGGGGGGGGATTGAAAAGAAAACCACAATTTTGCAATTTTTGGAGAAGTTTGATGTTACATAGCAAGCTTTAAATTATACATTATACGTTCTCTTTATTCTGTAGGTCAATGAAATTTAAACGATACTCAATTACTATATTTTCTATAGCTGTACTACTTAAGAAAAGGTAAAAAAAAAAATTTACAAAATTAGTATGCTTAAAATTGTCCCTTTTCTGACCCCGATAATGTTTTCATATACAGGGCTGCATGGGCTTATATATATATATATATTTTTTTTTTTTTGCTGTGATTTCTACTTTTGATAGGTACGTTTTATGTTTTTATGGAACATTTTGATCACTGACATATGATGTGACCAAAATTGTTGGATTTAATTGATTGGACAATTCTGTATGCAATGACACCATCAAAACCCTATGATCATGTTTAGGAAGCTGGATGGAAAATTGAAAGACTTATGGTTATTAAAAAGCAAAAACGAAACCACAGGAATGAAAAATCACTGTGTTCGTCAGTAGTTAATGGTGCAGAAAGGAGACCAGAAATTTGGCTACATCAAGAAGGAACAACCTTCTCTATCAGCCAATGCATTGTTCCACAAAATGGAGGCACAGTTTCTTTAACAGCTTGAAGGACAGGATTTTGCTGGTATTAGGGTACCATAAAAACATAAAATGTTTTGTCAGATTGGAACCATTAGGCCCATCTAGTCTGCCCAATATTCTGAATACTATGAATAGTCCCTGGCCCTATCTTATATGAAGCATAGCCTCTTGCCTATCCCATGCATGCTTAAACTCTCCTGATATTACTTATAAACCATTGCCCCTCACATTTAAAACTATGTCCTCTTGTGGTAGTTATTTTTCTTTTAAATATACTCTCCAACTTTACCTACAAACTAAAGTTCACCAGGCTTCCTTGAACGGAAAATCTTTGCTTTAGCCTGTGTTGTGTCACTAGTTCATTATCTTACTTTCCTTTACTGTGTTCTAACTGGTTCGCCCCCATTTTGTCACAAGAATCTATACTCGTTTGTTAACTGCAAGTCTCAACTGCAAGATGCAGGTTTATGAGGTCCTGTAGCACGGCAACAGTTTGCTCCTAGGCCCCTAATGTTTAACTCTCTTTATTTTCCTTCAATCCCTTAGGAAAGACTATGGTATAGCAATCGTGGGTATAAGAAAATTCAGAAAGAGTGCAAATATTGAATAATGAGCAAATAAGAGCATGAGCATGAAATCTTTATGTCAGCATTAGAGTTTCTCCAAAATACAATAGACTACACATTCTGTTGCTGTCCAGAATGTCTAGAATGCTTTTCTGCAAGTATATTATTGATATCCTATTCAAGGCTTTTCCCATTATTTAGCTGTCCAGTCTACAATAAGTGAACAGTAGACCAAAATCGGAATTATATAAATTCATTGCCTTCTAAATTTACTATTATGGCTAGAGGCCCCCCACCCCCACCCCGAAAATAACATCAGTGTATGAAAATACAATTCTGATATCAATGCTGATTGTCCTGGTGGGTGTTACGCCGAGCGCTCCGGGTCCCCGCTCCTCCCCGGAGCGCTCGCAGCGTTCTCTTATTCACAGCGCCCCGGTCAGACCTGCTGACCGGGTGCGCTGCGATATTGCTCCCAGCCGGGATGGCGCAGCAGGCCTAATCAGTATCTTCACCTGTGCACTCCCTACTTATACCTCACTTCCCCTGCACTCCCTCGCCGGATCTTGTTGCCATTGCCACTCCGCACAAAGATGAAACAGCTCTTGATGTGAACTCTGCTTCTCCACGTCTTACTGTGCCTGTGCGGATTTCTTCTTCTACCTTCTCCTTCTCAGCTATGGCCTTCTTGGATTCCGGATCTGCAGGAAATTTTATTTTGGCCTCTCTCATCAACAGGTTCAACATCCCGGTGACCAGTCTCGTCAGACCCCTCTACATCAACTCTGTTAATAATGAAAGATTGGACTGTACCGTGCGTTACTGCACGGAACCTCTCTTAATGTGCATCGGACCCCATCACGAAAAAATTTAATTCTTGGTCCTCTCTAACTGCACTTCAGAAATTCTTCTTGGATTACCGTGGCTTCAACGCCATTCCCCAACCTTTGATTGGACCACAGGGGAAATCAAGAACTGGGGTACTTCTTGCCACAAGGACTGTCTTAAACCGGCTCCCTGTACTCACAGTCAAGACCCTGTGGTTCTCCCGGTATCTGGTCTTCCCAAGGCCTATCTGGATTATGCTGATGTTTTTTGCAAAAAACAAGCAGAGACTTTGCCTCCTCACAGGCCTTATGACTGTCCTATTGACCTCCTCCCGGGTACTACTCCACCCCGGGGCAGAATCTATCCTCTGTCTGCTCCGGAAACTCAAGCCATGTCGGAGTACATCCAAGAGAACTTAAAAAAGGGGTTTATCCGCAAGTCCTCCTCCCCTGCCGGAGCTGGATTTTTTTTTGTTTCCAAAAAAGACGGCTCCCTACGCCCTTGCATTGATTACCGCGGACTTGATAAAATCACTGTAAAAAAACGCTACCCCCTACCTCTTATCTCGGAACTCTTTGACCGCTTAAGAGGCGCTCACATCTTTACCAAGCTGGACTTAAGAGGTGCTTATAATCTCATCCGCATCAGGGAGGGGGACGAATGGAAGACTGCATTTAACACCAGAGATGGACTCTTTGAATATCTGGTTATGCCCTTTGGCCTTTGCAACGCCCCTGCCGTCTTCCAAGACTTTGTAAATGAAATTTTTCGTGATCTTCTATATACCTGTGTTGTGGTTTACCTGGACGATATTCTGATTTTTTCTGCTAACCTAGAAGAACACCGCCAGCATGTCCGCATGGTTCTTCAGACACTTCGGGACAATCAATTATATGCCAAAATGGAAAAATGTCTCTTTGAATGTCAGTCTCTTCCTTTCCTAGGATACTTAGTCTCTGGCCAGGGACTACAAATGGACCCAGATAAACTATCTGCCGTATTGGATTGGCCACGCCCCTTCGGACTCCGTGCTATCCAACGTTTTTTGGGGTTCGCCAATTATTACAGACAATTTATCCCACACTTTTCCACTATTGTGGCTCCTATCGTGGCTCTAACCAAGAAAAACACCAATCCTAAGTCCTGGTCTCCTCAAGCGGAAGACGCATTTAAACATCTCAAGTCTGCCTTTTCTTCTGCTCCCGTACTCTCCAGACCTGACCCATCTAAACCCTTCTTATTGGAGGTAGACGCCTCCTCGGTGGGAGCTGGAGCAGTTCTTCTACAAAAAAATTCTTCCGGGCATGCTGTTACTTGTGTTTTTTTTTCTAGGACCTTCTCTCCAGCGGAGAAAAACTACTCCATTGGTGATCGAGAATTACTGGCCATAAAATTGTCGCTTGAGGAATGGAGGCACCTGCTGGAGGGATCCAAATATCCAGTTATTATATACACTGACCACAAGAATCTCTCTTATCTCCAGTCTGCCCAACGGCTGAACCCTCGCCAGGCAAGGTGGTCGTTGTTCTTTGCCCGTTTTAACTTTGAAATTCATTTTCGCCCTGCTGACAAGAACATTAGGGCCGATGCCCTCTCTCGTTCTTCAGATGCCTCTTAAGTGGAAGCCTCCCCGCAACACATCATTCCTCCGGACTGTCTGATCTCCACTTCTCCAGCTTCCATCAGACAAACTCCTTCAGGAAAGACCTTCGTTTCTCCACGCCAGCGCCTCGGGATTCTCAAGTGGGGACACTCCTCCCACCTCGCAGGCCATGCTGGCATCAAAAAATCCATCCAACTCATCTCTCGATTTTATTGGTGGCCTACTCTGGAGACTGATGTTGTTGATTTTGTGCGGGCTTGTACTGTCTGTGCCCGGGATAAGACCCCTCGCCAGAAGCCTGCTGGTCTCCTTCATCCTCTGCCTGTTCCTGAACAACCTTGGTCACAGATTGGTATGGACTTTATTACTGACTTGCCTTTATCCCATGGCAACACAGTTGTTTGGGTGGTCGTTGATCGATTCTCCAAGATGGCACATTTTATCCCTCTTCCAGGCCTTCCTTCGGCGCCTCAGTTGGCAAAGCAATTTTTTACACACATTTTTCGCCTTCACGGGTTGCCCACGCATATCGTCTTGGATAGAGGCATTCAATTTGTGTCTAAATTCTGGAGGGCCCTCTGTAAGCAGCTCAAGATCATATTAAACTTCTCTTCTTCTTATCATCCCCAATCCAATGGGCAAGTAGAAAGAATTATTCAGGTCCTGGGTGACTATTTGTGACATTTTGTTTCCTCCCGCCAGGATGACTGGGCAGATCTTCTACCATGGGCCGAATTCTCGTACAATTTCAGAGTCTCCGAATCCTCTGCTAAATCCCCATTCTTCGTGGTGTACGGCCGTCACCCTCTTCCTCCCCTCCCCACTCCCATGCCCTCTGGTTTGCCCGCTGTTGATGAAGTGACTCAAGACCTCTCCACCATATGGAAATAAACCCAAAATTCTCTTTTACAGGCTTCATCCCGGATGAAAAAATATGCTGATAAGAAAAGAAGAATTCCCCCATTTTTGCTCCCGGAGACAAGGTATGGCTCTCCGCTAATTATGTCCGCTTTCGTGTCCCCAGTTATAAACTGGGACCACGTTATCTTGGTCCTTTCAAAGTCAAGTGCCAGATCAACCCTGTCTCTTACAAACTCCTTCTTCCTCCTTCTCTCCGTATCCCCAATGCCTTCCATGTCTCTCTCCTTAAACCACTCATCCTTAACCACTTCTCTCCCAAAGTTCTTTCTCCCACTCCAGTTTCCGGGTCATCTGACGTCTTTTCGGTGAAGGAGATTCTAGCATCCAAGACGGTCAGGGGTAAAAGATTCTTTTTGGTTGACAGGGAGAATTGCGGCCCAGAGGAGAGATCTTGGGAACCTGAGGACAACATCCTGGACAAAAGTCTTATCCTCAGGTTCTCAGGCTCCAAGAAGAGGGGGAGACCCAAGGGGGGGGGGGTACTGTTACGCCGAGCGCTCCGGGTCCCCGCTCCTCCCCGGAGCGCTCGCAGCGTTCTCTTATTCACAGCGCCCCGTTCAGACCTGCTGACCGGGTGCGCTGCGATATTGCTCCCAGCCGGGATGCGATTCGCGATGCGGGACGCGCCCGCTCGCGATGCGCATCTCGGCTCCCGTACCTGACCCGTTCCCCGTCTGTGTTGTCCCGGCGCGCGCGGCCCCGCTCCTTAGGGCGCGTGCGCGCTGGGTCTCTGCGATTTAAAGGGCCACTGATTGGCGCAGCAGGCCTAATCAGTATCTTCACCTGTGCACTCCCTACTTATACCTCACTTCCCCTGCACTCCCTCGCCGGATCTTGTTGCCATTGTGCCAGTTAAAGCGTTTCCTTGTGTGTTCCTAGCCTGTGTTCCAGACCTCCTGCCGTTGCCCCTGACTACGATCCTTGCTGCCTGCCCTGACCTTTTGCTACATCCGACCTTGCTCTTGTCTACTCCCTTGTACCGCGCTTATCTCAGCAGTCAGAGAGGTTGAGCCGTTGCCGGTGGATATGACCTGGTTGCTACCGCCGCTGCAAGACCATCCCGCTTTGCGGCGGGCTCTGGTGAATACCAGTAGCAACTTAGAACCGGTCCACCGACACGGTCCACGCCAATCCCTCACTGGCACAGAGGATCCACCTCCAGCCAGCCGAAGCGTGACAGTGGGCTTTAAGGGTTTATGACCATATCATTCCCAGTTTAAAATTAAGCGATGTCATGAATGATTTAATAGTGGGGAAATGTAACATATTCAGTTCTCACATACTGCATCAATGAATCATTCTAACAGATATTTGCTGGCAATTGTTTTCGGATTGGCTTTGGTATACATTTGTATCTATCTATCTATCTATCTATCTATCTAGACAAAGAATAAGTCAGCCAGCACTTTAGTTGATACCAAACTATTATATGGACCTGGCCTACAGGTGCACGCTACTAGGCTAGATATACAGCAACAGAAGAATGCAGCAGCACACTGCCAGCACAAGGATATAGGTGAAACATGAAAATGCAGTTAAAACATGGAGAGCTATACAGCTATGGTGTAATAGATGCAAATGTGAAACTATGAAATAGTGAGGCACTTAGCTCGCACATTTGTCTCCGCCGGCGGTCAAATAGCTTGGACCGTCCCACCGCGATAAGGTAGCCTCCTTGGGACGGACCCTACACTGTGTATATGCCTCTGTGTGAACAGTTCAGTAAGCATGGCAGGATCTGGAACATCCAAGACACCTTATATTCACACCTGATAGAGGTGGGTGGGGTGCAAGGCCAACATGGAGGTAGCCACTCCCCCGTATGTGCAATACAGACAAAGAATAAGTCAGCCAGCACTTTAGTTGATACCAAACTATTATATGGACCTGGCCTACAGGTGCACGCTACTAGGTATCAACTAAAGTGCTGGCTGACTTATTCTTTGTCTGTATTGCACATACGGGGGAGTGGCTACCTCCATGTTGGCCTTGCACCCCACCCACCTCTATCAGGTGTGTATATAAGGTGTCTTGGATGTTCCAGATCCTGCCATGCTTACTGAACTGTTCACACAGAGGCATATACACAGTGTAGGGTCCGTCCCAAGGAGGCTACCTTATCGCGGTGGGACGGTCCAAGCTATTTGACCGCCGGCGGAGACAAATTTGCGAGCTAAGTGCCTCACTATTTCATAGTTTCACATTTGCATCTATTACACCATAGCTGTATAGCTCTCCATGTTTTAACTACATTTTCATGTTTCACCTATATCCTTGTGCTGGCAGTGTGCTGCTGCATTCTTCTGTTGCTGTGTATCTATCTATCTATCTATCTATATATATATATATATATATATATATATCTGTGTGTATATATATATATATATATATATATATATATATATAGCAGAGAATCAATATCTAAGTAAATAAAAGTTACACTATCTGACCTTAGACAGAAGATATCATGACAGGCTTTGCTCCAGCCGTACATACTAGCAGCTTTTGGTGTGAGAAGACAACAAATCTGCCAAAGGCTGAAGATTTATAGGCTTCCCATTTAATGAGCTGGAAAGTAGCTGAGATCTGTCCGATAGGAGATTGGGCCCAGCAAAAGGTTTTATCTATATAGGGTACTGAAGGACAAATTTAAGAGGCACTACATTTACAGAGTGAAGACTTATCATTGTGCAAAGGTTACAATTCCTTAATAGATATCAGTGTTTGTCATGTAAACAAACATTGTGATATATCACTTACAACCTGCATCCACATTTTATTATATTGTAACATAGTAAAGCACATGAGTATATAGTGGTGCCACATAAAAAAGGATTATTATTATCCAAGTTTTTAATTTAGGTAATAGACAATTGCAGGAAAGTCGAATTTCTCACACTTACTATCCTTGGTACATCGCAAACACACGTCGACAGATAGATATTCTGCATAGATATGATTCATAGAAATGTATGCGTTCTAAAAAGTGTATATCTATTTGGACATTTACGGACTATCCACGGGAAATACCATAAATGTCTCATAGAAAAGGGTCACATCTGGGACCCAGATTTGTCTTGGTACTGAGGGCCCTCTTTTGGTAAATTTTTGGCAAAAAAAACAAACCACCCAACCTTTTTTTTAATACAGTTTTCATTAATTCCCATTGGCTTTAAAAGGGTTGTTCATTCTCTAAAAACACTGAAATTGGCATTGTTTGGAAGTCCCAGAGAGAACAAGTGAACCAGTGGCTTAGCACGTCTTCTGCTGCTCCAGTCCCACCTAAAGTGGTTGAACCATAAAGAATCATGTTTATAGTTAAATTCAGCCCCAAATTCTAAATATATTTTTGTATTTATACGTACAGTATTGAAAAAATACTTTAATCACCAGTTATTCCAGGAATAATATTAATGTGGCACCATCTGTTACTTTCATAAGCTTTACTGTGTCCTCTTCAATAAATGTCAGAGGAGATGCTAAGTGAAGCGCAATTGCCTTCTCCTCCTCTGCCAAGCAGAAAGATGCTGCAGCTTCAGAGATTCACTACACCAGGGACCCCTCTGCATATCTATTGGAGAAGAGAGAGGCTCGAAACTAAGCATGTGTGTTCACCTTAACAATTACTGAGGTGGACACAGTAAAGCTATGGAACAGAAACATAATGTGTTGTTATGACTATTGGTTAATAAATGTACATACAAAAAAAAGTTCAGAATTTAAAGCTGGATTTAACTTTAAATAATATTTTTCGTGGTACAACACTTTTAAGTGAGGAAATGGAAAATGCTCATGAGATGTCCTTCATGGCAGCCCTTCTCTTTCCATATATCAAATATGCTGCTATTGGAACGAACATTTACAATGTATTCTCTTGATTTAGGGCTAAAATTATATGTTAATGGCCATCATTGTAGGTATATTGCAGCTGGGTGGCTCCCAGTGAGTTCCCAAAATTTACTTTGGAGCTGTGATGCCGATTCAGGCTGCAGATTTCTGTTGAAGTGCAGCTTAAGAAATAACTTGGCATCTTGGCTTGGCTTGAAGCCCCTAATGGTCCTAGGGTAGCTATGGAGCTGTGTTCAATTTCTCATCAAAGTCCAATTTTCTCTGTATAAGGTCCTTTTTCTCCTCTCTTTTTATTCTTTTCCTTCTTGCGAAACAGCGGCTGCACAGAAGAGCACCAATTCCTACCAGTTTGGCATCTGACTTAGATTCACTTTAACCTGTTAATGACCAATGACGTGTACACATGTCATTGTACTGTTAATGGTGTATGGTATGGGCTCCTGACTCGAGCCTGTGCCATACCGGGCAGCCCTCAGCTGATTCTTGTAGCTGAGGGCCGCCGCTATTTGCTGACACGCGGCGGCAATTAACCCTTTAGATCACAGGGTCTAAAGGGGCCTTTAATGCATCCCTGGTGGTCAAGTGTGTGGTCCACTGTAGAGGTAGCCAGAGGGCTCACCTCTCCTTCCTGCCCATTCGTAGATCTGCACTTGATTGACCATGCTTGGAGCAAGCTTAACCAAATGAGCACAGATCACAAAGTTAATTCCTCCTAAAAGTCACCTAAAGGGGACTAATAAAGTGTTTAAAAACACCCATTTTGTTACCTAAAATGTTATAGGGTGCTATAGGAGTTATACAATTGCAATTAATTTTTTCAAAAAGTTAGAATTTTTAAAAAAATTTGTAAAACATGATGCACACTATATAAATTGGGTATTGTTTTATTTGTGACGACCTAAAGAAAAGGGCAACAATGAAAATTGGCCCGATCCTTAACCCCTTAAGGACCCATGACATACCGGTATGTCATGAGTCCGCTCCTGTTCTATAATGCGGGGCCACAGCGTGGCCCCGTGTCAAAGCGAGTCAGGCCCAGCCTCTAACAATGGCAGGGGCACGTGGCTAATAGCGCGCAGCACTGATCGCGGTGCCGCACGCTATTAACCCTTTAGACGCGGCGTTCAAAGTTGACCTCGGCTTCTAAAGTGAAAGTAAATCATTGCCGGTTAGCTCAGGGGGCTGTTCGGGATGTCTGCGGTGAAATCGCAGCATCCCGAACAGCTGTGAGACAGCAGGAGGGTCCCTTACCTTGCCTCCTGGTGTCCAATCGCTGAATGACTGCTCAGTGCCTCAGATCCAGGCATGAGCAGTAAAGCGGCAGAATCATTGCTCAATGGTTTCCTAGGAGAAACCATTGATCAATGTAAAAGATCAGTGTGTGCAGTGTTATAGCCCCCTATAAAAGTTTAACCCCTTCCCTAATAAAAGTTTGAATCAACCCCCTTTTCCCATTTAAAAAAAACAACCAGTGTAAAAATAAAAATAAGCATATGTGGTATTTCCAAGTGCGGAAATGTCCAAATTATAAAAATATATTGTTAATTAAACCGCATGATCAATGGCGTACACGCAAAAAAAATTGATCAATAAGTCCTGTCAATACAAAAATGGTAAAAACTTCAGATCACGGCGCAAAAAATGAGCCCTCATACTGCCCCATATGCGGAAAAATTAAAAAGTTATGGGGGTCAGAAGATGACAATTTTGAACTTATACATTTTCCTGCACGTAGTTATGATTTTTTCCAGAAGTACGAAAAAATCAAACCTATATAAGTAGGGTATCATTTTAATTGTATGGACCTACAGAATAAAGAGAAGGTGTCATTTGTACCGAAAAATGTACTTTGTAGAAACAGAAGCCCCCACAATGCAAGCCTATGGGAGGGGGCGTGGCCGCTTTCACGCCCCCTCCCGTACGCATGCATTGAGGGGCGGAGCGTGAAGTCACACCGGGGCGCAGGCGTGACGTCACACGCCGCCATCCCTGTGGTCGTCCGTATTCAGACCCGGAGTGAACACGCTCCGGGGACTGATTACAAACGGGGTGCCGCGTGCAGGATCACGGGGGTCCCCAGCAGCGGGACTCCCGCGGTCAGGCCTCTTATCCCCTATCTTTTGGATAGGGGAAAAAGATGTCTAAGCACCGGAAAACCCCTTTAAAACCCACAAAGAAAAATACACCCCACTCTTAATAAATCAGGGCTTATGTATTATGTGAGCTTTTGCATAAGACTACAGGTAAACCAGACACATCATCCGAACTCTGGGAGCTATGACACACAAACAGTGCAGCTTCAAGGAAACGAAATGTTAATTATAGCTCCCCTTGATCTGTATGATTCACCATGGAATTCTACTTTAACTATCTTCAGCAATGTGTCCTGTTTTAGCTTCTCCTTCACATGTTTTCTTTCAATTTGTTAGCTTTTCTTTAAATGTTGTGATTATTTTATTTCCCACCTGCCATTGTGCTATTGATTTAGTGCTTTAGCAGGAGTTCAGAGTGACTGTTTCCTCTATTGTACATTACCATCTTTCATCATAGGCACACTCAAGGCACATATATGTTGGCGTGCAGCCCTGTTTTATTATTAGATGCAGCTGACAGAGCTGTTTCAGTGCAGCTATTCCATACAGCATATACTGTTGTGCTGCCAGATTTGTCAAATCAATAAGATCTGAAAAGGAAATTGTTCATCCTCTGCATTTCAGCTAGGCGGTGACTTGAGGACTGAAGACTCATTTTAAGCCTTATATATCCCTTTATTTACAATTGGAATAACTAGCTATAGCTATAACTAGTGAATAGTTGCACCTATTTGCATAATGAATCCTCAACCCTTGCACAGCCAGCACATCTTTTCTGTGTCTTTTCTCTATTTACCTGTACATATTAATGACATAGTTGCTCTGAACTACCTGTCTATGACTTCAGAGGTACTCTGCTTGTCAAGTGATCAATCAGTCCGTTAAGTATTGCAGAAGCTATTTAATATGGCTTATCTTCAAATCCCTAAATTGCTTTTTGAAAAGTATTCTGATCAAAGACATTTATGAGACAGCAGGTACAGGCAGCACACTCCTAGAGAGGTAATGTTCCTGAGTGCCAGACTAATGTGGTACACCTCTTGACTACAGTAAAGTTATTCAATAATACAGATTTTTCTGTTGCACTCCTTAATCCTTATTATCCATGGGCAAAAGTTATTTACAACATCATGCATATAAACTATATTATAACAAGCAATCAATATTTTAGGCTACCCTGCCTTTCCTCAAGTAAAAAACAAAACAAAAATCACTGCTATATTAACCCCTTAAGGACGCAGGGTTTTTCAGTTTTTGCATTTTCGTTTTTTCCTCATCCCCTTCTAAAAATAATAATACTTTAAATTCTGCACCTAAAAATCCATATGATGGCTTATTTTTTGCATCACCAATGACATCAGTCATTTTACCCCAAAATCTACGGCGAAATGGAAAACAAATCATTGTGCGACAAAATGGAAGAAAAAAATGCCATTTTGAACATTTTGGGGGCTTCCGTTTCTACGCAGTTCATTTTTCGGTAAAAATGACTAGTGTTGAGCGGCATACGCCATATTCAAATTTGCGATATTTTGCAAATATATGCATGAATATTCGTCATATATTCGCTAAATTCGCAGATTCGTAATATTCATGTTTTTTTTTTCGCATATGCTAAAATCCGCATATGTAAAAATTTATGAACTTTATAGCAAGTATACCAGTGTAACTTGATAGAAGCAGCGGGAGGGATCAATATTCTTGAATATTCGCATATGCAAATATTTGCATATGCGAATATTCACCCAGCGGTCTCACACAGTAGTATTAGAGCCTTCTTTAGACCACACAAGCTGGGAGCAGAGAGGGATGATCACTGTGATACTGTGTACCGTGAAAAAAAAAGCGAATATTCGTAATTTCGAAAATATAGTGCTATATTTGCGAATATTCAAAAATTCGAATTGCGAATATTCGGGAGCAACACAAAAAATTACACCTTCTCTTTATTCTGTAGGTCCATACGATTAAAGTTATACCCTGCTTATATATGTTTGACTTTGTCGTACTTCTGGAAAAAGTCATAACTACATGCAGGAAAATGTATACGTTTAAAATTGTCCTATTCTGACTCCTATAACTTTTTTATTTCTCCATGTACGGGGCAGTATGAGGGCTCATTTTTCGGGCCGTGATCTGAAGTTTTTATCGGCATCATTTTGATTTTGATCTGACTTTTTAATCGCTTTTTATTCATTTTTTTATGGTGTAAAAAGTTACCAAAAATACGCTATTTTGGAATTTGGATTTTTTTTGCGCATAAGCCATTGATGGTGCAGTTTAATTAATGATATATTTTTATAGCTTGGACATTTCTGCATGCGGCGATACCACATATGTATATTTTTATTTACACAGTTTTTTTTTATTGGGAAAAGGGGGGTGAATCATACTTTTATTAGGGAAGGGGTTAAATAATCTTTCTTAACTTTAGTTTTCACTTTTTTTTGCAATGTTCTAGCCCCCATAGGGGACTATAACATGCAGTACATTGATTTAATACACTGATCACTGCCATTGCATTCAATAGCAGGGATCAGTGTCATCGGCGATTGCTCAAGCCTGGATTTCAGGAGGCAGGAGGCAGGTAAGGCACCCTTCTACTGCGTTCTAGCTCTTTGGGACATCGCAATTTTACCGCGATGGTCCCGATCAGCCCGACTGAGCTGCCGGGAAGCTTTTAATTTCACTTTAGACACAGCGATCAACTTTGATCGCCGCGTCTAAAGAGTTAGTGCCGGACATCAGCCCAATCGGCGATGTCCGGCATTAGCCACGGGTCCCGGTTGCTTATAGCAACCGAGACCCGCCGGGTATGATGCGCGCTCACCTGCTGAGCGGGCGTCATACCTCAGGAGACGCTTATGGAGGTTCAGAAACGTCCATATGCTTTAAGGGGTTAATGTGGATGGAATAGTTTATTATAAATCTTATTAGGAATTACCAATCTGATGTTGATGGCCTACAGCGGGGAGGTCCTTGTTTTTCTGCAGTGGGTCACTTTATCAGAATTGTATATGTGCCTGGGCTGCACAATTTTATAAAGAAAAAATCTTGTCTTTTAGCTGTTTAATGCATTTAAATACGCTATAGCAGAGCTCCACAGTAATAAAACACACATTATAAACTCACAAAAATATTTAAAAGGAGCAATACTTACCCGTATAAAAAATGTCAACGTTATTAATCCAACACACAGGTGCTCAATGGCAGATAAGGAAAAATATTCAGCCGGAGCTCCATAACAAAAGATTGGCTACAGCCATCTGCTTCCTCACTGTGTTAATATAATTAAAAATGTTTAAATGCCCCAAAGAGCTGTGTCATTATACCTGAATGATCTGTGTCCCATGCACCAAATTATCTGTGCCACCATGCCCCTTAATGAACTCTGCCCTCATGCTCCTAATGATCTGTGCCACCATCCTCTAATGAACTATGCCATCATGCCCCTAATGTACTATGCCACCATGCCCCAATGATCTATGCAATTATATCGCTAATGTACTGTGCCACCAGATCCCTAATGGACGCCATGCCCCAATCATCTGTGAAACCTTGCCTCAATGATCTATGCAACTATGTCCCTAATGTACTATGCA
The DNA here is from genome assembly GCF_029499605.1 of Hyla sarda. Classification (NCBI taxonomy): domain Eukaryota; kingdom Metazoa; phylum Chordata; class Amphibia; order Anura; family Hylidae; genus Hyla; species Hyla sarda. Next base: position 311,922,896 of record NC_079189.1, on the reverse strand, counting down.
ACCATGCCCCCAATCATCTGTGCCACCATTCCCCATAATATATAATGCCACTATATCTCTAATGATATCTGCCACCATGCCACCAAGCCCCTAATGTACTATGTAACCATGCCCTTAATTATCTGTGCTGCCATGCCTTTAATGTGCTGTGCTACCATACCCCTAATGTACTGTGCCACCTTGCCCCTTATGTACTGTGCCCCAATGGTCCTAATGTACTGTGACAACATGCTCATAATTTACTGTGCCACCATGCCCCTAATATACTGTGACCCCGTGGAGCTGAGCGCTCTCTTGTTCTTGTCAGGATTCAGCTTTTGAATTATATCAGTGTGTAAAAGATGCTGATACAATTGATAAGAGAGATGTGTTGTTACTTCTGGAGATCTCTGGAAGGCTACACCTCCATGTTCAGTTGGCCGCGTGTTGGATGCCCTGGGCCTATAGTAAAGTCAGGCCATCAATATTCAGACCTTTGTAGAGGATCTGTAATCAGACTATGCTATTTCACATAGCCAAAATGGCACAAAAATATTGTTCCATCTAACTAGTAAAAGGGATTGTTTAATTGAATAATTGAAACATAGCTTGTACAGCAGCTAGCCATCAATCACTGTGAGGAGGAGGGGACTGCTCTTTTTATGAATACACCTGTATCCATTGTATTCTCTGCTAGCTCCCATTAGCCCAAAGCACAATATTTTTTGTTCTGTTTCGGCTGAAAAACCAAAAAAGCGGTTGTGCCCTCATACCATATTTTCCTTACACAGAGCAACACAGTCAATTTAAAGGGCTATTTAAGATTTTTATTTTATATGATTTGATTATGCTACAGGGGCTGTAAAGATAATGCAGTTCATAATATAGTGTATGTACCTGTGTTTGATGGTGGTGTCTTAATTCTTCAGTGATTTTTGCCCCAATGTTTATTTGTAACAGCATACAAAATGACTGTTGTCTCTGTGTTTTTCCCAGGTTGCAGTGCGGGATGAGACATTACATCACTGGTCAGGTGTTCAGAGGGAGCCTGTCTTTGCTTCAATGGATGAAGCAATGGCTGGGGGGGAATTGTAGTTGTGCAACGGCTGGAGGCACTATGGTTAGAAAACATTGGTCGATTGCCTGGAAGGCAGCACAGGTGTGTTTCAATTGGTAGGGTGGTTGATGTGTGAGAGGGAGAAAAGTGACTTACAAACAAGGAATCATTTGACTTGTAGTGGGAGGGGGGAACTCCAACAGGAAATAGCTAGTTCACAAAAAGATAGCCAGAGCATTATGGTTGACTCAAAAGTAGCCATTGAGCTCCAAGATAAGCACATATCCTTCCTAAGCATGTCTATTACTGTCTGACAGGTAATTACCAAAATCACCTAATGGTGGATAACCCCTTTAATGACCACTTCCTAGCTCGCTGATGTTATGTTGATATTCAGGATATTGAAATTATAATTAATTTTTTAATTATTAAAATGTGTGAAAATTACCAACATTTATTTCCAGCTTCAAACTCTTTTTTGAAGCTCAAATTAAGTACAAGTACATGAAAAAAATGGAATTTATTTTTTCATTAGCATCTGTACAAACCCCCTAGGTTTTGTGATTGTGGGATAAAACACTCAGATTGTGGACATAAAACCACACAATAAAATGTGTCAGCAAATTTTCTAATGTGTGAACTACCAAAATGTTCAAGTAATGAACAATCTCTTTATTATTTACATAAATAGTTAAAGTAATACTTTGAGTCCTGCCCTTCCACATGAGGTCATGGGGCCAACTTAAAAGACTTTCACTGCTGAGGATTCCTGGTTTTCACGTCAATAGCACTAATTTCTTGGTACAGGCTCCTCACCAAGAACCACTTGGTCTGCCTTTTTTTGCAATGTCCTAGTGAATTTCAATCCAGTGCCTGTCTGCAAATCTCATTCATACCATTTTGCAGTGTTTCCACAAATCTTTGCTTGGCCGCTCCAGTTCTCGCATGCTCAGTATCTGCTTTCATCTCCCTTTGTTCTATAACTGTATTCCAGGTGTCATTGGACATCCATTCGTTATTCATGAATCACAGATCTCCAAGAGCATTTTTGTTGTTTGTGATTAAGGTGTTCTTGATGGTTGTCCATTGTGTCTCAATAGTTCATTCGGCAGGAACATCTGAAGCATGGGCTTCAAGTTCTCAACCAAACAACCATTATTTTCCAGCCATTGAACTGTTTATGACATGTTGCTGCCACTCATATTCGGATCTTGCCACCAAGAAGATGATTGGCAAATATGTCAGTGTTGTGTTTATTTTGGACATCAAATGGGGAATAGTTAACATAGCCTTGATTAAGAAACACTCTGAAAAAATGCTTTTCATAAGATACATTAAATATGCAATAAATATGGTACTATGGTAGCAATTCAATTCATAGAGTGACTAGAATGTACACTGCCTTGTTGCCTATTTAGCCAAACATTTTTAGTAAAATACAAGAGAAACAGCACAACATATAAATATTGAAGATGCTACATATTTTTTTATTTCATGGAGAAGTATTTGCTAAAACAGACAGATTTAGATCCTTTATAATCACTATGGGCTTGTTTCATATGGATTTCTTCAAAACCTATTTAAATGAAAGAGACAATTGCTGAAACTGCAATAAATCTGAGTTTCAATCCCACACCCTTGCCAAAATATTTGCTTTCTGTCATTGAAGGAGAACACTCTTATTTACATTTATTGACTGCAAACCTCCTATACCTAGATAATCCTGCTCTCATCTTAGAAGTGGATTCAATCATTTCCAGTCTAGGCAATGTTCCATGAGCTAGATACATCTGCATCAGCTGCACAAAGCTCTATGGTAGTTTGTTACAATGTAACAGTCTCGAGTCCAGGCTGTATTGCTTACTAAGCATCTGTGCTTACCTATTCTGCTCTCTGACTAGGAACCAAAATAAAAGCCAGGGAGAAACAGAAGACACAAACAGTTATATTTTAACTCCCAAAATGCTTAGTATACCCATAGCAAGGACCCATAATACCATATCGCACCATCCCTAAAATTTACACATATACTAGAGATGAGCGAATTTTTGAATTTTTTTTATTTTGAATTCTCAGAAAAAAATAGTTTGGGTCCGAATTTATTTGCAGCGAATGGCTATTAAAAACAGCTATTTCTGGCCTACAGAGAGGCTCAATTGGGGTGAGGAACACTTTGCCTTGTCCTAACACGCATAGGAAGTGTACTGTGTTAGTGAAATAATACTGTAATTGAGTATGACATGCAGATTACAGGCATCGCTATTAGAATCACTGCCGTATCGTGTCTGGGTGTGGCAGTTTTTTTTATTTAACTTTTATTTAATTTAATTAGAATTTATTTTAATTTTTTGATTACCCATTCTGGTGAGCATCGAGCTGGTGGTCCCCCGAAAGGCAAGCTTCCACCTGTTCCAGCCCCTGCCTCTCAGCACACTGCCATACTCTGAGTGTCCACTTGAAAAGGGAGGGACTGCAGTACCAGCAACTTGGACAGGAGCCCATTTAGCTTCTATGCCATTGAATAAGTGGGCACATAAAGCTAAAAGTGGCTGCAGTTTAAAAGCTCGTACTTGTATCTTAAAATGAAGCTGGTGGTCCTCTGCCAGGCAAGATACTACTTGCACTGTACTCTCAGCGCCCCCCTGACTGTGAAAGTGCGAATGTTTCATTTAATCAGGTATGGTTCATTGTTATTGCTCTATTGATTATTTTAAATTGAAATTTAAGATTTAATAATAAAATGTGTGGTTACAAAAGACCAAATTCAAAAAGGAGTCACATGTCTCATGGCGGCACAATGACAGAGCCTAGAGGTGGCAGCAGCAAGAGGAGACCATATAGTGGCTGAACGACACAGCCTAGAGTTGGCAGCAGCATGAAGAGACCATAGGGCCTTACAATGCCTAAGTGAAATAGATGAATTTTCAAATTTAAATTGAAGATTTATGGTAGCTAGTGCTCCCATAAAAATGTTTAGGTAATGTCCCAGCAGCATGAGGAGACCATATAGTGGCTGAATGACATAGCCTGGAGTTGGCGGCAGCATGAGGAGACCATAGTGCCTCACAATCCCTAAGATTAAAAGATGAATTTTCCAATTTAAATTGAAGATTTATGGTAGCTAGTGCTTCCTTAAAATTGTTTAAGTAATGTACAGGCAGCATGAGGAGACCATATAGTGGCTGAACGACACAGCCTGGAGTTGGCGGCAGCAAGAGTAGACCATATAGTGGATGAATGACACAGCCTGGAGTTGGCGGCAGCACCAGGAGACCATATAGTGGCTGAGTGACACAGCCTGGAGTTTGCATCAGCAAGAGGAGACCATATAGTGGCTTAATGACACAGCCTGGAGTTTGCGTAAGCATGAGGAGACCATATAGTGGCCGAATGACACAGCATGGAGGTGGCGGCAGCATGATGTGAACATATAGTGACTGCATGACTCAGCGTGGAGGTGGTGGCATCATGAGGAGACCACATAGTGGCTGAATGACACAGCTTGGAGTTAGCGGCAGCATGAGGAGACCATATAGTGGCTGAATGGTACTGCCTTGAGTTGGCGGCAGCAAGAGGAGACCACATAGTGGCTGAATGACACAGCTTGAAGTTGGCGGCAGCATGAGGTGACCACACAGTAGCTGAATGACACAGCCTGGAGGGGGCAGCAGCATGAGGAGAACATATAGTGGCTGAACGACACAGCGTGAAGGTGGCGGCAGCATGAGGAGAACATATAGCGGCTGAATTACACAGAATGGTGTTGTCGGCAGCATGAGAAGACCACAGAGTGGCTGAATGACACAGCCTAGAGTGGGCGGCAGCATGATGAAATCACATAGTGAGTGAATGACACAGTCTGGAGTTGGCAGCAGCAAGAGGAGACAGCACAGTGGCTGAATGACACAGCCTGGAGGTGGTGGAAGCATGAGTTGACCATATAGTGGCTGAATAGTACAGCCTGGAGGACCATATAGTGGCTGAATGACACAGCCTGGAGTTGGCGGCAGCATGGGGAGACCATATAATGGCTGAGTGACACAGCGTGGAGGTGGCGGCAGTATGAGGAGACCACATAGTGGCTGAATGACACAGCCTGGAGGTGGCGGAAGCAAGAGGAGACCACATTGTGGCTGAATGGCACAGCCTGGAGTTATCGGCAGCAAAAGGAGACCATATAGTGGCTGAATGACACAGTGTGGAGGTGGTGGCAGCATGAGGAGAATATATAGTGGCTGAATGATACAGCCTGGAGTTAGCGGCAGCATGAGGAGAACATATGGTGGCAGAATGACACCGCCTGGAGTTGGCAGCAGCAGCATCAGGAGTCCTGAAAGTGACACGGTGATATGCGGTGGGTGGCAACACCAGTACCCGGGGACGAAGGTGTGATAAAAATGGTCTGATGCAGAGAGATCTTAAATCTGTTTAGCACTATCCATATTTATGAAGTGTTGGTTTGGAACCATGGTCAATTTACTCTAATGCATCAGGCATTGGAGGGTGGAAATCCTGGCTGATCCATGCCTGATTCGTCTTCACAAAGGTCAGTCTCTCCACATTTTTCATGGACAGACGAGTTCTCCTTGGGGTGACTATGGCCCTTGCTACTAAACACCCGCTCTGATGGCACACTACTGGTCGGGCAGGACAGCTTTTCCAGGGCAAACTCTGCTAGTTGCAGCCGCAAATCAAGTTTGGCTGACGAGAAGTCCAGCGGATCTTCAAAGTGTGTTGGCATGGGCATGTCAAGGTGTGCCATCACCTGCTGGTTCATTTCCTGGTCCAGGTGTACCTGCTGCTGATGAGTTGCTTCACTATGTGAATGAAGAAAGGTACTCATCAGCGTCTGTAGACTCAGGCTGCTGATGAAGCTGGTACTGCTCCTGCCACCCCACCCCTCCCCAGCAGCCATGCCAGTGAAAGGTAAGCACAGAGGGACACGCAAGAGGATGGACAATGGCGCCGATAAGCATCAGCCAGCTGACTACGTAGGATGTGTCTGTAGTAGGTCAGTTTGTCCTCCCTCTCAGTGGGTGTAAAAAAGGCCCCCATTTTGTGCTGGAAGCGAGGGTCAAATAAGGTGGAGAGCCAGAAGTCATCCCGCTGCCGAATGGTGACAATAGGGCAGTCACTACGCAAGCAACTGAGCATGCAAGTGATTCCGAGTGACTCCATCTCCACTGCATACTGCCTTGGTGTGTCTGGGTCCTCTTGCTCACCTTCCTCATAGCTCTCTGTCTATTCCTGCTCCTCCTCTCCTGTCAGATGACTAGAAAAACCACCCATTTTGTGAAACCAAAACTGTGCTCCACTGTGCCTTTCCCCTCCTCCTCCTCCAGTTCAGCCCACACAGGGCTCATGTGGCCATGAGATGTAGGCGCCACGTCTCCAGTGCTCTGACCAGCCACCTTTTGCAACACATGTTTTAGGAAATGAAGCAGTGGAAGGACGTCGTTCATCTGGTAATCCTGGCAACTGACTAATAATGTGGCTTCCTCAAAGGGCCTGAGCAAACGGCAGGTGTCACGTATGAGCTGCCACTGGTTTACATTGAAGTTACACAGGGGAGTCCCCCTATCCGCTTGGATCATCAAGAAATTGGTGATGGCTTTTCTCTGTGTTCGTATAGTCGGTCCAATATATGGAGGGTGGAATTCCAACGTGTGGCAACGACGCAAATCAGGCTATGTTGGGGGATACCTTTCAGACACCGCTGCTCAAGCTGGGTGTGCTTTGCGGTGGTACGAGTAGCTGAAATGCATGCAAAGTTTCCTTACAGGAGGTTTTGCAAATGGGGGGAACACTTCAGGAACCTCATGACAACCAGATTGAACACGTGTGCCATGCAGGGCGCATGGCTCAGCCTTCCTTGTCGCAGCGCAGACAAGATGTTCTTCCCATTATCAGTCACCATGGTTCCCATTTCCAGTTTTCGTGGAGTAAGCCATGATTTGATTTCTTTACAAATTACTTTTAGCAGTTCCTCCCCTATGTGACTCGCCAAGGCAAACCATATGAAGAACAGCATGACACCGCTGTGCACTGGAGGATGAGGGCGAGGTTGAGGATAAGGAGGCAGAGTTGCACACTGTCACAGGACAAACGGACTGAGAGCGTGGAGGAGGAAGCGGTGGGACCTATCCAAGTTGCTGTTGTGGCTGTGCAGGAACCACAATCACCCAGTGGGCCGTAAAGGACATGTATTGTCCCTGCCCATAGTTACAGCTCCACACGTCGGCACTGCTATGTACTTTTGTACACACCAACAGGCTAAAGGATTGGCCCACCTTCTCTTCCACAAAATTGTGCAGGGCTGGTACTGCCTTCTTCACAAAGAAATTACGGCTTGGGACTATCCACCTAGGCTCGGCACAAGCCATCAGTTCTCTGAAAGGTGCAGAGTCCACTACTTGAAAAGGTAGGGATTGCAGCACCAGAGACTTGGACAGGATCACATTCAGCTTCTGCACCGTTGGATGAGTGGGCGCATACTGTTGTCTCTTGGACATGGCTTCGACGATGGATTGCTGGCGGAATGGTTGACTCAAAGTAGGATGAGCAGGAGCATCTGGAGTGACAGAAGGAGGGTATGATACAAAGCTCCCTTCGGCCGAGGTGGTGGAGCCTTGGCTGGCTGAAACATAGAGCGGCGTGCCACTGGGTGATGCAGCAGGATGGACCACTACATCGGAGATATGGTTCTCCCAGGATGCCTTATGGTGACACAGCCTATGTTGAAGTAGGGCCATGGTGCCAACATTGGGACCCTGGCCATGCTTCACCTTCTGCCGAAACATCTTGCATGTGTCCAGTTAAAGGGGTTATCCAGGAAAAAACTTTTTTATTTATATCAACTGGCTCCAGAAAGTTAAACAGATTTGTAAATTACTTCTATTAAAAAATCTTTATCATTTCAGTATGTATAAGCTTCTAAAGTTAAGGTTGTTCTTTTCTGTCTAAGTGCTCTCAGATGACACGTGTCTCAGGAACCGCCCAGTTTAGAAGAGGTTTGCTATGGGGATTTGCTTCTAAACTGGGCGGTTCCCGAGACACGTGTCATCAGAGAGCACTTAGACAAAAAAGAACAACTTTAACTTCAGAAGCTCATAAGTACTGAAAGGATTAAGATTTTTTAATAGAATTAATTTACAAATCTGTTTAACTTTCTGGAGCCAGTTGATATATAAAAAAAGGTTTTTTTTCCTGGATAACCCCTTTAACCTCCTCCAGATGCTTGATGAAAAACTGCCACACTGCCGAGTAGCTTATTTTCCCACCAACAGTCCGCACTAATTGACTGCTACTGCAGCTGTCTCCAGGAACCTCTGTTCCACTTCCTCCAGGGAAGGTAGGTTGCTGTGAAGCAGGTGGTCTCCCCTGGGCACATTTGGCTCCAGAATTTCCACTTCTGCCACCATGCTGACTGACAACCATGCTACCACCTTGCTGGCTCAGCTGCTGCCTCATGGGCAACCTGCAACCCTCTTCTTCTGATGATGATTAAGCCCCTTTTGCACCGGCTCCCAATTGTGATCAGCTTCATCATCATCAACAAGTGTTTGCACGTCACTGATGTCCTCCTCAGGTTCCTCAACAGTGTCTGCTTCTGGACCATGAACCCTGGCAACACCACCTTCCACATCATTCTCCTCATCACTACTTGCCTGCCTAGCGGAGGAAGCGGCGGCTGTCTCTTCCACTTCTTGGCTGGGCAGTAGCTGCTGACTGTCCTCTATTAGATCGTCCTCACTGAATAGTGGAGCTGAACCCAAATCATAAGATACTTCTGTAGGGGAGGGAACAGCATAGGACAGAGGCAATGGGAGGACAGGGACTGCTCCCTGGCCATGCCAACTGAGGGTTGTGTCTGAGGAACCCACCGACTGTTGACTGGGGGTGTCAGATGTCACTTGTGATGAAGTGGTGACCGTGTTAACCAATCGATGATGGCAGATGGGTTGCTGGTCAACTGTGACCTCTACCTGTGTCTGATACATCTGCCACTCCTCTGTGCATGTCCTGGCTCTTCTCTGCCTAACATACATGTGCGTATATGAGGGGAGTACAATACAATTCACTACGCTTAAAACAGTATTTGGCTAGCAGGTATGTACTTTTGACTGGCCTTACATACAAAATGGTACTTCACTTAGATGTACGTATGTGGTATGTAGTTATGAGGGCAGTAGAATTTGCTCCACTACACTTAACAGTATTTGTCTAGAACAGCAGCAGGTGTGTAGTTTTGGCTGTCCTTTCACAGTATCTAAGCCCTTGAGACTTAAACAGGGACAAAATAGTACACCACTTAGATGTACATATGTGTTATGCACTTATGAGGGAAGAAAAATGTGCTACAGTAAGCTTAGAAAAGTATTTGTATACAAGACCAGCAGGTGAGTACTTTTGCCTGTCCTTTCACAGTATCTAGGCCCTTGAGACTTTAACAGGAATAAAATAGTACACCACTTAGATGTATATATGTGGCATGCACTTATGAAGGGAGGACAATGTGCTACAGTACGCTTAAAAAAGTATTTGTGTACTACACCAGCCAGTGAATACTTTTGCCTGGCCTTTCACCGTATCTAGGCCCTTGAGACTTTAACAGGAACAAAATAGTATACCACCATGCATGTGGTATGAACTTATGAGGGCAGAAAAATGTGCTACAGAAGCAGTCGCTTCATGCTTTAAAAACTCATAAATATAAGCAAAGTCAGGCCTTGGTCAGGAAAACAGCTTACAGAAGCTGTAAAGGAAATTTTTCACTGCCAGACATTAGTCTGGAGGACCACAGTCTTTTAGGGTCAAATTTTTTTACCTTCATGCACATGTTTTTTTTTTTTAAAAGAGGCCTTCCTGATCTTACCAAACTACAACTCCCAGCATGTACATTCAGCCCTTTGCTGTCTGGGCATGTTGTAGTTTTTCATAATCTGTTAACCCTGTTAAGGAAGAAGGGCGTATCCATACGCCCGTGGGAATTTCGGCCCCCGCCGCGCGCCGGGCGGGGACCGGGCCGGGGTGACTGCTGATATCTATCAGCAGACACCCCGTGCAAATGCCCAGGGGGGTCATTAGACCCCCCCATGTCGGCGATCGGCGCAAATCGCAAGTGAATTCACACTTGCGATTTGCGCCGATTCCGGGTCATTACGGGTCTATGGTGACCCGGTGACCCGGAATAGAAGGGGGATCGCGGGTGTCTAAGACACCCACGATCCCCCTAAAGCAATAGGAGTGAGGTGCCAGAGTTGCCACCCCTCCTATCTCTGCTATTGGTGGTCTAGACGCGACCACCAATAGCAGATCTGGGGCGGAGGGGTTTACTTTCGTTTTCCCGTCCTGCCCACCCACAATAGGCGGGGCAGAACGGGTAAAACGAAGAGGAGCGGCGCCGGAGTCCACTTACCCCTCCGAAGGCAGCAGATCGGCGGGGATCGGCGGTCAGCGACGGAGATCGGCGGCGGCGTGCGGCAGAAGAGGACGGCTCCCGGATGCGACGGAAGCCGGTGAGTAGTTGCATAGCAACATCTAGAGGGCTACAGTCTGAGACCACTATTGTGGTCTCTAGACTGTAGCCCTCCAGATGTTGCAAAACTACAACTCCCAGCATGCCCAGACAGCTGTTTGCTGTGTGGGCATGTTGGAATTTGTAGTTTTGCAACAGCTGGAGGTCTGCAGTTTAGAGACCACTGCACAGTGATATCTATACTGCCCTCTAGATCTTGCAAAACTACTACTCCTAGCATGCCCACACAGCTGTTTGCTGTCTGGGCATGCTGGGAGTTGTAGTTTTGCAACATCTGGAGGTCCACAGTTTGGAGATCACTGTTCAGTGGTCTCTAAATTGTAGCACTCCAGATGTTGCAAAACTACAAATTCCAGCATGCCAACACAGAAAACAGCTGTCTCTGCATGCTGGGAGTTGTAGTTGTGTACCTCCGGCTGTTGCATAACTACATCTCCCAGCATGCCCTTCTGTGATCAGACATGCTGGGAATTGTAGTTTTGCAACAGCTGGAGGCACACTGGTTGGAAAATACTGAGTTAGGTAACAGAACCCAACTCAGTATTTTCCAACCAGTGTGCCTCCAGCTGTTTCAAAACTACAACTCCCAGCATGTACTGACAGACCGTGCATGCTGGGAGTTGTAGTTTTGCAACAGCTGGAGGTTCATTGGTTGGAAAATACTGAGTTAGGTAACAAAACCTAACTGAAGGTTTTCCAACCAGTGTGCCTCCAGCTGTTGCAAAACTACAACTCCCAGCATGTACTGACAGACCGTGCATGCTGGGAGTTGTAGTTTTGAAACAGCTGGAGGTTTGCCCCCCCCCCCCCCATGTGAACGTACAGGGTACATTCACACGGGCGGGTTTACAGCAAGTTTCCTGCTTCAAGTATGAGCTGCGGTAAATTTTTTGCCGCAGCGCAAATTTCTAGCGGGAAACTCACCGTAACCCGCCAGTGTGAATGTACCCTAAAAACACTACACTACACTACACTTCACTAACACCTAATAAAGAGTAAAACACTACATATACACCCCCTTACACTGTCCCCCCCCCCCAATAAAAATGAAAAACGTATTGTACAGCAGTGTTTCCAAAACGGAGCCTCCAGCTGTTGCAAAACTACAACTCCCAGCATTTCCGGACAGCCACTGATTGTCCAGGCATGCTGGGAGTTTAGCAACAGCTGGAGGCACCCTGTTTGAGAATCACTGGCGTAGAATACCCCTATGTCCACCCCTATGCAATCCCTAATTTAGTCCTCAAATGCGCATGGCGCTCTCTCACTTCGGAGCCCTGTCGTATTTCAAGGAAACAGTTTAGGGCCACATATGGGGTATCTGTACTCGGGAGAAACTGCACTACAAATTTTGGGAGGCGTTTTCTCCTTTTACCCCTTATGAAAAGGAAAAGTTGGGGTCTACACCAGCCTGTTAGTGTAAAAAAAAAATTTTTTTTACACTAACATGCTGGTGTTGCCCTTTACTTTTTATTTTCACAAGAGGTAAAAGGAAAAAAAGACCCCCAAAATTTGTAACGCAATTTCTCCTGAGTACAGAAATACCCCATATGTAGGCGTAAAATGCTCTGCGGGCGCATAACAAGGCTCAGGAGTGAGAGCGCACTATGTACATTTGAGGCCGAAATTGGTGATTTGCACAGGGGTGGCTGATTTTACAGCGGTTCTGACATAAATGCAAAAAAATAAATACCCACATGTGACCCCATTTTGTAAACTACACCCCTCACGGAATGTAATAAGGGGTACAGTGAGCATTTACGCCCCACAGGGGTCTGACAGATTTTTGGGACAGTGGTACGTGAAAATGAAAAATTAAATCTTTTTGTTTGCACAGCCCACTGTTCCAAAGATCTGTCAAACACCAGTGGGGTGTAAATGCTCACTGTACCCCTTATTACATTCCGTGAGGGGTGTAGTTTCCAAAATGGGGTCACATGTGGGGGGGTCCACTGTTCTGGCACCACGGGGGGCTTTGTAAATGCACATGGCCCCCGACTTCCATTCCAAACAAATTATCTCTCTAAAAGCTCAATGGCGCTCCTTCTCTTCTGAGCATTGTAGTTCGCTCGCAGTGCACTTGACGTCCAAACATGGGGTATTTCCATACTCAGAAGAAATGGGGTTACAAATTTTGGGGGGCATTTTCTCCTACTACCCTTTGTAAAAAAGTAAAATTTGGGGAAAAACCAGCATTTTAGTGGAAAAATATTTTTTTTTCATTTACACATCCGACTTTAACAAAAAGTTGTCAAACACCTGTGGGGTGTTAAGGCTCACTGTACCCCTTGTTACGTTCCTTGAGGGGTGTCGTTTCCATAATAGTGTGCGATGTGGGTTTTTTTGCTGTCCTGGCACCATAGGGGCTTCCTAAATGGGACATGCCCCCCAAAAACCATTTCAGAAAAACTCACTCTCCTAAATCCCATTGTTGCTCCTTCGCTTCTGAGCCCTCTACTGCGCCCGCCGAACACTTGACATACACATATGAGGTATTTTCTTACTCGAGAGAAATTGGGTTACAAATTTTGAGAGGATTTTTTTCCTTTTACCCCTTGTAAAAATTCAAAAACTGGGTCTACAAGAACATGCCAGTGTAAAAAATGAAGATTTTGAATTTTCTCCTTCACTTTGCTGCTATTCCTGTGAAACACCTAAAGGGTTAACACACTTACTGAATGTCATTTTGAATACTTTAAGGGGTGCAGTTTTTATAATGGGGTCATTTATCGGGTATTTCTAACCAGAACACCCTTCAAATCCACATCAAAACTGAACTGGTCCCTGAAAAATTCAGATTTTGAAAATGTTGCGAAAAATTGGAAAATTGTTGCTGAACTTTGAAGCCCTCTGGTGTCTTCCAAAAGTAAAAACTCATCAATTTTATGATGCAAACATAAATTAGACATATTGTATATGTGAATCAATATATAATTTATTTGGAATATCCATATTCCTTATAAGCAGAGAGCTTCAAAGTTAGAAAAATGCTAAATTTTCAAATTTTTCATGAAATTTTCACATTTTTCACCAAGAAAGGATGCAAGTATCGCCAAAAATTTACCACTAACATAAAGTAGAATATGTCATGAAAAAATAATCTCGGAAACAAATTTATAAGTAAAAGCATTCCAGAGTTATTAATGCTTAAAGTGACAGTGGTCAGATTTGCAAAAAATGCTCCCGTCCTTAGGGTCATAATGGGCCCCGTCCCCAAGGGGTTAAGGACCACAGTTTTTCTTTAATTTTTGCCCTTTCGTTTTTACCTTCTCACCTTCTAAAAATCATAACACTTTCAATTTTCCACCTACAGATTCATAAGAAGGCTTGTTTTTTGCATCACCAATTCTACTTTGTAATAACATCAATAATTTTACCACAAAATCCACGGCGAAATAAAAAAAAAAATATTTGTGGACTAAATTGAAAAAAAAAATACAGCATTTTGTATCTTTGGAGGCTTTCATTTCTATGCAGCGCACCTTTTGGTAAACATGACACCTTATCTTTATTCTGTAGATCCATACGATTAAAATAATATCCAACTTATATGGGTTTGATTTTGTTTTACTTCTGTTAAAAAAATATAACTTTATGCATGAAAATTAGTAGGTTTAAAATGTCCTCTTCTGACCCCTATATCTTTATAATTTTCCATATACGGGGCAGTATGAGAGCTCATTCTTTTACCATGATCTGAAGTTTTCATCGTCCATATTTGTTTTGATTGGACTTTTTGATAGTTTTTTATAAAAAAAATTTTAGCGTATACAAAGTGACCAAAAATACGCAACTTTGGACTGGTATTTTTTTACGTATACGTCATTGACCATGCACTTTAATTATCATTATACTGTATTTTTATAGTTTGGACAGTTACGCATGCGTCGATACCACATTTTTATTTACTTTATTATGTTTTCATGTTTTCTTATTTATGATTTCTTAGCCTGTGTAATTCTTTTTTTTTTTTCATTTCTCAAACAACGCTTATACACATATCCGTGGGGTCAGAATCAAGGTGGCCTGGGGGTGAAAAGGACATTGTGGTATACTCCAAATCTGGGTTTTTACAGTCAGAAGTCATTTGCAGCAGGATCTGTTATGCGGCACTTGGCAGGTCAGGGTGATTTTTCTTTTGAAGTCTCTTCTAGACATGAGCGAACTTACAGTAAATTCGATTCGTCACGAACTTCTCGGCTTGGCAGTTGATGGCTTATCCTGCGTAAATTAGCTCAGCCTTCAGGTGCTCCGGTGGGCTGGAAAAGGTGGATACATTCCTAGGAAAGAGTCTCCTAGGACTGTATCCACCTTTTCCAGCCCACCGGAGCACCGGAAAGCTGAACTAATTTATGCAGGAAAAGTCATCAACTGCCGAGCCGAGAAGTTTGTGACGAATCGAATTTACTGTAAGTTTGCTCATCTCTAGTCTCTTCCTTCCCAATTCTGACTTTTAACAAAAAAAAGAAATCATCACTTGACCATCTTTACAAGTACTGAAAAGTTGCCCCACTGTAAGAGGCATTTTCACAAACTGTAGGTGCTGTAACAACAGTCTGTGCCGGACTCCAAAACTCATGGGATCAATCTTGCTTCTTCCCAAGTTAATGTGAGGTATTTTATTTTTTAATAGGTGTTTATCAAGTTTTTGATCCCCGTGCAACACAATTATTACTTTTGTGTGACTTTTTGATCAAAATGTCTCACAGAGGCAAATGAGAGAAAAATTTAAGGGAAAATCCAGAAGCAAGTAAGAAAGCGATGAGAGAGGTAAGTAAACAAAAGAAATATCACCACCCGGCCGCCTAGAACATCTGCCAGCTATGTTGTACAACTAAAACTCCCAGCATGTCCGCACTGGGAGGGCATGCTGTGAGTTTTATTGCAAAACATAGCAGCATAGTGATGAGGTCGGGTATACCTGCACCATAGCTGGCCTGTGTACAGAGAGTTTAAAGTAGGGTTTGGACTTTACTAATTCATTGCCCAGATTTGATTGAGCCATCAAACACCTGGGGACCAGGATAACAAAGGAGACATATGTGTGTGTATAAATAAATATATATATATATATATATATATATATATATATATATATATATATATATATTATTATTATTTTTTTTTTTTTAAAGCCACAACCCCCCCCCCAAAAAAAAATAAAAAAAAATAATAATATATATATATATATATATATATATATATATATATATATATACATACAAACACTTAAAATCCACAATATATATTTAAATGTAAAAAAAAAATTATAATTACACATTAAAATGTCATTTTCACGTTACGTTATGCACTCTGGCCACACACGCTGGCCGTGAGCACATGATCCCCTTACCTTCTGCTGCCGACGGGGCTGGGACTCGCATCGCAGGACGCACCCGTATGCGAGCCCCAGTCTGTCACTCTCTGAGTGTTTCTCCTGCCTCTGCCTCTCTGCTCCGGCATGCGTGTCCCCGTCCCCTAGGAGCTTTAAGATTTAAAGGGCCAGTACACTCATTAGTGTAAGAACATAGAAGAAGGATCGCACTCACCAGGAATTCAACTCTTTATTCTGTCACCAGTACACCAGGCGAAAACATAAGTGGAGGCGGGGGGGACAGGAGCTCCGGAACAAGTTGTTTCACGCCTGTTTGGCGCTTCCTCAAGCCGGAACTCATTAGTGTAATCCACCTGTGGCTCATTTATAAATTCCTCCACCCTCCTCAGTTCCCTGCCAGATCTTTGTTGCCTTGTGCCTTTGAGAAAGCGTTCCTCTGTATTGCCTTGCCTTGTATCAGATCTCTTGCTATTGTGACTTGACCTTGCTCCTCTGCCTTCCCACTGAACTCCTGCTTCGCTTTGAATATGCTACTGTGCCGCCTGCCCTGACCTTCTGCTATCCAGACTACGAGTTGCCTTATCCCTCCTGTTCCTCACATTTCCTCAGCCGCCTGTGTGGTCGAGCTGTGCCAGGGGTAGCGGCCTGGGTGCCGCCTGCAGCAGCAAGTCCATTCCGCTTTGGGGCAGGCTCTGGTGAAAACCAGCTGCATCTTAGACTCCGCTCCCTGGTACGGTCCAAGTCATCTGCCACACAGGTCCAGCGGATCCACATCCACCGGGGTTCCTGTCTTCAGAAACGTGAGTGTTACATTAGTGAAGAATAATAACAGGTGACAAGGTTGTTTTTTATAAGTGATTTTCAGAAGTCATTCTTTAAGTTTTGCTTATCTGTGCAAAAAAAAATTAAATAAATAAATAAAAGCCATACATACGTAATTTATTGATTTTTGATTATATGCACCAAATTTATCAAGCCCCTGGGATAGTTTGATAAATATTAGACATGTGCAATTCGGTTCGGCACGAATGTCTAAATTACCGAATTTTACCGTTTTCGTGCATTCGGACCGATCCGAATGCACGAAAACATATTTTGAACATTCCCGAATAGCCACGATAATACGAATAGCAAAGTAACGAATACATTCGTTATTTCCCGACCATATGCTATAAATAACGAATGCATTCGTTATCCGTAAACGAACGTGAAGAATTCATTCTGATAACAAAGATAATAAAGAGGATAAAGATAGTTAGATTTTTTTCGGATACATTCGGTATTCGGGTACATTCGGTAAATCTTTTTATTCTTTTTTTGGACTTTAGCGATCCTAAAAAATTATGGAGATACCTTTTTTATTAAAATTTCGTAGGGTATCATAAAAAAATCATAATAAAATAGATACAGTAGTGATGGAAAAAATTGTATCTAATGAAATGTAACATTTTTATTATGAAATGTTTATTCATTTTTAAACAGGGATCAATTTATGTGAGCGGGTAAAGAACTAAAAATGTAGCCGACAATAATAAAAATGTAGTGTGTGCGTGTTTTTCACTTTTTTTTAAAAACATTTTTTAGGTAGTAATACTACTCCCAGCATGGAACACACTCTTCCATGATGGGAGTAGTAGTTACCTGTACTAATTGACAGATCGCAGGGTTCCTTGCGATCCTCTTGTATAATGTATAGATGCGGCGGCCGCTCTTCTATGGTCCCCTGCACTCACGTATATATACACATATTCATATTTCCCGCAGAGCTGTGATTGGCCAGATGGTTCCAGCCAATCACAGCTCTCTGTGAGAAATAGGAATATGTGTATATATACGGCCGTGCAGGGGTCCATAGAAGAGCGGCCGCCGGATTCATACATTATACTGGAGGATCGCAGCGGGCGTCAGGAGTGATACCCGCAGTGATCTTTTCTTTACTACAAGTACTACCACTCCCAACATGGAGTACACTCTGCTCCATGCTGGGAACTGTAGTACCTGTATTAATAGAGAGATCGCAGCGGGTGTCAGAGGTTACACTGGCTGCCATATGTCTATTAATGCATGTACTACAGCTCCCAGCATGGAGCAGAGTGTGCTCCATGTTGGGAGTATTAGTACCTGCAGTAAGGGACAAATCCCAGGGATGTCACTCCTCCTGACACCCCCTGCGATCCTCCTGTGTGAATGTCGGGATCGGCTGTTCTCAGGGCTACAGAGCCGGGAGAACAGCTGACGCTGAGCCGTAGGTATACATCGTATATCTACTGCCCAGCAAGAACCTACAGTGAGCCTGCAATGTGTATACAGTATACACATTGCTGGCTCACTTAACCCCTTGCTGAGCTGTGCGCTATGCGCAAGCCCAGCAAGGGAAGAGTTAACTTACACTGCTGGACAGTGTAGGTTAACCCTTTGGGCGGTATACACTATATACAGCTATCTATAGATAGCTGTATACAGTGTATACAGAAGACGAAGTCCAGCTTACTTCCCTCGAGTCCCGGGCCGGGTTCGTGTAGCTCCGCCCCCTAGTGATGACGTCATTGGGGCGGAGCTACAGAAGGGAACAAGGCTAGTTAAGCTCTGTTCACATTGTACGTTTTGTATAATGTGAACAGACCCTTCTGGCAGTGTCTACCCAGACAGGGAGACTCCAGCTGTTGCTAAACTACAACTCCCAGCATGCCCAGACAGCCAAAGGCTGTCTGGGCATGCTGGGAGTTATAGTTTTGCACCAATTGGTGGCTCCCTGTTTGGGTAGACATTGCATCATGGGTGCTCTCCCCAGCGGACAGCGCCAAAAATGTCATAACCAATTTTTTGTGTTTTTTTCTTCTCGTTTCAGATCCGTGTATGCAGAGGATTACTGCGGATTCCATGGATTACGTCGGATTATTTATTTTTTCCTTTAATAAAATGGTTAACGAGGGCTGTGGGGTAGTGTTTTTTTAAATAAAATAATTTTTCCAATGTGTTGTGTTTTTTTTTTTTTTTATTGAATTTTCAGGCTTAGTAGTGGAAGCTGTCTTATTGACGGAATCCATTACTAGGCCAGGGCTTAGTGCTAGCCCCAAAAACAGCTAGCGCTAACCCCCAATTATTACCCCGGTACCCACCGCCACAGGGGTGCCGGGAAGAGCCGGTACCAACAGGCCCGGAGCGTCAAAATGGCGCTCCTGGGCCTAGGCGGTAACAGGCTGGCGTTATTTAGGCTGGGGAGGGCCAGTAACAATGGTCCTCGCCCACCCTGGTAACGTCAGGCTGTTGCTGTTTGGTTGGCATTGTGCTGAGAATGAAAATACGGGGAACCCTATGCGGTTTTTTTTTAAATTTTTTTTAGTTAAATAAAAAAAAAAAAAACGCATAGGGTTCCCCGTATTTTCATTCTCAGCACAATACCAACCAAACAGCAACAGCCTGACGTTACCAGGGTGGGCGAGGACCATTGTTACTGGCCCTCCCCAGCCTAAATAACGCCAGCCTGTTACCGCCTAGGTCCAGGAGCGCCATTTTTGACGCTCCGGGCCTGTTGGTACCGGCTCTTCCCGGCACCCCTGTGGCGGTGGGTACCGGGGTAATAATTGGGGGTTAGCGCTAGCTGTTTTTGTGGCTAGCACTAAGCCCTGGCCTAGTAATGGATTCCGTCAATAAGACAGCTTCCGCTACTAACCCTGAAAATTCAATAAAAATAAAAAAAAACACAACACATTGGAAAAATTATTTTATTTAAAAAAAAACTCCCCCACAGCCCTCGTTAACCATTTTATTAAAGGAAAAAATAAATAATCCGCCGTAATCCATCGAATCCGCAGTAATCCTCTGCATACACGGATCTAAAAAGAGAAGAAAAAAAAACACAAAAAAAATGGTTATGACATTTTTGGCGCTGTCCGCTGGGGAGAGCACCCATGAT
Source organism: Hyla sarda (assembly GCF_029499605.1). NCBI lineage: Eukaryota > Metazoa > Chordata > Amphibia > Anura > Hylidae > Hyla > Hyla sarda. Next base: position 311,903,071 of record NC_079189.1, on the reverse strand, counting down.
GCAATGTCTACCCAAACAGGGAGCCACCAATTGGTGCAAAACTACAACTCCCAGCATGCCCAGACAGCCTTTGGCTGTCTGGGCATGCTGGGAGTTGTAGTTTAGCAACAGCTGGAGTCTCCCTGTCTGGGTAGACACTGCCAGAAGGGTCTGTTCACATTATACAAAACGTACAATGTGAACAGAGCTTAACTAGCCTTGTTCCCTTCTGTAGCTCCGCCCCCAATGACGTCATCACTAGGGGGCGGAGCTACACGAACCCGGCCCGGGACTCGAGGGAAGTAAGCTGGACTTCGTCTTCTGTATACACTGTATACAGCTATCTATAGATAGCTGTATAAAGTGTATACCGCCCAAAGGGTTAACTTACACTGTCCAGCAGTGTAAGTTAACTCTTCCCTTGCTGGGCTTGCGCATAGCACACAGCTCAGCAAGGGGTTAAGTGAGCCAGCAATGTGTATACTGTATACACATTGCAGGCTCACTGTAAGTTCTTGCTGGGCAGTATATATACGATGTATACCTACGGCTCAGCGTCAGCTGTTCTCCCGGCTCTGTAGCCCTGAGAACAGCCGATCCCGACATTCACACAGGAGGATCGCAGGGGGTGTCAGGAGGAGTGACATCCGCTGGGATCTGTCCCTTACTGCAGGTACTAATACTCCCAACATGGAGCACACTCTGCTCCATGCTGGGAGCTGTAGTACCTGCATTAATAGACATATGGCAGCGAGTGTAACTTCTGACACCCGCTGCGATCTGTCTATTAATGCAGGTACTACAGTTCCCAGCATGGAGCAGAGTGTACTCCATGTTGGGAGTAGTAGTACTTGTAGTAAAGGGAAGATCACTGCGGGTATCACTCCTGACGCCCGCTGCGATCCTCTAGTATAATGTATGGATGCGGCGGCCGCTCTCCTATGGTCCCCTGCACGGCCGTATATATACACATATTCCTATTTCTCACAGAGAGCTGTGATTGGCTGGAACCATCTGGCCAATCACAGCTCTGCGGGAAATATGAATATGTGTATATATACGTGAGTGCAGGGGACCATAGAAGAGCGGCTGCCGCATCTATTCATTATACAAGAGGATCGCAAGGGACCCTGGCGATCTGTCAATTAGTACAGGTAACTACTACTCCCATCATGGAAGAGTGTTTTCCATGCTGGGAGTAGTAGTACTACCTAAAAAATGTTTAAAAAAAAAAGTGAAAAACACGCACACACTACATTTTCATTATTGTCGGCTACATTTTTAGTGCTTTACCCGCTCACATAAATTGATCCCTGTTTAAAAATGAATAAACATTTCATAATAAAAAAGATACATTTCGTTAGATACAATTTTTTCCATCACCACTGTATCTTTTTTATTATGATTTTTTTATGATACCCTGCGAAATTTTAATAAAAAAGGTATCTCCATAATTTATTAGGATCGCTAAAGTCCAAAAAAAGACTAAAGATTTACCGAATGTACCCGAATACCGAATGTATCCGAAAAAAACAACCCGAATACCCGAATACCGAATGTATCCGAAAAATCTAAACCGAAAATATTGCCGAACCGAAATTTTTTTCCAAAACGAAAAAACGAAACGAAATTAAACGAAAATTTTTCTCTTGCACAAGTCTAATAAATATGTAATACATAAGCAAAATTTAAGCAAAAAAAATAATAATGCATACGCATCTTGCTTACCAAAGCAAACATTGATAAATGTCCCCCATTATCTTTATTATATAAAAAGTTTTAGTTAATGACAGGTATGCTTTAATTTCATCGTAGTGGCATGTCTAGCAATCATTGATCTCTCACCAAAAGGTACACTACCCAAAAGTAGCCTCTGAGAGCCTTTTTTTTTATTGAACAACAGGGGAATCACCTATAGTCCCTCTCTTGGCAAGACTCAGTGTCCAATCAGACTACACAGGTAATCATATCTGCCTGAAGACCCCAAAAACATAAGTGATCCACCACCAGGCTTCACATTGGGGGGTGGTACTCTTTTCTCTATATGCATTGTTTATCCTTCTCCAAACATAGCACTTACGGTTCTTACCATAAAGCTCTATTTTGGTCTAATCTCTTCAAATAACAGTGTGCCAGAATTTGTGAGTTAAAGCATAATGTAACTGGCTCTTTTGGGGCATTGAGAAAAGTGATGGTTTTTTTTTGGCAAATCGATTATGCAACAATTATTGTCGTATTTTGCTCCTTGAAACAACCAAACAATCTTTTTTCCAGAGCAACCTGTATTTCTCCATAGGTCAGCTGTAAGTTTTTCTTTGTATCCAGAACAATTCTTTTGGCAGAGGCTGAATTTTTTATTTTTATTTATCTACCTGACCTTGGCTTGGTGTCAAGAGAATCCTGAATTTTCTATTTGTTAATTAGCTATTGAACAGTATTGACTGGTGTTTTAAGGCCTGGAAAACCTTTTTAGATAATTTTCCAGTACATTGTTATGCAGGACGTTTGACAGTTCTTTTCTGTCCCCCATTTCTCATTATCTAGCCTGCTCAGTGCATCCAAGTGGCAACTGATAGCACAATCATGTATCAAACCTTGCTGGGAATGTTCCTTCATTGAGAAAAAACTTTAAAAAACTTAAGAAATTACATTGTTATGCAGGACGTTTGACAGTTCTTTTTCTGTTCCCCAAGGCTCAGTATCTAGCCTGCTCAGGGCATCCAAGTGACAGCTAAGACACTTATTGACTATTTATACACAGATACTAATTGCAATTTTGCAATTTTAACATATGTGTGTGTCACCTTGTGTGTCTGTAACAAAGCAAAACATTTAATTTGAACTTTTAATCAAAGCCATATGGGCGTTTTCTGTTACCATTATGGTTTAGGCACCAACTATATTGTGATAAATGGTTCCATATGATCACTATCCTTAAATAAGAAAACAGGGTTTGTTTTGCATGATCAGTCAGATTTATAAATCAATTTATAATATAAGGTGGCTTAAAACAAACCAGTGTAGACTAAGTTTGGAATGAATAAGCAATTTAAAGGACATGTGGTGTGCAGTGTCAGTGGTCTCTCTCAATCAGTCTTCAGTAATAGGAATGGTTCCCGTGACATGCTTTAAGACTTCTTTCCGCTTCAGAGAAGTCCCTGAATGTGTCACATGAAAATTTATGTTAGATCAATGAGCATTAGAAGTATTATGCGCTATATTTCAGCTCCTGCTCTTCACTTCAGTGGATATGATTGTGATTGTACTCTCTAGTTTAGCAGTAGTCAGCTGGGTTCACACAGTGTATATTTGTATTTTTATTTTTGATCAAAACCAGATGTGGACTCAAAAAAAGAAGAGTCAAAAGTTTTCTTCATACATCTCACCTTAGAATCCAGTCTATGTTGGGCTTCAAGCGAACAAAAAATAAACTATAAAATTTGCACCTAGTAAGCATGGCCCAAACTTTTACTCCCACAATGATCTATATTTTGCAAATTTGTGTGAGCCTGGTAATGGTGCTATTGTAGGAGAAGGAACACATGAGGGGACATTTAGCATTGCTGCTTTGGTAAGCGAGTTCTATAGGCATTTTTTTCTTGCTTTTGGTTTTGCTTATGTGTGACATATTTATCATACTATCACAGGGGGTTGATAAATTTGGCTCACATAAGCAAAAAACAATAAATCATTTTTGAATGCCATTTTTTTTTTGCACACGTAATCAAAAACCAATAAACGACTTTGTAACACCCCCACAAGTCACAGTATATATATATATATATATATATATATATATATATATATATATATATAGGTGTGTGTTTATTACATTTTTTTTACAACTTTTTTCCCCCTGAATGTACTTCTCATTTCATATCCGCATATACTGTCAACTTCTTCAGATTTGGTAGACTACAATGACACGCGTTTTTTGGTTTAATATTAATAACATTTTAACGAGGGCTTATGGGGGAGTGTTTTTTGTTTTTGGAATAAATGTGTTGTGTTTTTTAAAACATTTTTTATTTACTTTACAGGCTTAGTAGTGGAAGCTGTCTAATAGACGGAATCCATTGCTAAGCCGGGGCTTAGTGTTAGCCTCAGAAACCGCGCAATCTCCCAAATATTACCCCAGTACCCACTGCCACATGGGTGCCTGGAAGAGCCGGTAACAACAGGCCCAGAGCATCAAAAATGGTGCTCCTATGCCTAGGCGTTAACAGACTGCATTATTTAGGCTGGGGAGGGCGAGTAACAATGGTCCTCGCCCACCCTGATAACTTCAGGCTATTGCTGCTTGGTTGGTATCTGGCTGATACTGAAAATAAAGGGAACCCTAACGCATACTGTTCCCCCTATTTTCAGTATCAGCCAGATACCAACCAAGCAGCAACAGCCTGACATTACCAGGATGGGCGACGACCATTGTTACTGGCCCTCCCCAGCCTAAATAACGCCAGCCTGTTAATGCCTAGGCACAGGAGTGCCATTTTTGATGCTCCGGGCCTGTTTGTACTGGCTCTTCCCGGCACCCCTGTGGCGTTGGGCACCAGGGTAATAATTGGGGGTTAGAGCTAGCTGTTTTGGGGGCTAACACTAAGCCCTGGATTAGTAATGGACTCCGTTTATAAGACGACTTCCACTACTAAGCCTGTAAAGGAAATAAAAAAAAAACAACAACACTTTTAAGCAACTTTTATTTAAACCCCCCCCCCACACAAGCCCTTGTTAGCCATTTTAGTAATATTTAACAAAAAAAAAAAACGCTTGTCATCGACATAGTCCACCGAATCCGAAGAAGTCCTCTGCCTACACGGATCTGAAATGATAAGAAAAAAACACGGAAATTGGTTTGTACGTTTATGGCCCCCTTGCTTTGGGAACACATCCATAAACCAGAGTTTCCAAACAAGGAGCCTTTAGCTGTTGCTAAACTATAACCCCCATCATTTTTAATTTAGCAACACCGAGCCTCCAGTTTAGCAACAGCTTGAGTCTTGCTGTTTCTAATCTACAACTCCCATGATGGGAGTTGTAGTTTAGCAACAGCTGGAGGCATCCTGTAGTTAAACTACTACTCCCTGCCCCCCAGCTTATCCGCCCAGCTCATTTCCCCCAGCTCATCTCTCCTGCCCCCAGCTCATCTCCCACCCGCTCATCTCTCCCTCAGCTCATCTCATCATCCCTCTCCCCAGCTCATACCCCCCTCCAGCTCCTCTCCCCCCCCTCCGGCTCATCCCACCCCTCCAGCTCATCTCCCCCCCTCCAGCTCATCTCCCGCAACCCCCCGCTTATCTCTCCTCCACCGCTGGTCTGAGCTGTGATTTAACGGCCAGCCAATCACAGCTCAGACCGGGAAATATGAGATTACACTGTAGTTTCATATTCTGGGGAGCCGTCCGGCCTGCATCTACCACCGGCCCGCTCACCGCTGCAACTACCACTCCCAGCATGTCCTCACTTAAAAGACATGCTGGGAGTTGTCATCCTGTAACAGCAAACGGTGGGGAAAGATAAACGGCGGAGGAAAGATAAGCGGGGGGTTGCGGGAGATGACTGGGCGGGGGGGGGAGACAAGCTGGGGGGATCGGCAGCGGAGGAAAGATAAGTGGGGGGGTTGCGGGAGATGACCTGGCCAGGGGGAGAGATGAATGAGCGGGAGGGGGGGGCGAGAGATGACCAGTGATGCCAGCCCGGGCTCCTTTGTACAGCTGTGATTTCATCCCAGCGGGAAATATGAGTGTTTTTACTCAGATACTTTTTTAAGTGTGTAATGGTCCAGCCTGCTGCATCAGCAAGCCAAGACTCCACCACGTCACCCGAAGGCAGCTGTGTGTCATACCCTCCTTCTGTCGCTCCAGATGCTCCTGCTCCTCCTACTTTTAGTCAGCCATTCCGCCAGCAATCCATAGGCGAAACCATGTCCAAGAGACAACAGTATGCGCCCACTCCGAATCCAATGGCGCAGAAGCCGAATGTGCTCCTGTCCAAGTTGCTGGTGCTGCAGTACCTCCCTTTTCAAGTGGTGGACTTTGCACCTTTCAGAGAACTGATGGCTTTTGCCGAGCCAAGGTGGAGAGTCCCAAGCCGTCATTTCTTTGCGAAGAAGGCAGTACCAGCCCTGCAAAATTGTGGAAGAGTAGGTAGTCCAGTCCTTGAGCCTGTCGGTGTGTACCAAAGTGAACAGCAGTGCCGATGTCTGGAGCTCTAACTATGGTCATGGAGCTCTAACTATGGACAATACATGTCCTTTACGCCTCACTGGGAGAATGTGGTTCCTGCACAGCCATAACACCAACTTGGACAGGTCCTCCTCCTCCACGCTCTTAGACCACTGGTCCTGTGACAGTGTACGACTCCGCCTCCTTATCATCCACCGTGTCCTCAGCCTCCACTGCCCAGAGAATTCTCAGTGGCCCTTCAGAATACCATGTGTGCAAGGCATGGCGGTGTCACACTGTTCTTCACGTGGTTTGCCTTGGCGAACGGAGTCACACAGGGGAAGAACTGCTAAAAGTCATTAGTAAACAAATTGGAGCATGGCTTACTCCACGAAAACTCGAAATGGGAACCATGGTGACTGATGGGAAGAGCATCTTATCTGCGTTGCGACTGGGAAGGCTGAGCCATGCGCCCTGCATGGCACACATGTTTAATCAGGTTATGAAGTAGTTCCTGAAGTGTTCCCGCCATTTGCAAGACATCCTAACAATGGGAAGGAAATTTTGGATGCACTTCAGCCACTCGTACATTGCAAAGCACACCCTCCTTGAGCTGCAGCGTCAGAACGGTATCCCCAACATAGTCTGATTTGAATCAGAATTCTACCCTCCATATGTTGGACCGACTGTAAAAAAAGAGAAAAGCCATCACCGATTTCTTGATGATCCAAGCGGATAGGGGTACTCCATTGTGTAACTTCAATGTGAACCAGTGGCAGCTCATACGTGACACCTACCGTTTGCTCAGGCCCTTTGTGGAAGCCACATTATTAGCCAGGATTACAGGATGAACAACGTCATTCCACTGCTTCATTTCTTACAACACGTGTTGGAAACGATGGCTGGTCAGGGCACTGAAGACATGGCACCTTCATCTCATGGTCATATTAGCCATGTGGAGGCTGAACTGGAGGAGGAGGGACAGTGGAGGGAACAGTAGAGGACAGTTTAGGTTTTGCGAAATGGCTGGTTTTTCTAGTAATCTGACAGGAGAGGAGGAGCAGGAGCAGTCAGAGGAGCTAGAGGCGTTATGAGGAAGGAGAGACAGAGGACCCAGTGGCAGTATGCAGTGGAGATGGAGGCAGGAAGTCCCTCCAAGTCACTTGCACAAATGGCATGATGCATGCTCACTTGCTTTCATAGTGGCAGCCGAATTGTCACCATTCGGCAGCGGGATGACTTCTGGATCTCCATCCTATTGGACCCTCGCTATTGCCACAAAATAGGGGCCTATTTTACACCCACTGAGAGGGAGGACAAAGTGACCTACTAAAGAAGCATCCTATGTAGTCAGTTGACCAATGCCTATTGGCACCATCTTCCATCCTCTTGGAGGTCTGAATCAGGGGGCCCCCACGCTCACCTTCCACTGCCATGGCTGCTGGGAGGGGTGGGATGGCAGGAGCAGTACCAGCTCCAACAGCAGCAGCCTGAGTCTACAGTCACTGATGAGTAGCTTTCTTCACCCGCATAGTGAAGTAACTCATCAGCAGCAGGTAGACCTGGAGCAGGACCTGAACCAGCAGGTGGTAGCAAACCTTGACATGCCCATGCCAACACATCTTGAGGATCTGCTTGGACTTCTGGGCAGCCAAACTTGATTTGTGGCCAGAACTAGCAGAGTTTGCCCTGGAAAAGCTGTCCTGCCTGGCCAGTAGTGTGCAATCAGAGCGGGTGTTTAGTGCGGCAGAGGCCATAGTAACCCCAAAGCAAACTCGTCTGTCCACGAAAAATGTGGAGAGACTGACCTTTGTGAAGATGAATCAGGCATGGATCAGGCAGGATTTCATACCACCAATGCCTGATGCATTAGAGTAGATTAACCATGGTGCCACACCAAAACTTCACAAATATGGATAGTGCCAAACAGATTTAAGGTGCTGCTCCCCAGTTACAAACATTCCTTTGCATCAGACTTTTTTTCACCCACCTTCATCACCGGGTACTGGTGTTGACACCCACTGCACCACTCTGTCGCCGGGTCACTTTCAGGACTCCTGATGCTGCTGCTGCCACCTCCAGGCTGTCTCATTAAGCCACTATATGGTCTCTTATGCTTCAGCCAACTACAGGCTGTGTCATTCAGCCACTAAATGGTCTCATGCTTAAGCCACCTCCAGGCTGTGCCATTAAGACACTATATGATTCACAATTTTAAGGTCAAGTCCCTCAGGACTGCCCTAAACTAGAGACTGCCTACAGTCAAATTTAAAACTTAGCTTTTAATCATTATCAGTATAAGAGAAAATATAAGGTGCTCTGGTATATACAGTGAGAAACTTACAGATTCAAATTCCAGCCACCCTGAATGCGTGCATAAAAGTGCAAATTAGCTTGTCACTTATGAGGGTCAACAGTTAGACAGTATGCTGCTACTGACAGCGCTTCTGCGCCTCACCGTCAAAGCAGACACACTGTGCCACTGCTCAATTGTACCACTATTGTTAGGTCCTCACTACTTTGAGAAAGCCCGGTTAACGGGCGAAACATTAGTTTAGGAGGCTATCATATTTTAATATCGGCACTCTTAGCGGCACTAACAATAGTGGTACAATTGAGCAGTGGCACGGTGTGTCTGCTTTGACGGTGAGGCGCGGAAGCGCTGTCAGTAGCAGCACACTGTTTAACTGTTGACCCTCATAAGTGGCAAGCTAATTTGCACTTTTGTGCACGCATTCAGGGTGGCCGGAATTTTAATCTATACGTTTCTCACTGTATATACCAGAGCGACTTATATTTTCTCTTAATGATAATGATTAAAAGCTAAGTTTTAAATTTGTCTGTAGGCAGTCTAGTTTAGGGCAGTCCTGAGGGGCTTGTCCCTAAAATTGTGAATCATATAATATTTGCCATGAGACTCCTAGGGGATTTTTTGGTGTTGTTAATTCAGACACTATATGGTCTCCCCATGCTGCCAGAAACTCCAGGCAGTCATTAAGCCACTATATGATCTCCTCATACTGTTGCCACCTCCAGGCTGTCTCATTCAGCCACTATGTGGTCTCTTCTCATGCTTCAGCCAACTCCATGCTGTGCCATTCAGCCACTATATGTTCTCCTCATACTGATGCCACCTCCAGGCTCGGTCATTGTGCTGCCATGTGACATGCGACTCCTCGTTAGATTTGGTCCTGTGTACCCAGACGCTGGGGCCCGGGATATTAAAACTTGGGAGTTAAAATTTTGATTTCAAAACCCTCAATTTCAAGTTAAAAATCTTAAATTTCAATTTAAAAATCTTAAATTTCAATGGTCTCCTCATGCTTCAGCCAACTCCAGGCTGTGCCATTCAGCCAATACATGGTTCCCTGATGCTGCTTGGCCTTGGCCTAAAAAAAATTTATGGTAGCACTAGCTACCCTTAATCTTCAATTTAAATTTCAAAATTCATATTTTAATCTTAGGGATTGTGAAGCCCTTGTTTCTACGCATGTCACTTCCAGCTCCAGGCTGGGTCATTCAGCAACTATATGTTCTCCTCATGCTGCAGCCAACTGCAGGCTGTGCCATTCAGACACTATATGGTCTCTCTTCATGCTTCAGCCAACTCCAGGCTGTGCCATTCCGACACTATATGGTTTCATCATGCTTCAGCCACCTCCATGCTGTGTCATTCAGCCATGATATGGTCTCTATATATTGACTATATATTGTAGGAAACATATGGGTATCCTTGAGTTACTCTCCCAGCATTATTGCCATGTTGATACAAGTAATAAAGGAATATTGCCAAAGACTAGCAGAAACAGTGGAACTATGGATACTGGCCATCGGTTGTTGGAATTGACTGACTATCCCAGGTGGTAGATTTACCGTTTTGAAGTTCCTCAGTTCCAGTAGACTTTAAGTCATTTATTCTTTGTTGTGGTTCTTCAGTTGCAGAATTAAGTTGTATCATGTTTTCCTGTTCCTCCGATGAGCTGATGTCACTGGAACACACAATACTCATATTGTCATCTAATGAAGGATCCTTTTCTTTAGAGAATGTATGTATCATTTTCATATTTTGAATGTCAGGTGGTATTCTGACATTTTCTGATTATAAAGGAATTTTGGAATCTGGGACACAGGTAAAAATAAGTATTTTGAAGTGTACTGTAGAATATTTTTCTGCCCTCATAAGTGCATACCACAAACCTACATCTAAGTAGTGTACTATTTTGTACCTGTTAATCTGTCAGGGGTCTATATTCTGTGAAAGGACAGCCAAAAGTACACACCTGCTGCTGTGTCATTGTAACACCGAGTGCTCCGAGTCCCGCTTCTCCCCCGGAGCGCTCGCAGCGTTACACTCCTGCTTGGAGCGCCCCGGTCAGACTCGCTGACTGGGAGCGCTGCTCTGTGTCTCTCGGCAGGGATACAATCCCCGCGACTGGATGTGCCCGCCTGCGGGTTGCATCCCATGTCACTCACCGGCCCTGTCCTCCTGCTCAGTCCCGGCGCGTGCGGCCCCGCTCTCTAGAGCGCGTGCGTGCCGGGTCTCTCAGATTTAAAGGGCCCGCGCACCATTAATTGGTGCTGGCCCAATTAGTTCCAATCACTCCCTACACTATAAAAACCCACTTCCCCTTCCTGTCCCTGCCGGATCTTGTTGCCTTGTGCCCTGAGAAAGCGTTATAGTGTGTTCCCTAGCCTGTGTATCCAGACATTCTGCTGTTGCCCCTGACTACGAACCTTGCCGCCTGCCCTGACCTTCTGCTACGTCTGACCTCGCCTCTGTCTAGTCCTTGTGTACCGCGCCAGTCTCAGCTGCTAGAGAGGTCGAGTCGCTACTGGGGAACACAACCTGGTAGTTACCGCCACAGCAAGTCAATCCCGCTTTGCGGCGGGCTCTGGTGAACACCAGTAACTACTTAGAACCGATTCCCCAGTACGACCCACACCATCGCCTCTCTGGCACAGAGGATCCACCTCCTGTGTCCTCACCAGCCGCCAGTCCGGATCCTGACAGTCATTCAGACAATATATGGTTTACTGGTTGCTGCTGGGCCTGGGTCCGGGCCTAAAAAAATTTTATGGTAGCAGTAGCTATCCTAAATCTTCAATTTAAATTTCTAAATTCGTCTTTTAATCTTAGGTATTGTGCAGCCATAGTTTCTCCTCATCCTGCTGCCAACTCCAGGCTGTGCCATTCAGACACTATATGGTCTCCTGATGCTTCAGCCAACTCCAGGCTGTCATTCAGCCACTATATGGTTTACTGATGCTTCTGGGCCTGGGTCTGGGCCTAAAAAATGTTTGGGTAGCACTAGCTACCCTAAATCTTCAATTTATGTTTCAAAATTCATCTTTTAACCTTAGGTATTGTGAAGCCATAGTGTCTCCTCCTCCTGCTGCTAACTACAGGCTGTGCCATTCAGACACTACATGGTCTCCTCATGCTGCCAACACCTCCACGCTGTGTCATTCAGCCACTATATGGTCTCCTCATGCTTCAGCCACATCCAAGCTTTTTCATTCAGCCACCATATGGTCTCCTCATGCTTCCAACACCTCCACAGTGTGTCATTCATCCACTATATGGTCTCCTCATGCGGCAACACCTCCGCACTGTGTCATTTAGCCACTGTATGGTCTTCTCATGCGGCCAACACCTCCACGCTGTGTCATTCATCCACTATATGGTCTCCTCATGCTGCAACACCTCCACACTGTGTCATTCAGCCACTATATGGTCTTCTCATGCTGCCAACACCTCCACGCTGTGTAATTCAGTCACTATATGGTGTCCTCATGCTGCCAACACCTCCACGCTGTGTCATTTAGCCACTGTATGGTCTCCTCCTGCTGCCAACACCTCCATGCTGTGTCATTCAGCCACTATATGGTCTCCTCTTACTGATGCCACCTCCAGGCTCTGTCATTGTGCCTCTCTGCGGCAGTGATTCTAAAAGCGATGCCTGTATTCTTCATGTCATTCTGAATAACAGTATTATTTCACTATCCCAGCACACTCCATATGCATGTTAGAACAAAGCAAAGTTTCTACACCCCTATTGAGGTTCTCTGTAGGCCAGAAATAGCAGTTTTTAATATAGATTCGCTGTGAATAAATTCAGATCGAACCAAATTTTTTCTAAAAATTCGGCAAATCGGCCGAATTGAATTTTTCAAAAGTTCGCTCATCTCTACTCACTACCTCTGAAATTACATTATTACATTTTTAAGTTGCCATATGTTAATGACCTGAGTATTCTAGGACTAAAACTGAGTGTTTTAGGACAAGAAAGTCAGTCACTTTGAGATTTAGTGGGATTAAGAGGGGCACTGAAAGCCATAAAGAGGGAGTGGCCCATTTGTTAGAGATCCTTTAATACATTCCATATTCCCTATAATATGCTACTTTGCACACATTTTCATAGGACATGTTTTCGTTTTTTTTATTTAACCTTTGTCTGAAATGTAATGGTCATTACTCTTTGAAAAAATAAATGTCATAATGGGATATGGAAAAATTTAAAAAAATAAAAAAAACTATGCTTACCTAGCCAGGATCCCCCACTTCTCCTCCACAGCTCCCATTCTGCTCTTTCCAGTGACCTAAGCAACTACCTTCTTTCTGCATCTGAGAGGAGGGTTTGTAACAGGACCTGCTGGGC